>NC_141148.1:131379706-132052206 GCF_053477565.2 Lygodium microphyllum
CACAATAGCAACAATACTAGTAGTAGTAGCAACAACAACAATAGAAGCAACAATAGTACAAGCATCAATAGCATCAACAACAGTAGTAGAAGCAATAGTAGCAATAGTAATAGTAGTCAACTAGTAGCCTAGAAGTAGGAACTTATCAAGTTAGTATTAGAAGTAGCATTAGCATTATTAGTAAGCAAAGTAGTAGCACAACAAAAGTAGTAATAGTAGTAGTAATAGCAATAGTAGCAGCAATAGCAATAGTAATTATCATCATCATCATCATAGTAGTGGTGATGGTGCTAATGGTAGTGGTAGTGGTGGTGGTGATAGTGGTAGTTGTTAACCCTTTACAACACCAACTACAATAAAAAGTAGAAGGTAGTAGGCATACAAGGGCCAAAACTTATAAAAACTAAAGCCCCAAGTGGAAAAACACATCAAAACATAAAAATATAAAAATAGCACATAGGTCTTTGGTGCTCCATGACAAATTGAAAAACTAAGCTTAATATCTAGGAACCGTGAACATTCCTTGTAACATCATTTTCGAGTACTGCACTCCAATGCAAATTGTAAAAAAAAATTATATGCATTTTAAGGTATCATGTGTGTGTAAGTCAACAAAGTTAGATTTAAATACACATGATGGGTCAAAAACTTGAAGGTTATATGCATCACATTGTTGGGTGTGGAAGGGCCCTACCTACATGTAAGATGCCCAATTTATATTTTAGGGTGAGAAACTAATCAAATGAATCATTAAATTTATGGTTATAAAATCTTCATAACTTATATTGTCTCTACCCTCTACCATCTTTGTGAGCTTCTTGGTTAGCACATGACGAGTGAGAGAACACATAATCAGCCCCTGGAGTCGTTGCAAGAAGAAGGTGGCCTTTCATCTATCAATTGCACGCTTACTCACCTTGCTTTCTTCCATCTATTGAAACCCACTACTACCTTTGGTATCCTACTGACATTAGTAGCATTTATCATTCCAAAATTCCAATAAGGAAGAGATGATAGCACAAATATAGGCTTACTTTGGGTGGCTCTCCACCCTTGAGGAGGTGTCTAATTGACTATATGACAACCCTTTGATCATCTAGTTCATAAAGTGCCACATAGGGATCTATATCTCGATCATCTAGAGATCGCAACTAGCCACCACAAGATTTCTCATTCCTACCCTTGATCATCCTGATTACATATAGTTGCAAGGCCTTTGTCATCCATGCCTCGAGCATCAATTTCATATATGGCCAGACAAACTCCTATGGTAGGTCCTTCCATCACATAGAGACCTCTACCCTCGATGGATGTGTCCCCGTTCACAAGACAAGGATGTCATAGTAGCAACAAGGAGAGTGGAGTAGATGGAGTGGATCCTCAAGGGTAGTAGGGTGATCGGATATCTCTTTAAGCCAATACATGCCCTTAGGGAAGGCCTCATGTACTATGATATGAATGCAAATTATTTTGATGTGTGTGGAAGAGAAGTAGTAGCTTACATTTGTTGTGCCATGCATGCCATATATGAAGATCATTTATTATTCTTCAAGCAAAAAAAACCAAGCTTGTTGGTAAAAATCATAAAGGTTATGCATAAGAGATTCCTGAATCCTGAGGACAAAAGGTTTAAAGATAGATGGGCAACAACAAGTGCCAATGATCATAGATAATAAGATGTCATTGCCAACGCATATATCCATAATAAAAGGATAGAGCAAGGGCTTTCTCCATTGGGACAACCTACTACTACTCATAGGGGGTGATGGAAGGAAGAGAAAAGGTATGTAATGGAAGGGATTACCAATTAGCCATAGAAAGAGGTGCAACATATCCAAATTGGAATAATATGGGTCTTCACACTTTAGACACTTGTTGCTTCAAGCCTCAGCAAAATCATCCACCATCTTTAAGTATCAAAATTTGGTTCGTCTACAACATCAATTCTACACATGACCATCATCAATTACATAACATTGCTATAGTCCTTTCACTGCTATGACTATTGCACTCACCAAAACAATAGTATCATCTTCACCAAATATGATATCAACTAGTTTAGCTACCTATCATCTTCAACTTCTATTATCAACTACATAGTTGTGACTAACATCACCTTCCAGGTCATAATTTGATCAATTGGCCTATCTATCTCGCCATCAACAAGCTATTTGATTAAGCACATGTCAGTTGCCCAACAAACAGTAGTAGATTCACATGTGCTCCTTGACCTACATTATCTACAAGAAATCACTTGAAGTAGCCACCACGCTAATGTCACATTCATCACCTTCCTTTAGCCATCATTGGCAAGTCAACCAACATCTGAATAATCTACCCATTGTAGTTAACCAATACCAATAGCCCTATGCTTGCCATGTTCTCTTCACTTTGTAGCCCCATGGTTCCACATGTTTGACACCCACTATTTTCCATTGCATAGGTTGATCTACTCCATGTTTTTGGAAAATAGGTCAAATGATGTATGCTACATGATGAGGAGACTTGTATCCCATAAGCACAGTGAGGAGAGTAGAGAAGCTGGAAAAGCTATTAAAACATGTACTTGGTTCACTTTTCAATGAAATGCTATTATACTTTGTACTTCACTATGAGTCCCTATCATGTCCTACTCAGGATTGTGTTTATGAGTCCAAGCATTCTATCTTGGAACCTAATTCAACTGAGCAACAGTTAGTGTCATTCGCCTATGTTGTCATGGTTCTAGTTACTACATTCCAACCTCCATAGCTACAGCCATGTCCAAGATCCATATTTTGTTACATGGTATCATAGCCATGATGGGCATGGTCTAGCTTTCCTCATTGCTCCTTGAGTCCCTCACAATCTCTGGTCAACTTAGTGCAAGCATTTGAGTTCATCTCCTACTTCATTCTCACACATCTCTTCTTGGCCACCATAGCCAACCTACACCCACTTACCCTGTAGCCCATGGATCTCTCAGTACATGCAATATGTCACTGAGATCTCTTTTGCAAAATTCTTCCCTTGCTCCTAGATCTTCTCTCTGGCACCTCAGCTTTGCTGACATTGGTGTGCTATATCTCCAGCATTATGGAAATTTGTCAAATCTGTCCAAACTTCAGTTCCTCACTCTTGCTTCTCTAATTTGAGTTCTAGCTCAGTCCACAACACTCCAAATTAGTAAGCTGAGGAGATCATTGAGCAACATCTAGCTCAACAAGGAGATTCAACATCAATAGTATCTCTTGATACTCAATCAGTGTCTCTTGGCACTTATGTATTTAGCTCACTCATGAACAAGCTATTCACTGATTTTACCTCAGCTGCTCAAAAGCTCATTCTCGGCACTTGTAATGATTTAAAGCCCTATTGATCAAATCCATTTGTAAGTCTCAATTTCTTTGTAAAAGGATACACACTGCCCGAGTGTTCTCGTGGTAAGACCTCTCTCTAAGATGACCAAACTGGAGCATATAACAAAGTTTAATGGTGAAGGGTTTTACGCCTAGAAGGAGAAAACCATGTACCATCTCATGAGGAAAGACCTCTCGGATCTCTATGAGGAAGATGATGCAGATGACAAGAAACAAGATGCTAAAGAGGAATATGCTGCAAAAGACCAGCATAAAACAAAGGCATGGAAGAAGATGAACAATAAAGCTCTAGGTATTATTGTCTGGGGTCTATCAGATGATGTATTACACCACATCTCTAGCATCGGGGATGCAATGAAGGCATTGGGAGAACTTGACAGGATATTTGGTACACAAGAAAAGAACTCAAAGGTAAAATTACTCATGCAGTTTTATAAGTTGGATGTAAAAGATAGTTCATCATCTATGACTGTACACATCAATGAGTTCAAGAGCCTTAAAACTCAACTAGCAACTCTTAAAAAGAACATTGATTAAGATGAGGCAATAACAGTGCTACTTGCCAGTGTTAATCATGAACCAATGAGAACCTTGTTTCAACACTAAGTAATGTTCCCAGTCTCTCACTCAAAGACATTGAGCACTCACTACTTGATGGAGAAAGAAAATTTAAAAGCAAGGTTGTAAAAGCAATTATTTGTCATTATTGTGGCAAGAATGGCCATGTAGCCAATGAATGTTTCCATAAGAAGAGAGCACAACAGGTGCAAGAAGATCACCACCAAAGCTAGTTTATGCATGAAGAAGAAGAAGAAGATGATGCTTTTGCCACCATCAAAAACTCTGACATATTATTCTAAAGAAATTTTTTATATCTTTTCCCATAGTGTATATTTTCTTTCCCTTAGTGTATTTGCATTGAAAAAAAACCTATCCAAAAATGTAAAATTTCAAGCTTGACTTGACTAGGCTGCCCATGAGCTAGTCTCTCGGGCCATGTCATCGTGTAGGGGGGGGCAAAAGCCAGCAAGTGTAGGAATTCATCATTTGAGGGGGGGTGTTGGAAAATAGGTCAAATGACGTATGTTGCATGATGAGGAGACTTTTATCCCATAAGCACAATGAGGAAAGTGGAGAAGCTAGAAAAGCTATAAAAGCATGTACTTGGTTTACCTTTCAATGAAATGCTATTGTACTTTGTACTTCCATATGAGTTCATGCCATGTCCTACTCGAGATTGTGTTTATGAGTCCAAGCATTCTATCTTGGAACCTAATTCAACCAAGTAATAGTTAGTGTCATTTGCCTATGTTGTCATGGTTCTAATTACTACATTCCAACCTCCATAGCTATAGCCATGTCCAAGATCCATGTTTTGTTACACATGTGTAGTACACTTGCCACTTGTCATTATTGTACATGTTGATGATGATACTCTACTTGGGTGCAAGCTCTTCAAGCCACAAAGGTGGAACTTATGCAAGTCAATTGATCATAGCTATGTCTATTACTCTATGGAAATTTCTCAAGCTTCACTCATCTTGAAATATATTGGCTGCAAGGCATTATATGCTCAAAAAGGTGTGTCCATTTGTCGAGCTCTAGCAAAGGAAAAGAATGTAGTATGCCCATCCTCAGATTATATGTCATCAATGTAATTCATTGTCATGTTCCATATACAAAATTTCCTTAGTCATTGATAATGTAATAGGGTGTTAAAGCTCATTCAATGACATAGTAATTGAATTTTATCACATAATAGTTGAGATATTTCCTAAGAATGATATGCTAGGTATTTGAGCCAAATCATTTGTATCCAAGCGTGATTCATCTACTACAAGTATCCTCATTCACAACTTCTTGTATATACACTCTTGTATCTATATAATACAACCAAGTCTTTCACTATGTATGTCTCTCTCTTACTCTCTTGCACTCTTTATTACATTTTCACCATACAATTAACTGTAACAATTTTTGTTATATGCGCAACATAAACTCGCTTTTTGACTAGTTCTCACATTCTTCTTGAATTGACTATTTGTAAATAATTTGATTGGATATGTGGAATTCTTAAAAATTTGGATATACCTAGTCTAGAGAAAGTAGAAGCTCGTGAAAGAGAAAAGAAAAGGCTCATTTGTCATCAAGTATATCAATAGGATGCTATTGACATCTTATTAAAGAATTCCATGGTAGTTTCTATCTGCTACAATTTTTTGCAAAAAGAGAGTAAATTCTATTGGCTCAAATAGTTAGTGAGCTTTGTAATTAAAGCTTTTCTACTATGTTGCTTGGTATGATATATGAAGAAAGTGCATTTAGCAAATTTGCATTTGCCAATTTCAACAAACACATTAATACTAGCTCTAGTTTTGTGATTTTGAGAGAAAAAGATGTATCTAAAGTATCTGGATTCCACATTTTATAGTAATATCCAAAATTTTAAGAATAGACCTACAACTAGTAGTGGGATTAGGATAGCATAGCCTTATAAATTAGTAGTGAATTTTCGTAGTGATAAAATTACCACATTTTATAGTAGTGGGTTTAGGGTTTACTAGGTTATCAAGTCAGTAATAGTAGCACCAACAATACTAGAAGCAATAGTAGCAATAGTAATAGTAGTGGGTTTAGGGTTTAGTAGGCTCAAAGTAGGAGCTTACCAAGTGAGTAACATTAGTAGCAATAGCAATATCAATAGCTATAATAGCAGCAAGAGAAAAATAAAAAGAATAAGACAGTGAGCATGCAAGGTCCAAAACTAATAAAAGCTAAAGCCAAAATAGAAAAAACACTTTAAAACATTAAAAATGTAAAAAAGGCATGTAGGTTTTTGGCGCTCTAGGATAATTTGGAAAACTAAGTTTAATATCTAGATTCTTGAACATTCCTTCTAATATCATTTTTTAGAACCATACTTACTTCAATGCATTACATGCATGTTAAGGTATCATGCACGTGCAAGTTCACAAATTTACATTTAAATGCACTTGATGGGTCAAAAACCTAAATGTTGTATGCATGACAATGTCAAGTTTGGAAGGGCCCTACCTACATGTAAAATGTTGGGGGTAAAGGCGCCTCTGCCTAGCCACCAGTGTATTGCTACACTAATAGTACCCGCCACTGCATGTTGCAAGTGGTGGGCGCCCCTCACCATCACTTTATTCTTTATTCTTTTAATGACATTTTGAATAAAGGAAGGCCTGATCACACATTGTGACTGTTGGAGTTCCCATTTGGTCTCTCTCTCTTTCTTGCTCTTGCTCTCCTGCCGTAGCTCTTCCAAGCAAGCTTCTATACTTCTCACCTTTCAACTGGTATCAGAGCATGGATTCATGACTACTTGAGCTTGGATCTCGTGGAGCTCGACCTCGACTTGCATCGCTTTAGCTTTCAAAAGAACACCTACAGCCATTCTCAAGTTCATGGCAGCCATAGTTTGACCTTCATGGTATGTATTTTTTATCTCCCACCTTCCCACCCTTTACCACTTGTCCTAGGGTACTCTTAGGCTCTTGTGAGCTCAGTTAGGAGCTAAAATTTTGGCTCAAAACTTGGATAGACAAAGGAAAAATAGGGGGCAACCACATCTCATGCTCATTGGAGCTCCTATGCCTCCTGCCTTACCTGGAGCTCTTTGAGGTAGCTTGGGCCTCTTGTAGGCCATCTTTACCACCATCCCAAGTCCCCCCATTAGCCACGTTGAAGCACACACGTGGTGCTGCCTTGCCACGCAAGCTGTGCCTATTTTTTGCAAGTCTGGACTACATCTACGTACTACAAGATTTGGTTCTCTGGTCATTACCCTCTTCATTGGGCACTAGAGCAATGCATGGCAATGTTGGTTGCAATGTATTGATGCTTCTCTTGAGGTTTGGGACATTGATTTGAGCACACATTGGTTGTAATATACAGTAGCAGGTTTGTCCAGGTTTGCAACAAAAGTGTACAAGTCCTGGAGCTCATCTACATACACTATCTCATGCACGTATGCTATGACATTAATGCCTATGCTTGGTGGATGTTGTGCTAATGCTTTGCCATCATTTTTTATTATGATTTGGACCTACAAATACTCAGTTTAAAGCAGTGAATGTCTACTCTACATAGTGGGTTGAAGTGCCTCTGATTGCCTTTGGTTATGTCTATTGGTTTCTGGCTATGTCTTGGAGGTATGCAATGATGTATTGACATTCGGGGATGACTTTGAGCTTGGATTTCATACCAGATCATTGATTGAGCTTGAGCTCAGCTTTGAAAAGCATGTGGATACTCTATCTTTGATGTACTTATGGCATGCACTTTGCTTATGTGTCTGACAAGTCTTGACATGCTTAGCATATGCCACTACTACATGCACGTTACATTGTTTGGAGTTGGATGCTACTAAGCCTTGCTTTGGCTTCACATTTGATTGCTCGGAGCTTACTTTGGCTCTTTCTCGGCTTGCCAAAGTTACAGTTTAGATGTACTTGAGGTCTATGGATGCTAAGTATGGATGCTACACGGCCTATATGCTCATGAGGTCTTATTGATGCTTGATCTTGGATCTTCTGGCACTGGTGCTATCATATGCCCTTATTGAGCTTCTTTACTTGATATTTACAGCTTTTGTGCTAGTGGGAGAGTCTTGATATGTTTGACAGACATTAAGCAGAGGCGATTTATGCTACTTGAGCATTTAGATACTTGAGACTGGGATCTTCACTTGGATGTCACATGGTTGATATGCGGTGGTCCTCACAAATGTAATTGGGCTGATTTGGACTTTGCACTTCCTAAGCATACACCTCTTTGTATTAGGTCTTGCTAGTGTTGTGTACACTTTGTCCTATTACACAAGGAGTGTGTCGGCTTACTGACGGATTCATTTGACATGCTTGGGTGTTTGCACGATGTCTGTATGACTGTCACATGCTGATTTATGCCCGCTTGATGCCGGTTATGCTTTGACAGTTAGTGGTTGACTTGGTGCATTCATTTTGCCTACAGTTTGCTCTCATTGTACCTGGCTATAGTTTATTACAGCAAGCAATTATGCATGGATTGACATGGATTTTTCATGTTGAATCATCCTGATTTTATGTAATTTTGATGGTACTTGGTAGGTAGTATCATTAGCTATCAGTTTGTGGTCATTTTGCCTGGTTTTGTTGGTATTTTGGCTGTTTACAGCAGAAAACAACAAGCAGTTTTGAACTGTCTGCACTATTTTGGACTGTAGTATGGCATCTTCTTCTACTGATAGTGCTATCTTCAACATCACTAAGCTTGATGGTACGAATTATGCCTATTGGAAGAGCCAAGTTTGACACGTATTGGTGCAAAAATCACAAATAAAGCTACCAAGGATGCATGGCGAGTAGCCTGAGACTATGACTGATGACAAATGGAATGAGCTTGATGAGTTATGCAAGTCACCCTCATCTTGTCTCTCAATGAATAGGTGCATTACAATGTGGTTGAGAAAGCATAGAGTGCTTGGCAGCTTTGGGATAAGATCAAGAACCTCTATGACAAGAAAAGTCCAGCAAGTCAGATGTATTAGCTGAAGCAACTTATGGACCTGCGCATGAAGGAGAATATGACAATGTTTGCTCATTTGAGCCAGTTCCATGCTATTCTCAAGAACTTAACTTTGCACGTCATTACCTTCAATGATAAGGTTACTCCATTGTCTTTTCTTGGGACTCTGAGTGAGTCATGGGATGTATTCCGCACTGCCTTATGTGCTTTTGCTACTATTTTGAACTTGCCTGATGTAGAGAGTGCTCTTCTGTAGGAAGAGATCAACCGTAAGAGCTTGGATGCCTCTCATATTGTTAGAAGATGGGCATAGAAACCCACTGTAAGCAAGGGAGTATAAGGGTAGATGGGTGTGAATAGCCCTAAGGGCAGGGGAAACCCTAACCCTAGCTGGCAAAGGGCTATATAAACAACCTATGGGTCACTATCACCAGTGAGAGAGTGTACCCAAGTTGTACTCTAAGCAACTTAGTAAGCAAGATTTCATTCTTGTACTTTGAGTTCTTTTCTCCCTCTTGTGCACACATTCTACTGCTGCAAACTCTGATTGTCAACATGGTATCAGAGCCATCTCTGATCTCCTCAGCTTCCCTCAGCATCAGTCATCACTAGGTGCACACTAGCTGTCATTTTCTTCACTCTACCCTTCTTTCCTCCATAGCTGCCTGCAACCTACCTCCATTGGAGGACTTGAGGAGGACAAAGGAGGCCATATTAGCCTGAGATTTCTTCTGGAGACTTCTTCCCCACATCAAGGCGCAGCTCCCTGTCAGCTCAAGCACTGACATTGTCCACGCGTGAGGCCAGCATTGCCAACATTGAAAAAATGGCGCAGTCTAGACAGGCGTGAATCTCGGGCTGAATCGTGGGCAGCAGACGGCGCAATCCCAGCGACTATCATGGGGGTTTGATAGCCCCCCAAGTGGGCTATCCTCAGCCAAGAGGGCTCTGGGAAATTCCTCTTCTGCTGGCTACTACAAGCCAAACCCTAACTGTGTTTTTTTTGGGCAGCCATAGCCAACAAGCTCCAAGCTTGACATTTTGGGATTTTTACACTCTGGGCTTCATTAACAGTGATTCTAATCACTGAAGCAGAGTCTTTGAATCCTATTCCAGAGTCTAAACCTCTTGGGCATGATTAACGGACATCACCAAGCATTGGGAAGCCGACTTCAAACCGGGTTCCATTCAAGCACTTCACTAAGCTTGACAATAGTGTTCTCTTAACACTAATCATAAATCATTAGTTGAATAGCTTGCTGGACATTCACTAAAACCAGTGAGTTTTTTATTCCTCTTCATACATTGTTGTAAGGTTATGTGTAAAATAAACACATAAACCATTATGCACAAGAAGTGTATTGCATACCGTAAGTGACATTGTCTCAAGTACTTTGGTCAGTAAAATCAATAGCATGAGTGTTATCATACTCTCCTCAGAGTCATCAGCAACAAGCATTGAGATCATAGACAAACCGTGTCCAACACAAGCCTCATCCACTAAGCCATACCACAAGGAGGAGCCTAAAGTCTAGTCTAGGTTTACTTCATTAAAACCTAAAAAGACTATTAAACCACGGAAGAAGTTTGCACATAAGAAAGGACCACCAAAGTCATACCTGGAAATATTAGACTTATATGTTTTTGAGCCTTTCTCTTCATTACAACTTTGACTTCACTTTGTCTAAATTGCTTCCGCATTCAGTGAAAGGTTTGTAAGGGACTAGACACTGCCCTTGTCCCAACAAGTGGTAAGACCTTCCCAATGACTACAACATATACTGATGTCCGTCCTCAAATTCGAAAGTTCGATGGTAAGGATTTCCATCCATGGCAAGTACTTATAAAATACAAAATGATGGAGAGAGGGTATTGGCCTCTTATTCAAGGCAATAGAGTTGTAAACTCTGCAAATATGATTGATATAGAGGATGACCAACGGGCTCAAGCAATCATAATGCTACACTTAGATGAATCCCTGATTCATCATGTTGATCAACTAAACACTGCTAAAGAAAAATGGGATGAGCTTGAAAAGCTCTATGGAGCCACTGGGAAGAATACTAAAATCTTCCTTAAAATTGAATTCTTCAGCTTGGAATACCGTTCAGGAGAAGATTTGGGAAAATTCATTTCTCATATGAAGGGACTTATGGCACAACTTGCTTCTGTACAAGCTCCAATACTTGAAGAAGATGCTATTGCTATTCTCCTAAAAGCTGTAAAACAGGTGTTCCCTACTCTTGTAACCACTCTCACAAACATTCCAGATCCTACTTTGGCAAGTACCATTCAATCCTGTTTGGATGAAGAAAAGAGGAACCACAAAGAAAGCAGCAACAGTCAGGCAACTTCAAATTCCCGTGAACAAGTATTGGTTCATACAGTTCTAACTAAATGTTCTTTCTGCAAGAAAAAAGGACATCTTGTAAACAACTGCTGGAAGAAGTATCCCGAGAAGATGAAATGTAACAAATGCAAGAAGACAGGGCATATAACAAGTAAATGCCCCAACACTCCTGAAATACCCAAAGAATTGGTGGCCAACTATGTCTCCAATTCATCTGAAGATCGACTGTTTTGACTATTTAAATCATCTACCTAGAACAACCTTGTAAGCCTGATTTATAAAGGCATCCAAAAAGGGGGGGATCTTTTACATGTCTTGTAATCCAATGCCACCCTGGCATTGAAGGGGGGTGTTAGAAGATGGGCATAGAAACCCATTGTAAGCAAGGGAGTATAAGGGTAGATGGGTGTGAATAGCCCTAAGGGCAGGGGAAACCCTAACCCTAGCTGGCAAAGGGCTATATAAACAGCCTATGGGTCACTATCACCAGTGAGAGAGTGTACCCAAGTTGTACTCTAAGCAACTTAGTAAGCAAGATTTCATTCTTGTACTTTGAGTTCTTTTCTCCCTCTTGTGCACACATTCTACTGCTGCAAACTCTGATTGTCAACACATATGTCACATGCTTCGACTATTAGAGGCAGATATGGTAATGAAAAGAATGATCATGGGTATGGACGTGGCAGAGACTCGCAAAAAGTCTAGGTCTAAGCTGTGTGGTAAGTCACGCAACAAGTCTCATGGGAGAAATGCTAATGTGACATGTCATATTGCGGCAAGAAGGGTCATATACACCCACAATGTCATGAATTGCACAATGAGAAGTGCAAAGAGAAGGGGAAAGATAGAGTACAAGAAAAGTCCTGTAATCGCAACATGATACTTGCGAAATCCAGTGTGAAAATAGAGGAAATCGATGTCATGCAGATTGATGACTCCGATGGGGAGTACATACTTGCAGCTAGTTCTTGTGATGCTATGCCGTTGACCGAGGTTCACTCTATGTATGTCCAGTGCTACCTTTTGGATTCTAGTGCTTCATTTCATGTTACACCATGCCATGAATGGTTTCACTCCTACCGCACTGTCTCTAGTTCAGTTCACTTGGGTGATGAAATGACATTGCTATTGTTAGCATTGGAGATGTACGACTACAGTTCTCTATTGGAAGTACTTTTCTGTTATAGGATGTATTTCATGTATCTGCGCTTACATGCAATTTTATGTCTGCAGGGCAGGTTGATGATGATTTCATGTTTCATTTGGGGATTCTAGTTGGAAGATCACCTGTGGTAGACTTCTTCTTGCTAGAGGTGCCAAGGATGGAAGCCTCTATCCTCTTGTAGTTGATGGGTCCTCTCTTGACCATGTTTTGTCAATTATTTCCATTCCACATGTATCTCTTTGGCATGCCCGTTTGGGCCATATGTCTTTGAAGGGAATGAAAATGCTTTTTGGTTTTTGCAGTACTTACCGCCCCTTGACTATGCATGTTTTGATTCATATGAGCATTGTCTTTATGGCAAACAGACTAAGAATATGCATAAAAAGTCTGGTAGGACATGCATGAGTGAGCCCCTAGCATTGGTACATTCGAATCTCTGTGGGCCTATGCCCTGTCAGTCTATGGGTGGTGCAAAGTATTTTGTGATGTTCATTGACGATTTTTCGCATAAAGTCTGGGCTTAACCCATTAAGGTTAAGTCAGATGTCCTGGTTGTGTTTCAAAGATGGCTTGCATTGGTTGACAACTAGACTGGGCATAAGCTAAAATGCCTTAGGATTGACAATGGGAGAGAATATGTGTCACATACCTTTGAGCAGCTATGTGATAAGAGGGGTATTAAGTGTCAATTGACCGCCCCCTATACCCCACCCCAAAATGGTTTGGCTAAGCGGATGAGTAGAACCATCCAGGAGTGTGCACGCAGTATACTTAGCTATGTAGGCCTACCACAGAGCTTTTGGGTTGAGGCAATCAGTACAACTGTGCATGTCATCAATAGATCACCTTCTAATGGTTTTGATTTTCAGGTTGCAGAGGAGGTATGGACTGGGAAACCTCCGTTTTATGCACATCTATGTGTCTTTGGATGTGAGGCATTCTACCATGTTCCCAAGGACAAGCAGACTAATTTGGATCCTACGAGTGTCAAATGCATTTTCCTTGGCTATGGAGATGCAGGCGAGATGGGTTACCACCTCTGGGATCTGCAGGCGGCGTGAAAAATCATCCGCAGCCATGATGTAGTCTTCCATGAAGACAAGATGCATAGGCAGCCTAAGAAGGTGGTAGAGATATGCAGGGTTATATTCCAAGAGGAGCCACGTACTCCTGCACAGCCAGTTGGACAACTTGCAACAACAGTTGGTACACATGACCAGGATGTTGGATAGGATATGCTAGACATGCAGCAGAGCCTGCAGTAAGATGATCTACTAGACCTAGACGTCCACCTAATAGATTTGAGCTCTCGATTCATTATGTCTTGGTTACAGATGCAAGAGGGCCTCTCACCTATGATGAGGCTATGCGTAGGGGTGATAGTTACTCCTGGGAGAGAGCTATGCAGTTTGAGATGGACTCCTTGCATAAGAATATGACTTGGGATTTGGCTGCATTGCCTAATGGCAAGAAGGCTTTGCCATGCAAATTGGTGTACAAGCTGAAAAGTACCCCTGGGCACCCCAAGCCGGCTTATAAGGCAAGACTTGTTGCTAAGGGTTTTAAACAGGAGCATGGAGTTGAATTTGATGAAGTCTTTTCTCCTATGGTCAAGATGACCACCCTGCGCTTAGTTTTGGCCTTACTCGCGCAGCTTGACTTGGACATGTATCAAATGGATGTCAAGACTGCATTCTTGCATGGGGATTTGCATGATGAGATTTACATGGAGCAACCTAAGGGCTTTGCAAAACCTGGCAGGGAGCACCTAGTGTGCAAGTTGAAGAAAAGTCTTTATGGCTTAAAGCATGCACATAGGGAGTGGTATCATAAGTTTCATGCCTTTATGCAATTACAGGGCTACAAAGCAGGAGTGCTATGGATCTATGTCTTTACACGAAGAAAGCCCGTGATGGCTCATCGCTTATTTTGGTACTTTATGTGGATGATATGATGATAGCAAGGAAAGCTCATGATGAGCTAGATGCTCTTGAATCTCAACTGAAGAAGAGCCTTCAAATGAAGGATTTAGGATAGGCCTCTCACATTCTTGGTATGTGCATTAAGAGTGACATGCATCAAGGACTACTCTACCTCTCACAGAGGGAGTACATTCATAAAGTCCTTGAGCATTTTCGCATGCAAGAGGTAAAGCCTATTGGATGTCCATTATCTTCTTATGTGAAGGTCTCACAAGCCGATTCTGTCCACAGATAGATGAGCAGAGGGCCAAGATAGCCAAGATCCCTTATGCATTAGTCATGGGCAGTTTGATGTATGCCATGATAGGCACTCGTCCAGATATTGCCTTTGCAATTGGTGTTGTGGCATGCTATATGGCTACACTTGGCAAGAAACATTGGGATGCCGTAAAGGGTATCATGATATATGTGAAGGGCACAATAGCTATGTGTGTTTACTACGGTAGTCAAGCTACAAGAGTTGTGGACTATACAGACTCCGATTATGCAAGACATGTAGATAGTAGGAAGTCCACTTCTGGCTATGTATTCACCTATGCTGGAGGTGCTGTCTCTTGGATGTCTAGGGTACAGAGCACACCATCATCTCTAGAGCCATTACAAGAAGGAGACAACCTTCCATCTATTGATTGCATGCTTATACTAACCTTGCTTTCTTTCATATACTACTATGTGTGTTTGTGTGTAGAGAGAGAGTGAGACAGAGATTGCATCAACTTGAAGAAACAAGTGAAGAAGTCCATTTTCTTACACATGAAGCTCTCAAAGATCAAGGAGCATGGATTTGTGAAGAGGTGCACCACCAAAATCAAAGGAAGATTTGAAGCTCATGGATGAATACCTAGACTACAACAAGGTGAGTTTTATCATGCCCATCTACTTTATTTTCATTGGTTTCAATAGCTATGCTCGACCAAGGTAGAATATTCAGCTAGGCTAGGCCTATGAGATGAATGAGGCATGGATATTTTCTAGTGTGAGAAGTCGTGAAGAATTGATAGATCAAGAGTGCATGATCAATATGCATAAATCTTTCTAAATTTGGCAAAGTGTAATTTGCAAGCTATATTTTGATTGCATTGCTAGGACATGAAAAATCCTTAATTAATCAAATATACTTGCCTTCCATAAGTAGACTGCCCCAAGATAAAGATGCTCACAAGAATCTTACAGGATGTAGAGTAGAAAGGATGGATTGGGAAGAAACTAATCCAAGAGTGCTAGTATATTAGAATAGACTAGATCGATTTGTTAAAATCGTTTTTTAGATTTGTATTTCTTTTTTCTTTCATTTGAAATATGTGACCTTGGGGAAAAGGGTGGAATGCAAAAAGCCTGAATGGAAAATCTACACATCTATTCTTTTGTTTGGCTTAAAGATTATTGAAAAGGGTGAAAGGTGTAGTGAAGGAAGAAAGAAGGACTCTAGTGTTGCACTTGTGCATGTGGGGAGCAACACAAATTAAAATGAGAGCTAAGAATAAGACAATTGTACCTTTGCATAACGATAATTTGTAAGATTTTAAAAGGTTTTTTTTAATTTCATAGTTTATTTAACATTAATTTTATACCATTTAAAAGTTTTAGGATATTCTTTAGGTTTTAAAATGTTTTTAAAAATAAAATTTACAACCAATTTTACATAAAACCTCAATTTTTAGTGTTCATTAGTCCTTGCTCAATTTAGGAGAGCTAAACAAAAAATTCAATTAGTATTTTGCGATGACAAATTATTAGTGAGGGACACATGCTTAGGTTGGTTACACACTAATGTGCCAACAACTCTCAAATAAAAAAACGACTAATCATATTATGCAATGTAACTTTTGCATTCACACTCATTTGCCCAATCACCTAAACTAGATTTGATGCATATTGTAGAATGGTATCTTGGCCCACCAAAGTTTGGGGCATACTTGACCTCTTGCCCAAAACTAGTATCAACTTCAACAACCAATTGGAAGTCAACCTTATTTCCAAAATTGAAGGTGACCAAATTAAAATATTAGACCTTCAATTAATTTA
This sequence comes from Lygodium microphyllum, assembly GCF_053477565.2. Lineage (NCBI taxonomy): Eukaryota > Viridiplantae > Streptophyta > Polypodiopsida > Schizaeales > Lygodiaceae > Lygodium > Lygodium microphyllum. The sequence continues at coordinate 131,396,120 of NC_141148.1, forward strand.
GCATGACCTTTACCACTAAGGAATCTAGAGAAGCATGAAAGTCACTCGAACATTTTATCTCAAATAGGTATCGCCATAGCGATCCTAGTGATCCTGACTATTGCCCTAGATCTTTGCCACTAAGGTATCCGGAGAAGTGTTAAAGTCACTCAAATATTTTAATATTTATTCAGGGGAACAAGTATCACCATAACAATCCTGATCTCGTTCGTTGCCCATTCTGGAGTGGCAAGTCCAATATGGATGCTCTCTCTCTCTCTCTCTCTCTCTCTCTCTCTCTCTCTCTCTCTCTCTCTCTCTCTCTCTCTCTCTCTCTCTCTCTCTCTCTCTCTCTCTCTCTCTCTCTCTCTCTCTCTCTCTCTCTCTCTCTCTCTCTCTCTCTCTCGTGTGCATGTGCGTGCATGCCCGCGCGCGCGCGTGTGTGTGTGTGTGTGAAGAACATGCCTTAGCCTAAGTAGAAGCAAAGAAGGAAAGAAACCCTAAAAAGTATAGAACCACAAGTAGCCCTCATCGTCTACTTTGAGGAGAAGCCTCATCCTAGTATATACATAAGGAAACTTAGAGTTGATTATACCTATCTAGCCAACAAGGGAAACAAGGTAAGATCTCCTAGTACCATGAGTGTTGAAGACACCATTTTCTTGACCAAGTCCAAGGTAAAAACTATCTTCATTGAGAGAGAAAGTTGCAACTTTCATCCCCTTTCTTGATCTTATAAATTGGTTGAGGTGTCAATAGCTAGAGAAGAGCTAAATACAATGCCTGAAATAATCTCAAACACTAGAAACTTGACATTTGATTCCACAAGCTTTCCACAAAATATAGGCTCATTACACAATATGACCATCAATTGAGGTTAGAGCATGTAGAGAGACTAGTGGAAGAAATAATGGTAGACATGCCATAAAAAGAAGGTTAGGTAGAGACTACTTGTACCAATTGTTGGGTGTAAAGCCACACGTGCCTATGCTGCCCTATATTTACTTCACACACTGTAATCGCATACTTGTACATTGTAGGTGGCGAGCGCCCATCACTATCACTTTATTCTTTATTCTTTCAATGATTATTGAATAATGGAAGGCTTGTCACGCTATGTGACTATTGGAGTTCTCACATCTTGTGTCTCTCTCTCTTGCTCCATCCTCCATAGCTCATGTCTCTCTTCCTTCTACTTGCTCATGTTTCCACTTAAGTTTCTCCCTTATCCAGAGCCAATCATTTGAGGACCTTTTCCTTAATTCACTTTAGCTTGTAATAATGCTTCAGCTTGAAGGCTTAATGGTAGTTTAGCATGTTGGGTTTTAGTCACACCTATGATCACACAAGAGTGTTAGTGATCTACACGTAGGATACTGGGGTACTTTTTACTCTCCATAAGAGAGGTTTTTTTCCCACATCACATTATTTTTCATCTGTGTATTTATGTTACACATTTTGGTCACTTACTGCACATGACACATGTGTGTGTGAATGCACTTTAAGCCACTTACATAACTCTAAAGTCTAAGGGTTATACTTTGTACTTGGTATCTCAATTTTCAATCAATCAATGTGTCGAGCTGTGACCACACACTCTCTCTCTACTATCGTGTTCACTCTCTGAAGCTGTACTACTATTTTTTGACTTCAATAAGTGATATGAGAGTTGACTCGACTGCTAGCCATAGTAGTGAGCTTCTGTTGTCACCTTGTAGCTCCACTCGCCAACTCAACACCAGCTCTACTCATCGCTAGCTCTATGCTAGATCTACCCACCAATTCTATGATAGCTCTGCCAACTTTGCCCTGCCCGCCACGTCACCCTGGTTCGTGTGCAGTCTTTGCAATTTGCAATTGACTGCTACATCAACATCTTTTTGGCTTTGCAGTCATCATGCAAAGCCACACTACAACATCATCAACTACCATATGTATATTTTATTATTTTATTCAAAATTTCAAAGCCAAAGTAAAGGGCTTTTGTAGGGAAATATCGATTTTTGCTTCAACAAGTGCTTTAGTGTACAAATTTCAAAAATTTGTAGGCATTTAGGTTAGCAAATTTGGGGCTTTGCATCCTTGGCAAACATTGGCACATATTGTGGTTTCAGTCTAAAATTGATTGAAATTACGCACATTGGATAGTCAAATTTTGGGGCTTTGTGTTTTTGGTGCTATTGAGCACTCTTATTACATTGGGCAATTTGTTGAAATCTGAAAAATTTAAGCACATTGAGGGAGTAGTGCTCAATTATGACACAACTTAGTTGATTACAGCTTGACATTTGCTGCAATTTTTTGAAATTTGAAGATTTTCAGGTCAGCCAGCTTTTGTTATTACTCTTATGCATTTAAAAGAGTGACATTTATCATGGCAAATCAAGGACAGAGTGAGGTCTTCACTTATGTATCAAAAAAGGATAGATTGGATGGCAATAACTATTCTCTATGGTCCTTCATGATGAAGAATATGCTTGTTGCAAAAAATCTTTGGGATTATGTCAGTGGGGAAGAAGTATGTCCCGGTGATTTGGCTCCTCCAACTCCACAAGGAGGTCATGATCAAAGGAAAGTTGCCATTTAACCACCACCCCCAAAGAACAACTGCACTGAAGGCTTGGGACACCAAGGATGCCCAACCATTGTCACTTACTGCATTGTGAGTTCAATAGTCAATAATCTTGCATATCCATTTTGCTACTACTTCACAAGTAGCATGGCTTACACTTGAGCATACCTTTGCTGAAAATGATACTAACATTTATTTTTTGAAGAAGGAGCTTGAAATGTGAAGAGGGAAGAAGATGATGCTATGCAAGATCACCTTAATAAAATTCAGGACTTTGGCCTTCATATGGTATTGAATCTTACAATGCAAGTTTCTATGCAGCCACTTACTTTTCTTTAGTTGGTCATCTTATTGCCACAAGAAGAACAAACAAGGAAGAATAGTGGGGTGGATGTTGTAGCTTTTGAACAAGCTTTTATGGGATGACAAGACAGAAGGGGAAGGGCAATCAATCCAAGAATGCTCCATAGAGTTTTGGAATTTCACAGAACAATAAGAAGTAGGGGAGGCACACAAGCCAAGAAGGGCAAGTGCCATTATTGTAAAAAGCTAAGTTGTTACATCGCAGAATGCAAGAAACACATTGCCAAGGAGAAAAAGAGTTTGGGATGGCAATTTCAATGCATCTTCTACTGCTACTACAACAAAGTTTGCATCATTTGTCGTTGACCGTGACTACTATTTTTATGCTTGCAGCCATGATTCTTCTTGGGCATATAGAGCATTCAGCTCTACTGAAGATGCTAGCACTTGGTTCTTTGACAATGGTGCTTCTAAGCACATTACATCCCGCAGGGATTTGTTTACTTATGTTGTTGCAACTCCTATTGGCAAATCTGTGCAATGTGCCAACAATGCATCTTATCTTGTTAGAGGTGTTGGAGAGATTGTTTTGAAATCCATTGATCGCTCTACTCTTTGTTTGTAGGGTGCTTTATATGTACCAAGGATAAAGAAGAATTTGTTGTCCATTTCTTCTCTAGAAAAATGTGGAATGCAATTGACTTTTGATGATAATACGTGCATGGTCAGGGATAAGGAATTCTTGACTTTGGTACTCACTAGCGTATTATGTCATGGAATTTATGAGTTAGATGCTCACTTGGTTGATCAGTCACTTTATTTGGCATCTACTCTTACTCCTGCTATGTCACAGGCAAAGTTATGGCATGCTTGTATGGGGCATGTGAATTATGGCAGTTCAATGCTTATTCACTGTACTCAAATGATGGAAGTTTACCTCTCTTGGAGAGATATGCTAAGCACATTTGTGAGGGATGCATTTTGGGAAAGATGTATTGGTTTTCTTTCCCTCGTTATGTTGCTTTTAGAGCTATGGCTAGGTTGTAGATTGTGCATTCAGATGTATGTGAACCCATGCAGACAAAGTCATTGGGTGGGTGTTATTACTTTGTCACCTTCACTGATGACTTTACACGTTTTTGTTGGGCTTATTCATTGGTTAAAAAGTCAAAAGTGTTTGATGCCGTTTTAGCTTTTACTGCAATTGTGGAAAATCAATCTAGCTGTCAAATTAAGACTCTCCATTCGAATTGAGGGGGGAAATATATGTCTTCCTTGCTTGATACTTTTTTGAAGCAAAAAGGCATTGCACATCAGTTTACTACTACATATACTCCACAGTAGAATGAGATTGCAGAAAGGAAGAATCGGTCACTCATGGAGATGCTATATGTATGCTGAAGACTAAGAAATTGCCACACGTATTTTGGACGAAAGCAATTATGTGTGCTCGTCACATTTTGAATAGGAGTCCTACTAAAGCATTGAAAAATATAATGCATTTTGAGGCTTGGAACAGCTATAAACCTTCAGTTGGTCACTTTCGTACTTTTGGGTATCTTGCATATGCTCATATTCTCAAAGCATTGAGAAAAAAGTTGGACAATAAGGCTATCAAATGCATATTTGTGGGGTACAGTAGTGAAAGCAAAGGGTACAAATTGTAAGACCTTGTTTCCAAGAAAGTTTTTGTTAGTAGAGATGCAATTTTTTTATGAAAAATCAGAAGTATCTCTTGCTAGTTATGACACATATCAAGCTACAAAAGATGTGTTTGAAGGGCTACTACCATTTTCTTTTGATGATATAGCTGGAGCTTCATTAAATGGACAAAATATTAAACTAGTTGCTCCATCAAATCATGTAGAATTTCAATCCATGACTGATCTAAATATTCAACAAGATGTTGAATATTAGGTTCATCAAGAGCATGTACATAATCAAGAGGCTAGACATATACCTAGATGGTACTTGCAAACTCTACAAGATAGTCGTTTGGATGTTTCTCTTGTTGGTTGTACTCAAAGACAAACACGTTTAAATTTCATAATCATGCTAATGCAATGGAATTTGTTATGGTAGCAAACACACTTGATGATGATGAGCTTGATTCTTTTGAGGATCCACATTAGAGTGTGCATTGGATGGTAGCAATGCAAGCTAAATATGATTCTATCTCAAAGAATCAAACATGCAATGTAGTTGCATTGCCAGTTGGAAAGAAAGCCATTGGTACTAAATGGGTCTATAAGCTGAAATGAAAAGCGGATGGATCCATTGATAAGTATGAGGCCAAGCTTGTGGAAAAGGGCTATGCACAAAAGAAAGGCATTGATTATGAGAAGACATTTGCTCCTACATCTCTTATGACCACTATCAGGTGTATGGTTGCGTTGGCTACCCATTATGGTTGGATTGTGCACCAGCTTGACATTAAAATTGCATTTTTACATGGGGAACTTCAGGAAGAAGTGTATGTTTAGTAGCCGATGGGTTTTGCAATTAAAGGATCTAAACACTTGGTATGGAAGTTGAAGAAGGCTTCGTATGGTTTGAAATAAGCTCCACGAGCTTGGTATGCCGAAATTGATGCCTTCTTACTCAATCAAGGGTTCATTAATAGCCCATTAGAGTCTAATCTTTACATATGCAAAGAGGGGGGATCCTTGCTGGTCATTTGTCTTTATGTGGATGATCTTCTACTCATAGGGCCACATGTTGGTCAAATTTCAACATTTAAGAAAAATTTGCAACAAACTTTTGATATATCAAATTTGGGTCATTTGCATTACTATTTGGGCATTCATTTTATTCGTGATACTAAAGGCATTGGATTGTCACAGTCCAAATATATTGGTAAACTCCTTGAGAGATTTGGCATTGCAAGCCAGTAAGCACACCGATGGAGACTAGACTTAAGCTGTCTTTACATGATGACAATGATATGTTTGACATTCATACATATGCTCCAACAATTGGATGCCTTATTTATTTATGCAACACAAGACTAAATATTCAATTTGCATTTTTAGCCTTGAGAAAATATATGCATACCCAACTTATGTCACTATGGCAAGGTGTGAAGCATGTTTTCCATTATTTGTAGGACACTAGAACTCTTGGATTGCTTTATGCCAAGGGGGGTGTTGCAGTTACATGCTTGGAATGATTCCTATTGGGCCTAAGATTGTGATTCTCATCACTCTACAAGTGGAATTTTTTTCTTTATTGGCTCTTCTTGCATTTCTTGGCTTAGCAAGAGACAATCCACTGTTGCCACGTCATCTTGTGAAGGTGAATACAAGGTAGCTTTCACTACTACAGCTAAATGTGTATGGCTAAGACGTTTGGTGGTTGATCTTGATGTATTTTTCATGGAGCCTATCCTTTTGTGTATTGATAGTCTGAGTGCCATTTCAGGGGCATGGGACCCTATGTTTCATGCACACATGAAACACATTGAGATACATTATCACTTTGTTAGAGAGAGAGGCTACATGCAAGGGATATCAGCCTTGTCTATTGTCCTACCAAAAACAATGTGGCAAACATCTTCACCAAAGCTCTTCCTTGCAACAAATTTGAAGCATTTTGCGATGCTTTAAATTTGATCTCCTTTGATAGATGATCCTTGTATGCTAAACACTTATCACTCTAGGGGGGTTTGTTGGATTTTACTCATGCCTACGCTCATATAAGAGTGTAGGTGATCCCCATGTAGGACATTGGGGCACTTTTTACTCTCCATAAGAGAGGTTTTCCCCCCCAATGCTTTTCATATGTGTAATTATGTTACACATTTTGGCCACTTACCGCACATTACACACATCTATGTTGGTGTGAACACACTTTAAGTCACTTACACAACCCTAAAGTCTAAGGTTTGTACTTTGTATTCGGTATCTCATCGTTCAATCTATCAAGTGTCAAGGTGTGACCACACACTCTCTCTCTTCTATCATGTTCACTTTGAAGCTATATTGTTGTTCGTTGATTTCAACATAGCCCTCTTCTGCTCAAGGTATGAATCTTGCTCTTGCTTGTTCCCCACTTGTTCCCACCCATTGAGGCTTGCTCCAAGACACCTTGTCTAGTGAGAAGTAGCAAGACTAGTAGACACACCATCAATACCAGCCTGATTTGCACCTATTTAAATACTCTTGTTCCTAGCACTATTGTAGGCATTGGTAGCCCTTGTGGCCCCTGTAGCACTTGACAAAGCTTTGGCAACTCCCTTGGCATCAATTGACACCCATTTGAGCACTCTTTGCAAGTACATACTTTAGTGATGGTCTATACATTCATAACAATTTGTTGTAATACAAATATGAACAACCATTACTTCATTGTTTGAGCTCCATTAATGCTCATATATCTATGTATTGATGTTGGGATGCGTGGTACATGTCTTGATATGCTTCTTGGATTAGTTTGAGCTTTTTGCTTAGCTCAGTTATAAGCAGGGTTCTTTACTATATACACAATGGGCAACAAGTATTTAACTTGGAAAACTTATGTATTGAAGGCTTACATTTCTATGCTTATGTGAATGCTTGGAACTGCTGTATGGGCTAGGACATGCCTATGGTGACATTCGAGGCTTTATTTTGAGATACATTAGATACTTTGGAACCTTGGATTTATGCTTCAGTTATTTTAGTCATAGACATTATGGGCTTAAAGAGTTCTTGTGGTTTATGCTCTCAGCTATGTGCTTGATGTATCTCGGATCCTTGGATGCCATGTACTTAATGCAATGAGCTTGTCTTGCTCAATTGGCATTTGTCTTTATTTCAATGGGAGCTACTTGTCACTCAGATATTTGCATTGAGCTTTGGATCTTATATAATTGAGCTTGAGCTTCTTTCATTGAGACAATGGGACTCATTGAGCTATGTACATGCTCTCTTGATGCTTATTGGATGCAATTACTCTTCAATGGGTTGATTTGATTACATATTTTGGACATGTCACATGTCTCTGTCAATGTGATTTTACTAATGTACACACCTTGCTTGGCTGTGTATTGAGCTTCATTACCCTTGCTAAGACGGTTGTGCATTTGGCAGTTCTCTTCTATTACTCTTAAGACCTACTACATGTATGACATCTATGCCTATTGGATGTATGGTTTACTGACACATTGAGGTTGTGACAAATCTTGGTATCAGTTGTATGTCTATTCACTAGTAGTTGCCTTTACATATCTTAGTTGCTCCTGGATATTCCTGGTAGTGGGAGCTTGGCTTTCCTTGATCGATTGCCCATATTTGGTTCTTGACAAATCTTGGTACTAGTTGTATCCCTATTCACTATTGGTTGCCTTTACATATCCCGATTGTCCCTAGATATTCATGGTAGTGGGAGCTTGGATTTCCTTGATTAATTGCCCATAGTTGTATGCGTGTTCACTACTATTGGTTGCCTTTACATATCCCGGTTGTTTTTGAATATTCCTAGTAGTGGGAGCTTGGCTTTCCTTGATCAATTGCCCATAGTTGGTTCTTGCCATACTACTATATTTGTTACAACAGTGCTATAATTACATTCTTTATGAGAGAAAGTACTTGGATTTGACAATCTATTACTTGCAATTAGTGGATAGCTCTCCCTTTTTAAAAAAATTTAATCCATCATGCATTGCCCTTACTTTGGTTGAGTTTTGGGGTTGTTCTGCAGTCATTTACAATAGCATTTCCTATTGAGTTTTGCAGTTGTATCTTGTCATTAAGATTGGTTCTCCAAATGATAGTGCTATTTTCAATATTGAAAAACTTGGTGGCACTAATTTCACCTATTGAAAGACATAGATATGGTAGGTATTGGTTTAAAAGAAGGTAGCCTTTGACAAACCAAGAGTGTAAAGCCCAAAGGCACTAATCAAGATACTTGGGATGAGTTGGATGAGCTATGTAAATTCACTCTTATTTTATTATTGTCTAAATATGTTTATTTCAATGTTGTGACACCTGAGGATAATGGTTGCCAATTATGGGAAAAGATATGCAATCTCTATGACAAGCAAAGTCATAGTTCACATATATATTGGTTGAAACAACTCATGGACCTTTGCATGAAGGAAGGGACTAGTGTGTCTATGCATTTGAATAAGTTTCATTCAATTTTTAGTCAATTGATTTTGCAGGGCATTGAGTTTAATGATAATCTCCCTCCCTTGTTCTTGCTTGTGACACTTCCTGAGTCATGGGAATCTTTTCGTACTGCCATATATGCTAACATACCTAGAGATGGTTTAAAACTCCAAGATGTTGAGGATTCCTTACTCACAAAGGAGATAAACAAGAAGAATGTGAATGTAGCTTGTACTTTTTATGCATTGACTGTTAGGGGTAGACACGATGGTAAGAGCAATAATGATCATTGTGGTAGAGACTCATAGAGGTTTTAGTCTCGTGAGAAATCCTAGAGTAAGTCTTGTAGTCATAAGGCCTCTCTTACATGTCATTATTGTGGGAAGTAGGGTTATATTTAGTTGCAATGCTATATGGCGCACAATGATAAGCGCAAAGAGAAAGGCAAGGGCAAAGTGTAGAAAATGTTTAACGATTACAGCATCATCTGTAGTAAGTCTAGTGTTAAGATTGAGGAGATAAATGTAGTGTAGCTTGAGTTCAATGATGAGTACATCTTTGTAGTTTCTTCTCTTGATACTAGTCAATTGGCTGATGCTTTGTCCACTTTTTCTTAGTGTTGGTGGATGCTTGATTCACGGGTTTCTTTTGATATTTCCCTACACAAAGATTGATTTCATTCATATTGCAACATGACAGGTTCTATTAGATTGGAAAATGACCCAACATTAAATATCATTGGCATTGGGGATATACGATTACAATTTTTTTTAGGCAACACTTTTGTATTGCATGATGTACACCATGCTCTGGCTTTGACCAAAAGCCTACTCTCTATTGGATAAATGATATAGGCTATCATGTATCTTTTAGTGATTCTACATGGAAGATTACCCATGGGAGTCTTGTCTTTGCTCGAGGTGCCAAGGCTAGCAACCTCTATCCCTTAATTATATCTAGGTCTATTGACTATGTTTTGGCTATGGTTGACATACCCTATGTATCTTTATGGCATCATCACATTGGGCACATGTCCTTAAAGGGAATGAAAATGCATTCTCGTTTGTAATATCTTTTGTCTCTTGATTACAAGTGTTTTGATTCTTGTGGCCATTATCTTTATGGTAGGTAGACACATAGCTCTCATAAGAAGTCTAGCATTACGTGCATGGTTGAGCCTTTGGGTCTTCTTCATTTTGATGCATATGGCCCCATGCCCTATCAATCACTAGGTGACACTAAGTATTTTGTGACTTTCATTGATCAGTATTTGCTATTAAGCAAAAATCAAAAGACTTATTTACCTTTTAGTATTGGCTTGCTCTTGTTGAGAACCAGTCTAAGTATAGGCTAAAACACCTAAGTTCTAAAAATGGGGATAAATATGTATCTAAGGCATTTGAGCAATTTTCTGATGAGAGGGTATTAAGTGTCAATTGACCACCCCTTACACCCCACTCTAGAGCAGTATTGCAAAGTGCACGAATAGGAAAATTCGAGAGAGAGTTCATAATACACTTAGCTAGGAAGGCTTATTGCAATATTTTTAGGTTGAAGTAGTTACTACTACTATATACTTGATAAAGAGATCCCCATGCAGTACTATTGGTTATCGAATTGTAGAGGAGGTATGGTCCGAGAAACCCCCCTTGTAAAAAGTAGTTTGGATAGAGATGTATCTTTTTTGAATTAATGTAGGAAAGGCCCAAAAGTAGTAAGTATTATAGGAGAGAGTGCTATAACATTTTAAAGCCAAAGATTTCTCGCACTTTCTCCTATAATACTACCTTAGACCCTCTCTCATACTAATGGCCTTGGATCTTTACATACACACACATACTCTCTCTCTCTCTCTCTCTCTCTCTCTCTCTCTCTCTCTCTCTCTCTCTCTCTCTCTCTCTCTCATGTGGCTTTAAAAAATTCTAGCAACTCTCTTCTATAATATCACAATGCTACCTTTGGACTTCTCCTATATAAATAGCTTTGGACCTTTATCAAAACACTGTGTGTGTGCGTGCGCACGCGTGCATGGCTTTAAATTTTTTTTAACTTTCACTTACAATATTACATTTGGGCATTTCCCATACATTAATAGATTTGGATCTTTATAAACACACACACACACACACACACACACACACACTCTCTCTCTCTCTCTCTCTCTCTCTCTCTCTCTCTCTCTCTCTTTGTCTCTCTCTCTCTCTCCAACTTGAGATCAAATTCCTCTCTTTAAATGTTTTTGGCCTAAGTAAGATTAGACTAAAAAGTCACATTTTGATTATAATGTCAATAGTATAAAACTTTTTTAAATCTTTGATAAGATCTTTATTTTTCCAAGTATACAATGCAAAAGACAATAGCTATTATACATTATGTTAATTATTAGTTTTTTATGTTAGGAGAAAAAAAATTCCCAAAAGAGAGGACTATTTTTGTTCATAAGGTCCAAACATTTCAATATAGTTCAAAAAGTGTCACTCTACTATGTCTCACATTAAAACATATCATAAATACACACATAATATATATATATATATATATATATATATATATATATATATATATATATATATATATATATATATATATATATATATATATATATATATATATATATATATATATATATATATATATATATATATATATACACTCTTTCTCTTGACTCTATGGAGTCCTAATGACGAGAGAGAAAGAGAGTTGCAAGAGATACACATATTGAGAAATGAAGATAAGGGCCATGCATAAACACATAAACATACACATACACATAGAGAGGCAGATACACATGTGCACAACTTAATTTATTGCTTAATTAATAACTTCATTACTGATTATTTTCTAGTTAATTACTAAATAAAATATAAAGAGGGGGAGAGAGAGACAAAGACGAATGAGAAAGCAAGATACGAGATGTGTGTGTGTGTATGTGTGTGTGTGTGACTTACTTTGACTTTTTTTAAAAAATCGAGAAAGGGGTTGCTAGCAATTCATCAAGAAAAGGGTTGCTTGCAAATCCTTCTCAAGATTTAAAAAAAAATCACGTCTCCTCTATCATTTCTTTGAGGGGACTTGTGACATTTTTTTGCACCAAATAGGGGGTTGTTGACAATCCCTTCTCAATGAATTTTTTTTTCACAAGTCCTCTCTAAATATTTTTCCACTAAACATGGAGATATCAGCAACCTCTTCCCATCCAAAAAAAAATATTATAAGTTTCCTCAAAGAAATAGAGACAACTTGTGAATTTTTTTCACCAAGAAGAGGTTGTTAGCAACCCTTGTTAGGTGACAAAAAATTTCATGTCCCCTTAGAGAGATGATGGAGGGGAGTTCTCTCTCTCTCTCTCTCTCTCTCTCTCATGCATTTTTAATGAGGAAACTACTACATCATTCATGGGGACAAAGATTCGTTCTTCTAGTTTACATAGGAGATAAAGAGAATTTCAAACCAGATGATAATATTGAGTCTCAGAAGTCATGCAAGTTAGCAACATGGAGACTTCTCTACAATCATAACTTGTCCTTCTATAGAAGTATCATGTATGGGCAATTGGAGAAGGGGATATTGCAAACTTTACCAAGGAAATGCAGGGATTAGGTGCACTTGAAGGAGGAGTAGCTCATATAAAAGGATCACCAGATCGAGTAGTAGTAGAATGAAAAGTTGTGCCAGAGATATCATATCTTTCTTGACTACCTAAATGTGAATTCCCCTTCAATGAGAAGGCATTACACAAAAAATACTCAAAGAAAAAAATGTGTAACAGACATAAGGGCCCAGATTTCTGGTAAGTAACTCCACATGCATTATTTAGAATATGTCACACTTTTATGTCTTCTTCTAAAGAGAATATGGCTGATCATAGAAAAGTGATACCTCTAGTGCATTTATTCTCGTAACTCATTCTTCGGTAAGGAGTCTGGGTGAAACCACAATTTCTAAAATGTTTTGATGATATTGATTGGCCACACTTTAGCCCTACGATGATACTATTTGTGGATGATAGCATAAAGAAGATGTAATGTAACCCACCTAACTCCTTTACATATCCATTTACATTTTAAGAAAATCCCATGGATACCATCCTCTTCACATGCTTCCCTATTTGATTGCTGAAAATCCCTTCAATACCATCCTCTTAGAATACATGCTTCCTTATTTGACTGAGCTAGCAAGTTTTCATGGGGAAGTCTAGGATTTTGTTAGAGATCACTCATTTCACCCTCCAGCAATGGAGCTAGATTAATATTTAATGTTTGTAATAAATACATAACACATTTTCTTTGCGTATAGTAGTTCAATAACTTGCAATGTTCATACAATATAATGTGAAATATATCAGTATATTAAAATATTTGATTGTTGAAGTTTCGAGTTTAAAATGAAGAATTCTTGAAATGAATAGCTACAAGTAATGAAACAATACGGAGCTATATTTTATGGAGATTGTGAAGCAATTGCTTGCAAGGGTCTATTGTAAACAAATGCATAACTTCAATCTATATGTAAGCCTAATCAAATGAGGAAGAGAGATAGAAATATGCAAGTATAAGTGAATGTGTCTATAGTTTGCTCGTCTGTGCATAACTAAAGTACTAACAAATCAAGATGTAACTATAAAATACATGCAAAGAAGAGAGAGGGGGGATGTGAATGTATATGTAGTGTGATATCTCATATGCATGCGTAATTGAACTATTAACAATGTGATAATATTATCAAAGATAAGCATATAAGCTTAATCTAGTGATGTAAATAAGTTAAGGAGAGAGAACTATTAATGCATTGTTAGAGAGAGAGAGAGAGAGATGATAAATGACATAGTTGGGGGGGTGAAAAAGACAAAGAGATAGAGAGAAAGAGATTGTTATTGAGAAGGAGGAGAGGAAGATGGATGTCATGGATCCCTAACATATGAGAGAGAGAGAGAGAGAGAGAGAGAGAGAGAGAGAGAGAGAGAGAGAGAGAGAGAGAGAGAGAGAGGAATGTATAAGTGTAAGTCAAGCTAAGAAGAGATTGACATACATAAAACCAAACATTAAGGACTTTTGAGAGGGAGGGTAAATTTCTATCTCTTGCTTTTGTTAAGAGGAATCTCTATGAAACATAGATAAACTAAAGGAGGAAGCAAAAATTTTTTTCCCCTTTGCTTTGTTTGAGATTTGTGACCTCCGGGAAAAGGGCAGAATGCAAAAAGGTTGAATAGGAAAGCTACACATCTATTCCTTTGTTTGGCTTCGATTACTAGAAATGGTGAGGTGTAGTGAAGGAAGAAACAAGAACTTGAGTGTTGCACTTGGCCTCATAATAGAATTATGACAATGATAATATATTTAAAGGTAGTGATTAATATTAACATTGTTTTGTGGCTAATTATATAACTCAAGATGTGTGTCAATAATTGACAGTTGATCAAGCACACATAAATACATTTGATATTTTTTACAATGATTGCAATGTAGTGTAGACAATTTTTATTTTGTTAGTTATTATAGCTATATATATGCTTATGCAATTTGTAATAATCTACACAATGATCATAGATTTGAAGGGTGCTCCTTGCTCCATGTTCACAAAAAGCATTCTTGGTAGCAAATACAAGAACCTTTAACTCAAAATTTTAGAGCGATATATTAACAGATCTATGTATTTGCCAATAACTAGGAAAATAATTAATTTGATAGCATTTACAAAAAATTTAACTCTAAATTATAGAGGGATTTTCTATGTACTTGCCATTTTTACAACTAGGAATTTTATAAAGTTCAAGCTTTTATACTTGATTTTTAAAATTTGAAGGTCTTTATTTTATGGAAAATTTATGATTCATTCTACATTAGACATAAATTTTTCATGAACACTATATAGCCATTTTTAAAAATAAATTTTAAGATGTTAAACCCTATTTTTTAGATTTCAAAAGGTTTTTTAAAAATTCAAAAATTATTTAATAATACTTTTATAAAATGTAAAAATTCAAACCTTATTCTTTAGATTATAAAAGGCTTTTTAAAATAGGTTTTATAATCAATTTTACGTTAAACCTCGATTTTTAGTGTTCATTGGTCCTTGCTCAATTTAGGAGAATTGATAAGAAAAATAGACTAGTATTTTGTGATCAGAAATTATTAGTGAGGGACATGAGTCCATTAGACTGGCACAAGACATTTCAATATTTTAGGCGGACAGGTATCACCCCAGCGATCCTGACCGCCGCCCATTCTCAAACGCGCCTTAGGCAGGTGTGCACTCCGCACGTTCGCTCTCTCTCTCTCTCTCTCTGTCTGTCTGTCTCTGAAAAAAACAGGTCGAATCAGCTCGAATTATCGGCGTCTTCTTCTTCTTCTGGTTGCGATGGGCTACCTCGGGACAGCCCTCCTCAACGTCTCGCCCTACGCCTTCTCTGCAATCGGCATCGCCATCGCCATCGGTGTCTCGGTTCTTGGCGCTGCCTGGTACGTCGTTGTTTCTTTCTAGTCCATGCATCCAGCAAAATCGGTTCGCGTAATCTTTGAAATTACACCGATCCAATTCGCCTTTGCAATACCCGGGAATGTGGATTTGTGCTTTTTATACGTAGCAGATTGCAGTAGTGCCAGTGAATGCTATAAGTGAGCACATTGGCTGTATGGTTTAGTGTTTATTGTCAAATTTAGTCGTGAATTCTGTGTAGGGATCAAGATACCTGTGCTCAACTTATTCCTTCCACAAGTTGCATAAAGCATCTGATTGATGTGCCTCTGATTTTCGTAATGAAAATCAGATTGCAATGAATACTGCTTTATGAAAAGTGAGCATATTGGTTGTATGGCTTAGCGTTTGCAGTTAACCACAGTCGTGAATTCTGAGTAGCGATCAAGTTATTGTGCTCCACTTTTTCCTTCCACAAGCTGCAGAAAGCATCTGATTGATGTGCTTTCTGGGTTTCATAGCAAGTTTCCTAAGGAACATTCATGGTATCAGTTATTCAAAATTGTGTCTTGTTCTTTTGAGCTGGGGGGAGGAGGGAAGGGTTTTTTCAGATGAGGAGGGGGAAATCTTGAGGGGTGTGAGTTGACATGGCAGTGATATAGCAACAATTCATTGGATTCCACTTTTGAAGGTGGATGAAAGTTTCTTTTGGCTTTATGCCACTGGAAGAAGGGTGGCAGCTTGAAAAGTTCTATGCTTTTAGCCAAAAATTTAGTCATTGTCGTCTGTTTCAACTCATCTACCACCCCCCTTTGTGAATGAGACGATAGTGGATGAAAGAAAAACTAAATTTTTTTCCTGCCCTTTGTGAATCCACCCTTAAAATTGTGAACTTAGGAAGTACAGATTTTTCTGATCTGAAACGAGAAGTTTGGAAGCAAGTCATTATTATGACTCCTTCAAGGTTTGATGTACAAGTTGGCCTCGCTCAAGGTCTCAAAGACTAGCTTTTGGTGTCATATTCTAGGTCATTATTCCATTCCCAGCCGGTTTCTGAATGAGCCTAGAACAAAGGGCATTTGTGGAGGTTGAAGCATTGCATGCATAATCAAATCAGCCCATTGGTATGGAGCAGCTGAGTATGCAATCTTTGAGAATAGTTGCAATTTAAAAATCAATGGAGTAAAATTTGTAGGGATTGTGTTAAGCAAGAGATAAATCATCAATAGAATTAATAAAATGAGTGTTTGAAAACTATGCAATCAGAGAGCTAGGTAAATGCAAATATAGTGATTGTGGTGAAGAGCAATGCATGAGGTTATAACCTTGTAAGTACCATTTAGGTGCTTGGTGTATAAATGACTTGCATTTTGAAAGCCTCATTGCTTGGCTTAAAGTCGATCCTTGGGAGCACATGCATGAAAGCATAAGCACTACAAACTTGAATAGCCCAAAAGGAGTTCAAAATGCAATCTTTAGAATATCCTTTGGAGCAATCCAAATCTGGTGATAAGTGGACTTCAACCAAAGCTTGCTGAAAATCATTGATCCTACTAGCTGATCCAATAACTCATGTATGCATGCACAAAGGGAACTTGTTTTTGATGGTGAGCTTTTGCTGAGCTCCTTCTTGTAATCTACACATAGGTGCACACAAGCTCTTGCACACACGCCATCATAGCATGGCCACCCTTGTGAATTGCTTGCTTTGTTTGGATATGAGAAATAATTGCCAGTTGTTTAGCTCGAGCCACCATGGTTGCAATAGTGCCGTGCAAGGTTTTCCTCACCTGCCAAGGCCCATCTCAAATGAAGATAGAGTGTAGGTATTAATCCATCAAGTCCATGTGATCATAGAGTCATGGCTGCCCTAAAATCACGTTTGAGATTGAGGAGAGAAGTGGCCTTCATAGTATTTCGAACCTCAAATTTTCTATTTGGAGCTATATCCTCTACTTGCTCCCTTAAGTGGTATTTCTTGGTTTTAGTCTTTCTCTGAGGTTGAAAAGCTTGCACCATTGGATGTGTCACATTGGTGAGTAGCATTTGGAGATGATACTTCTTGACAAACTTGTCTTGGATCAAATTCTTAGATGTATCATGCTCCACCATCTACCAAGCAAAGGACATGATGGCTTGCGACCACTCCTTGCATGAGCAGCTCCAAGGAAAAAAAATCCACATCTCCCAAGGGTGCTATCTTAAGTGTAGAAGCCATGTTGGGGCCGCCACCTCCATGGTCTTGACTCCCACCTTGGAAGTTCCACCCTTGGAGTGAGGTTGTGTGACAAAGCTCCTAGAGCTCTAGTTTGACTTGGATTGAGGCTTACAAGTAGGACATATACATATGCTAACATGATGCAAGGGATTTTGTAGTAGGTGCCGTGTTGTCATGGTGAGAGTGTGCAGTGGAAAGGAAAGTGAACGTGGAGAGGAGATAGAAAGAGAACGTAGATTTTAGAAGGAATAGTTTGACATCAATGGCTGAAAGGTACAAGGCTACAATGGCCAGCCCCCAATACGTAGCTCTATGTATCAATGTGTATATGGTAGCAAGGGGATGAGAGAACGAGGAGGGTTGGTTGATCACAAAGAATCAATGATGGATAATGAGAGCAAGAGGGCAAGCTGCCTATATATAGGCAAATTGGGGTCACAATTGGTAATTAAGTGGTTAGGCCCAAAATATGGGCACCCAAGACATTCTACAGTGCCCAAACAGAAATGCACTAATGTGCCCTTCATCTAAAGTGCCTAAAGCAAATAAAATGACAAAGACAATCTTAGAGCTCCCAAATTTCCTCGTCTAACTCAAACTAAGGCTCACAGGTGGGAGATGACCACACAAGATACGCATGATTGCTAATACCATCTCTCAGATCTTGGATGTGGCGGAAGGCCAAAGGAAGGGTGGTAGGAAGAGTGCGAATGCTGATGATGTCCATAGTTGAGAAAGAATGCTAGCCAAGGAGCAAGACCCCCTCTGTAGATATAAATTCGATCAAATGGAAGGCCATCGGAGGCCAATGGAAACAGAGAGGCCTCGAACAGATCACTCTTGAAAATTCTAGTCAAGAATGGGTGAGCTAAGCCTCTGACCAGACTGAGGCAATAGCGAGAAACTATTAAATGTGCCATAAGCTACATAGAAACAAAAAGGACCAAGGGCCAAGAAGCAAGGGACAATTACTCACTAGCGAAGGAAAGAGGTCGACGCATAAAGGAAAGGTCCTAAGTAGATTGTAATCAATGAAGAAACTCCTCATGATCCTGGGAATCCCCCTGTAAAACACAAAGGGCCAAGGAATCTATGACCGTGCCATCGATATCATCCCCCTTTGAAAGGGACGGGAGGCATGACGGAACCACCAAAGGAGATGGTGGGGGATGGGATGAAACATGTAGGATAAATGGTGTACAATTGGAATGGATGCAGCTATGGAAATTTGACTTGATAGGCCGTAAGCTATATCTTCTTTAAAAAAGAAAAAGAATTCAATGTGGTTCCACCCACCTTTGTAGGTCTTGGTCTAATACCTTGGGTAGCCGACAAGCACCGTTTGTCTAATACCTTGGCTTCTCTTTAAAAACAGTCCCAAAATATGTAAATTACCAAAAGTGCCATTAAATGGTGCGCGATCGTAGAGACTTTTGGTGTCCATAGGCAAAACCCTAGTTTGGGAGGATCCTTCTGCATCTGTAAATAGAGAGACTACCCACCATTCAGCCTATCCTTTTTTGTGCAGGTTTCTCACTTCTCTCTGCAGATTTCAGCCATTAGTCACCATTGATAAGCTGTAGATCCCTACGCACGTGAATCGATTGAAAACACTGGAATCAACGTGTGTGAGCTCCTATGTAATGAGTAGGTCTCTCTCTCTCTCTCTCTCTATAATGCGAAATGAGGTTTTCCTTGCCACTCTTGGTCTCTTATTGCCCTGCCCAGGTCTGCATTCACCTTAATCTTACTCCTCTTACCAGTATTTAACCCAAGGTTTCGTTCTTTGCCCTTCTTTTCCCTATTTTAGCGTGTTATATAGCAGCAAAACCCATTGTGTGCTCACATTGTTTTAATCCTATCCTACCTAATGCAATAAAAAAATCACCAGATAGCATTCATGCTTCTTTAGCCCACTCATCCACACATCCAAACCCAAAAATACTTGTTTCTGATGATTAATACGCCTAAATCTCCTATCTACCTCAAGCTCCGGTTCGGGGATGAAACCCTTACTTCGATGCTCGATTTGAAGAGCATAAGCACTCAAGCTTGAATCCGTTGGTCCCGGCAACGGAACCAAAATGTAGAGGTGAGCACAAGCTCAACTGTCAAGACCCACGGACCGCTTATTGTTCAAGCGTTTCAAGCGAGCACTAATGGCTACCTCTCACATAGTTGATGCGCTATCCCTCTCTACGAGTGTAGTGAGCTTACCTTGATGCCCGATTGAGTTGCTTCCTCTCTCAAGCACTCCGATAGCCCCACGATTCGTGATGCAAGCTCAAGCATCCTCAAGCCTCTTCCTCCAAGCTCTATCCTCCATAGCCATGCGTGAGACAAGAGAAGAGAAGAGAAGGGAATAAGAAGAGAGAAGATGGTGGAGAGCTTCACCTCCAAGATCCCTCACTCTCACAAGCTCACTGCCTCACTCTCTCACACTCTCTCCCTCAAGCACTCACAAGCAAGCAAGAGAAGAGAAGAAGAAGAGTCCACTTTGCCACACACCAAAGAATGAGCTCTCATTCATCTTTTGAACTTTATATACAAAGCCCTAAATCCCATTTGGGTGGTTATTCCCTTTTTACATATCCGGTCATAGCCTAGGCCATTTTTTTCCATTGTCCTCCTATCTTCCTAGCTTCCTTCCTACCGTCTATCTATCTTTACAATTTGCACGCGGCACTCTTAAAATAAATCATAGTGCGCCTTGCGCTTTTTTACAAAAGTGTTAACTTGGGCTTTTTCTTGTGTGTCTTTTTTCTTGATTTAGGATTTTTTTTGCACTTCTTGTGTTTTCATATTTTTCTTGGCGCGCCTTCGTCTTCCATTTCACTTTTGCCTTGGCCCTGCCCTCTGCTTTAGAGTTTTCCAATGTTCCACCTTGTTCGTCAGAGGGTTACCATGCTTCGATTGGTGACTACAACATTCGAGATCCATCTCCGGTGGATGTCACCATTCAACATTATTCATTGCTTTGCTCTTGAGCATTTTGTACACTCTTCCATTCATCTAAAGCATTGATTCATTTGCTTCGGAGTTCTTTTCTCTATTTGTTTGTGTTTGTGTTTTTGGTGGTTTGAGTTTTTGAGTTTTGACTTTTGTGTTTTGCATTTAGGGTTTGCATCTATTGCATTACTGTATGAGTTATTGTGTTTCAGCTGTATTCATACACTCTGTAATTTCTCTGTGCAAATCCTAGCATATCTTCACAGTGGATAGACACCCTTAAGTGGGAGGAGTTGGTTTTGATAGTCTTCGGTTAGGAGGAATAACTCAAAGGTCAGAATGCTCTCAAGATGAAGAAATTGATAGGTTAATCTTCTCAACAGAAGGGGAAGAACAATTGCAACAAGAACAAGGAGGAGAAGACCAAGCAAAATAAAGCCAAGGAGTCTACTTGTCACATTTTTGGTAATATAGATCATTGGAAGGATTGACCCAACAAGGACAAGAAGAACACTAAGAAGGAGAAATGTACGAAGGACTCATGAATAGTGGCTACTCAAATGGTATTGTTAGCAGATATGTCAACTCAATGCGAGTCTGTGCATGCTAGATTGTGTTAGGTACATGATTGATATTTTAGGCATTTTATTGTGCATTATTTGTGGCATTTTAGGGCATTTTATACCAGTTTGGTCAACATTTAATGCTGGTTGACCAGTTGCTATTCATGGCATATTTATTGCCTATATATTATGTGCTCCTCCTCCTTAGTCTATGTATTTCATCACCTGGAGGTTCAGATTGGAGAGAGGAGCCAGAGCCAGTCCCAGTGTTCCTGTAGCTAGTGACTCATTGTTGTATGCGATTGTCTCATGTCTTGATATATGGCAGGGTTGCATTCTGTCCATGGATGGATCTATATAGTACGATCCATCCAGTTCGGATGTGTATGATCCGTCTAGTTCTCGTCCCTTTTTTTTTTATAAGTTGGTGTTTTTTAGAAATGAGTTTTTGGCTTTACCCTTTTCCTCTTTATCCTCATTGACCTCTACTTACACCTCATTTACCAACTCTTTTTCTACCTCTCTTATAAGCTCCTCTACTCTTTTCTCTCGGATCTCCTCCATCCACTTCTCTCCACCTCTCCATCCTCCTCTTCCTCATGTCTCATCCCTATGTGTAGCTATATTTCTATTTTCTCTTCCTTTACCTCCTCTTCTTTCCCTTCCCCTAGCTCTACCTATATCTCTTTATTCTTTGTCCCTATCACTATGCTTAAGCCTCTTCATGAAGCCTTCACATTACACACATCTCACCTTGAGTCTTAGCTTTCAGCTTCTTTTTGTATCTACTAGTTTTTGTACTTGCCACTTGGCACTTGTGACTTGCCATACCATGATCCATTGTATATGCTTTCGATCTTATAAATAAAATTGGATCTGGGAAATTACTTGTGACTAGAGTCTTGGATTACATTTTCTCTCAACCTCTGATCATGTTCATGACTCGTTATTGAAAACTAATGCAAAAGACATTTGTGGTTTGTAAATTGTATTAGTATTGGATATATAATGCCTTGTGACACTATCTCATGGATAGCCACTCTCATGTTAAAACAAGTAATATTTACTAGCCTAACCTTTAAGTTTCTATGTATTTTTTAATGATTGTTTGAAACAATGGATTTTATCTAACATTTTATTGTGTATGTTTAGTAGCGTATTAAGTCCATGGACAGGAGGGATCGAACGGATTGTACTTGACTACCCTAGTATATGGATTAGATTTCTTGAGCATTCTTCTACATTTCTTTTCTTGTCTATTGCAGCCTGCGTTTTCTACAAAAGAATTTGTGTTTTCAGCCTACATCAGCATTTTGTCATGTTTTCGTCAGTATTGCTGCATTTGTTGCTTCATTCAGCTTGTGTTTTGGTTTTCTGACCTTGATTGCTGATTGGGCGCCTATGTGTACAGGTCGTTTTTGCTGTTTCAAGCATTTTTTTTTTCATTCTTGCAGTAATCACCCTCCTCTTCTGATCAGATTTTGGTTTCCATTGCGTATGTGCACTAACTTTGTGCAGTCTTTATTGTTGGTTTGGCTGTTTTCTCTCTCTATCCACCTTTTATCCTTTATCTTCTCGTCCTATTATCTCCAGATGGCTTCTCTATACACTTCTACTGATGATAAGTTACATGGCCCTAACTATCTAACTTGGAATGTTGTTATGAAAGCTTGTTTCATGTAGAAGCGGTTATGGTACATTGTTTGTGGAGCTATTCTGCATCATCAACGTCCTTTTTGAGTTCTAGATAATTTTGATGAGAACAATCATGAGGAAGTTGTGCTCACATGGGATATGGATGATACACGTTCGTATTCTGCTATTCTTCGATGTATTTTTAAAGTTGTTCTACCAGAGGTTTGTCAAAGTGAAGCAATGTGGAAACGAATGACCAAGACAAAGAGTGAACGGAGAGAGGAGAGTGTGAAATACAGAAAATCTGCAGTGAAGAATGCTGTATAAGAATGCAGAATTACATACGGGTGTAGAGAGTATGCTTGCATATGTCTCCACCTTTTGAAGATCTCAGTCCCTGTCATCCCCGAGGGTAGTCTCCACGGTTTACAGCCTAAAAACTAGGAGAACAACTGAGAGAGATTGCAAAAACTAGGGCCAATAAATAGCCAACAAAAAATGCCAAAAAATACCAGGCTGACTGCATTAAATGCAGCCTATTGGTTAGCAAATTGGTCGACTAGCTATTTGACTTGAAAACTGCTTTTGCTTGACAGGTCAACTGCCATGTGGCACTCTTGTTGCACTTGTCGCTTGTTGTATCTACTATACCTGTTACTCTTGCCGCTCTTGCCTATCCAAGGAATGTCCACCTTTAACATCCCCTCTCAGATCTTGGACACGACAGAAGGCTAAGGGATTTGGTGTGCTGTCAAAGTAAAGCTTGGGGATGCGCTTTGGTAAATAAGTCTCCAAGATTGTCCTTTGTCTTGCAATAAACCAGGGAAATGGTCTCATCCGTTGTGCAAAATCTTTAGCAACAAGGCAGGCCTTGTGCTTGTCTAATGTGCCATCACTGTGATGCTTGGTTTTGAAAACGCATTTGACTCCAATGATCTTCTTATGAGAAGGCTTCACCACAAGATACCAAGTGCCATTTCTCTTAGTCGACTCCAGCTCTTGCTCCATTGCTTTTCGTCAATGGTCAGGCTGTAAAGCCTCCTCCATGGAGATGGGCTCCCGATCTTGCATGACACGAGTCATCAAACAATAATTAGTGTAAACAAGCTCAGTGTGGTGTGCTTGGTTCCTCTGAGAACACTGTGGGTCATCTTGCGGCTACTACTTCTCAGGAACCCTCTCAATCCCTGCATCACGAAGAGTGTCTCTAGCCCAACGAGGAGGAGACCGATCTTGCCTCGTCACTCTCCATCGGTTGAAGTTTTTGGGAGGTCCACCGATGGTTGGGGAGGAATCAGTGAATCTGGTAGCTGAGAACTGAGTTCCTCATTCAAAGAAGAGTCCTTAAGAGACATAGGCTCTAGAGGAGCAATTGATCATTGGCACCCAACTATCATCGAGATCTCCAAGAACAAGGTGATCCCCCTGTGAGTTTGGAAATTCCACGAACCTAACGTCATGGCTCTTGTAGACGTCTCGCTTAATGGGATCATACAATTAGGAATCTTGAGACTGCCGAGCTATAGGCCACAAACACCTGTCTTTTGGAAGTTGCTTTAAATTTGTCACGCTGTGTCTTCGGGATGTGAACATAGGTATCATACTCAAAAACCCTAAAATAAGAAACATTTGGCTTAGACCGAAAGTATGCCTCATATGGAGTCATACCAACAATAGTGGAAGTAGGGGAACGATTAAGGATGTGAACTGTAGTAGTTACAGCCTCAGCCCATAGACTTTGAGGTGTTTGACGATGCTCCATCATGGTACGGGCCATCTCAATCAACTGTGATTCTTTCGCTCCGATATGCCATTCTCTTGAGGGGTGTTTGTATTGGTAAACTCTTGGTGAATACCATGGTCTGCACAAAGTCAAGCAAGCTCATTAGAAACAAATTCTCCACCCTTATCCAATGGTAAGGTCTTTAGTTTTCGGCTCGGTTGGTTCTCCTCAAAGAGTAACCAATCCTTAAAGTTGGAGAAAGCCTTCGACTTCAGCTTCAGAAAATAAGTCCATGTCATCCTGTTGTAATCATCCATTATGAGCATAAAATACAAGCTTCCTCTAAGGGACTCTGTCCTCATCGGTCCACAAACATTGGTAGAAACAAGCTCCAAGGTTGTTGAAGATTGCCTTGAAGCCTTGTTGGAAATAGCATCACGAGTCTGCTTCCCACAGATGCAAGAGACACAAGGCTGCTGGCTCACCACAATGTCCAGCAAACCCCAAACAAGCTGTCCCTTGATGCCTTTTGAAGGTAATCATAATTGAGGTGGCCAAACCGAGCATGCCAAAGCTTGGATTGAGTTTGTGAGGTAAAAAGAAGAGAAGTCAAGGCAGAAGAAGGCTCCAACTTGTAGACTCCATTCTCCTCATAATCCGAAGAAAGAACTTGTCTCGATCCACGATCAAGAATTCAAAAAGAATCCACATCAAATTCGACCAAGAGGCCGAGGGCACAAATCTGGTGCATCGAAAGTAGATGGTACCCCAAAGGTCGGCACATAGAGCACCTTAGATGTATAGGCACCACCCTGCCCATCTGGAATAAGATGCATGTCTCCTCGGCTTTGTATAGAAATAGATGAACTGTCACCAATGAGAATCTGGCCATGCGAAGGCTGCAAATGAGTAACACCTGTGTTGAAGAAGGGGTCATGTGCCGTGAGGCACCAGTCAACAATCCAGTCCCTGAGTGTATGGGGTTGTCAATGCAACATTAGAAGCCGTCAGGGTCAAATTCTCAACCACCTCCAAATGGAGGAAAGCAGCGGATGAGGGAGTAGCCACCCTCTTCGGAATCCTTTGAAGATTTATTCTTCTTCTCTTTGTCCTACTTCTCCTTGTTGGAGCAATCCTTCTTCCAGTGACCTATCTTGCCACCACAGATGTGACAAGTGGACTCCTTTTCTTTGTCTTTCTTGGATTTGCTGTCGTCCTCCTCCTTTTGGTCCTTTTCCTTCTTTTGAGAGGATTGACCAACCAAGCCTCAGATTTAGAAGCATTGGTATCTTTCAACTGCTCCTCTTGGTCCAAGACCATAGGAACCAACTCTTCCTACCAAAGAGTCTTAGACCGCCCTAAAGTAATCAAGACGGAATAAAAACCACTGAAATGGGATGGTAACTGTGAAAGAAGAGTTATTGCCATGTCTTCAAAAGTGATCACCTTGTGTTTTGTACTTGCATCTTAAGTTGCCTCAGCTTGTTAATATGCTCCCGTATAGAAGATGACTTGTTGACACTCATGGTTTGCATTTGCACTTCCAAAGAAACTCGTTTCATCACGGTCATATGATTTAACATCTGATCAAGCTCCAGCCATATCTCTTGGGCCATCGTCAAATGCTCAATATGAGAGATAACAGCCGTGGTATATGAGAGAAATAAAAACAAGCGGATGCGAGTATTGAGTTTATCCCAATGTGCTTGAACCTTTGCCAACTCCACCTTATCACTGGAAGAGTGCAAAGAAGGATGATGAATAGCCTCTGTAACAAGCTCCCCCGAATCATAGGACTCCAAAATGGCAAGCATCATGACCCATCAGACACAGTAATTCTCGCCATCAAGCTTTTGATCTGATGGAAGAGCTAGTAAGACGGGCAACTTTCGGTCCATGATCGCCTAAAACTTTGTCTCGGCCTCAAAATACATCTTACCTACAATGTTTGCACAAAACACAAAAAGCACCCCCCTTTGACAGTGAAAATACAGCCTACTAGGGCTCTTGACCGCTTGTCTTGCTTCTTCTTCACTAGTCGGAGGCAATGAAAAGGTAAAATCTGCACTTGAAGGCCAAAAATGCAGCCTTTTTCCTTCTTTAACAGCAAAAATAGCAGTAGCTTTAGCAAATCTTCTCCTTTCTCACACGCTCACGCTCTCCTTAGCCTTGTTCTGATGCGCAGCCCTCTTGCTCGCCCTAGAATGCTGAAAACGCAGCTTTGTGTCGCGCTGAAATCTCCTCTTCAGATGGGTCCTTCAATGCTTTGATACCATGTCAGAGTGAAGAAGTGCGGAAGCAAATGACCAAGACAAAGAGTGAACAGAGGGAGAGAGAGACAGTGAAACGTGGAAAATCTGCAGTGAAGAATGCTATATAAGGATGTAGAAATATACATGGGTACAGAGAGAATGTTTGCGTATGTCTCCACCTCGAAGATCTCAGTCTCCATCAGCCCCGAGGGCAGTCTCCACGGTCTGCAGCTTGAAAATTGGGAGTACAACTGAGAGAGATTGCAAAAACCAGGGCCAATAAATAGGCCAGCAGAAAATTCCAAAAAATACCAGGTTGGCTGCATTAAATGCAGCCGATTGGTCATCAAATTGCCCGACCGGCTGTCCGACTTGAAAACTACTGTTGCATGACATGTCAGTTGCCATGTGGCACTCTTGTTGCACCTGTCGCATTCTGTACCTGCTGTACTTTCTGCTGTGCGTGTCTAGGGAATGTCCAGCTTTAACAAGGTTACCTTCTATAGGACATCGTCAAAGCTTTAGATATTGTACAAGGCATCTTTCACTATGCATGCAATGACACTTTATGGATAGCTCTAGTAGATGAAGCTCAAGCCTAATGACACTGTCCAGTCAGTTTTTCTTAGTGTTACACAGGTAGAGGACCAGCTTCACCACATGCAATCTGCTCTTTTAGAGGTACATCTTGTGGGGACGATACTCTACAAGCTCTTTTCGGAGTTTGATGGAGTGGCCAATGCTTTGTGGGTGTAGATATGCTCAACATATGTGAGCTTTATTTATGTGTCCTCCATGCTACTTGAGCATGAGATATCTTTGCATCTCTAAGGCAGGGTCTTGTCTCATTATACAGGTTCTAGTGAGGCTCTTGTAGCTTTTGAGAGGGGTGATAGGAAGTTGTTGAAGGCTCAGTGCTATCATTGTGATAAGAAGGGACACTTGTGGATTGTAAAGAGTTAGCAGCTTCAAGGAAGAAAAAGGAGAAGAAGAAGAAGCAGGATGCGTACTCTTGTCAGCATTTAATGCTGTTCGACCAACTACTATTCATGGCATATTTATTGCCTATATATCTACGTATTTCATCACTCGGAGGCTCAAAGTGGAGAGAGGAGCTAGTGCTATTGACGGCATAGCCAGTGACTCACTATTATACGCAATTGTCTTATGACTTGGTACATGGATTCCATTTCCCAAGCATTCTTTTGAGTTCTCTTCTTTTGTAGTGTTCTTTTTTTCTCTCTATCTTGTGTTCAACAGTCTATTTTTGCATACATATATGCTTCCATTGCTGCATCCACTTCTGACATGTATTGCCCGTATGTATCAAATGCATGGACAAATTCTCTTTGGTGACAGCTCTTTTGTGTTAGCGATTGTCAGTCATCCCCTGGCGGAGTAGGCAGCCACGTCAGCTGCCACGTGGCAGTCTGGTACAGTCGGAGAGATCTATACCAGTCGGCTGCATTTAATGCAGCCGACCTGCCATATTTTTTCGCATTATTCCTGGCTATTTATAGCCGGCAGCCAGCACATTGTTTCCACTTGTTTTTGCAGATTTCAGGCTGGAGATTTGTGTAGACTGCAGCGTACTTCGAGGTGAATAGCAGGTTGCATCGTCGAGGTGGAGACACGCAGTCCCGCGCACTATGCCCGTGTATATATCTGCATATCTTTGTATACAACACACCTTATACAGCAGATCTTCATCTTCCACTGTCTCTTTCTCTCTCTCTTCTCTCTGTGTTCACACTCTCTCTCAGTCTTGGTCCCACGCTTCTGCATCGCTGCACTCTGACATGGTATCAGAGCAGTGAAGAAGGGTCGACTGAGTGAAGAACCTACTTGAAGAGGAGATTCCATCGTGACACAAGGCTGCGTTTCCAGCGTTCGAGGGCGAGCGGGAGGGCTGCGCATCAGAACATGTCACAACTCTATAGAAACAGAATTTGTATCCTTTTTCATTAATTTGTCTATATAATGATTTATTAAATTTATTTCCTTTGCATTAATTAGATATAAAGAAAAGTGCATTGGAGCTGGCCACTGATGAGTGGTCACAGGTTATGGTGGACTCACGCGGTGGGTTAGAGAAAAGATAGTTCACACTTCCACCTATATGGCCCGATTGGGCGCCTGTGACTAGAACTCACGCATATCAGGGTTAGACTCGCACACACAAAGGATTGATGCCTTGAAGTGTGGGCTAGATCCACCAGAACAGATAGTTACAATCAACAAGATGGCATGATTATGAAATGCTTGTATAATGTGCATGTGTGGGCTGAAAGCTTGAAATGCACATTTCTTTGCATAGGAAAGTCACATGAAGATTCGGATACCATTTTTGCGATGTACACGGAAAAAGCTTTCATATGACACCCATATTGGGGGGGGTCCCTAAATTTTAGGAGGTCCCTAAATTTTAGGAGCCTCGAATTAGCCTAAAAATGCTAGTCCTAAAAAATAGGGATGCCATTCTAAAAATAGTAAGTTCTGTGCTCTGACTGTGCTTACTAAATTTGGTTGTTTCTATTCTTGACAGTATTCAACCCAAAAAGGAAGGCCATAGAGAAGAGACAAGTGTCAAGACACTTGTCACACAAGTTTCCAAGTGTCCCACCACTTGTCACATCTCATGACATGTGGCTGGACACTTGTCTTATGCTACTCCACTTTTCCCTTTTGTACTAGCTCTTCCCTCTCCTATAAATAAGAGCTCGTTTTTCTTCATTCAGCATCATTTTTCTTTGCTGTAAACTCATGTACAACACCCACAGATACCAGAAACTGGCCCCATCCATCCCCATCATCATCCCCACTTCTCCATTATCAAATTCCTCCATATTCCCTTTTCTATCACTGCTGTTTTACAGGACAGCAAGCCTGTAAATTCATTACAGCACCTCATTTTCAAGCTCTTTCTTCCATTTTAGCAACAAGAAGCAAGCCCTATCCATGTACTACTGTTCAACGATGGA
The DNA here is from genome assembly GCF_053477565.2 of Lygodium microphyllum. Lineage (NCBI taxonomy): Eukaryota > Viridiplantae > Streptophyta > Polypodiopsida > Schizaeales > Lygodiaceae > Lygodium > Lygodium microphyllum. The sequence goes on from NC_141148.1 coordinate 131,425,801, forward strand.
GAAGGCTGATTTCCCCTTTTTCTTCTCTCATACTGTAAAGAAATCAGTTCTTATCATTGCATAATAGATAATGCGTGTGTGTTTGTACATCTTTGCATGATCTTGTGAGAGTGAGAATTACTTCTTCTCACTCTCAGGTTGATTGTAACTGAGCTTTTCCCTAAGGGACTTGGGTTGAGCAGAAATACATTCCTTCGGGGGGGGGGGGGGGGTTGCCCATCTTCCACCCTCAATCTTGTCTCCATTACTTTTACATTTTCATGGCTGTAATTTTGTGAGTAATTTTCATTTTCAGCTTTAAGTGTTCATTCTCTTTTATATTAAATCTCGAAAACAAGCGAATATCATAATTGTTAAGCATACTACGTTGTTCGGGGCGTTTACAGTGGTATCAGAGCTTTGGCTCGGTCCTCACCCCAACACTGGTAGTGCTTAACAATTATAAGTTTGTTTGTTTTCAGCCCTTGCATTGAGTGCTTGAGCATATTTTTTTTTCTTAAGAGTCTCAATGGATCAGTCGAGTGCTATCCTTCAAGCCATTCAAAGTCTTAGAGAGGAGAATAAGCAAACTCGTGACCAACTTCTCAAACTAGAAAAAGTTGAGAATCCCAAAGAATTCAAGGAAAGAAGCCCATCTGCTTCAAGGAGACAAAGACATACCAATGAAAGGAGCCGATCAAGAAGTCCAACTACTTCTAAGAGGCAGTCCCATTCTACTTCAAGACAAAGAAAGAGATCGCGTCGAAGCTCATCCTCTTCTTCAAAGTCATCTGGCGCCTACTCTGATGGACCCTCTTCTAGTAACGAAGAGTCACACCCTTCTCGTGGAAGACCTCATCATCGTCAAAGGCGTCGACATTCTTCACCCTCGTCTCCATCTTCATCCCCATCAAGCACTTCATCATCTTCAACCTCAAGATCCGGGCATGGACGAAGGCATAAGAGGAATAAGAAGACTAAGCCACTATCTCAACTTGAAAAGAAGATCAAGTTCAGTATGTATGATGGTTCTCGAAATCCTGATCTTCTTCTGAAGTTTATTCGTCAATTTCAAATTTTGTATGGTCGTGGCAAGTATAAAGAAAAAGAAAAGATTAAGTTTGCAGCTTTACATTTAACCGTCTTAGCCCATACTTTGTGGACGGGGTTGGAATATGATCATGCTGCCCCAAAATCATGGCGGTCCTTTGTTCGCATGATACAAAGCCAATTTCTTCCTGTTCATTTCAAAAGAGATGTAAAAATGGAATGGGATCGACTTTGGCAAAGGAAAAATGAGTCACTTGGTGACTATACCAAGAGATTTTGGGAGCTACTTTTGAAGGTCCAACATTTCAAGAAGATCAGTAGTTCGGAAAAGCTTAGGAAGTTTCAAGGAGGTTAGCATTTTAAACTTCGTACTGCTCTTAATCATTATTATTGTTCTAGTCTCAGGAAACTCATTGACCATGCTGAGACATGGGAAATGGAGCACAATGGCAACAAATCATTCCAAAAGAATGATAAGAAGAGAGTAGTTGATGATGAGGAGTATTGAGCCCTAAATGAAGGACAAAAACAGCGGCAAAAGCAGCCATCAAATCAAAAGAAGATGAAGCCCTATGCACCTCCTAATGCTCCTCAATTTCGCTCCAATCTATACCCACAAGCAAAGCAACTTTCCGAAGAAGAAAAGCAACGCTTCATGAAAGAAGGGAAGTGCTTTAAATGTGGACAAACATGCCACATAGCGAAGCAATGTCCAAACAAGGGACAAAGCAAGGTTTCTGACAACAAGCCTAAGTCGCCAGTGAAAATCAATGCTACCAGTGATGTAGTTGTAAACACAACTCACACTCCAGAGACGCGCAAATTATTAAAAGCTTGGGGACAGTTGCAAGGTAAGCAAGCACTATTCTTGATAGATCTTGGGGCGAATGAAAATATCATTTCCTTGCAATTAGCTAAAGAGCTTGGATTAAAGAATGAAGAGATGGACACTCCGGCAGAAGTTCGCCAAGCTTTAAATGGTGATGAAGGTGACACAGTGAAGACTGTGATACCCTACATTGGCAAGCTCAAGTTTCAAATTCAAGGCTACAGTGACGAAGATACCTTTTGTATCGGAGACCTTGATAGTTGCGATGTGATTCTTGGCATGCCCTGGAATCATAGAGTAGATTCAACCATCTTCTCTCAGAAAAAGAAGGTAGAACTCACCAACAAAGGCAAGAAGTACGAGATCCAAGCTGGAGTTTCTGGAGACACCATACCTATGGTAAGCCATATGCAAGTCTCTAGAGCAATTAAGGATTGTGTTCAATGTTGTCTGCTTTATGTCACTGATGTAAAAGATAATATGAATGCTGAAAACCAAGAGCGACTTCAGCTCTTGGAAAAGTATAAAGATTGTTTTTCGGATGATCTTCCTTATCAGCTTCCCCCAGAAAGGCCAGAAGATCATCATATTGATATTATCCCGGGCAGTTCTCCTCCTAATATAGCACCATACCGTGTGAGCCGTCCTCAACAAGAAGAAATCAGAAAGCAAGTCAAAGACCTACTCAACCGTGGGCTAATTAGGCCAAGTAGCTCACCATTTTGTTCACCGGTTCTTTTTGTTCAAAAGAAAGATGGCACATTCAGGATGTGCATTGATTATCGAGCCCTCAACAAAATCACTGTGAAGAATCGGTTTCCTATTCCCAGAATTGACGACATTTTGGATCGTCTAGGAGGCTCTAAGGTTTTCAGCCGCATTGATCTAAAGAGTGGTTATCATCAAATTAGGGTAACACCACAAGATGTACACAAAATTGCTTTCCGCACTTTATACGGTCTTTATGAATTCTTGGTGGTTCCTTTCGGATTAACCAATGCACCAGCCACCTTTAATCGAATGATGGAGCGCATCTTTAGAGAGCATCGACAATATGTCGGTACTTTCTTTGATGATATTCTTGTCTTTAGCAAGAATGAAGAGGAGCATCGTCAACACTTGGAAATCGTTCTACAATTACTTCAACAAAATCAACTCTTGGTAAATGGTAAAAAGAGTGAATTTTTCATGCATAAAATAAATTACCTTGGGCATGCCATCTCTTCTGAAGGGATTCAGATGGATCCTGAAAAGATCAGGATAATCCAAGAATGGCCTCATCTTCATGATGTACATGAGGTGCGATCGTTTCTTGGCTTATGCTCTTATTACCGCCGCTTCATCAAGCATTTTACATATATGGCTTCTCCACTTCATGACCTTACAAAGAAGAAGATCTCTTTCCAATGGAAGGAAAAAGAGAAGATAGCCTTCACAAGGCTGAAAACAGCTCTTACTTCTGGACCTGTTCTTATCATTCCAGATCTGGTAAAACCATTTGTGGTGGAAGCAGATGCTTGCGGTGATTGTATTGGTGCAGTGCTAAATCAAGAAGGCCATGCCGTAGCCTTTGAAAGCCGCCGTCTAAATGATGTGGAGAAAAGGTATGACATTTATGAAAAGGAGCTCTTAGCAGTGGTTCATGCTTTAAAGATATGGAAACATTATCTTTTGGGCAATGAATTCCTTATTAAAACTGATCATCAAAGCTTGAAGTATTTCAAGACTCAAAAGCATTTGCAGGAGAAACATGCAAGATGGGAAAATTTCTTGTCTATGTTTCATTTTCAAATTATATACACTCTAGGGAAACAAAATGTAGTTGCTGATGCACTTTCTAGAGTGCCTCGCATTGCAACTATTACAGTGGCTCATCATGAAGATTTTCAAACGATGAAGAATACTTATGATGAGCAATTTGGTCAAATTTACAGCAAGAAGGTTCTCATCCAGATTAGTCCATCAAAGACGGTTACCTTCTCATGAACAATCGCCTTTGTGTCACTCTTCTTGTTCGACAAAAGGTGCTTAAAGAAAGTCATGAAGCCCCTTATGCAGGGTATAGAGGGAGGGCAGCCACTCTAAGTGCAATTGAGCGCTACTTTTATTGGCCAACATTACGAAGAGATACACATAACTTCATTGAGGCTTGTTTGGTATGCCAAAAATCCAAATATGATAGGCAGAAGATTCCAGGATTGTTGCAACCTCTTCCAGTGCCCAAAGATCCATGGGAATCTATCACAATGGATTTCATCTCAGGTATTCCAAGAACACCTCAAGGTCATGATATGATTTGGGTCATAATTGATAGATTCAGCAAACAATCACATTTTATTCCATGTCATAAAACATTGAAATCCGCACAAGCTGCAAGACTTTTCATTCAACATATCTTCAGATTACATGGTATGCCTTCTGAGATCATTTCAGATAGAGACTCCAAATTCACAAGTAACTTTTGGCGTGCTTTATTTGAGAATTTGGGAACCACTTTAAAGTTCTCCTCAGCTTTTCATCCTCAAACTAACGGCCAAACAGAGGTGATGAATCTCACTCTTTTGGATATGTTGAAAGCTTATGTTAGTGAACATAAGTCACAACGGGAGAAATATCTTCCATTATTGGAGTTTGCTTACAACAATACAGTGCACTCATCCACAGGGAAAGCTTCAAATGAAATAGTACAGGGTAAAGTGATTCCTCCTCCAATTATTCGCACTAAAGATAAGATTTTTGTTGCTGATGAGTTTGCTTCAGATTTAAAAACCGCAATGGATCAAGTTCGAGCCACTATCAAAGTTGCCCAAGAGCAACAAAAGAAGCAAGCAGATAAACGAAGAAGACCTTTGGCTTTTGAAAAAGGTCAATATGTCTTGGTAAAGTTTGATAAAAGCAGGCTCAAACAAGGTTCTGGTCAAAATTCATCTTTTCCAAAGCTCTCCAGTAGATACTTTGGACCCTTCAAAGTGATTGAGAAAATAAATGAAGTTTCTTATCGACTTGAGCTTCCTACTCATTGGAAAATACACAATGCTTTTCATGTAAGTTTGCTAAAATCTTACATAGGACCAGAACCAAAGGAACCCATTACTGAAGATCCCCCAGAAGTTGAAGAAATAGAGCAACTCTTGGAACCTGAAAAGATTTTGTTTCTCAAGGATCGAATCACGAGAAGTGGCCTTGTGACACGAAAATTCTTACTAAAATTCAAGAATTTATCCACAACAGATGCACAGTGGGTAGATGAAAAATTCATGAAGGATTACCCAAACATTCTTCAGCCATATCAAGAAGCTTTTCAGCTGAGAACAGCTGAATAAAAGCCAGAGGGCTGTCACAACTCTATAGAAACAGAATTTGTATCCTTTTTCATTAATTTGTCTATATAATGATTTCACAACTCTATAGAAACAGAATTTGTATCCTTTTTCATTAATTTGTCTATATAATGATTTATTAAATTTATTTCCTTTGCACTAATTAGATATAAAGAAAAGTGCATTGGAGCTGGCCACTGATGAGTGGTCACAGGTTATGGTGGACCCACGCGGTGGGTTAGAGAAAAGATAGTTCACACTTCCACCTATATGGCCCGATTGGGCGCCTGTGACTAGAACTCACGCATATCAGGGTTAGACTCGCACACACAAAGGATTGATGCCTTGAAGTGTGGGCTAGATCCACCAGAACAGATAGTTACAATCAATAAGATGGCATGATCATGAAATGCTTGTATAATGTGCATGTGTGGGCTGAAAGCTTGAAATGCACATTTCTTTGCATAGGAAAGTCACATGAAGATTCGGATACCATTTTTGCGATGTACACGGAAAAAGCTTTCATATGACACCCATATTGGGGGGGTCCCTAAATTTTAGGAGGTCCCTAAATTTTAGGAGCCTCGAATTAGCCTAAAAATGCTAGTCCTAAAAAATAGGGATGCCATTCTAAAAATAGTAAGTTCTGTACTCTGACTGTGCTTACTAAATTTGGTTGTTTCTATTCTTGACAGTATTCAACCCAAAAAGGAAGGCCATAGAGAAGAGACAAGTGTCAAGACACTTGTCACACAAGTTTCCAAGTGTCCCACCACTTGTCACATCTCATGACATGTGGCTGGACACTTGTCTTATGCTACTCCACTTTCCCCTTTTGTATTAGCTCTTCCATCTCCTATAAATAAGAGCTCGTTTTTCTTCATTCAGCATCATTTTTCTTTGCTGTAAACTCATGTACAACACCCACAGATAGCCAGAAACTGGCCCCATCCATCCCCATCATCATCCCCACTTCTCCATTATCAAATTCCTCTATATTCCCTTTTCTATCACTGCTGTTTTACAGGACAGCAAGCTTGTAAATTCATTACAGCACCTCCTTTTCAAGCTCTTTCTTCCATTTTAGCAACAAGAAGCAAGCCCTATCCATGTACTACTGTTCAACGATGGAGAAGGCTGATTTCCCCTTTTTTTTCTCTCATACTGTAAAGAAATCAGTTCTTATCATTGCATAATAGATAATGCGTATGTGTTTGTACATCTTTGCATGATCTTGTGAGAGTGAGAATTACTTCTTCTCACTCTCAGGTTGATTGTAACTGAGCTCTTCCCTAAGGGACTTGGGTTGAGCAGAAATACATTCCTTCGGGGGGGGGGGGGGGGGTTGCCCATCTTCCACCCTCAATCTTGTCTCCATTACTTTTACATTTTCATGGCTGTAATTTTGTGAGTAATTTTCATTTTCAGCTTTAAGTGTTCATTCTCTTTTATATTAAATCTCGAAAACAAGCGAATATCATAATTGTTAAGCATACTACGTTGTTCGGGGCATTTATAGAACAAGGCTGAAGCGAGCATAGGCGCGCGGGAAAGGAGTCCAGTTGGTGAATTTGCTGCTGTTTGAAGAGAAGGAAGGCTGTGTTTTCAGCTTTTAAGTGCAGGTTTTACTTTTTCATCGCCTCTGGCGGTTGAAGAAGGTTCGGGACGCGGAAGAAAGAGCCCTAGCAGGCTGCATTTTCACAGTCAGAGGGGGCTGCTTTTGCGCTTGTGCAGGCATTACAGGTGAAGATGTCTACAGAGATTGAGTTGGAGTTCCAGACGATCATGGATCGGAAGGTGCCTGTCTTACCGGCTCTTCCCTCAGATCAAAAACTCGATGGCGACAATTACCGCATCTGGCGCGTGATGATGTTGGCCATCCTTGAGTCTTACGATTTGGCAGAGCTTGTACAGGAGGAGATCGACCGGCCCTCGGTGAGAGATGAGTCCAAGCTCTCTTCCGATACTCGTGCTGAGTTGGCCAAGGCACAGTCTCACTGGGACAAACTGAATGCCCGGATTCGTTCTTTTCTTTTCCTGTCTTGTACTACAGCCGTGATAACCCACATCGAGCACTTGACGGTGGCTCGGGAGATATGACTGGAGCTTGACCAGATGTATAACCGGATGACCCTTATGAAGAGGGTTTCTTTGGAGGTGCAGATGCGGACCTTGTCCGTTAACAAGTCTTCTTCGTTACGGGAGCACATCAACAAGCTTAGACAGCTTCAGATATAGGTTCAGAATGCGGGGAAGCCGATTTCCTCCGAAGATATGGCGATCACACTCTTGTCCCAGTTGCCGCCACGATTCGGTGCTTTTTACTCCGCCCTTATTGCTTCGGGGCGCGAGTCTACTCTTTGGTGGGAAGAGTTGGTTCCTATGGTCTTGGACCAAGAGGAACAACTGAAGGGACAACATGCTTTCAAGTTGGAAGCATTGACAGGTCAAGCCTCTCAGAAGAAGGGGAAGGACCAAAAGAAGAAGAAGGAGGACAACAAGTCAAAGAAGGACAAGGAAAAAGAATCCACATGCCATATTTGTGGTAAGACCGGCCATTGGAAAAAGGATTGCCCTGACAAAGACAAGAAGGACACCAACAAGAAAGACTCAAAGGATTCTGGAGCGGTGGCTGTACCCTCATCAGCTGCGTTTCTTCATCTAGCAGTCATTGAGGACTCTACACGGAAGGCTTCTGCTGCTGCGATGACAGCTCCCCAGGCTCGAGAGTGGATCGTAGACAGTGGTGCCTTCCGGCACATGACTCCTTCATCAGTTGGTGTTGCCTAGTTGTGTCCCTCGCGTGGGCAGATTCTCATCGGAGATAGCTCTTCGGTGTCTATTGCAGGACGGGGTGAGATGCAGCTTATTCCAGATGGACGTGGTGGTATCCATACCTCAGAAGTCTTGCATGTGCCAGGTTTAGGGTATCATCTACTTTCGGTTCATAAGATTTATTCACTTGGACTTTTGGTGGAGTTTGACAGTGATTTGGTACGAGTCCTTGATCATGGATCACGGAAGGTTCTCTCATCAGGATATGAGGAGAACGGTATCTACAAATTGACGTCTTCTACTGCTCTCCCTACTCTTCTTCTTACCTCTCAGACACAGTCCGAGCTATGGCATGCTCGGTTTGGTCACCTAAACTATGATTATCTTCGGAGGACGTCTCGTGGACAGCTTGTTCGAGGGTTGCTGGACATAGTGGTGAGCCAGCAGCCATGCGTCTCCTGCATTCGTGGGAAGCAGCATAGGGATGCGATTCCCAACACAGCTTCGCGGCGGTCTACTTCCCTGATGGAGCTTGTATCTACGGATCTTTGTGGCCCTATGCAGAACGAGTCCTTGAAAGGGAGCTCGTACTTCATGTTGATCGTAGATGACTACAGCAGGATGACTTGGGCCTACTTCTTGGCGTTAAAGTCGGAGGCTTTCTCTCACTTCAAGGATTGGCTTCTCTTTGAGGAGAACCGATCGGGCCGGCGATTGAAGACCTTGCGCTCCGACAAGGGTGGTGAATTTGTTTCTAATGAGTTTACTCGTTTTTGTGCAGATAAAGGCATTCACCAGGAGTTTGCTAATACCAACACTTCTCAAGAAAATGGCATTCTTGAACGGAAGAACCAAAGTGTGATCGAGATGGTGCGCACCATGATGGAGCACCGACAGACACCTCAGTTTCTGTGGGCCAAGGCTGTGGCTACTGCAGTCCACATTCTTAACCGATCCCCCACTTCGGCCGTTGATGGGATGACACCTTTTGAGGCTTACTTTGGGACTAAGCCCGATGTTCCTTATTTTAGGGTTTTTGGGTGTGATGCCTATGTTCACATTCCCAAGACTCATCGTGATAAATTTGAAGCGGCTTCCCGAAGACAGGTGTTCGTTGGCTACAGCTCTCAGTTCCAAGGCTATCGTTTGTATGATCCCGTAAAGCGAGATGTGTACACTAGTCGAGATGTGCGGTTCGTGGAGGTTCCGGCCATAGCAGCGGGTGCGGGGCATCCCGTTCTTGGAGATCCAGGGGAGAGTTGGGCTCCCGAGACAGTTCCTTTGGAGCCAACGCCTTTTGATTCCGATTCTGTTTCCGATACAGAGTCTATTGTTCCATTGGTCACCCCCGAGGAGTTACCATCGGTGGATATCCCAGAGTCTTCAGCTGATGGTGAGCGACGACGAGGAGAGGTTCGGCCTCCTCCTCGTTGGGCCTGTGACACACTCCGAGATTCAAGGATTGAGGGGGTCCCTGAGGAGTGGGGACTGCAGGATGGTCCGCGGCGGTCACGGAGGCACTAGGCACATTCTACGGAGCTTGTTTGCTCTAACTATTGTTTGTTGACTCGTGTTATGCAGGATCGAGAGCCCACCTCCGTGAAGGAGGCTTTACAGTCTGCATCATGGAAGAAAGCTATGGAAGCCGAGTTGGAGGCTATTGAGAGGAATGGCACTTGGTACCTCAGGCCTCGCCCCTCTCATAAGGAGGTGATTGGCGTCAAATGGGTCTTTAAGACCAAGTACCTTAGCGATGGTTCTTTGGACAAGCACAAGGCTCGCCTTGTTGCTAAAGGTTTTGCACAGCGTCCCGGGATTGGCTGTCATGATACTTTTGTCCCCACTACTCGTATGGCGACTATTCGAGCTGTTCTTGCCTTGGCTAGCCATAGGAGATGGCTTGTCTACCAGTTGGATGTGAAGTCGGCCTTCCTCAATGGTGATTTGAAGGAGGAGATCTATGTAGAGCAGCCTCCTGGCTTTGGATCTTCAGATGGGCAAGTCTACAGGTTAAAGAAGGCCTTGTATGGCCTCAAGCAGGCTCCACGTGCATGGAAGGAGAAGATTGACTCGTTCCTTCAGTCACAGTTGGGATATCGGCGTTCCAAGGCCGATCCGCAGCTTTATGTATACACTTTCGAGTTTGGTTGTGTGCTTTTTGTGTTGTATGTTGACGATTTGATTGTCACAGGTGATCATGCATAGAAGGTCAAAGAGACGAAGGCAGCTTTACATTAGACGTTTGAGATGATGGACTTGGGTCTACTCCACTTCTTCTTGGGCCATGAGATTTATCAGTCTCAGAGGGGGATTTTCATCTCTTAGCAGAGATATGTACAGGAGCTCTTGGTTTCTTTTGCGATAGAAGGATTGCTAGACCATTTCTACTCATATGGATCCGAACTGGAAGGCCACTTCCCATTCAGATTCTCCCTTGGCAGATGCTTCCCGCTACCGTTAGTTGATTGGATCATTGATTTGGCTCCTCAACACTCGTGTTGATCTTTGTTTTGCTGTTGGTCTCTTTGCAGGGTTCATGAGTGAACCTCAGACGGGGCATTGGTAGGCTACCCAGAGGATACTTCGGTATTTGAGGGGGACCTCTGACTTAGGGATTCATTATCCAGCAGGCACAGGTGGTTCAGATCTTGTACTTGCAGGTTGGAGCGACTCAGATTGGGTTGGCAATGTGGACCATAGGCAGTCTACTACAGGCTACTGTTTTACCTCGGGTGCAGGTGTTATCTCATGGAGTAGCAAGAAGCAACCCACGGTAGCCCTTTCTTCTACTGAGGCGGAGTATTGGGCCGCGTCTTCCACCACATGTGAGGTTGTGTGGCTTCGTAGATTGTTGGAGGAGCTTGGCTGCCCCCAGACTCGTCCTACTTTTTTGCGATGCGACAATGAGAGTTGCATTGCCTTGGCACGGAATCCTGTTTTCCATGCCCAGACGAAGCACATAGAGATCCAGTACCACTTCATCAGGGAGAAGCTTCTGGATGAGACCATAGTTGTGGAGTACTGCAAGACGGAGGACAATCTTGTAGATTTGTTTACGAAGGCGCTTCCTCAGGCTCTACTTCGGAGACATGCCAGATCCCTCAGGCTTTTGTCCCGTCTAGGCTCTGAGAGGGGGTGTTAGCGATTGTTAGTCATCCCTTGGCGGAGTAGGCAGCCACATCACGTGCCACGTCAGCTGCCACGTGGCAGTCTGGTACAGTCGGACAGATCTGTACCAGTCGGCTGCATTTAATGCAGCGGACCTGCTTTATTTTTTCGCATTATTCTTGGCTATTTATAGCCGGCAGCCAGCACATTGTTTCCACTTGTTTTTGCAGATTTCAGGCTGGAGATTTGTGCAGACTGCAGTGTACTTCGAGGTGAACAGCAGGTTGCATCGTCGAGGTGGAGACATGCAGTCCTGCGCACTGCGCCTGTGTATATATCTGCATATCTTTGTATACAACACACCTTATATAGCAGATCTTCATCTTCCAGTGTCTCTTTCTCTCTCTCTCTTCTCTCTGTGTTCACACTCTCTCTCAGTCTTGGTCCCACGCTTCCGCATCGCTGCACTTTGACATTTTGTCCCTATCAAAGGCAAAGGTAATATGCAGCTGATTTGGTGGTGCTTACATATTAGAGGTTCTCTATGTGCCGGGCTTAGGATATCTTCTTCTTTTCGTAAGCAAGATTTGTGCCCTTGGTCTTATGGTCAATTTCAATAAAGACTCCTTTCGAGTTCTTGATGGAGATTCATGACGGTTTTTTTGTGTAGGTCACAAGGAGAATAGAGTCTACAAGATGCAGACTTCATCAATGTTTATTTCTTTTCTTTTTTCTTCTTAGACATAGAATGGAGCTATGGTATGTTCAGTTTGGCCACCTCAATTACAAGTACCTTAGGAAGCCACCTCATGGTCAGCTTGTTCATGGATTGCTAGAGGTTGGGGTGAGCCACCTGCCATGTGTGCCTTGCATTTTGTGGCAAGCAACATAGAGATGCGATTCCTAGCAAGGCTTTGTACAAGGAAAAGGAGCCCTTGGGGCTTGTTTTGATGGACTTATATGGACCGATGAGGATAGAGTCTCTTACGGAGTTTATACTGCATTCTAATTGTTGATTATTTTAGCAGGATGACATGGGTGTATTTCTTGGAGTTAACGCTTGAAGCATTCTCACACTTTAAGGATTGGTTGATCTACGAGGAGAACAGGTCTAATAGGAAACTCAAGACCTTGCAATCCAATAAATGAGAGGAGTTTGTCTCTAATAAGTTGGTAAAGCTTTGTGTAGATCTTGGCATTCACCAAGTGTTTGCCAACACAAACACACCGCAAGAGAATGGTATATTGGAGTGGAAGAATCATAGTGTGATTGAGATGGCACGAACTATGATGGAGTATTGGCAGGTACCACAACATCTATGGGCCAAAGCAGTAGTCACTGTTGCGTATATCCCTAATTGGCCCCCTACATTAGCTGTGGTTGGTATGACACCTTTTGAGGCTTACTTTGGTCAAAAGTCTGATGTGTCTTATTTCACGGTGTTCGGATGTGATACCTATATTCACGTCCCGAAGAAGCACAGAGAGAAGTTTGAGCTAGCTTCCAAAAGATAACTATTGGTGGGATATAGTTCATAGTCACAGGGAGACATGCTTTATGCCCTATTTCACGGGAATACACAAGTCGAGATGTTTAGCTTGTGGAGTTTCCAATTGCAGAGGGGGATGCTAAGCATCTCATACTTGGAGATCTAGGTGACAATTGGACACTTGAGCCTATGTCTCTGGAGTTCATCGTGAGTGAAGGAGGAGGTTGCTTCCCATCGGATTCATTCATTGAGTCAGTACCGGTGGATGTTCTAGAGACTTCATCAAAGGCAAAGTGATGACAAAAGTATCGGCCTCCTCCTTGTTGGGTATGTGATACTCTCCATAATGTAAGGATTAAGGGAGTTATTGAGTGGCAACTGCTACAGGATGACGTGTGGTGATCTTGGAGAAAACATGCACATTCCATTGAGCTTGCTTGTACTAACTATTGTTGACTCGTGCCATATAGCATAGGGAGCCCGTCTTCGTGAAGGATACTTTGTAGTCACAACATTGAAAGAAGACTATGGAGCAAGAGTTGGAGACTATTGAGTTGAATGGCACTTGGGATCTTGTGCCATGGCTCGTTTGTCAGAAGGTGATTGGAGTGAAGTAGGTCTTTAAGACCGAGTATCATAGTGATTAAAGCACAAGGTGCAGCTCATTGCTAAAGGGTTTGCATAGCGGCTAGGAGTGGATTTCCATGATATTTTTGCATCTATAGCTTAGATAGGTACCATTAGGAGTGTTTTTGCCTTCGCTAGCCATAGGAAATAGCTGGTTTATCAACTTGATGTAAAATTTGCCTTCCTTAATGGTGATTTGAAGGAGAAGATCTATGTTGAGCAGCTTCTTAGCTTTTCCTCATCAAATGGCAAAATTTATAGGTTGAAGAAGGCCCTTTATAGCCTTAAACAGCCTCCTCATGCTTGGAATGAGAAAATAGACTTGTCCCTCCAAGGGAAGTTAGGGTATCGACATTCCTTTTTTGATCCCCAATTGTATGTTTACACATCAGCCACATTTTGACAAGTGACTAGGCCCAAAAGATCAAGCAGACCAAGGAGGCACTACATGAGATGCTCAAGATGACGGATATATGCCTTCTCCACTTCTTTTTAGGTCATGAGATTTGGTAGACTTTGAGGGAAATTTTCATCTCTTAGTAGTAGTATGTGAGATTTCTTGACCATGTTTGAGATGGAGGGGTGTAGGTCTATTTCTACTCCTACGGATTTGAAGTGGAAGGCTATGGCCCGTGTAGATTCACCAGTGGTAGATGCTACATGCTACAGGTAGTTGATTGGGTTGTTGATATGGCTCCCAAATACTCGGATTTATTTGTGCTTACTAGTTGGTTTGCTTGCAGGATTCACGAGTGAACTTGGTTTATTGGAAGGTTGCTATGAGGATTTTGCGGTTCTTGAGGGGGACCCTCGACCTAGGTATTTATTATCTAGAAGGTATATGAGATCCAACCTTTATTCTACAAGGCTGGACAGGTTTAGACTGGGTTGGAGATGTTGACCAAAGGAGGTCAACGACCGGATGTTACTTTACTTTGGGTGTAGGTGCTATCTCTTGGAGTAGTAAGAAGCAGCCACAGTTGCTCTATCATCTACAGAGGCGGAGTATAGGGTGGCATCTTCTACCTTATATGAGACAATGTGGCTTTGGAGGTTGTTGTTAGGACTTGGCTGTCCTTAGATAGGTCCTACTACACTTCATTGTGACAATGAGAGTTGCATTGCTTAGGTACGGAATCCTGTATTTCATGCTGGGTCGATGCACGTTGAGATACAATACCATTTAATTTGGCAGAAGACCTTGGATGAGATTGTTAATGTGGTGTATTGCAAGATGGAGGATAACTTGGCAGACTTGTTTACAAAGGCTCTTCCTCAAGCCGTTCTTTGCCAACACTTCAAATCCATGAACCTTATGTCATGTTGAGGATTTGAGAGGGAGTGCTAGAGATTTTGTCATCCTTTGGATAGGCATAGGCAGAGTGTAGTCACTCTAGGACAGATTTATGCAATATTGGATTAGGTTGGACAGATTCATGTAGTTGCCAGTTGTTCGCAGTAGTTCTAGGCAGCCAGGCCAGTGATGCATAGAAACAGGGAACGCCCATTCCGGGCCTTAGGAACGGATTAACTCGTTCCAGCATGTGTCTACCAGCGAAACGCCCATGGAACGTTCCTGCCCGTTTCCAGCCCCCTTCTGTGAGAGTGCGCAACGGAAGAAGAAAACACGAACACAGAGGAGAGACAGAGAGAAAGCAGAGAATGAAGGAAGAAGATCTGCACTGAGTGAAATGGATGCTGAATACTCTGAAATGGACTGATCAGTCCCTGCATGCAGCCCGAAGCGTCAGTGAGGGCACCAGATCAGGCTGGAAAACAAGGGCAGAACCGATGCCGGAGTGGGAGAGGAGAGAGACTGCGCTGAACCTGAAAAACAATGTGTATGGCTGATGAGGGGGGCTGCTATATATAGCCCCCCAGCCATAAATCTGGCCGACTGGCCAAAAAGCTGGCCGACTTGGCCAAACTGGCCGACTGCACCAACAAGCAGCCTCTAAAGGCTGACTGCCACAAAACACAGCTATACCTAATCTGACAGAGCTCCTCTGTCTCCTGCCAGACTCTGACAGAGCTCCTCTGTCTCCTGCCAAACTCTGACAGGAGCTCACAACCAGGAGATGACAGACTGACACTGAACTAGAGCAGGCTAACACCCCCTCTCAGATCCTGGGAGGGTCTGAAGACCTAACAACCGCATGTGATGAAGCAAAGAAGCCTGAGGTAACGACACATGTGAAGGTCCTTTCAATGCATGCGACTTAACATGTTACTTGTTTAGGCGAAAGTGAAGGCTCCCTAGATCCGTCATGTCAAACTCCTGTCGCAAAATAGACGAGTATGCTCCACCGGCGGAGTGTTGCTCCCTGTAATAATAAGATCATCGACATACAAGATAAGCAAAACACAAAGAGAACCCGCAACCATAAAGTAAAGGTTGGGGTCATGATCGGAGCGCTGAAAACCACTCTGAAGAAAGAAGCGGTTAATCCGCTGGTACCAAGCACGAGGAGCCTGCTTCAGGCCATAAAGGGCCTTCCGCAGCCTGTAGACATTATCCTCCTTCCCCTGCACAAGAAAACCGGGAGGCTGTGAAACATAGATCTCCTCTTCAAGGATGCCATTCAGAAAGGCTGACTTGACATCCATTTGATAAACAGGCCAATGGTGGTGAGCGGCAAGAGCCAAAATAACTCGAATGGTAGACATCCGAGCTGTAGGAGCAAAAGTCTCAAAGTAATCCAAACCTACTCGCTGTGCAAAACCCTTGGCAATAAGCCTAGCTTTATGCTTGTCCAAGGAGCCATCTGCAAGATACTTGGTCTTAAAGACCCATTTCACACCTATCACCTTCCGTTTCTTGGGACGCGGAACAAGCTTCCAAGTATGGTTCCGCTCGATGGAATCGAGCTCTGCCTGCATAGCCTGTTGCCAAATATCCTGTGCAAGAGCCTCCTCCACTGTGGAAGGCTCAGAATCGTGAAGAATTTGTGACATAAGAGCATAGTTCACACAAAGTGAACTATCCCGCTAGGCCTGTAAGCGGGCTGATCGGCGTGGACCTGTAGAAGAAGCAGGAAAGTGAGTAACACCTGAATCTTGCAGAAGCCGGCGATACCACAAAGGAATCCTAAGAGACTCCTGCTGCTGCGAGGGAGACCGAGTAGCCTCCGGAACCTGTAAAGCACCTGTCTCAGAAAGGGACTCCTCCATACCAGGGTAAGGTATATCCTCCTCATCGGAAGAAGGCTCCCCAGCGTATGGCTGTGGATCCCTAGAAGACTCCAAAAGGGAGGCTGAAGGGGTGGAAGTACTCGAAGAAGAAGGAGTCACTTCCGCCAAAGGGGGAGGAGAAGCCGAAGTAGGAGGAGGAATTGGGGGGGGGGGGGGGGGAGCCGAAGAAGGTGTCAGAAGTGGAGCAGCGGTGGAAGCATAAACATGTGCTGAAATAAACTGCTGAAACACAAGACAAAGGGAGAAAAGAAAAGAACACGATACAGATGAGAACTCAGATGTATGCACGGGAAATGGAATCCATATATCTGAACACGAGACAGTCGCATACAACAGTGAGTCACTGGCTGCGTGGGCACTGGCACTGGCTCCTCTCTCCACAGAGTCTGCAGATGGTGAAGATGAAGTGACTGACTGAGGAGGAGCCACTGAGTATACATAGGCTGAAAAAGTGGGGAGCAATAATGCTGGTCGGACAGCATTTAATGCTGGCCGACTGGTGCATAAAATGCCCCAATGGCATAAAATGCCACACCAGAAAAATACCTAAAATACCTAATAAAAATGCCCAGCCCAGATCAAGCTCAGACTCACACATGAGCTGACAAATACTCTGCTAACACCCTCTCTCAGATCATGAGTGATCTGATACAATACAATAGTACAATGAAAAGGGATCAGAAACTATATAACATAGAACCACCAAGTTGAACCATGGATACCCAAGCAGTGGGTGATCAAGCCACCACCAAGGTGCCTCGGAGAGAACCTGATGTCGATGTCGATCGTACCAAACACCTGAAAATAGAGAAGATCATAGCATGTCTCTGTGTCCATCATCAATGTCTCGCAATAGCATACAAGACCATCCTGTCAAAAATGCCCCTGAACATAGGTGACCATGGATTCCCCGCCTTTGGCCAGACCGCCAAAGTGTCCCCTCATGTGAGCTCCAGACGAAAGCCTCCCGCTCTCTGTCAGATAACCAGCTCAGCATGAACCTGGATGTCAATCCCAGCTCCAGGATTTGATTCCGCCAGAAGTCGATGCGTCAGGGACGTCCCTCTCTGGAACTTGTGCACCTGTATAAAAATATAGATGAGGCGCGGCTGCCCCATGTGAACACCTGCTCACACTCCCTCTCTGGCACAAGAGAGTCGTGAGGGATGACCTCATCACCACCACTAGAAAGCAACCGAGGAAGGGGCCACTAAGCCCTTCCCGCGATCCAAAGAAGAGGATCCCTTCCGCGCCTTGGACTTCACCTTGGTCGGAGAATCGGAGTCAGAGTCTGATGAAGGAGATGACTCATCGGTAGAGTCAGTATCCCGCTTCGTCTTCTGCTCCTTCCTGGAAGCCGCTAACTTCTTGCAGTCCTTCCGCAAATGTCTCTTCTTGCCACAGTGGTAACACTGGGCCTTCGACTGCTTCTTCCCGTCACCCCTCTCTGAAGCTACATAAGCCTCACCTCCATAATGTGCCGGAAGCCGCCCCTGTAATCTCAAGGATGTCTCATGCTCAAGAAGCATCGAGGTCATATGTAACTTATCATCAGTGGAAGTGCACGGAGGAGCCATATGGAGAGGATAAGAAGAGAAGTAGAGAAGAGATGGAATTTAGAGAGGAAACATAGCCAAAACACAAGCACAGACTGCAGAAAATGAGAGTTCACATGCAAGATAACCCAGAATCTGATCAATAGGAGACAAAATCTGCTGCAGAAAGTCAAAAAATCAGTCAAAAACTGCCAAAAACAGCAAAAACGGCTTGAATGAACAGTCACCCAGCCACGAGAGATGCTGAATCAGCAAAACGCAGGCTGTAAACTAGAGAAAAACAGGTAAAAAACTGTCGCCAGCAGCTACAGATGAAAAACGCAGGCAGCAAAGGGTGCGTAGGCAGCAGAGGGTGCGGAGGCAGCAGGCGATGGCAAAACTGCAAAAAACGCAGGCTGAAAACAGCCCTAAAACAGGTCGCCTGGCTGCGACAGCAGTCGTCTGATCAGCAGGGGTACAAACCAGTCCTGAAATCAGCAAGAAAACACAGCAGAAACACAAATCCTGAAAACTGATACCACGTCAGAAGTGGAGCAGCGGTGGAAGCATAAACATGTGCTGAAATAAACTGCTGAAACACAAGACAAAGGGAGAAAAGAAAAGAACACGATACAGATGAGAACTCAGATGTATGCACGGGAAATGGAATCCATGTATCTGAACACGAGACAGTCGCATACAACAGTGAGTCACTGGCTGCGTGGGCATTGGCACTGGCTCCTCTCTCCACAGAGTCTGCAGATGGTGAAGATGAAGTGACTGACTGAGGAGGAGTCACTGAGTATAAATAGGCTGAAAAAGTGGGGAGCAATAATGCTGGTCGGACAGTATTTAATGCTGGCCGACTGGTGCATAAAATGCCCCAATGGCATAAAATGCCACACCAGAAAAATACCTAAAATACCTAATAAAAATGCCCAGCCCAGATCAAGCTCAGACTCACACATGAGCTGACAAATACTCTGCTAACAGGAGGGGTGCAAAGAGGTATCCTGGAAGGAAGGGAAGGGAGAGAAGGGGGGAGAGGGTCTGTTGATGTCGAAGAAGCACTTGGAAGAGATCCATCAATCGGATCCTTGGAGGTCGAAGCCTCATCGAAGATCACATCCCTGCTCACCTCAATCTTCCGTGTAGTCGGGTCGTAGAGCCGATATCCCTTTGTGGTCGAAGATAAGTTGTCGTGACTTAGAGGCGAGCTTCGACTTCCTCTTCTTCTTATCCATATGGACAAAAGCAGCACAACCAAAGATGCGAAAGTGGGACACGGAAGGCTTCCTCCCAAAGAAAGCCTCATAGGGAGTCATGTCCTGCAATGCCGAAGTCGGAGAGCGGTTGCGAATATGCACCGCTGTAGCCACCGCCTCAACCCAAAGGAAATGAGGAAGACTCCGAAGCTCCAGCATGGATCGGGCCATCTCCACCATAGTCCGATTCGCACGCTCTACAACACCATTCTCTGATGATGTATTCGGATGGGAATACTCTATCCGAATGCCGTGATCCCTGCAAAATTGAGAGAAAAGGTGAGAAGTGAACTCGCCACCGTGATCAGCTCGGACGCCACGAACTTTGGAAGTTGTTTGAGTCTCCACAAAAACCTTCCACTTGCAGAAACGGGAGTATGTCTCACTCTTGTACTTCAAAAAATAAGGCCATACATAATGACTGAAATCATCCACAATCAACATCAAATACTTGGCCTTCCCAAGGGAGGCCGTGCCCATAGGTCCACAAAGGTCAGTGTGAACCAACTCAAGCGGAGAAGAAGCTCTCCTGGAAGCAATCTGTGGGTGAGGTTGCCGATGTTGCTTGCCCCTCAAGCAGCTGGGGCATAAGGTGTGGAGAGGAGGGAAATCGCGAAGTCCCTCCACCATCTTCCTCCGTGAAGCCCGTCGAATAGAATCAAGATTCAGATGCCCATAACGAGCATGCCAAAGCAGCCCAAGCTCGTGGGAGGTCCTCGCAGCCAAGGCTGTGAGCTGGTAGAGCCCACCCTTCTGTGTACCTGTCCAAAGAGCATCACCTGTAGAAGCATCCTCCACTGTGACTGCATCTTGCGTAAAAATGACTTGGGTACCTAGCTGAGTAAGACCATGCACAGACAATAGGTTAAAACCCAAATAAGGTACATAAAGAGCTTTGGTGGAAGAAAACCGCCTGTTAGAAAACATAGGTAAAGTCCCCACGCCACGAACAGGAATTGTAGAGTTGTCACCAATGGTGACAGTGCCCCCTCTCGAACGAAGATCCTGAAGCCAATCCTGGCTGAAGGTCATATGAGAAGATGCTCCGCTGTCCACGAGCCAAGGCTTCTCCTGAGTGGTAGAAGCTAGGGCTGTATCCTCCTCAACAAAGACATGCACAAAAGCAGACTCTGTCGTGGCTGGGGCCGCCTTGGAGTCCTTCTCCTTGGCCTTCAGATGGGGGTACTTTTGCCAACACTTCTCCTCGGGATGAGTGCCCTTCCCACAGTGTGGGCACTTGGGCTTCTTCTCCTTCGCATCCTTCTTGTCCTCCTCCTTCTTGTCCTCTGCCTTCTTGTCCTTGGCCTTCGCATTTTGTTGCTTCTTCTTCTTGCCGCCACTGGTCCCAGCAGTAAAAGCCTTGGTGGAGCCACTGGCACCCACCTCTCTGAGATGCTCGTCATGCTCCAAGACAAGCGGGGAAAGTTCCTCCCATAGAAGTTTCTCGCGGGTCCTCGAGGTGATGAGGCTGGTGTAGAAAACATCATATCGGGGAGACGGCAGCTGAGTCAAGAGAATCATCGCCATATCCTCGGATGAAATCACCCGACCAAGAGAGGCTAGCTCGCCTCGCATATCCTCCATCTTCGTGATGTGCTCCTTCATGGAAGAAGAATCATCAAGACTGAGCATCCGCAACTTCTTCTCCAAAGAAATCTTGTGGGCGAACGTCTTATGATGGTACAAAGACGCAAGCTTCTTCCACATTGCCACCGCCGTCTGTAACCTGTGAACATGAACAAGAACCGAGTCGTGAAGATTCATAAAGAGAAAGGAACGGGCTCTAGAGTTGAGTCGATCCCACAAGGCTGCACGGTCCATAGAACTTCCATCGGATGAATCCACGGGGGGCCGGTCGATGGGTGAAGAAACAAGCTCCCATAGGTCGAATGTATCGAGGATGCACTCCACCTTGCACGACCAAAGGGAATAGTTGGAACCGTCCAACTTGTCTTCCTTTGGAAAGGAAGGAAGTATGGGCACCTATATCGAGGGAATCAAGGAAGGCATCCGGACATCTGAAGAAGTGTTCACCGATGGAATCTTCTGAGATGCATGGATTGAAGAAGGACGGGTGCGAGGAGACTCGTCCCTCGTTGATCACGAAAGTCCTGATAATCCCGTCTCCACTCAGAGGAATGATGTGAAAGACGTTCATCCTTGGAGTCGTCAAAGCCTGAAAACTGATGAGACATCTTCCAAATCTGCAAACACTAAATACACCACAGAAATCTTTGTCGATGCCGAAAGATGACCAGCAAAAGGGTCACCAACCACCAAAATGCAAAAAGTGGAGGCCGACAAACACCTGGAGCTGCAAAACGCAATGATGTCTGATGAAGATCACCTAGGCAGAAACCGCCAAACACAAGTCGAAGCCTGGGAGATTGCTGCCAGCAAGAAAAGGGCCCACTAAAGGTGGAACAGCCTCCAGAACAGCAAAACGCAGCCTGGAGTAGTGTCGCCTAGCTGTAGAGATGGCCACCGGGCAGAAAACGCACCCAGGAGAGGAGTGTTGACGTGGCAGCCTCAGAAACAGCTGCCTGTAGCAAACGCAAGAGTTGGAGCCGCTAGTGGGAGCCACCTTGGCTGTGGGAAAGAAATCGACAGCAGCAGAAGAAGGGGATGGATGGTGTCTCTCTGTTGGGGAAGATCCTCCGTGCTCTTAGTTAGGCTCTGATACCATGTGAGAGTGCGCAACGGAAGAAGAAAACACAAACATAGAGGAGAGACAGAGAGAAAGCAGAGAATGAAGGAAGAAGATCTGCACTGACTGAAATGGATGCTGAATACTCTGAAATGGACTGATCAGTCCCTGCACGCAGCCCGAAGCGTCAGTGAGGGCACCAGATCAGGATGGAAACAAGGGCAGAACCGATGCCATAGTGGGAGAGGAGAGAGACTGCGCTGAACCTGAAAAACAATGTGTATGGCTGATGAGGGGGGCTGCTATATATAGCCCCCCAGCCATAAATCTGGCCGACTGGCCAAAAAGCTGGCCGACTGGCCAAAAAGCTGGCCGACTTGGCCAAACTGGCCGATTGCACCAACAAGCAGCCTCTAAAGGCTGACTGCCACAAAAAACAGCTATACCTAATCTGACAGAGCTCCTCTGTCTCCTACCAGACTTTGACAGGAGCTCACAACCAGGAGATGACAGACTGACACTGAACTAGAGCAGGCTAACACCTTCCTGCCCGTTCTGCGCCGTTCCAGCAGCCGTTAAATGTTTGGAACGACCGTTCCCTGGAACCTGCTTGCTCCCGCCTCTGTCGCCTGCTTTGCTTGCCTCGCTCGTCTGCTCCCGCCTACCTCGCCTGGGCCCTACCTTCTCCCGCCGCTCTTGCCTGCCTGAGTGAGTGAGTGGGTGAGACACACACACACGAGATAGATACACATACACACACACATATACAAACGTGTGCATGTGTGGGTGTGTGTGACATATGATTACTAATCATGTTGCTACTAATTGTGTTGTTGGTCCCCCCTTGAAAAGCGTGATCCATTAGGTCACTAAATTGGCACGTCGAACATGACCTTTTCAATGCCTACCATACTACTACCCATAATCTAGTTGTCCCATATTGTACCTAGCATATCATGCCACCCTTCTCACTTCCACCGTGCTACTAGATAAACCAATTTGCAATCTTCCAACTAACTTAATCTATGAGCTCTCTCTCTCTCTCTATATATATATATATATATATACATATATATACATATATGTATATCTATACATATATATATATGTATATATATGTATATATATATATATATATATATATGCATGTATGTATGTATGCATGCATGTATGCATGTATGTATGTATGTATGTACATATATATATACATACATATATGTATGTATGTATGTATGTATGTATGTATGTATGTATATGTGCCGTTCCCTCCGTTCCCGTTCCCTAACTTTAGGTGTTCCTCCCGTTCCCATTCCTCATTCCTGGTAACTATGCAGTGATGCAGCAGCCAGGCAGCGCTATGTGGCATGTGGGCAACATTTTCACTGCAATCTATTATTTAATTATTTATATTTTTTTGTGCATATTTTGTTGCTTTTCTTCAGTCTATTTATGATGGCTTGCATAGGGTCATTCTTAGTTTAGATTTGCAGGTGGATCTTTGGCAGAGATACACTCGACAGCTTGTTGTACATTTCTACTTCCTTCATGTGGGTATTTGTTCATTGCAGCTTTATGCATGCTATTGTATTTTTCTCTCTCACTCCTCTCTCCGTGTTCATTTTCTTTTAGTTTGGTCATATGATTCCACTTCCACATTTGCTCCACTCTGACAGTTTGCTTTGATGATCTTGTAGAAACCGCAGGTTTGTTGCAGAGTAGATTGCTGCTAGAGAGAGTAGGGACTGTGTAGATCATCCTAGTGATAAAATGCAGATGAGGTTAAGATTTGTCCACCTGAAAGCCAGGTTGCTCATCCTAAATGACGCTGTCTAGAAAAGGGGGCCTTGCACACCAAAACGTAGAGCTAGATGGACCTGTCCAGTAGGAAATAGGGCCGCCTAGCAGAGAAAGACCCCACCCTGCAGAAAACACAAGGTATCCAATTGCTGTAGATAAGAAACAGGCCGCCCTGATGTGAAAATGCAGATAGGCAGTCCCCAAAATGGCGTGTGAATGGCTGGTAACTCGGATAGAGTGCTCCTCTTTGTAGACTCCAGCTCCCACGCGTGACTTTGATACCATGTGAGAATGTCCAATGGAAAGGAAAGTGAACATGGAGAGGAGACAGAAAGAGAACACATGTGAGAGGAGCAATTTGATAGCAATGGCTGAAAGGTACAAGGATGCAACAATTAGCTCCAACATGCAGCTCTATGCACTAGTGTGGGTGCCAAACGGGAGTAGGGGGATGAGAGAATGAGGAGGGCTGGTTGATCATAAAGGATCAATGATGGATAATGAGAGCGAGAGGGCAAGCCGCCCATATATAGGCAAACTGGAGCCACAACTAGTAATAAAGCGGTTAAGCCCAAAATATGGGTGCCCAAGATAGCTTAAAGTGCCCAAAAAGAAATGCACTAATGTGATCTCCATCCAAAGTTCCTAAAGCACATAAAATGATAGGGAAAGATAATGTCAGAGCTCCTAATGTCCTTGTCTGACTCAAACTGAGGTTTAGAGGCAAGAGATGACCATACAAGACACGCATGGCTGCTAACAGTTATAATAGGTAATAGCTTTTGACAGCAAGAAACTTGACCTTGCACAACATAATTATTTTTTTTACAATAGGGAATTGTATGTAATAACATGCTTTAAAGAAATAGCGACACGATTTTTATGTTAGCAGTTTAGCTAGCTCATGAGTGAGTTTGGGCATGTGCGGTTGTGGGCTGGGCATAGTAGTTTATTTTAGGCATTTTTCTAGTCGTTATTCATGTGATCTATGGTTGGCCGACTAGATGCATTATTTGCATTAATTATTGCCTATTTATATGGCTCTCCCCTCCTTAGTTAGATCATTCATCATCTGCAGTCTTCCAGAGCAAGTCCTATTGGAGAGAGGGAGCCGGTGCCGGTGCCCATCCAGCCAATGACTTGCTCTTGTACACGGCTGTCATGTGTTTGGCATATGGATTTCATTTCCCAAGCATATCTCCAAGAGACCAAGTTCTCTCCTGCAGTGTTCTTTTGTTTCTTTTGTTCTTGTATTGTGCAGTCTAATACAGTAGTCTTCTATGCTTCCATCTCTATACCCACTTTTGACATGGTATGGTAAGACATCTTCAACACTTGCAAACACCCACAGAAATTTGCATTTTGCTGTATACAGATTGTGACGGGGATGGTGAGGGAGGTGGAGATAGAGAGTATGCAGCCTGCTGTCCACGACAGAGAAGGAGAAGACTGCAGCTACCCGACAAAGCACTTGTGAGGCAAAAAGTGAACGACTGCCCCAACAAAGTGATCAGCTATATATAGCTGGAAATCAGCAAATCTGGCTGACCTAATGCTGGCCGATTGCAACATAAAATAACGCAAATAAATGCTAATGTGGCATTTGGGCAGTCTCGAAAAAATCGTAGTCACCTTGGGGGGCTGGAAACCAGCCGGCAGGGCAGCATAACTAATACACACCCCAAAACGAAGAAGAAAGACACAGTAAAAGTTCCAAATGTCCCTGTCAGACTTTGACTAGGGCTCACAATTAGGACATGATAAATAAGGCAGGTTAACATGATCATGCATTGCTTGGGTATCCATGCTTCTATTCTAGTGGTCTTTGTTGTATGACGAGTCATTATCATTTTATCATTGTATTGTATTAGCACCCATGATTTGAGAGAGGACGTTAGCAATTTAGTCAGCTCATGAGTGAGTTTGGGCACGTTTAGTTGTGGGCTGGGCACAATAGTTTATTTTATGCATTTTATTTGGTCATTATTCATGGGTTTATGGCATTTATGGCTGGCTGACCTGATGCATTATTTGCATTATTTATTGCCTATTTATATGGCTCCCTCCTCCTCAGTTAGATCATTCATCATCCATAGTTTTCCGGAGCAGGTCTTGTTGGAGAGAGGGAGCAAGTGCTAGTGCCCACGCAGCCAGTGACTCACTGTTGTACACATATTTCTCTTGTTTGGTATATGGATCCATTTCTCAAGTGTATCTCTGAGTTGTCCCTTTGCAACGTTCTTTTGTTTTCTTTTGTTCTTGCATTGTGCAGTCTATTACAGCAGTCTTATACACTTCCATCGCTGCACCCACTTTTGACATTTTATGGTGCCAAAGTGATGATAGTGTTTGATTAGGAAGATATTAAGTGGCTTACCAATCAAATAGGGTTGAAAGCTGTAAGAGTAAATGGGCCGAAGTCCTTGAGGAATTCGACTATGGACTAAGATACATGAAAAGAAACACAATATTGTAGCAGATTTTTTAATGGGAATGCCCATGATAAGTGAATGGAGTTTTACTCACTAGTGATATGCTTGAATCATTGAATGGAAAATATGAGATTAGCCTATATTATCCACTATATGGGAGGGCATTGAAAAAGGGTTTTTATGGGCTTTTGATTTAGAAGGAACAACAAGAGATGTTCATCATGGATTCAAGTGGAAAAGCTTTCATTGATGATAGTTATTAGTCTATAAGGGTATAGTGTGCAATAGTGTATGTGACAACTACAATGTGTATCATTGTATGTTTCAGTATCTTGGTAATTGTAGTGGAAATACATTTACGGACAAGTTCATGCAGCAATAGTGAGTAATGTTGTAGCTGTCATTCATTCCATGTAATTCAGTTTTGGATGCCTTTTGGTTGCACTTATATGCCATCGAGGATGCTTGCAGTTTTTCAAGAGGGGGAATGTCACTAGGATGGGCTGGACAGCATTGTGTGCAAGGCTGAGTTGATGTAGGCCAATAAGTGGCTTTTGTCGCTGAATAGGAGCATTCAACCTCCCTTGTGTTTGTTAAGTGTGTTTATTGTTTTATTGCTGATTTCATGATTAAGGCAAAATTTTTCGCTTAATTTTATGATTACTGGCCTTTGGGGTTTCCTAGAGACCAGTTTCTCTTACCACCAACTGTTGGATACAATTCTATGAAGGATAATACCGATTCATTTGTACTATTACAGGGGCATTTACATCACTGGCAGTAGTTTGATAGGAGCAGCTATCAAGGCTCCCAGAATAACCTCGAAGAATCTGATAAGGTAATTGTCTGTCAAATTGCATATACAAGGATTTTGTATTTGGTGATAATAGGCCATACTTCCACTTGAATTTCCATACTTCCACTTTAATTTCCATGCCTCCTATTATTTGGAAATAAGGGTCTTCATCATACTCTACCTTAAAAGTGGCTGCAGTTTTCACTCAGGCTTATCCTGTCAATCTTTGGCTCATGTATGTTGGGATTGATGCATTATATTGAATATAATTTAATACATATTTAAGTGATTGGTTCTGACATGTAAGAGACTAGCAGGTGTTACTTTAGGGCTGATGATTGTCATTGTTCATTTTCAAACATGCAGGTGAAGTCAGTTTTGTCTGCTGGCTTGTACCTTATATTCCAACTGAATACTAAAACAGAGTATTACTTCTATACTCCAAATAAAATTAACTTGCAGCTTTGGATGTCTTGGCAGCATCATATTTTGTGAAGCTGTTGCAATATATGGGGTCATTGTTGCAATCATTCTTCAAACAAGGCTGGAGTCTGTAGAACAGGCATACACAGCAGAGTCTCTGCGGGGTGGTTATGCTATATTTGCCTCAGGGATAATTGTTGGTTTTGCCAACTTGGTTTGTGGGTATGCATCTTATCAGGAACATCTGCTATTGTGCTTGATTTTGCCTTATAAAACAATTGATGAATGCTTCTTAAATTTGTTTTTGCTCAAAACAGAATTTGCGTCGGCATTATTGGAAGTAGCTGTGCACTGTCTGATGCTCAAAACTCCTCACTTTTTGTCAAAATCTTGGTGATAGAAATCTTTGGAAGTGCACTTGGCCTCTTTGGGGTGATTGTTAGCATTATAATGTCATCACAAGTGTCATTTACCTCGTCTTCCTCGTGAGGCATATGGATGTTTGGAAGCAGATATTTGGAGGAGCTGGAGTCTCTGCTGGTAGTTCTGTACAATGGGAATTTTTTTGTACTTGGCTTTGAAGGGAATTTGAATATCTTTACTCTTTTGAAAATGAGGTCATTTTCTGCTAGTCAAACAAAAACCTTCAGAACTCATTTTACTGGTCTGTTATTCTGTACCAGTGTGTGTTTTGATGGAGGGGTCAAACCTATGACCTACATTCTTTATTGACTGCTTCATTTCACAGCTGAAGGCTGTTTGTTCTAGGGAGTGGATTCGACTTCAAAGTTGTCTTGTTCTGTGTCCCACCATGTAGTAGTTTCTTGATGCATACGAGATTGTGAGATCATATTCTTAGAAAATGAGTTCCTTAAATCAAGTTGTGTTCTATCGTATCTAATATCTGCATCTGAAGCAAAGGGACATGCAGCATAGGCAATCGTTCTGTTGCAGAGCCATAATCAGAAAGAGAGGTGAATTGCATGCCAAAGCTAGATCTTTTTTCTCCGACTGTGCTGCGATAAGAAATGTGTACAGTGGCTCTTTTTGCCTCTGTTATTAGAGGTGTGGTGTGATGTAAAGTACTGTGCTGAGTGTTTAGCAAAAGTATCATACTGACTTTCCATGGTGAGCGCTGTGTAATGACTTGATGGTGTGCTCATGTGCTTGCGTATGACTACAAAAGCAAAATAAATATGTGCAGGACTTCAAATTCAACAATATCAATTTTGGAATCCTGTATCCTGGTGCTCGAAAGTATCATACTGACTGTCCATGGTGAACATTATGTAATGACTCAATTGATGGTGTGCCTTGTGTGCTTGCGCATAACTACACAAGTAAAAGAAATATGAAAAGGACTTCAAATTCAACAATATCAAATTTTGGAACCCTGTATCCTGGTGCTTTTAAACCACTGTCAACTTGTGTAGCCAAGATTGGCTGCACACTTAGCTTTTCAATATTTTTTAAGGGCTGTAGTATGGGATGCACGAATGGGATCTAGAAAGCAATTGTGTCACTATATGCAGAAATGTTGAGCATTCAATGCGGGTCACAATGAAAGAGGCTATACAAGCAAAGACATGCATCCAGATGCAAAAGGCATCTGATGATATGCACGCTGTAACTGTCTATGCTTGCTTGGTACATTTACACCTTAGCTACTTGACTTGATTATAGATTCAATTGCGAGGAGTTACAAAATCTCAAGGCATTGTGTAGGCTCACCCACTGTCCTGTCATTCATTAGCATCCGAGTTCCATTGAGAGAACTAATGTATGGTGTAGTGACCCAATCTTGAATGCTAGTCATTGTGCATGGCCAAACAGCCCATTCAATGCAGATTTTAAATCACTAATCAAGTCTAGATGGGCTTCTTGTCCTTGAATTATTGCATGATCCACATGTGCGTAGGGTACATGCTCATCTTATTTTAAAATGAGTTCATTGTGGAAAAATGGCAGTGTGCAACAAGTGGGTTCCATTCTTACGTGATCCTCTTCTCAAATTCGGCTTCTAGAAAGGAATAAACTACACAAAGACATTAAGCAAGACAAACTTGACAAATAGTATGTTTGCTTTAGGAAAGAAGCATCATGAGTACTATTAGGCTGCCTTTGCATGGTGCCCCTCCTCTTGCTACGTTTGGCTACTAGGATGGGATGTCCATGCAAATGGAGTTTTTTGTATGTTCATGCACCTACTCGAGTCTCCCTTATTGTATATGGGAATGAAGGCATCACACCTAGCATTCTACCTCAAACTTGGAAGTAGGGTGAGGGTCATTCCAAATTCTTGAATGTGACTTATTTCAAGGCTCGTAGAGTTGAGGCAAGTAATTTAATACTTCGGCTATATGATCTAATCTCTTAAGATGTATTTTTGTGAGTTGCCTAGTTCTTCCTCTTATTTCATTTCTCAATTGTGTTTATATTTTGAGGATTGTAATGTGGTAGCTTTCGTGTGAGAAATATACGGATTAGTAACTAATTCAAACTTGCAATTGATAACCATGTGAGCACTTACAATTGTCATAGCTTTCAATGTTGGTTTGTTATCATTAATAATATGCCATCAATATTGGCATGGGTTTGCACTCTAGTCAATTCAACTTGAAGTGCTTTTTCGTAGATTGATGTGGGGTAGGCATGCATATGGTGCACTAAGATTATATTGCATCAGTAACACTACCTTACATGTATTTGTATCAAGGACAAATGTTAAAACTAAGGTGAATTTTAAAACATGTGTTCAAGGTTGGACATACTTTGCTATGGTCATATTATCTTGTTTTCTTTTTGTTGGAGACATGATTTTTTCTTAAGCATGATTTTGCCTTACCGAATTATTTATGTAATTGAGAAATTCATTAAAACATTAGGACCTTTTTGATGTGCATGGAAGCCATGCCTTATGTCTAGACCAACATTAGAATGGCTACTCTTGGCAGAAGTGTTGTGAAGATTTTGAGAATTTGACCAAAAACCAAAAGGTAAATACTTAGCTCCCTAGATTTAGAGTAGTGCATATGGTACCATCTTTGGATTCTATGAATCATTAAAAATTACTTTGTGTGCCATGAATGTGGGCTGTCCCAACATAGGACACAATTCTAGTAATAGCAAATTTCCCTTGTGAGGGGTAACACTCCATCTACTTGAAAAAGACATTGCTAAATTTTTTGAGCCAAGGTTTCATAAAGATATATGATGCGATACTTGAAGTAAAGTTCATGAGACTTAAAGAGTCCTATTGGCTAGGTACATTTGTGGAGACATTGTTAGCCCTCAAAAATTTCATTTTCTCCTAACAAAGTCTTATGCATAGGAAGAACTAATGCACTAGCAAAGCGATCATACAAATTCATAGTAGAATTGAGAGGTGATTACCAAATGCATCAATAATGTTGATAAAAGTTAATTGGCCGTATACATCGCATCGCAAGACTTGTGGGTGTGTGTAGAACCTACCAATCCATTGATAAAGTGGAAGAATCTTTCAATTTTTGCAAAAAATGAAAAAAGATAAGCTTACCAAATTTAGGTTTTGAAGAGAAACAATGCGATATGTCAAATGCATGTCTTAGAACCCATGAATGGTTTTTGATAGGAATCCCCACTAGGTTGCAAATCTCTTAGCTGAAAATAGCAAGGAATGGGAAAACCTAGTTCGTTTGTGAACTTCTTCTTTCTAGGATTTTGAAAGAGAGCCCTAACTTTATTACCATTGTAGGGATCATCCAGTTATGAGGATCAATCTTGGATAGTAGAATATTTAAGATAATTTCATATTACATTGAAGCTATCAAGAGGAATGCTTGTAACATTGGAGTTTTGTACAAGTTGTGATAATTATGTCTAAGAAGGGAATCCTTATTTTACAAATCATCAATAACTTTGTTGTCCAAGACATCACATGTAGAGAACATGTTTGAAACAAAGAACTCATTCATTGTATTAAGCATCTTCTAACATGCGATTCATGGCTTTGGAAGAGCTTTGCCACATTTATGAGAGGAGTTATGTTTGGGAATAGAACCTTTGTTCCAGATTACCATACTCAATTATACAAAAGTGAAAACTCTCATACACTATAATTTCCAAAATCATAAATGCTTATAAATTTTTTGTTTTTAAAAACATTGAATAAAGCATACTAGTATGAACATGCAACCCACAAAAGTTCAATGAAGATGCACACACACACACACACCCCTAGAGAGAGAGAGAGAGAGAGAGAGAGAGAGAGAGAGAGAGAGAGAGAGAGAGAGAGAGAGAGAGAGAGAGAGAGAGAGAGAGAGAGAGAGAGAGAGAGAGAGAGAGAGCTACTAGGGCGCCTAAGCAAGCAAGCACGCGCACGCGCGCGCGTGTGCACACACACACACACACACACACACACACACACACACACACACACACACACACACACACACACACACACACACACACACACACACACACACACACACACACATCCTAGGTTTTCCTAAGTATGGACACACATTACCAATGAGTGGCAACCCAATTGGTTGGGAGGGTGTGTGAGCTCTAGAAGGTATATGGATTAGAACCCGCAACTGGGTGGCTTTGTGGTGTGCTACCTAGAAAAGCAACCATCCTTAGTTGATAAGATAAATTAATAGCATGAGTGACTAGCCACATGCTAGTGTTGCCTCATGTGGTGGAATTGCACTAAGACAACTAATAAAAAAGTAAAAGGTAAAACAAATACAAATAAATGACAATGCATATGTGTGCTACCTCATGTGGTGAATGAATACAACCACCATAAAAATAAGTGACCACGGATTACAAATAAGTGACTATGCATTGCTTATTAATAGAACTGCAACTAACATCAATTGATAAAATAAATAAATAGCATGGGTGATCAACCACATGCTAATATTGCCTCATGCAGTGCCCTGCACTAAGGCAAGTACGAATAAACAAAAATATAAAGCTCGATACAAATAAATGGCAATGCATGTGCGTGCTGCCTCATATGGCAAATTGATAGAACGACTATTGAAGTAAGTGACCATGGATTAGAAATAAATGGCAATGCATGTGCGTGCTACCTCATGCAAAAAATCGGCACAACAACTATAGAAGTAAGTGACCATGGATTAGAAACACTAGCTAGTGCAAAGGATCTATGTTTGATATAACATTTATTGTGCTGTGAATGGTATGTAGATATTCCATGATCATAAGTTGAAGGGGCATTATTCTGAATCCATTGGGATTCCTTAATAGAGTGATTTTTATATTTTACCAAGTAATGATGATATTCATGATTGTATGGGTAGTGGATTTATCATGATCAACAATAATCTACAAGACTAAGATTTATGTGTCCTCCTTGAGTAATGCAGGATCATCAACAATTGGACTAGTTGGTGGAGTACCTTTGAAAGGTTTCAAGAGATTGATGTGAAAATTATTATGTATTTGCCAATGTGGTGGAATGCCTACATGAAGAGCATTGTCATAAAGCTTATGAACAATTTTGAAAGTTCATAATATCTTGAGCTAATTTAATATTTGGATATTGTTCAATAGACTTTAATCACCGCTTCTCAATTCATAGCCATAATAAATCATTTTCTTTTAATGACATAAACTTTCTCTTTTTGTTGGTTTGAGTAGTATATCTTAATGGAGATTGTTTGGTCCTATAGTTACTTCATGTAAGATTTATATGTGATTATTAGTTAAAGAATTGACTACTGATGCATAAGTAGATATGGTTGACATATGAATGGATAGTTTCTTACAATAAATGATCTTAAAAGGTGCTTGATCAATAGTTGAGTGAAAATTGTTGTTATAAGAAAACTATAGAACATGTAGATGTTAATCCTAGATTTTGACATAGATGGTCAATAGTGTAGCATCTAAGTCAAGTATAGGACTATCAATCAAACTAACATTTCTTTTTTGCGGAAAGATGTAAAGTCCATTTTGGTACCTAAATTCTTGAAAAGAGACCCAAAAAAAATTGTAGAAACCACCATTGCAATCAAAATGGAATAGCCTTTGAAAAATTGTGATGAGAAAAATGGTTTTTTCAAATAGCTTAGCAGCCTTATGAGGTGTAGTCAATGACTTTCTACAAGGTACAAAATATGCTTGCTTGCTAAATCTATCAACAATAGTCCAAATTATGTTGTTGTGTATAGATATTGTAAGCAAGCCAATGATAAAATCCATTGAGATTTGCTCCCATGGGACATTAGGCAATAAGAAAAGGCAGAAGTAAACCATAATATTTTCCATGATAACATTTAATGTGACAAACAATGCATTCGGAAACATACTTGGTAACATCATACTTTTTTGTTGTGCTAGTAAAAATATTATTTACATGAAGCTAATGTGGATTGGATTCCTCTATGGTCTATGCATGGAAGTGTATGCATCTCATTCAAAGTTGTGGCTCTATATGGCATAGTTACACAAAGTTTCCTTTAATAATACAAAACCTCTTAACATAAGTGTAATTATAAAAGACAATGGTGTTTAAACTTTGAAATTTTATCCATATATTACCTATATCATCATTATAAGCATAGATAGGAATAATTGAATCAAAATATTTATTTTAATAGTAGAAGTATGATTCAAATAGACATGCTTAATCTTATTAAAACTAAGTATATGATATATCACAACATTATCATGAGGGCGACTACTAAGTGTATCAAAACAACTACATTAGTATGCTTGGGTTGATACTGGATTTGGAAAAAAGACAAGAGGGGAGAGATGTCAAGAAACCAAGAGCACACACACAAAAGCAATGTAGACTTGAGCACACAAGGAAAATGATTGAAATCTTCTTCTTCTTCTTCTTTCTTCTTCTTCCACACAAAAGTCCTAAGTGTACAACATGATAAAAGACTAATATGAAAGCACTACAACATATGTACATGCGGTCACTAAGTGTGAGCTTGCTAAGGAAAGAAGAGGTGGCATAATGAATGTGCCATAACCAAGAATGGACTATGTGGGTATAGTCTAGCTAAAGAATCATTGGCGTATCCCCATGTCAGTTACCTAACATGTAGGCGAATAATATCCTGCCACATCACCAAGATGTGTAGCGGATGCCAGCTCATGTAGAGCTCGACATCTCAAGACTCCCCCTTGAGCTCATAAACTCCAAGCATATTCTTGAATTGTTGAATCTTCTTAGCTCCCAAGGCCTTGTTGAAAATGTTAATAGCTTATGGGTTGTAGTCCAGTTGTAGAATCACTGGTGTATCCTCATGTCGGTCACCTAACATGCCGGTGAATAATATCCAGCCACATCACCAAGACGTATAGTGGATACCAGCTCATGTAGAGCTCGACATCTCAACACTCCCCCTAGAGCTTGGGAAATTTAAGCATATTCTTGAAGTGTTGAACCTTCTTAGCTCTCAAGGCCTTGTCGAAAATGTTAGTAGCTTGATCCTATGTGGTGATGACATGAAGCAAGTCAATATCACTTGCTAGAATCCATTGTCGAATGAAATGGGAATGGAACTCTATATGTTTGGTCCACACATGATACACTGGGTTCCTAGCCAATTGAATGCTACTAAGGTTATCAAAGTAGATGATAACCTTCTTGTTCAGGCATCCCCAAATCACCAAGCAGCTTATGTAGCCAAGGTACCTCACATGTTGCAATTGTAGCACCTTTGTAGTTTGCCTTTGTACTAGACAAGGCAGTTGTTAGTTGTTTCTTGTTGCTCTAAGTAATAACATCACTACCAAAGGAAAACATAAACCACTAGTAGACCTATTGTCTGAAATACTACTACCCCAGTCTGCATCTATGTAACCATACAAGTCCAATGGTACGCCTATACTATAGAATAATGCATAATCCAATGTGGACTTGACATAGCATAATGTGCACTGCATTGTATTCAAATGTGGCTTTTGTGGAACTTGCATAAACTAACTCTCCAAACCAACTTTGTAGTTTGGATTTGGTCTAGTGATCATCAAATAGATGGTTGCCCACAATCTTTTGATACATAGTGATATCCTCAATCAAGTCACCCTCATGTGTACTAAGCTTGGCATTAACATCCAAAGGTATAGAAATAGACTTGGAATCAGTCATACCATGCTTTTTCAACATATCCAATGCATCCTGTGTTTGTGATAACCGTATACCCTCTAGAGTCTTGATTATCTCTATGTCAGAAAAATGGTGTAGCTCTCCCAAATCCTTCATCTCAAATCAAATCTTGAGGAGACCCTTCATATTGTCAATCTTTGTCTCGCTATCACCCACAATATATAGTAATGACCATAATAGCCACATCACTCTCATATACATAGAGTGAATGATGAACCTACACTCTGCAAAATCCAATGCTAACAAGGTATTCTACAATCTTGTCGTACCATGTCCTCGGTGCTTGCTTCAACTCATACAAGGCCTTATGAATCTTGCATACATAATTTGGATGATTCTCATCCACATAACTAGGTGGTTGATCTATATAAACTTTCTCTTGCAACTCCCC
Source organism: Lygodium microphyllum (assembly GCF_053477565.2). Lineage (NCBI taxonomy): Eukaryota > Viridiplantae > Streptophyta > Polypodiopsida > Schizaeales > Lygodiaceae > Lygodium > Lygodium microphyllum. The sequence goes on from NC_141148.1 coordinate 131,461,600, forward strand.
TTGCAAGAAGGCACACTTAATATCCATTTGATGCATGATCCAATCCTTTGATGTAGCCACTACTATGATATCCCTTATAGTGGACATTTTAACCATTGGAGCAAAATTTTTATCATAAACAATACCATGAGTGTGCGCATACCCTTTAGCAACCAATTATGCCTTATAGCATTCAATAGATCCATTTGACTTATGCTTGGACCTTGTAAACCCAATTGTACCCAATAGCTTTCTTGCCTTCATGTAAAGGCGCCAACTCCTATATGCCATTCTTCTTAAGTGCAACCATTTCTAGCCAATTATGCATTGTGATGAGCTACATAGCTATTGTATGCCAATCATTGCATTGGATTTCTTGCTCTACTTGACCTATGTGGACTTGGATCACTACCATGTGCCTTAGCATACTCTTGTGCCTTTTGCACACCGGGTGTTTTAATAGACGGAATACCAAAGTCCTCATTTAAGCTCTGGTTAGAGCCATCTAAATCAACATCAACATGACATAAAAGTGATGATGCTTTTATCATAATAGGCAAGTATCCAACTTTCTCTTTACCTTTTTTTGACATCTGTGATGTACTAGGTGGAGTAACCTATGATCTCAATCTACCACTTCAAGGTCTATTAGTAGAACCATGACTAGGAGACTCTTGTGGTCCACTCAATGTTTGTGAATGTTGACTTATTTTCTACATAGCCACACTCTCATGCTCATTAGTTACAACTCTATTTTTCAACCGCCAAGACACACGGACCGCTTTTTGTTTCAAGCATTTAAAGACAAGTGCAATGGATACCTCTCACATAGTCGTGTACGCTCTCACACCTACGAGTGTAGCGAGGTTACCTTCATGCTAGATCAGGTTGTCTCCTCTCACAAGCCCTCTGGTAGCTCCATGATCCAAGGTGCAAGCTCAAGCTAGCTCGATCCTCAAGCTCCAAGCTAGCTCGATCCTCAAGCTTCAATCTCCAAGCTCCATAGCCGCATGTGAGACAAGAGAAGAGAAGAAAAGAGAAGAAGAAGAGAGGAGAAGATGGATAGCTTCTCCACCTTGGTCCCTCACCCTCACACACTCACTCCCTTACTTCCATACTCCCTCTCTCAAGCATAAGTACAAGCACAAGCAAGAGCAAGAAGAAGAAGAGAGAGCTAGTTTTGATCACACACAAGAATTAGCTTCTTCATTCACTTTTTGCCTTTTTACACATGCCCTACTTCTCCTTGGGCACCCATCCCTTTTTTTACATGACCGGCCATTTTAGCCTAGGTCCTCTTTCCCTATTCCTTTCCTATTTATATGGTTCTTTCACCCATACCCGTCTACATTTACAAGTTGCACAGGAGGGAGCTTGATGCTTTTTTACATTATATTTGAAATGTGCCTTTCCCTTTCTGCACTTGCCTTGGACTTTTGAGTTTTCTTTTTCTTGCACTTTTAGTTATTTTCCTCTTGTTTTTTCAATTGGGCCACCTTTTTTGGCTCTATCCTCTATGTCTTTTTAATTTTCTTTGCTTTCTTTGTGCTTTCTTTGCATTGATGTTAACATTATCCCCCTCCTAGTGGAGTGCCAATCCCATGGCACTTATTGGTGAGGGCTCAGGTGGTTAAAGGTTTTCCATATGGGTCGATGATGGGGATTTGGGGAGATTGCCTGTGGAGAAGAAGCATGACAAAATGGATGAGAGGTCATAGAGGTAGAGAATAGGTTGAGTGGATAATGGGGGCCTTCAATGTCCGTGGGGTTAATCGCGAGTTGCCAAATGTACTTGAAAAGGAGAAGGAAGTGTACCACTTGGGGGCGTGTCTATCTCACTGTGTAGTGCATGATGTCTATGCCAGTGGAATTGGGAGTTAGATAGGAACCTGAGGCAAAAGCCCATGGTGTTGTCCCACACTTGAGGACCCAATTCATGTACAAGGGAAGTTGCTATGGGTGTGACTTAGGGAGACATGTTTAACTGCAAGCGAGTGAGAACTCCCTAGGTGTGTCCTACCCTTGATGTGCCCAAAGTATGTGAAGTGGGGGAAGGGGCTATGGATATAATTGCCCTTAGGTGTAGTGTCTGTGTGGCACTCTAATGGTACATGAGAAACCCATTTCGTCCTTTTCGTGTGCTTCGTCTTTGTCCTTTTTTTTCATTTTTTCCTTTTTCTTTTCTCTTTTTCTTTTCTTTTTTTTGGACATTTAATACATGGGGAGGGAGCATGCTAGATGTCACCCCTATGCTCTTTATTAGGGGCAACACTATGAGGGGACCTAAGGGACTTGGTAAGGAAGGGTCTACTCTGCAAGTAGACCTTTATGCTAACACACACATTTAGAGGTGTTGTTGATATAGAAAGGGGTAGCTACACTAAGTGAAGTGGCTATAATTTATATGTTCTAGAATGTCCATGCAAAAAGAAGGCAGGAGCACGACCCTCATCATTAGACGGGCTATCGTGCAACTATCAATTCTTGCGTTTAGATAAAAAAAGAGTAGTGGGAGTTGGGCCTCTTCCACCGTGGGCTTTTATTTGAGCAAAATCCTAAGTATCCTAAGATAATTACATGTGATGATAAAGGTGGGGTCATGGCAGGATGAGAATTGGTTGAGGAAGTGCGTGATGGATGGGTGGATGTCCCGTTTAGTGAAGATTAAGAATTCCTTTGGGATTTTTGCATTCACATTAGAGATTCTTGGAAAGTCGTACCTGCCATGCATATTCGGGTTGTAATCTACTCCTATTATCTGCGGATATGGCATGTAGGTAGTACAGTCATTGCACTCATTTGGTATGGTGCCATAGAAGGCCATCCATGTATCAATGTTGGTATCCCAAAAGCTTTGCCACCATTGTGGTTGGATTTCATATCCGCTGATGGTCTTCAGAATCTCTTAAACCTTGTTTTACAAATAATCTACGAGATCTCTATGCCACCTTATGAGATGTCTTTTTCTTTCCTTTGTCCACCTGTTCCCCATCATTTGTGCGAGCCTGATCACCTACTGCTCCACTACCCTTAGAGATAGAAATCTGTCTAAGAAACGAGGGTAGTGGAAGGAGAATTGAAGGGTCTCGGCTTTGGTTTTCCCATTTCTCTCCCAAACAACTAGTTCATGGGCCCAGTTTACAGGGTAGCATTCCTCTCTTTGTGGGATATGGAACTTAGGAACGTTATGTCGCCTTGCTTGGAGTCTCCTTTTTGTGCCAGCTCTACCAGCTCTCTCTGCCTGCACTTTCTTTCCACAACCCTCTTAGCGGTGGCCCCCTCACATTGCTCTTTCGTTCGGGTTTGCACTTGCTATGCAGCACTTAGCACTTGTGGCTAGTTTTCTTCATCTTGGCCTTGCTCGAAATCTAGATCTTTTTTGCTCGACGGTTCCATTGGGGTGACAATGGGTGGTTGAGCTATTGGTTCTGGCTCACCGAACCTAATTCTTCTAGCTCCCTCATCGAGGGTCCCTGGTGTGATACTTTCAAGCATTGGCACTGGGATCTGAGCCATGAGGGTATTGTATCAGTTGACTGGAGAACACGGCATGCACCATCTTTACCTGAAATTGGATAGTGGGGTTAGGGATGCTTGCTAGATTGATCCCATTGTTAGTGTGCATCTTTGTCTTCAGCATGCCATAGACATCCCTCTTTGGTTTCTTCCCTTCTGTGTTGGCCAACCCTAAAGCCTTCTCTACTACTTTGAGGCTGAGTAAAATCTCTATTCTTTTGGGTGATCCTTCCTTCTTGATGATCATCGTGCCATTGTTCTTCCTTACATTGAAGGTTCTCGGGAATTCTGTGCACCTATGATGTGGTCAATTTTCTGGCCAACCTTCTCGATATATCTATGGAGATTGCACTGGTGGTCGACTATTTGTCTCACCATGACTTCCTTGTCTACTCCTCTGAGAATTGAAGTTGGCATGCCATCTCAAGTTCCTATTATAGAACAACAGCTTACAATTAGCTCATTGTTAAATGGGCATGATGGTCCATGTTACGAGGCCTAATGTCTACATATGTAATGTAAGTCAGGACATCGGTTATGAAGTCACTAGAGTTCATTATGCTAGCAACATAAAGTTCTTCCTCAGTGATGAGTTGATTGGATAGGCCATAACATGTTCCTTTAAAGGTTGTTTGTGTGTGATGGCCAATACTCTGAATAAGGTAGGAGCCACATGGATTGGATCGTACTCAAAGGTTTTGATTGCACATATGGCAGAGAATTTGCTCTTGCTATAGGAGGTGAGCAACCGTTGTTTGAGGGCTTGCTCTCACGAAATCTCATTGTTGGCGATTAAGACCTTAGCCACCTTGGGAATCTTGGCGAACATGAACTCATATTCCTCCCAAATGCATGGCAAGAAGCATGCCTCCATTGCTAATGGCTTGTCGAGGAGAAGGCCTAAATCCAATCGTTTGTAGCTTTTAGCAAAACTGTGTTTTCCGACTGCATTACCGCAGCACAAAGGAGCGGGAACTAGGAAGAAGGAAAAATAGCGAAAAAGGCGCAAAAGCAGAAAAAGGCGCCTTGACTGGCAACCGATCCTTGAAAAATTCAAATGTTCGGACACAACCCTCAAAAGGCTTCGGTGTTGGGCCACAATAACGAAATAGGAAAAGGCGCACCATTAAAATGTGGAAGCGCCTCCTAGTCTATGTAAAAGAGTGCCAGGCTCGCTCCTGTGCAAAGTGTATGCATTAGTGGGAATAGGATAAATTAGAATGGTGCGAAATGGGAAAAGGGGCCTAGGCTACGGCCGGCCATGTAAAAGAGGAAAAAAGGGATGACCGCCCGAAAGGGATTTAGGGTTTTGTATATAAAGTTGAAAAGTGAATGAGAAGCTCATTCTTTGGTGTGTGGCGAAAAGAGTCTTCTTCTTCCTCTCTTCTTCTCTCCTCCTTGCTTGTGTGTGCTCTTGAGAGAGGGAGTGTGAGAGTGTGAGGGAGTGAGTGTGTGTGAGAGTGAGGGATCAAGAGGGTGAAGCTCTTCACCATCTCCTCTCCTCTTCTTCTCTTCTCTTCTCTCTTCTTCTCTTGCGCGCGCGGCTATGGAGGATGGAGCTTGGAGATGGAGGAGGCTTGAGGATGCTTGAGCTAGCATCAAGGATTGTGGAGCTACTGGAGTGCAAGAGAGAGGAGGGTACTCGAATGGGCATCAAGGTAAGCTCACAACACTCGTAGGATTGACGGCGCGTCGGCTAGGTGAGAGATAGCCATTAGAGCTCGCTTGGAACACGAACAATAAGCGGTCCGTGGGTCTTGGCGGTTGAGCGAAAGCTCCCACATTTTGGTTCCGTTGCCGGGACCATGGATTCAAGCTTGAGCACTTGCGCGCCTCACATCGAGCATCGAAGTAGGGTATTCACCCCCGAAACGGAGCTTGAGATAGGTAGGAAGTTGGGTGCTTTTAATCTTCGGAACAAGTAAGTATTTTGGGATATTTTGGTTGTTTGATGATTGGAAAGCATGGAGGATCTATTTTGGTTTTTTGCCTTCGATTTCTGTTGCATTTAGCGTAGGTTAGAGTTAGGAAATCGAACCGGAAAAGGGTAGGGTTCATTGGTTCAAAACAGGGAGAAAATCGTGCAAAATGCACAAAATGCTCGCTAATGAGGACTAAGATCGAAAAGAGAGTGATCAGGGGTGTCAACGCCATAGCTGGGAAGGCATATAAGAGCCAGGAGGCCAAAAGAGAGCTCAGTTGTACCATTTCAGTGAGAGAGAGAGAGAGAGAGAGAGAGAGAGAGAGAGAGAGAGAGAGAGAGAGAGAGAGAGAGAGAGAGAGAGAGAGAGAGAGAGAGAGAGAGAGAGAGAGAGCCCCAGGCCGTGTGATTCGATCGCATCACCGACCCATTCATGTATATGAATCCCTCCCGCAATCCCCCTAGATAGGATTTGGAGGGTTGTGCTTGGTATGATTGTGTAAATCCCAAGAATCGATCGAAATCGACATCGCGTTGTCTCCGTCGTGCCGCGTTCGGCCCGTCCGAGCGGTTACCTCTGGGCCGAGTCCCAGAATCGGCCCTCGGCCCCTTGCCATTCGGCCACTCGGCTGGAACCTTAGTCGGCACTCAGACCATCCGAGTCAACCCATCCAAGTAACCCTACTCGGACTGTCCGAGCCGGAACTTTTTGACCACGTGGCACATTCGGCCTTGCGCCATTTGGCCCGTTCGAGCAACCCGTCCGAGCGACCCGTCTGAGTTCTAAATTCGGACTCGGCCATACCCGGGATTCGGCCCTCGGCCAACTGCGATTCGGCCTGTCCGAATAAAAATCGTTCTAGCCAGATCTGGAGATTTGGCCCTTGACCCTGTGCCATTCGGCCCGTCCGAGTGACCCACTCGGACCCTGCAATTCGGACCAGTTGGTCCGAATGCAACTTTTTGTCAAATCTGTCAGAAATCTGACCTGACCCGGCAAACATGCATTAGTGCAACTTGTCGAAACCCTTCGGGCATTCAGAACGTGATTCTGGCATACGGGATAAGAGAAATTGTGGTACACAACCACTTAGCAGTGGGTAGTAGACAATTGAGGGACCCAAGGATTAGGACGAGAGCCGCTGAACCACAACGACCTAATCGATCGGAAGCAAACAAGGACACATACAAGGAACCCTAAACCCTGACTAGACGGCCGAAAAATGAACCTACAAGCCTATCAGGCCAGAAACGAGCGGGAGTGAGTGAGGCGCCGAGGAATTGCTTGCTACACTCACATTGAATTTGTGCACTTGAAGTACACTTAAGGAACTGAAAGCTTGATTGGGCACAAGTGCACGAGGAACAACACACTCACCTAGTGACCATTAATTGAGGTTTGTATTCAACAATCGAAGGAACTCACTCAGATAAATCGCTCAAGGAACCCACCAATAGGAGAGGACCCAAGACATAGACAAACACGCGAAGCGCAGGATAGAACCAAGCAAGGAGCACCAACGACGAGGATCCGTCACGACTATTCGACCTAATTGACATCACAGTGGGGCGCAAGAATTCGACCATGACAGAAGAAAGCTCAGACCATCACTCTAATGAGGAGCTCGATTTGAGTGTATTCCCAAATGTTATACAACAGATGGTGAGCTGTTACGATGCGCACGCCCGGTACAAGCATCGGGGCAGGACAACAGATGCAATCATTGCAGACCTAGAGGAGGAGAGAAGGCTGGCCCGCAAGGCATTGCAAGGCATAGCTGATTACAATAGGGATCAACAGGCTAGGAGCGAAAGGCAAAGCATGGAGCTGCATGAGGTGCAGTGAGTGCTGAACTTGGCTGGCCGGAACTAAACAGACCATGAGAGAGCACTAGAGGGAGACTTGACGCTAAGCGAGCTCCTCATGAAACGACTACTCGATAATACCGCATTAGAGCAGAGTGCCACTCCACTAGCGACATCTCTGCTTGTAGGATTAGGGACAAACCAGGGCTCAAAGAGCCAGGCCAAAATACCGATTGTGGCCAAGCAACTCGACAAGTACCGGCCGCATGATGACCCATACAGCTTTGTCGAGCAGTTTGAGCAGGTCTGCGAAGCCAACGGCCTCAACGACCACACCCAATGTTCGCAAGCATTCGGGCTTTGCTTAGGCGACAAGGGTAGGACGTGGTACAGAAGCCTGGATGCTGTGGAACGAGCCAACTTCAACAATATCAAGGATCTCTTCGTCAAGAGGTTCGCCGAGCCCGGATACTCCGATAACCTGCTAGTATGCTTGATGAATGTCAAGCAAAAAGAGAAGGAGGACATCCGTGACTACATGACCCATGTGAAGAGTCTCTTTAAGAGAATCCCTCTAGGCGAGCGACTGACCGACAAAGCAGTTTCAACTATGTTCATCAGCGGAATTAGAGACGAGGAGCTGTATAAGGCATTGGCAAGCAATTCAAGCTTGCAACAGGACGTAGTGGCTAGAGTTTTTGAAGAGGCCATCAGAGTCGATGACCAGCTGAGAGAGCGAAGCTCTAGGAGCTCAACTCTAGAGGAGACTAACTCGCGAATCTTGGAGAGAACGTCAGCCTCTAGTGAGCGGTCAAACCCATCATCTCAAGATAAGGGGAAGGCGACCGAGACAGACCAAGGCTTGGCTAAGGTCAAGATGGAATTAGCCAAGATACACGACATGTTGAGACGACCAACGCGCCTGCACATCCAGTGCGTGTACTATGGCGGAAACCACTTGCCAGTCGAGTGTCAAGACCCTAGGTCGAGACCTTGCGCTAACTGCGGTAGGTTCGGCCACGATGCCGCACATTGCAGACTACCACGAAGACTTCCATACTCGCAGCCCTACGGCCAGTCTTATCTAGCTAATAGGCCGCAGCCATTCTTCGGAAGGGGAGCCCCATTGGCTCTACCCACGCCTAACAATATGAAACTAGCTGTCCTGAGAATGGACATAAATCCTACCGGCATTCCTAGACCGCCTGGTCCTTATGTGACCCACCCACCGAGCGACGCTCCAGTACACTACGTGGAGGAGCCTAGTGACGAAGAGACCTACATATGCCCTTACGTCTCGTAGGATGACGAGGGCAACGCGGTCCTCATGGATTATCGACCCGTGCCGATGATGGCGTTAGGACGAGGATAGGGTAAAGGCCTAGGAGGGTAGCCACAGGATCCGGTCACTTGGACTTGCGGCCACCCCGGTCACGTCTCATCACGCTACCCTGAAAGAGAGCAGCAAAACAGGGACAAGGCTGACCAAAGGTGCGCAGAGTGCGGAATCACCCATCTTTTCATAGACTGCCCGAAGCAGAAGCTGCCCTCTAGCTCAGCTAATGTACCATCCGTCCCATTGGGGCTGTTTGGTGTCGAAAACCCCGACAAGGAAGCCACACCTATTCCCTTACGGGTTATGACCCAAGCCCAAACAAAGCAGGCCGGCATCTCTTTGCCAGGACCTAGCAATATTGACGCTGCCGCAATAGAAAAGAAAAGCCGTAGGTGGAAAAAGAAGAGATCGGAAGCTAGGGTCGCATTGAAGACCGAGAGTGCGACGTCTTTACCTACTGGGAGGAAAGTCTCAGACGCAGAGGCAGCAACTTTAGCCCCTAGGACAACTGAAAAGGGAAGCGCTAAGATAGGGGAATACCCTCATCCTAAGCGGCAATTAGAGGCCATAGAAAAGGTGAGGGAGTGGGTGAGGGAGGCTCAACAGCATCTCACAGACGCTGAACCCATCATAGAGGACGAGATCAACGACCTCTCCAGCATGAGCACACCAAGGTCACCGCCTCAACCTAAGTCGGTCGAAGCCACTAAGCCACGAGCAGTGCCCCTGAGGCCAAGTCTAGACACAATAGAGCCGCAGATCAGCCCGCAGCCACCATTGGTCTGGGCAGCCAGGGCTAAAAGAAGGATGAGTGTCTAACCACCTCTTGACCACTCTAGTGACCACCCCTGTAACACTTAGCCTGGGAGATTTGCTTAGGCAGCATCCCACCCTATGGCAGGACCTTAAACAGTGGGTCGAGGGATCACAAGAGCAGGTCACGGCAGACCCTCAAGACCAGGATGCAGAAATGCAATTGCCAAGTCTGACGCTGCACTCTGTGCCTAAATCCTTGTATGTCAACGCCTTTTGGGAAGGCTCTGAGATGCACAGGGTCCTGCCGATCCTAGCCCTGGGTGACACAATAAGGAAGGGAATTGTAGACACAAGAGCCGGGGTTAGTGTGCTTAGCCACGCAGTGCTACAGACTTGGGGGAACCCGCCTGTCAAAGCTGCTCGGTTTAATGTCACGCTAGCAAACGGTATGAGAGTGAAGCCATTCGGGGTCTTGAAGAATTGGCCAGTGAAGATCGCAGGTGTCCAGTTCTCTGTCGACTTTATAGTCATGAAGGGAGTGGACTATGATGTCCTATTAGGTCGGCCCTGGATGCGCAACGCTAGAGTCATAGAAGATTGGGGCAACGACTTGATCTTCCTTGGCAATAGAACTGACGCCATAAGAATAGAGATGGACACTTGGAAGACCTCACCAGTCGATCTAGATGCCATCTCTGCCATGCTCAAAGGGAACACTCAGGTCAGGAAGCCTTATGGGCCCTTGACTAAGTACATCCCATGCCCAGAGGATGAGTGGGATTGGATGCACGTTCTCGCTACGATTGACCTGCCATTCTCAGACCATGAGGCGTATGAGTAGGACATCAAAACAATCAACAAGACAAACGAAGCGCTCTCTATACCCGTCTACATGATGGTAGCAAGCCTCCATGGTAGGCCTAAGCCTGTTACCTTCCAAGTGCCATCCAACAAAAGGGAACTCCAGGAGGTACTGGAATACCTAGCGGACCAGCTAGCGAGCAACCCGGCTGCCAACTTCAAACCGCTCCAGGATCTTTTGGAGGATCCTAAGTGGCGATGGACCAGGGTGCACAAGCTGAACCTCATGTACAACTGGGCCATGATTCCAGACCAATGACACGGGGCATATCAAGGCCTAGGAGATGATGGGCAGTCAATTGACAAGGATTCCTGTGATGAATACGAAGACTGCCAATCCTTCAGTGATGGAAGTGAGGGTGAAGTGGATACCGTAGAGTACGACACTGAAGGACGAGAGATTGAGCAGATACGAGAAGACGCCAAGCCGCAGAAAAGGCAGATCCTTAGATTGGAGCAAGGAGTCATGCGCATGAAATGTGATTGTGCGTGGTTGGAATGTATGGGGGCCATAGACCTTGAGCAAGCAGGCCTAGCCCAATCAGGGACGATCAATACTTAGAACCGAATCGCCATCCGAATTGCGGCCACCAGGGGAGACCACCTCTTCCAGCGAAGATGAAAGGTTCGACTCTGAATCAAAAGTTACTTCGGATAGCGACCCAGAGATCCCTAGGCCGCCCATGACCAGACGCACCAAGGGGGACTTACCCGTCCACCTGAGATGCAGATGTTCAAAGCAGGGTAGGGCAAAGTACCCCAAGGATGCACGATCAGAAGAGCAACGAAAGCCACAGGACCTCCCTAAACACTTCACTAAATTCAAAAAAGGGGATAGAGTAGTGGTGCTGCCAGGTGCCAAGCGTCAAGGACAGACGAGCGAACCAATCGAAGGACCAGCCAAGGTCAAGGAGGTGAACCTAGCCCTGGAAGGGGAGATACTCGACCAGTGTTCATTGCCGATGGCTTGACTGGTGAAGAAGAGTTGAGCCTTGTTGCTCTCTTGCGAGAGTACATAGACGTATTTGCTTGGTCCTTAGAAGAGCTACGGGGGGTAGATCCGAGTGTTGTGACTCGCAACATACCTGACGGACGCAATGCCAGTCAAGGAGCGACCGTACCCCATGAATCCAAAACACGCTCATGCTGTCAAAGAGGAAATCGACAAGCTGATGAGAGCTGGATTTATCTACGAAATTGAGCACACGGACTGGGTGTCATAGTCATTGTGATGAAGAAGAATGGAAAAATTTGAGTGTGCATCAATTACAAGAAGGTGAACGCTGCTACAAAGAGAGACAACTATCCCTTGCCATAAACCGAGCACATGCTTGAGAGGGTGGCAGGCAAGGAAGCTTACAGTTTCTTGGATGGCTTCTCAGGGTACAACCAAGTGCAAGTACATCTGCAGACATGCACAAGACCACCTTTGCCATTGAGTGGGGCGTCTTTGCGTACATAGTCATGCCCTTCGGGTTGACCAATGCCCCTGCCACTTTCCAATGCCTCATGTGCACCATCTTTAAAGACATGCTTCACAAGGAGTTAGAGGTCTTTGTTGACGATCTAATGTATCCATTCTACTTGGATCGACCACTTAAACAAGCTCCGGGCAGTCTTTGAACGGTGCCGCTTATATCGTCTCTCCTTGAACCCCTTAAAGTGCCAGTTCTGGGTGAAACACGGATGCATCTTAGGGCATGTGGTGTCAAAGAATGGCATTGCCACTGACTTTTCTAAAGTCAGAGTCATTGTGGATTTGCCACCACCCGATAACTACAAGGGAGTTCAGTGCTTCTTAGGACACACGAGATATTATCGATGCTTTGTACTAAATTACGCACTAATTGCTAGACCATTGTACAAGCTGTTGATAGTGTTCGAGTGGACTGCGGAATGCCAGCGCGCATATGAGGAGTTGAAAAAGGCTCTCACTACTGCACCAATTTTACGAGCCCCAGATTGGGACATAGAGTTCCATGTACACATAGACGCCTCTAAGTTTGTTATCGGAGCTGTGCTATGCCAGCCTGGCGAACATGCTACTTCTTAAACAGGACCCGACTCCATAAGAGCGCGGCCTGCCTCCCCTATTCTTTGACCCTAATGCCATAGATAATTGTGCCATGGCTCGTCTCATGATGAGGGCTAGTCTCCTTCCCTCTTTTTGCCTAGCCCTCCTAGAGGACATGAATGACAGCCAGTTCACTAGATGCAACCACCCCTTTCTCTCCACTACCTCCCTTCATGTCCGTATGAATCTAAAAAATTACATGCAGAGTCGCCAATTTTTGAGCAAGTCTCTCTGCTCCCCTTCTCCTCCTCATTCCAACTAAGACACTTAGGCTTACGTATCCTCTCAAAAAAAAAAAAAAAAAACCATAGTCACTGCACCTAGGGTTCTCCCTAGCCCCCTCCCCCACTTCACGCTTAGGGTACATCAAGGGTAGGACTTTCAGACCTGTCACCCTAAGGCTCGCACCGCACCACCAACGAAGAACAAGCTGGGTCCTCAAGTGTGGGACGTTACCAAGGGCTTGCCCAAGGTTAGACCCATCTCCCAGTTCCACTGCCATGCGCACAACACACTACACGGCAAGCAGCACAACCCTTAGGGAGGGCACAACTTTACTTGCAGGTTATGTCGACTCTCAAGAAATGGCTACCCACGGAAGACCATCAACCATGGCACCCTTTGATGAAGCGTGCCGGCCTCCAGCCATCCGCCTAGTGCTTATGGCCACCATGATCGAACCAGCTCGAGGTAATACTACCATTGTGATCCATGCCCAACGCCTCAAGATCCACGGATAGCTTATTGATTCCATCGGCCTGAGGACCTTCAAACCCAAGACACGGATCTTCGATCAAAGCCACGGGTTTTCAAGACAAACATAGTTCGAGGTGTTTTACCAGAATAAATCCCTCCAATACCATCATCGCATTGCTTCAAGCACTTCTCATACTCACAAGACGACCGGCTACAATTGTGTGACAGATGCAGAGTGTCTTCATGGAGCTTAACGCACGCTAAACTCGCTTCGGGTCATCATCCCTAACCACCCACCTACCTGTTCTGCCTACCGGCCGACCTAACTTGCCCCCTTGTCCCACCACAGTGCCATGGGACTGGCACTTGGCTAGGAGGGGGTAATGTTACCGTGTTTTTTGACTGCGTTACCGCAGCACAAAGAAGCGGGAACTGGGAAGAAGGAAAAATAGCGAAAAAGGCGCAAAAGCAAAAAAAGGCGCCTTGACTGGCAACCAATCCCTGAAAAATTCAAATGTTCGGACATGACCCTCAAAAGGCTTCGGTGTTGGGCCAGGGTAACGAAAGAGGAAAAGGCGCACCATTAAAATGTGGAAGTGCCCCCGAGTCTGTGTAAAAGAGTGCTAGGCTCGTTCCTGTGCAAAGTGTATGCATTAGTGGGAATAGGATAAATTAGAATGGTGGGAAATGGGAAAAGGGGCCTAGGCTATGGCCGGCCATATAAAAGAGGAAAAAGGGAATGACCGCCCGAAAGGGATTTAGGGTTTTGTATATAAAGTTGAAAAGTGAATGAGAAGCTCATTCTTTGGTGTGTGGCAAAAAGAGTCTTTTTCTTCCTCTCTTCTTCTCTCCTCCTTGCTTGTGTGTGCTCTTGAGAGAGGGAGTGTGAGAGTGTGAGGGAGTGAGTGTGTGTGAGAGTGAGGGATCAAGAGGGTGAAGCTCTTCACCATCTCCTCTCCTCTTCTTCTCTTCTCTTCTCTCTTCTTCTCTTGCGCGCGTGGCTATGGAGGATGGAGCTTGGAGATGGAGGAGGCTTGAGGATGCTTGAGCTAGCATCAAGGATCATGGAGCTATCGGAGTGCAAGAGAGAGGAGGGTACTCGAACGGGCATCAAGGTAAGCTCACAACACTCGTAGGATCGACGGCGCGTCGGCTAGGTGAGAGATAGTCATTAGAGCTCGCTTGGAATGCTTGAACAATAAGCGGTCCATGGGTCTTGGCAGTTGAGCGAAAGCTCCCACAGCACCTAATGTAGGTGATGAGGTCGTCTTGCATATTTGCGGCTAGGTCTGAGGCCAAAGTAAGGATGGATCTTTGCTTATAGGAGGGTCTAAGGCCTGTGGTGGGAGGTTGGGGTTTGGTTTAAGCTAGGTAACTCCACTATTGATGCTTGCATCCTAGGTTGTTCAGTGGGGTGTTTGTTAGCCACTTGTGCAATGGATTGGTCTTGTGGCTCAGTTGATGTGCTACTTGCTACTTGTGGAGCACTTGGAGTAGCAGAAGTGTCAAGTTGAGTCAATTCGGATGTGGTTGACCACAGTTTTGGTCGATAGACTTATTGGGGCTTGATGGGTTTGGTTCCTTGGGTTGAGTCAATTCGGATGTGGCTGACCATAGTTTTGGTCAATAGACTTATTGGGGCTTGATGGGTTTGGTTCCTTTTGGATTAGTTCGTTTCTCATACCTAGCTGGCTTACAATTTCATGGAGATGGCTTGGAAAGTGGTGGTGACTGAGAGACATATGCCACTCATGGTCTTAGGCAACCATATCCAAGTGTTACCTCATAGTAGCCTTGAGCATGCAATAGGGCTTTGGGCACCCATCGTAACTTGACTATTTGTCAGATTTTGTAGTGCTAGCTTTGTCTCCTAGACATAGGGTGTGAGGTTTTAGGATTATGAGTTCATGCGGATTGGCCTCTGGGCGATTGCAATTGTCACTTGGCTATCCATCTGAGCTACTATACAATAGATTTGGGTGCATTTGCTGATGGTTGCGGTTGGTTGGTTGTGGTGGGTTGGGATAAGTTGCGACCCTCCTCCTCAAGCTTTGCTCTACTAGTGGCACTGCGGTCTTAGATGGAGCCATGCTACCCTTGTTGAAATCCATCGCTAACCAAACATTGCCAATGGTGTCTGCTCTACGGCCATCTTGTAAGTTGTCCTATAGGCCCATAGTGCTGCCATGAGCTTATTGTCCTAGTCATCTCACTACATGAGGTGGAGACTACCTTAGTCAGGACGTTTACTAGGATCTCATTCATAGACTCTGTCTGACCATTAGCTTGAGGGTAATATGATGAGGATTTCCTATGGATGATCAAGAAGGTGGATAACATATGGGCAATCGCACTTCATTAATGAAGTGTGTGCCTTGATCGCTAACTACTTCGATGGGGGGCAGCCAAATTGCGAGATCACCTACTCCTAGCCATGGTCCTAGCATCATTCTGCCTAGTGGCCTTTAGCCCATTTTGTGAGATAGTCCATTGCTATAATTATGTATTTTGCTTGTGAGTATTGTGCTACAAGACTGATCACACCAATCAAGTCGATTCTCCACTTTTCAAGTGGTTGTCATACTATCACTGGGGTTAATTCCATCTTATTCTTCTGATGGAGACTTTGGTTCTTTGGCACTCGTTCGCAATGCTTCAAAGACTTAGTTGTATATACTATCACCATAGTTGAGATTGTAGCACCTTGCATGCTATAATATCTCTGCTAAAGTGTTCACTAGCAATTCTGATGTGCGCTTCGGTAAGTACATCATGCATCTTGTGCTCACACATGCATCTTTGTAATAACCCATCCTGTCCTAGTCTATAGAGCTGGTTGGCTATCAAATGATAGGGTTGAACCTTGAGGATAAGGCACTTTAGCCTTGCCTTCTCTGTGGGTCTCTCGGGAATTTCATGCTCTAGGATCTGGACTATGTCATTTGCCCAATATGGTGTTAAATTGGCCATGAACAGGTCTCTCTCACTAGATACTCCAAAAAGGTGTGTATCTAGTAGGTCTTCTACAATACCCTATTTTTTAGCAGCTTCTCTTGTGGGTATGCGGGATATATGGTCTGTTATGTAGTGCTGCTTACCATTGTGTACAACCATGGAGAAGTCAAACTCTAGTAGCAGAAGTAACCATTTAGCTATGCACCATGTAGCAAAGGGTTTGTTGACTAAATAAAGCAAAGCTTGATGGTCAACGAAGAAGGTGAAAGGTGTAGCTAACACATAATGGTGGAACTTCTTCACATCAAACACCATAGCTAGGCCTTCTCTCTACGTCGTGGAGTAGTTCATCTATGTATATGTGAGTTGTTTGCTAGCAAATCTCATAGGATAATCGAGACTATACTCACCAGGTTGGCACAAAATAGCTCCCATGGCAAACTTTGATGCATCAATGTGCACATTGAATGTTATGTTTCAATCCGGGGCTCATAGGATTGATACAGTTGTAAGAGCCTTCTTGAGTTCCTCATAAGTGCGTTGGCATTCCTCAGTCCACTGAAATATGATCAACAATTTATAAAGGGGCCTAGCAATCAATGTATAGTTTAGAATGAATCTTCAATAGTACCCTGTGTGTCCTAGGAAGCACTGAACTCCCTTATGGTTCGTGGGTGGTGCTAAATTGACAATGACCCTGAATTTGGAAAAGTCAATGTGGCAATGCCATTCTTAGACACCATGTGCCCTAGGATACATCCGTATTTTACCCAAAACTGGAACTTTAGGGGGTTTAAGGAAAGATTATACAGGCTACACCACTCAAAGGTTGCACGAAGTTTATCTAGGTGTTTCCTTCAATTGGAGTGGATACATAGACCATCGATGAGTACCTCCGATTCTTGCCTGAGCATGTCTTTGAAAATGGTGCCCATGAGGCATTAGAAGGTAGCCGGTGAGTTAGTTAGCCTAAAGGGCATAACTATGTAGGCGAACAACCCCATTCGGTCAAGATTTCATTTCGTAACATATTCCTTATCCACCCCAGATTTGTAAAGTTGCTATGTGTAGGTAGTGGATAGTTGTCCCATTTTGTTGCAGCATTGACATTTTTATAATTCACACACACTCAAATCTTGATGTTCTTCTTCAGGACAATCACTATAGGTGACACCTAGTCTGTGTGCTCGATCTTGTAGATGAATTTGGCCTTCAATAGCTTATCTATCTCCTCCTTAACAACATGTGCATGCTTTGGATTCATTGGGTAGGGTTGTTGCTTGATTGGAATTGCATCAGGAGTCATGGGGATGTTATGGGTCAAAACCCTTGGATCTACTCCCCTTAGTCCAAGCAAGCACATCTATGTACTCTCACAAAAGAGTGATGATATTAGCCTCTCCTTTTCAGTCAGGTCCTCAAATATAAATATAGGTCAAGGCTTTTCACCTTTCCATGTTAAGTTGGCTTCCTTGACCTTGAAGGGCCCCTTTATTAGTTCACATCCTTGCCTCTTAGCTCCCAGTAAGATCACCACTCTGTTGTCTTTTTTGAACTTCGTGAAGAGCTTTGGTACAGAGATCCAGATTTAGGTGGTCCAACCAAGTATAGTCGCATTCTGTCCCACCACGAATCCTCTTTCGATCCTAAAGACATCGGCTTTCTATGGCTTAGAGTCTACTCATATCTATTTGATCACTCGGTTGTCTGTATCATACTCTATCATATCAGTCTCTTTCTCTCTTTCCTCATTCATATAGAGTAGTAGTCTTTGTACTCATTGTCAGAATCGTCATATTCTGATTGCTTCTCGTCTATACTTGGACTTCTTCCTATTCGTGATTAGTGCCCGATTGTATAACATGTTCAAGTCATGCACTTTGGTCCATTACCACTTCAGCTTGTCCATGAGATCCTTGAGAGTTTGAGATTGGCAACTGTGTTGCCACCTAGCTCTCTATTCAATAATCCCTTGGAGTTCAAGTCAATTAGATGGGATGTGGAAGGGGGCAGGTGTTGGTTGACTACCAAAGCTCCTAGCCATCATGCAGAGTGGCACTGATGGTGGGGTCCTACTCTTCGGCAAGATGAGATGGTGTGACTTTATCGGACTCACCGGCAGCCCTACGACTTGCTTATAATCCTCCTCTTCATACGAAAATGACAAATCGATGGTGGCCATCACATGTATCCAATCCTGCTCATCCTCGGGGCAAGGGATATACATTGTTAGTGGCTTGTAGGAATTATGACTTCGTGAGAATCCTTTCAAAATATCATAGATGGCATCTAGGTCAACTATTGTGGTTTTCCAAGTATCCATCATCTTGACTCTCACAGCCTTCGACTTAATGCCTATGAATATTAGACCATTGCCCCAATCTTATATCACTCGTGCGTTTCTCATCTAGGGTGGCCTAGCAGGATGTCGTAGTCCACTCCCTTCATGACTATGAAGTTCATTGAGAACTGGACTCTCGCTATCTTTAAGGACCAACCTTTTAGCACTCCAAATGGTCTGACCTTCATTTCATTAGCTAGTGTGACATTAAACCTCGCGGTCTCCACAGGTGGGCTACCCCAAGCTCACAAGATTGTATGGCTTGAGCATACTAACTCCCGCTCCTATATCTACAATTCCCTTCCTTGTAGCATCTTCTAATATGTTGATAGGCAAGATTGCGTCATCTCTGTGCCTTCCCAAAAAGCATTTATATGCAAGGACTTAGGCAGTGAGTTCAAGGTTAAGCTTGGTATATGCATTACTGCATCATGGTCAGGCAAGTCATTTGCTCCAAGCTCGTCAAGTCTTTCTACCCACTCAACCCTTACTATAGTATTGGATTCTACCTAAGTAGCTCTCCCAATAGAGGCAAAGTCATAGGGATTGATATCAACATCATGAGCAGGTTGCTAATCACTTGCTTTTTGTTAGGCTCTACACTTGTTTGCTAGTGATCTTGGCTAATGGATTGCCTGCTTGTGGCATCTAGGCTTTGTCCATGTAGTGCCATGTGGGGTGTAGATGCATCTCTCAACCTTAATTGTGTAGGCAAGACTAGTGTGCTCATTGATCTTGTCTTCTATGATGGGTTCAACATCCTTGAGGTACTCCTGGGCTTCTCTCACCCACTCCTTGACCTTATCCAGTACTTCCAATTGGTGCCTTAGGTCGGGATACTCCCCAATCTTGGCACTCCCCTTTTTTGCCATCTTAAGAGGAGCATATATTTTTGCTTCTCCATCTATGGCTTGCTTCCCCTTAGATACTGTGGTGGCTATCTGTCTTGAGTGTTATCTTTGTCTTGGTCCGCTTTCTCCTCCTTCTGCAACTCTTCTTTTCTATTGAAGCTGCATCAAGATTGCTAGGTCTAGGTAATGAGATACCATCTTTCTTTGTTTGTGCTCATGATATGACATTCAACGGGATTGGGATAGTCTCCCCATCAAGTGTCTCGACTCCGAATAGCCCCAAGGGTGTATGGATGGAATGATTACCGAATGAGTTGAAGGTTTCTACCTAGGACACTCGACATGTAAGTGTGTGATCCCACACTCCAGACATCTTAGGTTGGCTTTGTCTCAATTGGCTGTCCTCCTAGACCTCGACCTCTTTCCCTACCTAACGCCATCACTAGCACCGGTTTGAAATTGGTTTGAAATCCACCAAGATGGGATTATCCTCCTTGTCATAAGAGATGTAAGGATTCGTGTATACTTCATCCTCGTTCAACTCCTCTACATAATGTATCAGAGTGTCACTTAGTGGATGGGTCATGATGGGTCTAGGTATCCCTGTAGGATTGATGTCCATCCGAGGGACAACTAGCTTTGAGTCATTAGGTGGCTGGGAGAGCTAATGGAGCTTCCCTCTCGAAGTTTGATGGTCTATTCCCTAGGTAGTACAGTTGATTGTATGGTTGCGAGCATGGAAATCTTCTTTGAAATATGCAATGCATCGCGTCATATCCGAATGTACCACAATCTGCATATGGTCTTGACCTAGGATCCATGCATTCGGTGGGAAGGTGATTTCCTCTGCAATGTAAACATTGCACATGAGGTCATGTGGGCCTTCTCATCATTTCTTGAAGATTAGCCAATTCTAGCTTTACGTCTGCCAACTCTTGGCTCTAGTCAACACCCTTTTCCTAGTTTTGTGTGTTCTGGCTAGATTCTCACTAGTAGTTGTAGCTCTCTCTGAGGATCTAGTGGTAGTACCATCTCAGGTCATGGTTTTGGAGCTTCTCTCCTTGAGCAGGTCATGCATATGTATGGCTTCTTCAAAGACCCTAGCTAGCATGTCCCTTTGCAGGTTAGAATTCATCACCAAGGCCTTATAGAGATTTTTGCTTCGGATTCCATTTATGAATACGGTGGATGAAGGGGAGCTATGGAGCTCTACCCCGAGACCTACAGACCACTTATTGATCAAGCGTTTCAAGCCGAGCAGCCATGGCTACCTCTCACATAGCTGACATGCAATGCTTACCTTACGGGTGTAGTGAGCTTACCTTGATGCTCAATCGAGTTCCCTCCTCTCTCTTGCACTCCGGTAGCTCCACGATCCTTGTGGCAAGCTCAAGCAACCTCAAGCCCTTTCCGTCAAGCTCCATCCTCCATAGCCACGCAAGAAAAGAGAAGACAAGAGAAGAAGAGAAGATGAAGAGAGAAGATGGGGATCTTCTTCTCCATGATCCCTCACTCTCACACACTCACTCTTTCACTCCCTCACACTCCCTCAATCCCTCACTCAAGCACAAGCAAGAAGGTAAAAAACAAGAGAAGAAGAAGAAGCTTTGGCCACACACAAGAATAATCTTCTCATTCACTTTTGAACTTTATATACATGCCCTACTTTTTGGGTTGTCATCCCCACTTTTTACATGGCCGGCCATTAGCCTAGACCCTCTTTTCCTATTTCCCATCATTCTAACTTATCCCATTCCCAATCAGGGCATACAATTTGCATAGGAGTGAGCTGGTACTCTTTTACAAGGATTCAAGAGCACTTTCACAATTAATGGTATGCTTTTACTCTTTTCTTTTCTCAAGGCGACATTGAGGTCTTCTGGAGAGGTCGTTATTCAAAATTTTCAGGGTCTGACTTCCATTCGGGGTGCCTTTTCCTTCCTTTGTCCTATGCCCTTTCGGTTATCTCGTTTTTCCATTTCCCCGCTCCTTTGCTCCATTTTTCCGCTCCTCTGTGTTGCGATAAACATTACCCCCTCCTAAGCTGAGTGCCAGTCCCATGGCACTGTGGTGGGGAGTAGTGGGGTAGTTGGCATTGTTGCTAAGTGGAAATGGTGGGTAGATGACCACAATCAAAAGGTGCTATTGTGAATGAGAGGTGATGGAGTTTGATTAATGATGACCGGGAGAGATTCCGGCATGCTTTAGACTTCATGAAGATGCTCGGCATTTCTCACATAGTTGTAGCTCCCATTTTGCCGGCTGATAAAGGTTTTGCATGGGCATATCTAATCCTTTTCATTGCCAGCCGGCTGTTGAGAACCATGTAGCTGTGCATCCCGTGCTGATCCGAAAGCACTTAATGAATAAGTAATCCGCAGGTCTAGGGGTTTGAACATACATTTGGAGAATATGAGGTTCCAAAATCTATGCCAATGGTGGGTCCATCACCGAGTTTTCCTTTTGCTTGATTTGGTTCAGTCATGGTAGCCATCAATAGGCAAATGGTCGGCTACATCAAGCATGTTGGTCCATCCAACGATCGGAGCATGCAAAAGCTCCTGAAGCTGCTGTAGTGGTGTCCTGTCCGACTCAGGAAAAAATTCCTGGTCATTAGCGGATGTCGTGGATGATCTTCTTTAGCTAGGTAGCTATTCACTGAGTCACGATCATAGCCTGCAAGAGAAAGTTGTGCACTCCCTAAGGGGTGTGTCTGTCTCATGGTGTGGTGTAAGTGCATGTGTAGTGGAACCGGGAGATGGGTTAACCTTGGGTAAGCCCTTGGTAATGTCCCACACTTGAGGACCTAGTTTGTGTGTTGTTGGAGGTGCAGTGCAAAACTTAGGGTGACAGGTCTAGAAGCCTGATGTGCCCTAAGCGTGAAGTGGGGGAGGGGCTAGGTGTAAACCCTAGGTGTAGTGAGTGAAGTGAGCCCTCGTTCTTTTTTCTTTTTTCTTTTTCTTTTTCTTCTCTTTTTTCTTTGAAGAA
Organism: Lygodium microphyllum; assembly: GCF_053477565.2. Taxonomy (NCBI): domain Eukaryota; kingdom Viridiplantae; phylum Streptophyta; class Polypodiopsida; order Schizaeales; family Lygodiaceae; genus Lygodium; species Lygodium microphyllum. The sequence goes on from NC_141148.1 coordinate 131,483,680, forward strand.
TTGCATGCAAGGAAGATGTCTTAGCTAATGCCTATCACCTTCAGCTGGATTACGAGGCGGTCGCAAGCATTGGGATAGGAATGCACGACTTTGTAGATATTCTTTAATATCGGCCTAGGCCGTCAGAGGTGTGGATGACAAGAAAGGATGATTGCACCTCGTGAAGCGGGTATCACTCATATCCTCTAAGATTTCTAGGCAAAAGGAGGGAAGTAGGGTTGCCCTCATCATTAGTCTAGTCATGGCTCTACTATCTATCCCTAGGTTGATTTCAAAAAAGAGTGGAGGGAGGTGGACTTCCTCGACTGTGGGTCCCTCCATTAGGAGAAACTTGATAAGCCTAAGATAATTACAGGTAGTTAAGAAGGCTGGATCTCGGCAAGAAGAAAAATCTGTGAGGAAGCGGTTGATAGATGGGAGGAGATTCTCTAACCTAAAGACTAGGCATTCCTCGGGGCTCCGGGCATTAACATTATATATCTTAGGAAAGTCAAAATCCCCATGAATATTTCGATCATAGTCAACTCCATGCCTACGGGGGTAGGGCATGTAGATGGGGTCGTTGCGTTCTTCAGGGAGCGAGCTGCAGAAGGCGGTCCAGGCGTCAAAATTGGTATCCCAAATCCTCCTCTGCCACTTCGGCTGTGCCTTGTAGCCTTGGATGGTTTTGGAAACCCTGTTTACCTTGTCTTGCCAATAGTCTTCAGACTCTTGCCTCCATCTGGTTATTATGAGGCTTCTTTCCTCTATCCACCTATTTGCAAGATCATTAGCCAGATCCTTGATCTTGGCTAGAATACCTAGAGGCAAAGCACGGTCCAGAGAGCGTGGATAAGCAAATGAAAGTTCAAAGGGCCTTGTCTGGAACTCCTGTTGATGCCATATGATCAATTCCTGAGGCCAATCGATAGGATGGGGATCCCCTCGTAGTGGCACAGGCTCTTCAAGGAATTGTCTTGGTAGTAATCGTGCTTTGAATTGGGCTTCCTTTGGTAGTTCTTGTCTTCTTCTTCTGGTTGCCACAATGCGCTCAGGCATATGGGCATCTTCAGGCTCTTCAAGCGGGAGGTTTGGTAGAGGCATATTGGGCATTCTTTGTTGCTCTTCTTCATCATCCTGCTCAAAGTCCGGACCCTCTTTGACATTCTGCTTGACAACTGATGGAACCGCTTGTGGTGGTGGTGGTGGCTGCTCATGCTCTTCAAACCTAAGTTCCTTAAGCTCAACAGTGGAGAGGCCGGCATGACGTAGGTAGTGAAATTGCTGCTCTTTTGTGATTCCTGTGCCTATTGGAAGCTCCCATTCTTGAAGGCCATACTTTAGTGCTCGGGTGGTCAGTTCTAGCTTCCTTCTTACCTTTTCCACTGAATCATTGCCCTCCGCCTGGGTGACGTGTAGTACTGTGCTGAGGAAGGCTTGCCTTTGTGTGCTGGCACATATATCAGCAGCTTTTGTCCTGGACTCTGCAAACCCTCTCTTGCACTCACCACCACCAAGCGTTCTATTAAATCCCTAATTCTTTCAAAATTGTTTCTTTCCCACTCACTGGCTCTCTCGTCCATCTTCTTTCTTCCCTCCTCCAACTCACTTGCCAAGGTTGTCACAACCTGCTGCTGCTCATTCGTTAAGAACCAGAGTTGGTTCCTTTCTCTAGATTTTCGAGCCAACTATTCTTCAGCAATTTCTTTTGCCTGATTTGCAATGTTGAATCTTTTTTCTGCCTCAACAAATAGCTCTGATTTTTCTTGCACAAGCTGCTCGTGACTTTGAATCTCTGCGAAGTGCAATCTTCTTTGGGTGAAGGCCATGGCCATGAGGGCCTCTATGTCTCCCTTGGTAATCTCCAATGCATATTGCAGTCATTGTGCCTCATTCTGTAGCCTTTGTGCTTCTGCTGTGGGAACTCCTGGCCTTTCCTGTTCTAGGAACTCTAAGCTATGGCATCTTCTTGTTGCTCACTTGGCTTGCTCTCCTGACCTTCTATTTGTCTGTACCTTTCCAGTTCGACAGTTCTCTGTTGCAAGTCAGCATACTGCTGCACTAGTAACTTCAAACTTCACTGTTCTGCCACCAAGTTTTGCTCTTCATCTTCCAACCTTTGTCTTAGGCGGTTCTCATTGTCATGGGCTTCCTTGGTCTTTGCTTCCAGCTGATCTTGTAGAGTTTTCACTTCCCTTCTTTGGTCGGCTCCTTGCTTTGAAACTTCTAGCCTTAAGGCTACCGAAGTTTCCTTTTCTTTCTCTAACTCCACTAGGGCTATCTTCTTTTCTTCTTTTGCCTTATCCAATTGTGCTAGAAGCTCAGCCACATAAGCATCATAGTCGGCACTAGATGGCATGGTAGCAGGGGCTGTAGTGGTTGATGCCTTTAGCTTCTGTTATTTTGGATCTTGCCTAGACTCGGCATCTGTGGCAGTGGGCCTTTTTGCTCCGGCTTCTGGTACAGTTTCAGCCACTTTATTGACAAGTAGTTGCATCATGTTCATCAATTGGGCCGTGTCTAGAGAGGGCATGGGTTGCGGGGTGGTTGTGGTTGTAGTGTTGGTTGCTACTGGCACAAAGGAGGAAGGCAGGGGGTGCAATAGGGACTTGCCCTTGCCTACAACTACTGGGGCCATTTCCACACTGCCACTTGCTTCAGCTTTTACAGATCTATGAGTGGCCTCTGCTAACTCAGCAAGTTCTTTCATTCTTAGTTCTTCGGCTTCCTCCTCTATCCTTCTTTGCCTCTCTTCTTTTGTCCTCTTCATCTCGGCTTGCTTTTCTTTGCTCAGTCTTTCTTTCTTCTCCTTCTGGCTCTTGTCACTCTTCTTTTGCTCCCGTGGTTTAGCCGCTTGAGTAGGTGGTACCTCCGGCTCTCCTTTGTCACTTATTGTCCTTTCACTTGAGCCTTCTTCCTCGTGGTGAGGTGAGCTTTGATGCACAGCTTGCTCTTCATCTACACCGGCATCCTTGATAGCCTCATGGATGATTGCCGTCAGGACACCACCATATCTAATTGTGGAGGCTTTCGAGGCAAGCTTTTTCCTTGTGGATCGTGCAGTAGAAGCAGGAGACTCCCCACCAACTGGTGCTACGATTGGAGCCAAGAGTGCAGTTGAACTCTTGATAGTTTTCTACACAAAACCGTTCCAATCCACCTCCTCTAGAACTCGTGCAACGATGCTCTCTAGTAATGGCACCCCGATTCTGTTCATTAAAGCGTTGTATCTCTGTCCTGAGAAAAGGGCGTGGACCATTTTAGCTTGCATCTTTGTTGCGGGGTCTAGAATATCAACCAAATTGATTCCATCCACTGTGTGCATGTCATCTTTTTTGACTCCCATCATGGTATATACATCTCTTCTTGGGCACCTCTCCTTATTGGACACAAGCCCCAGGGCTTTCTCGACGATAGCTGCATTAAGGGGCACTTGCACCCTTCTTTCTTGGTCACCATTCCTTACTGTGACCATGCCACAGCTCCTACCTTCATCAAAGCTCCTTAAAAAGTCAGCGCACATGCTGTAATCTATAGCCTGTCTGACATTTTCCACATACTTTTAGAGGTTGCATTTATCCACCAACTCTTTCACTACCGGCTCTTCCAGGATGGCATCGTCTAAATTCTGGGTGTGTTTGAATGTGAACTGGCTAAATCCACGTGTCTCAACACTGATCCCATACTTTGTCAGCTGCTCTTCAGTGAATGGGAGTTTACCCCCCTTTTCTTGTCCTGCCATGGTAGGTGCTTGTCATTACACCATGCCAATATTAGCGTTATGAATTGACTCATCACTAACAAAAACCCAAGAAAGAATGCGTGTGACAATTTGCCGTGCTGCTTCAGAGGTATGAAACTTGGAAATAATTCCAAAGCAACATCTATTTCCTCCTTGCATTCTTTCCTATTTAAATTCAGTTGATCATTTTCATCCATCACTACACCTTGCTACATCACTTGGCTCTCACTTTGCTCCCCCCCTTCCTTAAGTTTTAAAGGAATCCTTCCTAGGATTAGCAAGGGAAGAAGGAGGACTCACATGGACTTTGTGGGGCGAGTTACTTGGTCAATAGCCAAGTATAGAGGTTAGGGTTATATTTAAGCTGGGCATGACGATCAAGTTCACATGGTCGTATGGAAGCTTGGGTGATATAGGTCAAGACATCATGAAAGATGTCCCCAGAGTTGAGGCGGCTAGCAACGTGCAGTTCCACTTCTGTAAGGAATTGGTCAATGCAAGGGTGGGCTAACATATGGTCATCTAAGTGTATGTTGCGTGTAATGGCCAAAACCCTAAACGAAAGAGGTGCCACATAAGTAGGGTCGTGTTCAATTGTTTTGATTGCCCTTCTTTGCTCGGCATTGGTCATGATGCCGCAACCTTTTTTATCCCGTTGGAGTCGCAAGGCATACCACAGTTGTAAGAATGAAGAATCAGAGCTGGCAAGCTACGTGAGCTCCTCCAGTTCTTGTTCAGGTGCAGAGCAAGCAGGCTTGTGGTACGAGGTAATTAGTCTTCTGAAAATGGCTTGCTCCTTTGAGATTTCTCCATTAGCGATTAATTCGGCAATTTTGGGAAATTAGACGGTCATAAATTTGTAGTCTTCCCAAGTGCATGGCAACGCATGAACATCAGAAGCAAGGGGTTCATCGAGAAGTCCTATGTCAAGCCTCTCATAGCTCCTAGTGAATGTGGTGAAGGTGTTATCTAACACCTTGATGCATGTCACTACATCATCTCCCGAGGTCTTAGCAAGATCCTTGGCCACTGAAAGGAAGGATCATCTTTCATATGAGGGCCTAAAACCTGCTGGTGGTGATGGTGCAATTGGGCTAGACAATGGTGACTCCATTGATGGTGTCACAGATGGGACTTTGCACTCAAAAGCACTTTGAGATGCTGCAGGGGGCTCCAGTGGCATAGGAGGTGTGTTGCATTCTATCTGAGCTGGCATGGGGGTGCTCAACTCCTCTGACTTGGATAATTTTGGGGCATCTATCTTTGGACGATAATGAGTTGGGATTCATTAATCACAACCGACGCTGGTCCAGCTTACTTTGCAGCCTGGGCTCCGCATGTGCAAGCCTCTCTAGCTGGAGTGAGGTTGCTTAGAGTTGAGTCTCTTGAATGTCCACTCTTAGGCATCCATATCTAGTGGTTGCCCTCATAGTATCCTTGTGCTTGCAAGAGATCTTTGGGGATCCATCGCGGCATGGTCATGCGCCTACATTGATAGTGTCTGAGCTGCCTCTTAGGCCGTGATTGATAGTTTTTGCATTTGGAAGCACGTTCCTGCGGTTTACAAGGAGGTGGCCCTTGACGTTTTGGCATCCATATGAGCGTGGACTCCTTGGCCTTGTGAATGGCCTTGGTGGGCTTGGTTCTAGCATTTTGAGCGTGGGGTGAGATATCACAGCCCTTCTCCTTAGGCTTGGTCATAGGCGTGGTCGTAGGGGTCTCTATAGGTGGCTTTGCAATTGTAGAAGGATCAAGATAACCCTTGCTGAAAGTAGTCACTATGTGCACATTGCCTATAGCAAGATGGATGCAATCTAGGTTATATAGTCCACATTGCAGTTCGTCTGCTTTTTAAAAGTGCGACCTAGTAGTGACTTATTACCAACCCCTTTAGTGTTTGGCAACACATAAAAGAAGAGTGGTATACTTTCAGACTCGATAGAGACAGCCACTTTGCATTTTCCTAAGAGTGAGTAAGTGTTGCCCCCAAATGGGCTAAGTTTAGCATTTGTGGGCTGTAATTTAGGTTGACCAATTCATGTCCAATGGTCATGCATCAAGATATTATAGTCGGCACCTTCGTCGATCAAGACATCAAAAGAATACGTCCGTTCTGTAGTGACCATGATTCGTAGGTAGGCGGGTGCCATTGCTTCTTCATCTGGATCTATTAGTTCAGTAATAGTGGCCACACAGACGTTGACAGGGGCTTCAAGCATAGGTGGCTCGTGCAATGGATGGGAAGGAGGATAGTACTTTTTCATGCGACTGCCATTGAAAAATCCTATTCCTTCACCTTCGAGCATCTCCAATTCAACATTGCCTGTTCTACTAATTATACGTACTTGGAAAGGTCCTAGTCCTCAAAATTTCATTTTTTGTTTGTGACCCTTCATAGAGTATAGTATAATGAGGTCCCCCTGATCAAAGTTGCGTTGTTTGACATGCTTGTCAAACCACATCTTTCTTCATGCCTTCTCACAAATCAGAGCGTGGGTGGCTAAGAATCGAGTCTCCGTGAGACGCTCTAACTCCACTAAGCAGTTGGTCCAAGCCTCTCCTCCCTCCCAACGCTCCTGGGCTGCTATCCTTAAGCTAGGGACAAATAACTCTAAGGGTAGAACGGCCTCCATTCCATAAGTCAGTCCAAAGGGCGTCTCTCCTACAGTCGTCTTATAAGTTGTATGATAGGCCCACAAGGCCGCCATTAATTTGTTATCCCAGTCACTTCGTGATGTGGATACCACCTTTGTAAGCACATTGACTAGGATTTTATTTGTGGAATCTGCTTGGCCATTTGCTTGAGGGTAGTAGGGCGAATACCTTCTATGAATGATTAGGAAGGTCGAGAGTAGGTGGGATATCACTTCATTAATGAAAGGACTAGTTTAGTTGGACAACCAAAACATGAAAGGACTTGCTCCCACAAGAGCTTCGCAGTGGTTCTAGCATTGTTCTTCCTAGTGGCTCTTGCCTCTGCCCACTTCGTCAGGTAATCAGTTGCCACAATGATGTAGCATGCCTGGGAGTATTGTGCCGCAGGATTGATAGGTCCAATGAAGTCAATGCCCCATTTTTCGAAGGGCTGTCATGCTATTACAGGGGTCAACTCCATCTTATCCTTGCGCACAGGCACCTTAGTCCTCTGGCACTCATCGCAGTGTTTTACAAATTTAGTAGCATCACGGAATAGGGTGGGCCACCATAGTTGGAATTGTAGCACCTTAAGGGCTGTTGTATCCCCACTAAAGTGTCCTCCAGCTATTCCACCATGCGATTCTCTCAATACATCATGCATCTCGTGCTCACACACACATCTACGCAACAAACTGTCTTGTCCTAGCCTATAGAGTCCCTTACGTACAACCACAGAGAAATCAAATTCCAACAAGAGAAGTAACCATCTAGCTATGCGACCTATAGTGCACAGCTTGTTCACGAGATAAAGCAAGGCTTGATGGTCAACGAAAAAGATGAAGGGGGTGGCCAACAGATATTGCCTAAATTTCTTTACAGCAAACACCATGGCTAACCCTTCCCTTTCTGTAGTGGAATAGTTCATCTCCATTTTGTGAGTTGCCTGCTTGCAAAACTCAAGGGGCAATTTAGGTTATGCTCACCAAGCTGGCATAGAATAGCTCCAATAGCAAACTTAGAGGCATCTATGTGTATATGAAATGCTATGCTCCAGTTTGGGGCTTATAAGATTGGTGCAGTGGTGAGAGCCTTCTTCAACTCTTCATATGCACGGTGGCATTCCTCAGTCCACTCGAATACGATCAACAACTTGTGCAATGGTCTAGCAATCAGTGCATAATTCAGTACAAAGCATCGATAGTATCCCGTATGGCCTAAGAAACACTGAATGCCCTTGTAGTTAATGGGTGGTGGTAGGTCAACAATGACCCTGACTTTTGAGAAGTCAGTGGCAATGCTGTTCCTTGACACTACATGCCCTAGGATACATCCATGCTTCACCCAGAACTGGCACTTTAAGGGGTTCAACGAGAGGTTGTATAATCGACACCGTTCAAAGATAGCTCTCAAATTTTCTAAGTGTTCGGCCCAACTAGAGTGTACACATAAGTGGTCTACGAACACCTCTAGCTCGCATCTAAGCATATCCTTGAAGATGCTGCACATTAATCGTTGAAAGGTCGCAGATGCATTCATTAGCTCAAAGGGCATAACGATGTAGGCAAATACACCCCACTCCGTGGTGAAGGCAGTCTTGTGCCTGTCATCAGGGTGCACTTGCACTTGATTATAGCCAGAGAAGCCATCCAAGAAGCTGTAGGCTTCTTTGCCTGCTACCCTCTCCAGCATGTGCTCAGTATACGGTAAGGGGTAGTTGTCCCTCTTCGTAGCGGCATTAACTTTCTTGTAATTCACGCATACTTGAATTTTACCATTATTTTTCATAACGATCACTATAGTTGATACCCAATTCGTGTGCTCAATCTCATATATAAATCCCACCTTCATGAGCTTATCGATTTCCTCCTTCACTACATGGGCGTGTTTGGGATTCATGGGGTAAGGTCGTTGCTTTGTTGGCACCGCATCTGGAACCATTGGGATATTATGGGTCACAACCCTAGGATCGACTCCTTTAAGTTCCTCCAAGGACCAGGCAAACATGTCGACATACTCTCGTAGGAGAGCGACAAGTTTAGCCTCCTCATCATTGGTCAAGTCGTCAGCAAAGAACACAGGTCGAGGCTTCTCGCCTTCCCCTACCAAGTTGACTTCCTTGACCTTCGCGGGTCCCTCAATTGGCTCATTGGTTTTCCCTTGTCTCTTTGCTCCTAGCAGAATCACCACTCTATCACCCTTCTTAAACTTTGTGAAGCATTTGGGGAGATCCTGTGGCTTCTTTTGCCTCTTTGCTTTTGAGTCCTTAGTTCGCTTCCTGGCCTCCTCCTTTAGCCGTCTGTGCCTTAGGTGGACTGGCAAGTCCCCTTTGTTGCATCTGACCTTAGAGGGTTGGGGTATTTCAGGATCACTCTCCTTGTACTGACTTCTGACTCCGAGCTAAACTCACATCCCTCACTTGAGGAAGGAGTTTCGCCAGGGGGTCGTAATTCAGTAGGTGTATCCGTCTTAAGCACTGGAACTACCAATGGTTGTGCCACTCCTGCCTGCTCATAATCCATGGCTCCTATGTGCTCCAACGAGGATCTATTGCACTCCATCCACATGACTCCTATTTCATTCCAGCCTGCCCTTTCCCTTCTAGGCCTAGAGTCTGCCTTGATTTGTTCGATCGTTCTCCCTTCAGTGTCCTATTCTATCGTGTCTAACTCTTCTTCACTCTCATCTCCAATAGAGCGACAGTCCTCGTACTCATCATCAGAGTCTTGCCCCTCTGACTACTCATCATCCCCTAGGCTTTCCTCTCCAATCTCCTTTTCGTCAGTGACTAAAGCCCAATTGTATAATAGGTTCAGATCATGAATTTTGGTCCATTTCCACTCAGACTTAGCCAAAAGATCACTTAGGGGTTTTAGATTGGCAACCATATTGCCCTTCAGTTCATCGATTGGGTACTCTATGATTTCCTGAAGCTCGAGCTTGTTGGTGGGGATATGGAACAAGACCGATTCCCCTGGGTTACGTGAGCTTCCTGCCATCATTCAGAGTGGCACGATGGGCTCCCTTGTTGGCATGCTTGGGGATTTAGCAGCTTGCATGTATAGCTCTTCCTCATATGAGAACGGCAGGTCAATGGTTGCCAAGACGTGCATCCAATCCCACTCGTCCTTAGGGCAAGGGATGTACTTGGTCAATGGCCCATAGGGTTTGCTTGCATGTGCATCACCTTTTAGCATGGTTGAGATAGCATCAAGGTCGGTTGGGGTAGCCTTCTAGGTATCCATCTCGACCCTTACCACTTCTATTCTATTCCCCAAGAAGATGATATTGTTACCCCAATCTTCAATAACTCGAGCGTTCCTCATCCAGGGTTGGCCTAGCAGTATGTCGTAGTCCACTCCCTTCATGACAATGAAGTTCACGGAAAACTGTACCCCTGCGACCTTCACTGGCTAGTTCTTTTAGGACCCTGAATGGTCTGACCTTCATTCCGTTGGCCAATGTGACATTGAACCTAGCCGTTTCCATGGGTGGGTTTCCCCAGGCTTGTAAAACTGCGTGGCTCAAGACACTGACACCGGTGCTTGTGTCTATGATTCCTTTTCGTGTTACATCCCCCAAGGCTAAGATAGGTAAGACTGCATGAATCTCAGTGCCTTCCCAGAAAGCATTGATGTGCAATGACCTTGGAACTGAGTGTAGCGTTAGGCTTGGAATCTGCATGATTGCGTCCTGCTCTTGCAAGTCATTGGCAGTATGCTCCTCTTTTCCCTCCACCCAGTGCTTTAATTCTTGCCATAAGGAAGGGTGCTGCCGAAGCAGATCTCCTAGGCTCAAGGTTACTTGCGTGGTTACTAAAGTGGTGAGGAAGTTGCTGGGTGGTTGCCTTCCTCCTTGGTCAACACTCTTTGGCCATATGTCTTGGTTAGCTTGCTAACATGCTTCTTCCTGGTCTTGCCTCTGTGGCATCTCACATGGTGTGGGTGCCTTCCCCGATTGAGGTCGTGACGGTGAAACATGTGTACTCACACTAGAGAGATCTTCAATTTGGTCTTCCAGTATGGGCTCTACGTCCTTAAGGTGTTCCTGGGCATCCTTGACCCACTCCTTGACTTTGGCTATAGCCTCGAGTTGCTGTTTGGGGTGGGGGTATTCCCCTACCTTGGCACTCCTTGGTTCTGCTGTCTTAGGAGCTCAGGTCTGTGCCTCTGCATCAATGACCCTCTTTCCTATCACTAGCATTGTAGCTTCCTCGGTCTTAAGGGTAACCTTTGCGTCTGTTCTCTTTCTCCTTCTCCTCCAGCTTTTCTTTCCCAACGAGGCTGCATCCAAGTTACTTGGCCCAAGCAATGAGATGCCTGCCTGTTTTGTCTGTGCTCGCATCATGACATGTAGTGGGATGGGCGTATCCTCATTGTCAAAGGTCTCCACATCAAATAGCCCCAAGGGTACTGAGGGCACGTTGGCAGAACTAGTTGATGGCTTCCGTCTAGGATAGTCAGGAAATAGATGTGTGATTCCACACTCGGTGCATCGAAGGTCAGCTTTGTCCTTGTTTGCATGTTCCCTTTCTGGGCAGCGTGATGAAATATGGCCTGGATGATCGCAAGTCCACCATGAGATTGGATCTTGGCTTGGTCCACCAAAGCCTCTGCCTCTTCCTCTACCTAGCGCCATCAGTGGTACTGGCCGGTAGTCCATTAGGACTGGATTGCCTTCCTCATCATAGGATATGTATGGGTTCACGTAGGTCTCCTCTTCACTAGGTTCTTCCACATAGTGAATAGGAGCGTCACTCGGTGGATGGGTTACATAGGGCCCTGGTGGTCTGGGTATGCCTGTTGGGTTCATCTCTAGCCTAGGAATGGCCAGTCTTGCGTCATTTGATGCTAGAAGCACCAACTGAGCTCCCCTGCCAAAGAGGTTAGGTGGCTTGTTGCCTAAGTATGGAGGGTTGTATTGCTGCGCATATGGGAATCTCCTTAGGAGTTTGCAATGTAATGCGTCATGACCGAACCTATTGCACTTCGAGCATGGCCTAGATCTAGGATCTTGGCACTCGGCTGGGAGGTGGTTATCGCCACAATGTATACACTGCACATGCGACCACACAGGTTTCCTCATTTGATCTTGCAATCGTGCAAGCTCCATTCTCACCTTAGCCAGCTCCTAGCCTTGGTCAACACTCTTTCCCTTATCCTGTATGCTAGAGTTCTCTCTCTCCTAAAACTGTTGACCGCTCTGGAGCTCTCTGACTTGTACTGTCCTGATTGGTGTTCCTCATGCTTCGCTCCCTAAGCTGATCGTCCACCCTTATTGTCTCTTCAAAGACTCTAGCTAACACGTCTCTGTGTAGAGTGGAGTTACTAGCCAAAGCCTTATAGAGCTCCTCGCTTTGAATTCCATTTATAAATACGGTAGACACAACATTCTCGCTAGGTCGCTCATTTGCAGGGATCCTCTTGAAGAGGCTACGTACATGAGTGACATAGTCCCTTACGTCTTCCTTTTCCCTCTGACTAACATTCATCAATCGGACGATGATATTGTCAGAGTACCCTGCCTTAGAGAATCTCTTGATAAAGAGGTCCTTAAGACAGCGGGAAAAGTTCGTGCGCTCAGCTGCATCTAGACTAGTGTACCAAATTCTCCCCTTATCACATAAGCACGGACCGAAAGCTTGAGAGCATTGTGCAAGGTTCGTGAGACTGTTTGCTTTGCAAACTTGTTCAAATTGCTCCACAAAGCTATATGGATCATTGCTAGGTTCATACTTGTCTAGCTGCTTTGCTATAATAGGGATTCTAGATTACCCCCTTGCCCCTTGCGTGACCCCTAACCCCGAGAGTAATGCGTGTCAAGATTGTGGGAGAGAAGGAAGGAGTCTCACTTGTAGCTTTCTTGCTTGCACAATGGGGGAATACACACAAGGATGGAGGTTGAAAACAGTTTTCCTCTTCTTAGTTGTGTAAGCAAAAAAGAACTCTAGTATATAGAAATAGAAGAACCCTATATATGGGTCTCAAACCAAACTCAACTAACTAAGGTGGCATACTAACTGAGCCATGAACTAGAGTAGATAAGGATAGCTTTCATCTAGCTATTATTCATAGGCGGTGTACCAACTGCATCTGTAACTGACAAGTCGGTGACATAAATGCACAATGGTCACCCTGGCATATCACGAGTGGAGCTCAATATCTCAACACTCCCCCTCGAGCTCAATCCCAATTCCTGCACACCAAGCAGGTCTCTGAATTTGCGCAGCTTCTCTGCGCCCAATGCCTTCGTAATATGTCAGCTACCTGATCCTTTGTGCTGACATAAACTAGATCAATAAGACCTAGTAAAACCCTCTCCCGCACATAGTGATAATGCACCTCAATGTGCTTTGTTCTAGCATGATAGACTGGATTATTTGCCAAGTGTATACTACTCATCTTGTCACAATAAATGACAACTGGCCCATCTGTAGACTGATGCATATCATAAAGTAGCTTATGCAACCAAGCTACCTCACATGCAGCCATTGCTGCGCCCCTGTACTACTTAGCCTCTGTGCTCGACAATGCAACTGTAGGTTGTTTCTTGCTGCTCCAAGTGACTACAACACTCCCAAAAGAGAACACATATCCACTGGTAGATCGTCTATCAGAAATACTACCAGCCCAATCAGCATCAGTGTATCCATGCAACTGTATCTGAATCTCAGTCTCATAAAATAGTCCATACTGCAATGTGGACTTCACATACCTGAGTATGCGTCTAGCCGCATCCAAATGTGGTTTCCTTGGAGCCTGCATAAACTCACTTACCAATCCAACAGCATAGCTCAAATCTGGCCTGGTAATAGTCATATAAATCAAACTTCCTACTATGCGTCTGTACATAGTAGGGTCTTCAAGAAGCTCACCTGCATCTGCGCTCAACTTCACATTCTGCTCCAAAGAAACTAAAATAGGCTTAGAGCCTGTCATCCCATATTTGGATAGCATGTCCAATCCATACTGCCTTTGCAAGAGCTGTATCCCACTTGGTGATCTAATCACCTCAATGCCCAAGAAATAACGCAGCTCTCCCAAATCCTTCATCTCAATCTTCTGCTTCAATAGCATTTTCACATGAAGGATATCTTCATCACTGTCACCAGTCATAATCAAATCATCAACATAAATGACAAGTAGCATAATACCTTTCTCTGTTTTTCTCACATAAAGTGAGAAATCTGCCTTGGAAATCTGAAAGCCAATAGTGACAAGATACTATCCTATCTTGTCAGACCATGCTCTAGGTGCTTGCTTCAAGCCATACAAGGCTTTCTTCAACCTGCAAACAAACTCAGGATGAACAGCATGCACATAACCTGGTGGCTGCTCCATATAGACCTCTTCTTGCAAATCACCATGCAAGAAGGCATTCTTTACATCCATCTGATGTAAAGACCATTCCTTTGATGCAGCCATAGCAATGACTGCTCTTACGGTTGCCATCCTTGCAACCGGACTGAATGTTTTTTCATAATCAATGCCATATGTTTGTGCATATCCCTTGACTACTAATCTTGCCTTGTATCTATTCACAGAACCATCTGCATTGTGTTTCACCTTATAAACCCACTTACAGCCAATTGCATTCTTACCTTTAGGCACAGGTACCAATTCCCATGTAGCATTTGCTTCCAAGGCATCCATTTCTTCATCCATGGCTTTCTCCCATTTTTCTTTTCCCATGGCTTGCTCAAAAGAAGTGGGTTCTGGTTCATGTATCACTTTGACCATATAGGCATAGTGAATGGTTGTAAATCCATCATATTTCAACCTATCCACAGGATACCCAGCTCTGGTAGACTTGCGCAAAGTAGGTTCACTCTCGGGTGCCCTCAAAACATCCCTGGTCTTCCTTACTCTAGGTGTAACAATAGAGGGAATACCCAACTCATCATCAATGCTCTGTTCTGAGCCACTGGATTCACCATCCACATAAGAGTGACTTGCATTCACATCAAACATGGGCTGATCTACCTTCTATTTTTCTTTTCGTGATACCTAAATACCACTATCTGCATTGCTTTGAGAAGATTCTCCTGATCTCAATCTGCCTGTCCATGGCGAAGAATGTGAACCACTGCTAGAGGACGTTCCAGGTCCACTAATATTTTGTGACTCCTGCTGTGAATTCTGTGCAGCATTACCATTTTGTGCATCTACATCATCAATCACATTTACTGGTTTATACCAACTACTCATCTCATAAAAAACAACATCTCTGCTCACTGTAAACTTATGAGTAGAAGGGTTATAACATCTATACCCTTTCTACCTGCAGAGAGTAACCAATAAAGATGCACTTCTCAGCTTTTGGATCCAACTTGGATCTCAACTCATCTGGCACATGAACATAGGCAATGCAACCAAAAATCTTCAAATGAGAAATATCTGGTTTCCTACCAGTATACCTCTCCTCTGGAGTCATCCCATGTATTGCTGCAGTGGGAGTCCTGTTCATTATGTAGACTGCTGTAGCAACTGCTTTAGCCCAATAAAAATCTAGCAGGTCTTTTTCATTGAGCATGGCACAAGATACCTCTCCAATATGCATGTTTTTCCTTTCTGCAATTCCATTTTGTTGTGGGGTATGACTGCATGAATATTGCTGCTTTATGCCATGCTCCTGCAGGAACCTTGCAAACTCATTTGAGAGGTACTCTCCCCCTCCATTTGACCTTAGGCATTTTATTTGCAGGCCTGTTTCTTTTTCAACCATAGCTTTAAGAGTTTTGAAATGCCCAAAAACTTCACTTTTCTTTTTCATAAAATACACCCAAACTTTTCTGCTATAGTCATCAATAAAAGTGACAAAATAATAACAACCTCCAAGAGATGCAGCTTTAGTAGTCTACACATTAGAGTGGATTAATTCCAATGGCTTCTTACTCTCTTGAACATGTCTAGGAAATGGTTTCCTTGCCTGTTTTCCAACTGACAGGCTTCACATACCTTATGCATTTCTGCAACCTTGAATTTAGGCAATCCTGCAACAATATTTTGGGCCTGCATTGATTTAAGTCGCTGTACATTAACATGACCAATGCGTTTATGTCAGATATCAATATCTACAACTACACCGGTCCCATGTGCAAACATTGCTGCACTCAATTCAGACATGTCTGCATCCAACGTAAACATTCTGCCCTTCTTTCCTTTTGCTATCAAGCGACCTTTATTTTTCATATCCTCAAAAAAGCATCCATGAGGATTAAATCTGACCTGCAAGCCCTGCTCAACCATTTGACCAACAGAAACCAGATTCTTGGTGATATTCGGGACATGAAATACATCGGAGAGGTATTTCTTTTTCCCATCCTGCATAGACAAATGAATTTTTCCAATCTACACAATAGGATGTGCAGTATCATCACCAGTCTCCACAAATCATGGTTTTTCCATTTTCCTTGCATCCTCCATCCATTCTACATGACCTGTCATGTGGTTTGATGCACCTGAGTCAACATACCATACATCGTTGCTTTCTTCAGCACTTATCACAGAATTGTTAATGTGCTGCACCATAAATAAATGCTCATTTCTGTCATCACCCTGTCTACTAGAAGATGCATAATTCCCTTGTTGCAATTTTCCATTCATGATGTCATTCTGCTTTTTATAGCAGTCCTTAGCCATATGACCCATTTTACCACAGTAGTAGCATTCAACATTACTATTTGCATTTTGGCCTCTTTGCCATCCACCACGACCTCTTTGGCTCCCCCTGCCTCTAGAGTTACCACATCCTCCTCCATAGGACTGGTTTTCTTGAGTTTGCTGCATATTTTGATTTCTACCACGGCCTCTAGACCGGCCTCCTCTACCTCTGCCTCTACCTCTTCCAGCGTTTGAGTAGAAGACAACTTCTTTTGTAGTTCCTCCTGAAGAAGATGCACCACCATTTCTCTGCTCCTCAGAAATTAGAAGAGCAATCAACTCCTCAAAATCAGGAAATCTTTCACGGACGGAAATGGATGTTCGAAACTGTGCATAATCCTTTCCTAGACCATTCAAGGTCACAGAAACTAAATCATCATCTTCCACTGGCGACCCAATGGAAGTAAGTGCATCTGCAATCTTCTTCACCTTCATGTGGTAGTCATTGATGCTCATATTTTCTCTTTGCAGATTATGCAACTCTTGCTTGAGCTGCATTTTCCTAGCTTGAGTATTTGTGCTATACATTTTTGACAAAGTATCCCATGCCTCCTTTGGCGTACTTGCATCTTGAATATGCACAATCATAGAGTCTGAAATGCTGATAGATAGCCAGTACATAACTTTCCTGGCTCTCTCATGCCAAACTTTTTGAATGCCTGCATTTGCTGTTGATTGGGAACATCAGGAAGAACTGGTTCTTCTTCATTTCTTGCAACAAATTTCCAATATCCTTTTCCCATAAGGAAATTCGTCATTCTAAACTTCCATGCTTGGAAGTTGTTCTTGTCAAGCTTTTCAGTGACAATCTGTGAAAGAGAATCAGACGCCATTACAGAACACTGCAAAAAATTATGTCACTGCAAAGAACACAGCTTCAGCCTCACAAGGGCAAATCTGCAAAACTGACGAAAGTGGTATTTGACCACACAGTCACTTCCTAGTGACGATTTTGCATAAACAGGAACCGAGGATGATTCTGTAACTCCCAATGTCTCTGCACACAAGCATACGATGCAATTTCTACAGTAACTTTTCACCAACCTGTAGAACAGTGGTCGCACAGCATAAAACAGGGCCTTTTCCTGAGTGCATGCAGAAAACTTTCGCCTCCAAAACAGGCCCGGAAATGGCCTCAAATAAAAAAAACAGGGTCACCATGGGCTAAAGCCCTCTCCCGCAGCATATACTGCCCTCTTGCTACACTGCGAAGGGCGTCTCAATCTGAGGCAATGCACTCTTGCACTTTCCGGCTGTAATACCTGCAGAGACTTGCTCCCAAACAGAAAAATGAAAGCAACACTGGTCCTCTTACCAGAACACCGCGAACTTGGCTTGCTTTCTTGAGCTCCTTACCACGAACAAGGCTCTGATACCATGTCAATATTGTGGGAGAGAAGAAAGGAGTTTCACTTGTAGCTTTCTTGCTTGCACAATGGGGGAATACACACAAGGGTGGAGGCTGAAAACAGTGTTCCTCTTCTTAGTTGTGTAAGCCAAAAAGAACTCTAGTACATAGAAATAGAAGAACCCTATATATGGGTCTCAAACCAAACTCAACTAATTAAGGTGGCATACTAATTGAGCCACGAACTAGAGTAGATAAGGATAGCTGCCATCTAGCTATTATTAATGGGCGGTGTACCAACCGCATTTGTAACTGACAAGTCGGTGACATAAATGCACAACGGTCACCCTGGCATATCACGAGTGGAGCTCGATATCTCAACAATGCGGTGGCTAAGGCTATTGCACTCTGCTCAGCGGACGTATTGTCCATGAGCCGCTTGGCTACAAGTTCACTCAACGATAAGTTAGCCTATACTGCTCGTTCTCTCTCTGCATTTGGCCCTGATTTGGTTGCACCAGCCGAGGCTAGCACACGCCGAGCCTCGTACATGTCTACATCTTGTTGGGGAGTTTCCTAGCCTTTTGCTCGTGGTTATAGGCAATTATACCCTCTAGTGCCTTTCTAATCGCCTTTCTTTCCTCTTCTAGGCTTGCTACCACTTCCTCTACTGGTCTGCCTTGAACTACCGTCCTAGTCAACAAGTCGTACTCATTGACTAACTCCTGCACTAAGACTGAGAATTCTCCCAAGTCCAGTCGGTCCTCTCCTTGTTCGCCTTGTGATCTTGACATTGCTCCCACTTCCAGCTCCACAAGGTTGTTGATCAATTTGAGTAGCTCCAGCTGCGTCCGATCCTCTATATTGTTGCCTTCTGGATCTTCGTGTCCTCTTAAGGTCCTATTGATGGGGCTCTCAGGCACCCAACTATGTTTTGGGATCTTCTCCTAATAGTGGGTTCCTTGATGTTATTATATCTCCTGATGAGTTCCTTGTTATTGAAAGCAATTGTCAATCTTATTCACAAGTTGTGCTTCGTGCTTTCTAGTGCTTAGTCAGGATTTTTCTTTTCTTGTAGTGCACATTTGGTGATAAAATCAAAAGTGAGGTGCAGATGCAGGGAATGCTCAATGCAAACTCCACTCTTCCCCTCACGTTCGTAGCCTGATATGGCTCTAAGTGCAAGTTCTGGCTGATCTAAGGTCTTACTGAAAGTCCATGTTGCATTCTCTATTTTGCTTCAGGGTTGGTTGGTTGGTTACCGAAAGTCAAGTCAAGTTCTAAATTCGGTCCGCTCAGTGTCTAGCTGTTTGGGGTGAATCCTTAGTTATCATGTCTGGTATTTGGCTTCTAAGGACTAAATTGGGTTTCCAAGGGGGGTCAGAGATGTGAATAGGGTGGCCAGGACTGTGAGGCAGGTTCAAAAACTCTCTATTTTAAGTTCTGGTGAAGTGGTCCAATTCTTAGGATCGGATGGGCTGGTCCGATTCCGGGAATCAGATGGACTGGTCTGATTTTGAGACTCGGACAGGGTGGTCCGATTGTGAAAATCGGATAGTCCGATTTCTACTTTGGTCCGATTTCCCTAGTCGGACAGGGGGGTCCGAGACTCCTACAAGGAAATGCCAGACATACCTGGAATCACTGTGGTGCTTGCATCGAATGGCACTCCAAGGATCTCCTTGCAGCTCTCTCTCTCGCCCTCTCTCTCCCTGGCTCTCAAGCTCACTCTCTCTCACAAAGCAGAATGTCAAATGTGGTTTTTCCTGGTTCACTGGGCCTCTTATTGCCCCATCCTAGCCTACTATAACCTCAGAAGCTAATCCCTCACACTCTTCCAACTAGAAATTTGAATTTGTGCCCCTATTTCCCTGTTTCCAGCAACACTAGAACCCTTTCTATTTTCCTTCTTTTTCCTATCCTAATCTTAACCTAATGCAAGAAAAATAAAAAACAGAGATGGAGATGAATAGTCCTACTCCAATATTCAACAACAAATCAAAATACTTACTTGCCCCAAGGATTAAAACCTCCTAAATCTCCTAACTATCTCGAGCACCGGTTTGGGCTGCAAACCCTACTTCTATGCTCGATTCGATGTGCGCGGTGCTTGAGGTTTGATTCCGTCGGTCCCAACAATGGAACCAAAATGAAGGGGAGCTACAGAGCTCTACCTCGAGACCTACGGACCGCTTATTGATCAAGTTTTTCAAGCTGAGCGGCCATGGCTACCTCTCACATAGCCGACACACAATGCCTACCTGACGGGTGTAGTGAGCTTACCTTGATGCTCAATCGAGTTTCCTCCTCTCTCTTGCACTTTGGTAGCTCCATGATCCTTGCGGCAAGCTCAAGCAAGCTCAAGCCCTCCCCGTCAAGCTCCATCCTCCATAGCCGCGCGAGAAAAGAGAAGAGAAGATGAAGAGAGAAGATGGGGAGCTTCTTCTCCATGATTCCTCACTCTCACACACTCACTCCCTCACTCCCTCATACTCTCTCAATCTCTCACTCAAGCACAAGCAAGAAGGTAAGAAACAAGAGAAGAAGAAGAAGAAGCTTTGGCCACACACAAGAATGATCTTCTCATTCACTTTTGAACTTTATATACATGCCCTACTTTTTGGGCGGTCATCCCCACTTTTTACATGGCTGGCCATTAGCCTAGACCCTCTTTTCCTATTTCCCACCGTTCTAACTTATCCCATTCCCAACTAGTGCATACAATTTGTAAAGGAGTGAGCCTGGCATACTTTTACAAGGATTTCACAATTAATGGTGCGCTTTTACTCTTTTCTTTTCTTGAGGTGACATTGAGGCCTTCTGGAGAGGTCATCATTCAAATTTTTCAGGATCTGACTTCCATCAGGGGCACCTTTTCCTTCCTTTGTCCTATGCCCTTTCAGTTATCTCCTTTTTCTGTTTTCCTGCTCCTCTGCTCCATTTTCCCGCTCCTCTATGCTGCGGTAAACAGTGGAGATCGCTCGTTTGTTAGGTCATTCTACCGCTGGGATTCTCTTAAATAGACTCCGCATGTGGGTGATGTAGTCTTAGATATCCTCCTTATCCTCTGTCTGACATTCATCAACCTAACGATGAGGATTATTGGAGTATCCCTCTTCGGAGAATCTCTTGATAAAGAGACTCTTGAGGTTGTTAAAATCATTTTTTCAGCAATCTATGCTAGTAAACCACGTCCACCCTTTGTCTTCTAGGCAAAGTCCAAAATCTTATGCTCATTGAGCAAGGTTCGTGAGTCCATTTGCCTTGTAAACTTGCTCAAACTACTCCATAAATTTGTATAGGTCATTGCTAGGCTAATACTTGTTGAGTTAGCAACTATAGGTATTTTGGCTTTGCTCTTACAATTTGGTGTGATTCCTAGTCCTGTTAGCAACATAGTCGCTAGGGCTACTCTGCTCTGCTCTGCAGCTACATTGTTTAAGAGTCACTTTGTGAGAATATCACTCACCATAAGATTAGCCTCTAACACTCTCTCCCTCTTAGCATTTGGTCCTACCCTACTTTTATTGGTGAGAATTAAGATGCACTGGACCTTGCAAATTTCTATGTCTTGTCTTAGCTTCTGAGCTCACAACACTTGGTTATTGTAGGTGATTATGCTTTGCAGTGCTTACCTTGCCAACCTTCTCTCTTCTTTGAGATCGGCTATGATGTCCTTGGTTGGTCTACCATGATGCACCATTTTAGTTTGCAGGTCGTATTGATTTACCATTTGTTGAATGTTGATAGGAAATTCTCCCAAGTCGCGCTCGTTATCTATAGGGTTGGTACTAGTTACTTACATGTTGATGATTTTCTGAACAACTAGTGTGTCGATTAGATTGATCAGATTGGGCAAAGTTACATCCCTAATCGTGTCGGTTCTCTCTCCCTTCTCTGTTACTTGACAATCCACAATTGCTTGCTTCAGGTTGTCCTAGTTCTCAGGTCGTACCTGGCTTCTCGAGGTTTGCTCCTATTGGTGGATTCATTTCTTAATTTTATATAGATCAATTTGCAACGTTACATTGAACTGAATACATAAGTGGTGGAGTGGACTTGTGCCAAATTAGACTTTCTATCTTTCCTTGTGCACTTCAAGTGGTTATGTCATAAAGTGTGTGGATTCAATCCCAATCAATGCAGATCACACTCCTTGTAATCAATTTTGGCTAGTGCTAGCTCTTTTGTGCAAGTAATAGCCACTCACGATGGTCCACTCTAGGTCCTTGCTATGTGTTTGAAGGGTAGCAGGTTCAGGCTGTTCGTCTATACCTCTATTGGGTTATGGTCAATGACCGCAGTCACTCCTAAACTGTCAGATCTCAACTCTTGGGTCAATTAGCTCTATTGCCCCATTCACTCACTTGAGGATCTATTGGGGTGTCCTACAGCTAAGGATTGGACCCTACAAGGTCTAAGAAGGTCATAGTTTGTCAAATTTGATGCTTGGTTTTCCCATCCAATTTGCAGGTTTCTAGTCTAATTCCCAAAATTGGACATGCAATTTTGGACTGTCCAAGTCTGATTTGTCCAAATGGGCAGTCAAGCTGTCCAATTTTTGGGTTGTCTGATTCTGGATTACTGGTTAGGGTTTGTGTGATCGAACAATATGATTGTGTATGATTTTGAAAATCAGACAAGTTTGGGATAGGCAGACGGTTCGATTTTAAGAATTAGACAGTCCGATAGAGTCAAAAAAACGGATGCAAATCTGCTAAAAATTTGTCTCGATGCTCTCATTGCATCGCCCTAGTCTCTGGCAAGATCTAGAATTAATCAATAAGGAGTTAGCACAATCAAACCAACTCACCTAAAGTCCTCAAGTGTCTTCGGTTGCATGAATTGAAGCTCTCCTTGCCTGACTGTTGCCTTGCAACAAACCTATCCAATGGAACACTTCGACTATGTATTGATTACCGAGGATTGAATCAATCAACGGTCAAGAACAAGTACCCTATTCCTAGAATAGATGAGCTTCTTGATCATCTTCAAGGTGCAAAGATCTTCTCCAAAATTGATCTCAGGTCAAGTTACTATCAGATAAGGATCAAGGAAGAAGATATCCCCAAGACGGCCTTCAATACAAGATATGCGCACTTTGAATTCCTAGTTATGTCATTTGGGCTTACGAATGTCCCTGGCATCTTCAACAGGTTAATGTAGGATATTTTTAGGCTGTATCTTGATGATTTCGTGCTTGTCTTCTTCGACGACACTTTAGTCTATTCCAAACAGGAGGAAGATCATGAATCCCAACTTCGGATTGTCCTTGAAACAATGAGGTCACATAAGCTGTATGCTAAGATGAAGAAGTGTGCATTCTTCAAACGGCAGATTGAATATCTAGGATTCATAGTATCAGCAGAAGGAATCTCAGTGGACCCAGTCAAGGTCAGAGATGTGCTAGAATGTCCAATACCAACATCTGTCAAAGAAATACATAGCTTTCTTGGATTAACACGATGGTATAGGGTCTTCATCAAAAACTATGCTTTGATTGCAGCACCTCTGACGGACTTACTGAAGAAGCAAACTTCCATTGCA
This sequence comes from Lygodium microphyllum, assembly GCF_053477565.2. Classification (NCBI taxonomy): domain Eukaryota; kingdom Viridiplantae; phylum Streptophyta; class Polypodiopsida; order Schizaeales; family Lygodiaceae; genus Lygodium; species Lygodium microphyllum. The sequence goes on from NC_141148.1 coordinate 131,506,592, forward strand.
TGGTCAACTCCCAAATAGAATAGCTTCGATAGATTGAAGCAAAGTTTGGTATCAACACCTATCTTAAAACTTCCAGGCCTCAATAAGGAGTTCGAAGTAGTAACTGATGCTAGCACACTTGCCTTGGGATGTGTGCTCATGCAGGAAAGTCATCTTGTAGCATGCTCTTCAAGAAAATTGAAGAGTCATGAGAAGAATTATGCTATCATGATTTGGAATTGCTAGCTGTCATCCATGCTCTAAAGCTTTGAAGACACTACCTATTGGGTAACAAGTTTACCCTAGTGATTGATCATAAGAGTCTCAAGTGGATCTTTACCTAGAACGAGCTCAACATGAGGCAACGTCGGTGGATTGAAGTACTGGAGGAATATGACTTTGAAATCAAGTACCGACCATGAAAAGAGAATGTAGTTGTCGATGCACTTAGTCGCAAGGCATTCCTTAATTCTCTAATCCTGCAGAATCCATCAATAGCTAGATCTCTAGCTACAAAAGTATCTATGCCAAACAATTTGATACTTGAGTTAGCTAGAGAGGATGCATGCCATGATCCAGTCTATCAAAAGATGCTAAGGGAAATCTCTATCAAAGATCAGGATCAAAAGTTGCAGGCGAAGTATCATGAATTCTCTATTAATAGTGGACTTGTCTACTATAGAATGAGGCTGTGTATATGGGCAAGTCTGTCACTTAAGCAGAAGATATTATGGGAAGCTCATGATTCCCCTTTCTCAGGACATCTTGGCTATGCCAAGACTCTTAATGCAGTTAGGAAGAGCTACCATTGGGAGAGGCTTAAAGGTGACGTTCTCAAATATGTCACCGAGTGTTTGTCTTGTCAACATATCAAAGCCGAACATGTCAAGATGCCAGGGAAGCTGCAACCGCTTGACATTCCCCAAATGAAATGGGAATTCATCAGTATGGATTTTATTGTAGGCCTACCCCAAGTCCAGGGAGGATACGACTCCATCATTGTTGTGGTTGACATGCCTACTAAGGTTGCACACCTTGTTCCAGTAAAGACAAACTATAAAGCCTCAGACATTGCAAGATTGTTTATCAAGGAGATATTCAAGCTACATGGGTTACCCAGAAGAATCATTAGTGATCATGATTCTCTCTTCACATCACACTTCTGGAGAGCTATCTTTGAAGCCATGGGGACTCAACTCTGCTTTAGCACCACTTACCATCCCCAAACGGATGGCCAAACAGAGCGAATAAATCAAGTCATGGAGGATATGCTTAGGGCATATTGCTGTCGTGAGCCGAAGAGGTGGATTCAATACTTGCCTTTGGTTGAATTTGCCTACAATGCTTCTTACCAACAAAGCATTCGGATGACCCCTTTCCAAGCATTGTATGGTCATGACTGTCAAAGTCCCCTAAACTTCTCAGATCCAACCTTAAGGGTTAAAGCTTCAAGGCAGATGTTGGAAGAGATGGATGACCAAATAAAGTCAATAAGACAGGACATCCAAGCTGCCAAGGATAGACAGAAGGCATACACGGATTTGAAGCGTCAAGATAGAATCTTCGAAGAAGGAGACACGATCTTCATTCGTGTACGCCCTAAGAAGAGTTCCCTATCCTTAGGAGATTGCAAGAAGCTAAGTCCAAGGTATTGTGGACCGTACAAGATCCTCAAATGCCTAGGACCTAATGCTTATAAACTGCAACTCCCTGAGAACCTAAAGGTTCACAATGTATTCCATATGAGCCTATTGAAGAAGTATGTACCTAATCCTAACCATGTACTTGATGACCAACAAATTGTAATGCCTAGTCAAGGAGTCCTTGAACTAAGGCCTGACAGGATCTTAGATGTTAGGGAGAGACAATTGAGATCCAGAACCTTGAGAGAATGCCTCGTCCAGTGGAAAGATTATCCCGAAGAGGATGCCACTTGGATAGATGAAAGCACTCTCAACCATCAATATCCCCAGCTTATCTCGAGACGAGGACATCTCGATTCCTCCAAGGGGGAAAGAATGTAACATACCGAACACTACCAATCACGTGTGAACCCCCCTTTTATAAGTAGTGGGGATAGCAATATTGCAATTTTTATAATTTAGTAGGATATGGCAAATTTTTTATCTTATTCCCCCAGCTGACTGTCGTGTTGGAGGGGGAGGGGAATAGAATGTATGTAGAAGCTCCTCGGTGGAGCTCGCTGGCGACAAGTCGCCATGGCACGGCCACGCAGGGGAGGGAGGATCCCCCTCCCCTTACCTATATAAACTAGGGGGGGTGCAAAAGGGGGGATGGCTGAGCACTGCCATGACGCTTAAGGGGGGGGACGCCATCGAAATTCAGAGAGTGTGAGTGTAGGAAGAGATTGAGGTCGTCGAATTCTGGCTGCCGTGACGTTGGGCGAAAGAGAGAGAGGTGGTCTTCGTGCGTGAAGAGACCGTGAGCTACAGCAGCGTAGATAGGGTGCCGCCAAAGGAGTTCGCCCTACCGCTGAAGCCCTACGCCAGTTTTGAAGGCCGGCTGTCGACTGTACCCTCCCCCTACCCACATGTAGAAGCTTCTAAAAGAGCTTCATAAGCCCCCCTTTCACCCCCCAAGGTCCTTGTTATTCCCGTGTTTTAACACCCCCCCCCCCCCCCCTAAGGACCCCTTAGACCCCCTTTTCCATAGCCTTTAAGGCTACCCCTTTTTCCCCCTGGAATTCCCCCCCCCCCCCCCCCCCAAATTTCCCTTGAAGCCCTATAAGCCCTTTTTCCACCAAAAAGACGTTACCTTAAAGTCTCTTCCTTGGATCTTAAATCCCTTTAAGGGCCTCTTAGGCCATGCAAAAATAACCCATCTAGCTCTCCCATACCTTGTTTTTTTCCCCACACGTAAAAGAAAAGAGAATGTTGAGAGTCTTTTGACACCTTCCTTTCCTACTCAAAAGCCCTCGTAAGGGATTCTACACCCTTTTATTCCCCGTTCGTGCGAGTCTTTATAAGGCCATTAAGCCTTTCCCATGGCTTTAATGGGTCTTATTCGCGAAAGATTTTGAAATACCCCCTTTCGAAATCCCTACTTCAAGGAGGAAGCCCTCTAAAACTGCTTTCGACGAACGGTGCAAGTTATTGCAAAAGGGAGCCACGGTAGAATTTCAAAAAGGAGTTGTAAATCTGCATCCACGATGGAAAGACTACGTTCACGATGCCTCCTAAGAAAGCCCAAGGTGCAGCCGCAGGAGGGTCGTCTTCTAGCATCCACGTGGACATCTCACCCCAAGTCCAGGTTTTCCTTCATCATTTTTTATTTGATATTGTTATAACTCAATCGTGCAAAGGATAATTGTGGGAAATAGGATGCATTTTTTTCATCTTAAATGCTTTAGAAAAATTAGTTCACGACGGAGGAATTTAGTCATTAATATTTTCAATAAAATAAGAAAAATAAAGGCTGCATAAATGCATTTCTAGTAAATAGCTTTATGCAGTGCAATGAATTAAAATTAGATTAATGTCCATTGTTATAGAACGGAATTAAAATAGTATACCTCGTTTAAACATGGAAGTATAAATTGCATATCGTATTATTAACCCATATCCTCTTTGCAAATTGAATCATCATGGAAAGTGCTAGGAATCCTTAGGAAAGTGCAAGGCGTAAAATGATTCTTACGATGCATAACACTAGGCAATTATCGTTTGTCAACTGCATAAATTATCAAGTAAAAGGTTGCTTGTTTAGCATGAATTTTGTTCGCAAGTTATAGGAAGATTAGTTGAATTAACCTAACCTATGCCTGACCTAAATCGATAAGTTAAGGTTGAAAAATCAATTTATACGTAGACAAGAAGTCATGGTTTATGAAATGTTAAACGTAACTATCTTCAGGAGTTAAACAAATTGGCACAAACCTAAACACCTAACCCCGGAGTACTCGTTTGGAATGAGTTAAATTCCAAGAAATTCACTAGGAATTAATACGTAATCTAATCGTTACGTATTGCTAAAACTGAAACTCCTATACCCTAAATACTTGCCCACTTTCACCAAAATGTAGAGATAGTGAAACATATTTGGAAAGTGAACTAGGGTTTGTCCCTAAGAATCTACAAGATGGAACTTGGAACCCTAGGACTAACGACATCAGCCTAATATAATCATGAACAGATTGTTTCGTGACTCCATTCAATGAGTAGAATAAGTCTCATAGTTCGATGCGACACTTGCGCAGCAAGTGTGGAATCATATGATCTTGTGATTGGATCACAAGGGAATGGCCAAATTCTCGTAATGAGGTTGGCAGGTCCTTACGCAAGTTATCTTGCAAGAGGATGAATAATCATCCTAATGTAGTATCTTCTTGAGTAAAGATAATTGTTTGGAAGCTAAAGACCATCCGATAAACTGAAATAACCTATGAACTTAAGGTTTGACCAAGTCGGGTTAATAGGGTATGCCCTAACCCAGGATATAGGGGATCTTGCCAAGTTGCAAGTCATCCCGGATCGAATGTTGGATGCATTCGAAAGGAAGGATTCATTCCTTAGCAGTTTGCCGACCAATGGAAATGTTTGTACTTACTACAGATTTTAGAGTACTATTTGGCTTTGTTTTGATCAATGAACTAAAAGATAAATGGATATCTATACTTTAGGTTGAAGGCATGAAGGGAGAGGTAGCTTCAATTACCCTCGACTACCTGCCTGACCCTAACCAAGGGGGTTGTTAACCGCGCCGGGAAAGTGGACCGAACCCGTCGCGAGAGGTCTCTTTGTTGAGCGCTACTTGGAGCAGGAGGACACTTGGGTGCTAGGGGGGGCTCTCGCCATAAATCCCTCGCCTTTCGGGCCCTGCACAAGAGGCTAACGTGACTCTGGATTGGATCTCGAGGCTTGCATACTAGTCTACGGGTGGATACTTGGATTGGTAATCCCTGTGGATTGCTGGATAGCGTTCGAGTGAATTGTGGATAAGCCTACGGGCTGGACTTTTTGTATTTCAAAGATAAATATGATAATATGTTAATAAGGAACTTGTTTGACAGTGTTTTCTATGTCAAGTGAGATGATTACGTGAAAGAACTAGTGCCTAACAGACTAATTAAAGAAGCTGATTGATACATGTCTAACTAAATGTGTTAGGTAATTAGATAACTAAAACAACTCGAGGAAAGTGCGAAGGATGGGCCATAGGTCCGTCCTACGGATGGGTGGTCCTGGTTGGCCAAGAACTTTTCTCAAATCACGATGGACAGCAGGAAGATCGTCAAAGAACACGAACAACAAAAGCGTTGACCTAGAGTTATGATTGATCTCGATTTACGCTATTTTAGGGGAACGGAATGGGACTATGCCTTATGGCAGAGAGGTTAAGCTTTGCATCCCTCTTGTTTCCCATTCTTCTTGAACCAAGTGTAGCGTGAATCCGCTTTGGACCTGGCGTTTCTGCGTAAAGTAGTTCTCTTGGGTCTGACGCTAGTTACCGTTAGGAAATGACCAATAAGGAAAACCCTAATTGAGGTCGATCCTAAGTGGGAACAGCCGGAATACTTCCACTACATGGTAGGCGCGGAAAGCCCTAGATCCCAAATCCTGTAACATTCCATGGGAGTGCCGGCAGAGCTTTCTAGACATCCTTTCCGATGGACTGCTAAGACGTGTCCTAAAGATACAAGTGGGCGCGTTACAAAATCGTGTAGCCTCTTTCTTCCTTGTTCATGTCATAGAGTACCGATCCCCTCCCCCCATCCATTATTGTTTGGCCTTGAATTGGCTTTTGGAAAATGAAGACCTATTGGCCTTTGTAAAGGTATACTCCATTTTTTTAACTTGATGAACTCTCTTATGAGTATTATTTTCACTAAATTGGTAGTTATATTATGGCAATGTTGCAGCATCTAATTGGTTTTTAGTTTAATTAATCTTTATTAAAGCATCTCTATAATCTGTTCTATTTTTCGGCTTCATTGCAACTACAAAATGGTGCCCAAAAGAATTATGTCTCTTCTTATGCCTAGAACAAAATATTGTGGATCTCCCCAATAGTCATACCTTACTTTGCATCTATGTTTGTTAATAGATTGTAGTTGAGAATGTAAACTCTAATCAACTCCCCAAAAATATATTTCTTTGCATAATGTCACTTGTATGTAGTTCCCAATTTTAGGATTCATTTGCAACTATATAATTTGTACTTTCTTATGCCATACTAAAAACATAACCTATCCTCCCTTCAAAGATAATTGGCTTGTTAGATAAAGTTTGATAACGGATAATAATAGTCATGTATTGCACTTACTTGTCTGCTACCTATGGCCCAAGATCCTTATGCCCCTACTTTTGGCCTCCATCCTAGGCCTATCATTGCTTTCACTCTAAATGCCTTGTACAAACCAGTGATAAGATGGCCTATAATGTGCTATACTACACATGTTCATACCACAATTGCAATATCATGTTTCCACTTTGTAAATATGGAAACCCTTTGAGACATTTTAGTCTCCTACAACAAGTGCACTCTCAATTTGTCTAGCTCTATGCTATTTGTAGCAATATTTCAACTCATGCTATGTAGCTCATGAAAAAAAAAAAAGGAGAATCGTTGAGGTTCATAGACAATGTAGGCCATAAGTTTGAGAAACAAAAAAAACTCTGGATCCTCTATTGCACTGTGCTTGGCTTTAGGATGCAGAAATGATTTCAAAGAAAGCTATCTTATCCACCCTGCTCACAAAAAATGGCAAAAGCTACCATATAAGGGATTTCTATAATTTTCTTAACACGTGGAGCTTTGCTTAATTCTACTCCCTTGTACTCATACCATTGCACCATGATAATGGTGAGACTTGCAGCAATAATGGCTAAGGTTAATTACTACATAAATGCTCACACCAATAGCATTAAACACCTTATGCATGGCAATTGGGGTCTTGACCCTTGGACAATGGCAAGCAAGGAAACTATCATGCAAGATTGCTCATTAGAGAAACCTCCAAATTGCTTTAATGTTTGGCTGCCTCAATCACAATCTCTATGGAGCTCTCTTTTAGCCAATGAACTTGAGCATGAACTCTCAATGTGTCCTCCTTACCCTCCATAGCTAGTACGAATGGAATGAGTGTATGATTCTTGATCACAAATGGATGTTCCTAAAACCTACTCGTAACCTTTCGGATGGGAATTCCATACGAATTAATGATGTTGTGACATACATAGTTAGGCAATCCTAGGTGTGTTAAAGCCCTTACCTAATAACAACATACATTGTTGGAAAGATACCTCTACTTATAGGGAACTCTCCTTCCTTTATTCTTGGTAGAATAAAGGATATAATCACTGTTAAATACTTAATGATGTATTTTCATGAGTATCTACCACTCAACCATTCATGTCCAACACATACAAACAACATGCACATGAATTGTGAAGGCTTGCATCTTATGGGTGACTCAAGGGATTTTATCTTGGTGGAATCGCTTATTGCCTTTTAGAATTGATTACCTTTGCTTTGTCTATTAGCATGGTGTGTACTAACAGAATACCTCTATGTTTGAAGGTGGTCCCCTTTGGTTCCACCTCCCCCAGACATTGGTTCCCTTATACTTGGTAATGAGAGGGTTTGGTAGGCTATATGTTTCTATACACAATTGTAAGAAACTCTCTACTTGAAAAATAATGATAAATATTCCTTATTTAAACTCTATGGACCAATAAGTTTATTGACATTAGAGTACAATAGCATTGCTACAACCCCTAGCATATTGAGGTGCTTTGTAGAAGGTGGTTGTTGTCACTATCTTGGTATTAATCGAGGGTGTTGCCTTGTATACTTTTAGTGGTAGCAATTTTATTAGGGCTCTCACTCTTCATTTACCAAATGAGGCTATGCCATAATCACACCTATTGCTATGGCGGGCTTATAAACTCACAAAATGTATTTTGCAATTCTCTTAAATTGAGATGCAATGCATGGGTAATGACCAACGACCTATAGGACAAAAGTGGTCCATGCTTTGCTAGAATTCCCTACTCCTAGCACATCACATTCCATAATCATAGTGATGTCGATAGGAAATTCCTAGTAGGCATGATTGCTTTATTCTAGTCAAGAAAAGATCTTATATTCTGGTGATGATGATAATTTAATGTCTCTTTCAATCCTCATAAGAAACATGTTTCTAGTCCTACTTTACGTTATGCAGCCTTCAAGTCATATCTAGAGCTTCGCTTACCCATGCCTCTGATTATGCATTGAACCATATGTTAATCATCGTTATCTCCTTAGGCAAGAATTGCTATGGCTTCTTTCAGTACAAGCCCCCATGGTAAATGTTGGAGCTGTGCTATTCATGCTCCCTAACCCTCTTCATTATCAACTAAATGAAACTGTTGAATATCCTTCCCAAAATTGATATTGTACTCCGTAAGAGGTACATTGCACATGCCATTTCCTCTTTTTGTAGCTCTTGCTATATTGTTTATAGCATTACATATTTTTGCAAAAAAGATGCATTGTTTATTTCATTGCCATTTTGCACCTATAGGTTGGCACATCTTGACTATAATAATTGATGGGACTAGAATGTCATGAATATAAGTAATTGTGGCACTCAAAGGCCAATCACATTGAAAAATTTTGATAGTTCATATAGCTGGATGGAGGCTTGGCGTATGTAAGCTAACCGTGTACATGATGATGCTAGGTTGTCCTAGTTCCCTCCTCTACCATGGGAACTATGGTGTGTGTTTGAATAGCCACCTTGATATGACGACCTTCAGGTAGGTCCAACTCCTCATTATATTAAGGTAGAACCAAGAAAGTATATTGTCTACAACATTATGATGCATGAGTGATTGTAAATGTTGCTTAGAGGCTAGGGACCTAGTTTATTCTTAAAGATGAGGCTTTTAGATAGTAAAACACAACCCTCTCCTACAAGGATGGCTATGTTATTGCTAAATGGTTAGTATGCAAATACCTTGTTTTCCATATAATGGAAATTTTGCCACTATTTTGCCAAAGATCTATTATGAGGATCTAGTCTTTTTTGGGTAAGGGCTGATCTATTTTCCTTCCTAATGCTTAGAAATTGAAAGCATTACACCTTAGTGGTCTTTGTGCTTTGTTATGACATTCTTACACTTACTACAAGTTTATATTGCAAATCGACTATTACTCGCACCTCCATAGCTTCAACAATTTATTGGGATACACCTGTACTTTATTGTTTATTACTACATGTAAATACAAATTATATGGTTCATGGCTTCGAGTATTGCCAATCTCCTCTAGGCAACTGACTTAGAAGCATCGACTTCAATGCCTCTAATAGATGCAGATAAGTTAAAAAGGCTAAGATGCAAAAAATGTATTGAGAACAAGATATTAGTTTGATATGTTGAAGGGGATGATAACCAAGCTATGCCCTCAACACATGAAATATGCATCAATGGTAAGGTTCTAACCTTCTTCTTTTGTATGGATGCAAGTACCAAGTGCAACCACTTCATATCATTTTTAGCACTATGTTCTTTTTAGTGCTACATTAAATCACACATGATATCTCATGTATCCAATTTTAAGGCCCCTCTTGAAAATAGAATGTAATTTTTTGCATTATGTAATCAAATACTCCAAGCTCAAGTCCCTCGGTAGTAAGTCTTATCTGGTAATGTATCATAAAATATAGATGATTTTTGCTCATCTTGCTAGAACTCTTTGGTAACACACTCTCATGGGCATAGTGCTATGTGCAGCTATGCTTGATTATGCCATTTGCTTTGTTGAGCATTTAGCCTTTCCATGAACAATTTTGTGCCTATGATGCTTGTTATCCACTTGGGGAATCAAAGGCCCCTTGGGTACTAGTGGCTTTTGCGTACCCTCAATGATTATATATGATATCTGCTTGTCAAGCATGCTAGGCTAAGAATCTACCCTTCAATTAGTCACGTTTGGTTTCTTGATTTTGATTGTGAGGGGCTTGATCACTCCAATGTTTTTGACTTGAGACTCAGTTTTTCGTTTAGATTTCCTCCTGTGCTTCCTCGCTCTTGATACGATCTGGCCTTCAGCTGACAAAGGTGGTTTAGCCGGGGGTTTTGGCACCTAAATCCATTGGTTACCTGCACAATATCCTTGAGCACATAGCAACACTTTGGATCTCCATGGCGTCGTTGTGCTAGCTCTCCATCAATACCTTCATCTATAAGGCTTGGGCTTCTTTTGTGGTCTTCTACGATATTTGTAAGTCCAAAGCCTGTCCTTGGCATTGTCTCCTGACCTTCTTGTTTCAAGCATGGCCTCCCTCACTGGTTTTCTCTGTTCACCATGCGCTTGTACCAACTCTTTGAACAAGCCCTTGCTCTCATTACTAGGCTTGCTTGGCATGTTGGAATATTCCTTGTCTTTCCCTCGAGGTTTAATGAGGTCACCCTTGCTAAAGGTTGCGATTATCCTAATACTTGGTAGTGTCAAGTGTATCCTCTGTGTTACATAATCGGCCTCACACTTGGTCGTCCTTTTGAAGGGTCTTCCTAAGAGGGTTTCCTTTCCACAATTAGCACTATTTAGAGGAACATGAAATAGGATAGGCAAGCTTTTAGTTTCAATTGTCGCAAGGATTTTGTCAAGAATCGCGTGGTGGGGGGACTTGCTCAAGATGTTTCGCTGAACACACACAAAATGCACAAGGAGAAGCTCACTCAAGAGACAAGAAGAGACATGGAGGCCAAAACGTTTTCTTGCTGGTTTCTTCTTCTTCTTCCACGCTCTTTAAAATGTACACAAAGTATAGATAAGATACAACATAAAGGAAAGTGGCCTACTAAGTCAAACAATGCATAACCGACTACACTAGTCGACTGGTGCTATAACTATGCTAGCTGTAAATAGGTGTAACAACCTGAATATAATAAGTAATGAGTCAGTGGCCATGTGAGAGTCATAATGACCACCGACATGCTAAGTGTAGACGTGTGGACCTATCTAACCAGGCGGTCCATCATTAATGTCGGCATGTGTTGAGCTTGTCATCTCAACACTCCCCCTCAAGCTCAACTACATCTCTGCAACTCCAAGTAAGCTTCAAAACTTTTGAAGCTTCTCTGTATCCAATGCCTTCATGAATATGTTAGCTATCTGATCCTGTGTGCTGACATACACCAAGTCAATCTCACCTGCTAGTACTTCTCTCTCACAAAGTCGTAGTGTATCTCAATATGTTTTGTTCTAGCATGGAACACAGGGTTCCTAGCCAACTATATACTGCTCATGTTGTCACAATAAATGACAACTGGACCTTCCACCTACACATCTAAATGAGCCAATAACTTTTGTAGCCATACTACCTCACATGCTGCAACAGCAGCACCTCTATACTCAGCCTCTGTACTCGACAAAGCAGCTGTAGATTGCTTTTTGCTACTCCAAGTAACTGCTGCACTACCAAGAGAACATGTATTCGCTGGTATATATTCTATCAGACATACTACCAGCCCAATCTGCATATGTGTATCCAAACACCTGTACATCTGTACCTACCTCATAGAAAAGACCATAATGTAATGTGGACTTCACATATCTCAATATGCTCCTGACTGCATCCAAATGTGGCTTTCTAGGTACTTGCATAAACCGACTCACAAGACCAATAGTGTAGCTCAAGTCTGGCCTTGTAATGGTCATGTAGATCAAACTCCCCACTATCCTCTTGAACATAGTAGGGTCTTCTATCTCATCCCCAACATCAGCACTCAACTTTACATTCTGCTCCAACGGGACTGAAAGTGGTTTGCATGATGTCATACCATACTTGGACAACATATCCAAGCCATACTATCTTTGGGACAGCCATATACCATCATCACATCTGATCACCTCAATGCCAAGGAAGTACCTTAGCTCACTTAAATCCTTAATCTCAAACTTCTTCTTCAAAAATTCCTTAACTTCAGCAATCCCACTATCACTATCACCTATAATAATCAAGTCATCCACATAGATGACTATGATGACCAAACCTGCATCTCCCTTTCTCACATAAAGTGAGTGATCAACATCATCAGAAACATAAAAGCCAATATTGACAAGATACTCTTTGATCTTGTCAGACCATGCTCTAGGTGCTTTCTTAGCTGCATGTGAACTATCTCTTTATCCCATGAGACCTCAGAAAATCACTGAACTCATTCAAGAGGTACTCTCCCCCTCCATCTGACCTCAAGCACTTTACTTTCAAGCCTGTTTCTCTTTCAACTGCAGCCTTGAAAGTTCTAAAGTGCTCAAACCCTTCACTCTTTTCCTTCATAAAATATATCCACATCTTTCTAGAACAATCATCAATGAATGTGACAAACTATGAACTACCTCCAAGAGATACATTTTGTGTAGGCCCCCAAATATATGTATGCACAACATCAAGGATATTTTTGCTTACATCTCTCTCGTGTGAAAAGGGTTGTCTTGCTTGCTTACCAAACTGACATGCTTCGTATACCTTATGAAATTCTGCAACTCTAAATGTAGGCAAACCTATAACCAACCCTTTGGACTGCATTAATTTCTGCCTTTGTACATTTGCATGTCCAATGCATTTGTGCCAAATTTCAATATTTGCAACAACACCTTTTCCTTTAGCATACATAGCAACATTCATAGTAGGAATTCCAGTATCCAGAGTAAACATACATCCAACTCTACTTCCCTTTGCAACCAACATGCACTTGTCATTGAAGTCTTCTACAAAGCGGCCCTTTGCATTAAATCTTATTTGCAACCCTTGCTCTACCATCTGACCGACTGACACCAAGTTCTTTGTAATAGATGGCACATGTAATACATCTGAAAGACTCTTTGTCCTATCATCATGCAAGGACAAGGAAACTTTCCTAATGTGTGAAATTGGGTGGCATGAATCATCACTCGTCTGCACATAACCTGTATTTTGCAAATCTTGCATCTCTCCAAACCATTCTGCATGGCTGGTCATATGATTGGATGCACCTGAATCAACATACCAAACATTATCATGTGTTCCCTTTCCTGTAACAGCATTCAGCATATGCTGCATAACAAACAGACGTTCATTTTTGTCTTCATTCTATCGTGAAGACGATGCATAGTTTCCTTGCTAGAACTTACCACTGCGAATATCATCTTTCTTAGCATAACATTGGACTGCAATATGATCTATTTTGCCACAGTAGTGACACACAATACCAGAGTTGTTAGAACCTCTGTTCTACCATCCACATCTTCCTCTAAAGCTCCCCCTGCCTCTAAAGTTACCACGACCTCCTGAAACCTGCATATCGCCAAATTGCTGATTCAATCTGTTTTGCTGGTTGTCATTACCACGTCCTGTGCCACGGCCTCTTCAAGAGAACCTGCCACGTCCCCTTCCTGAACTGGAGTAGAAAGCTTGGACATGTTCACCACTTCTTTCAGATGTCTCACTCTGCATGTTGATCTCTTCAGTGATCATAAGGGAGACCAACTCATCGAAATCTGGAAATGGCTTTCTGATATATGCGAAAGTTACAAAAGACTTCCAAGCCTTTTCATTGTTAAGTCCACCCAAGGTAGACGACACCAAATCATCATCATCGAGCACTGCATCAATCACTGCCAAGGCATCTGCAATGCTCCTTACCTTCAGTGCATAATCATTGATAGACATATTCCCTTTCTTCAATGTATTCAACTCTTGCTTGAGTTGAATCTTTCGTGCCTTTGTATTTACGAAAAACATACTTTCAAGTATGGTCCAAGCTGAATATGAATTCTCTGCATTTCTAATATGTCCCAGAATATTATTGTCAATTATTTCAGACAATCAATACATGACCTTTTTGTCTTTTGCATTCCATTTCTTCCGTGCCTTTGTCTCTTTTGCAGTTGGAGGATCACTCACCTCCGGCTCCTTTTCTTCACTTGACACAAACTTGTAGAGGCCTTTTCCAATAAGGAAGTTCGTGATACGGAACTTCCATGAAGGGTAGTTGTTCTTGTCAAGCTTCTCAATGATGGGGTTTCCACTGTTCTCTGCCATTATCACAAAACTAATACCAAATAGCAAGCAAATATTTTGCAACCCTCGACCTATAGTGCACAGCAATACACCAGATAGCCTTTTTCACTGTCTGCTCAACAATACATGCAATCTGCAACTAGTTTGCAGATAAACCTTGTGTTTATTTACTAGTAAATACCTTTGAACTTACAGATCTGAAATATGTAACTTGTGCACCTGTATACAGCAGACACTACTGAAATTGCAAGGTATCTTGAACTGCTGTCCACAACCTTGCGGCTCTAAAACGGGGCCTGAAATGACCTCGGATGGCCAAAATATTAGCGAGATAGCCTTGAAGGCCTTATTTACAGAATGCACAATGCTCTTCGTGCACACCAAATCTCACTGCAATTTGAGATTTTTGCTTTGCCCTGCTTCTGGTGCCTCCACAGGCACTATCCAAGAGAAAGAGTGAAAGAATGGGAGAGCTTCTTACCCGTGGCTTGCTTACTCGAACCTTGCTTCTTCTCCTTCACTTCAGCCTTCGAAATCAGCGTCTCTCAGTGGTGCGGTTCTGATACCATGTCAAGAATCGCGTGGTGGGGGGACTTGCTCAAGATGCTGCGCCAAACACACACAGAATGCACAAGGAGAAGCTCACTCAAGAGACAAGAAGAGAGATGGAGGCCAAAACATTTTCTTGCCGGTTTCTTCTTCTTCTTCCATGCTCTTTACAATGTACACAAAGTATAGATAAGATACAACATAAAGGAAAGTGGCCTACTAAGTCAAACAATGCATAACCGACTACACTAGTCAGCTAGCGCTATAACTATACCAGCTATAAATAGGTGTAACAACCTGAATATAATAAGTAATGAGTCAGTGGCCATGTGAGAGTCATAATGACCACTGACGTGCTAAGTGTAGACGTGTGGACCCATCTAACCAGGCGGTCTATCATTAATGTCTACATGTGTTGAGCTTGTCATCTCAATAGATTTTGCACTTCCCTATAAGTGCTTGTGGATGTCCCTCATAAGGACTAAGAGTTGCATTAGTTGGTGTGAGCTCTGGTTGGCCTAGTAGGGTCCATGCTTCATAGGTCAAGATATTAAAATCAGCTCCTTCATCAATCAGAGCATTGACAATGTGCTCTCTTTTCACGGTGAGTTTGATCCTAAGATAAGCAAGCGGTACTATGTCTTCGTCACTACACAACCAAATGTGGATTCTCCATTGATGTCTTGGGTTGTTTGTGCAGTGCCATTCAAGGTGCATCTATCATCAGGACTGTCATATCTAGTCATCCTCTTAGTTGTAGCTTGAGGTTGTTGTCGTCCGCTTTGGCTAGATGCAGTCTGAATGCAATACATACGTGTTTTTGCGGTGTAGCCTTTTTGCCCTCGTTGGCTAGATTGGCCCATTAAGGTTCTAGGGTCTCTATTTGTCTTTGTTCGGGCATGGGCTTTTGGTTTCTCTTTTGCAAGTGAGAATCCATGCTTGTGTAGATCCATTACTACAATAGGATCTAATTTGGAGGACCTGTCACAGCGTGCATTTTCTCTCCAACCTACTTGGGGGAGGTGTGGAGAGGGCAGAGCCCCCTCTGCGGGGGTTCGAGGGGGGGGGACAGTCCCCCCCGGCTTGTAGGGCCATTACGCTAAACACCATGCATGATTTGAAGGACTGTTCCTAGCTAAGTTTTGAAGTACTTGATCTAGATTTTAGTCTAGTAATAGGTCTATGATGTGCTTTTGGCTCTATGTGGTCTCTAGTTGCTTTCAAAATCTACATGTTAGAATTTTGAAAAAATCCAAATTCGACCCAACAGGTCCGAATTGTAGGGGCCGAATGCCCGATTCGGCCTATCAGAGGGCCGAGGGCCAAATCAAGTGGGCCGAATGCAAGTGGTCTGAAGGTTGAACGCAATCGATTCGAGGGCCGACTAGGCTGAGTGGTCCGAGGGTTGAGTGGAAAGGGCCGAGGGTCGAGTGGAAAGGCTGAAGGTCAAGTGCCAAGTTGGGTGGAATATTAAGTTCATCCGAGTAGTTGATTCAGACGGGCCGAGCGATGAGTGTTTGAGTCAAGTGGTCTGAGTCACGTGGGCCGAGGGCCGATTCTGGGACTCAGCCCAGAATCGCCGTCACTCAGATGGGCCAAATGCGACGCATTTTGATCGACACAACGATAAATTGCTTGAATCACACGAATCAGGTCACGGCCTATCGCACACACCTCTAGATCAAAGCTATGGATGGAGGAGAAGAGTTGTATATACCCAGTATAGCCAATAAACTCCAAAATGCAAATCAACAAATGAATCAAACCCTCATGCCTTGTTGTGACAATAGAAACCTTGATGCTTATTTGTCTTCTTTTTCTTTGCTTTTTCCTATCCTAATGCATCTAAATCACAAAGCGAATACCTACACTACTCCAACATGCTTTTCCAAGTCCAAAAAACCAAAAACCTACTTGCTAAGGAGATTGAATACCTCTTCAAACTCCCTCGCTTCCTACCTATCTACTCAAGCACCGGTTTGGGAAAAACCCTACTTCAATGCTCAATTCGAAGCGCGCAAGTACTCAAGGCTTGAATTTGTTGGTCCCGGCAAAACGGAACCAAAATGTGGGAGCTCTCGCTCAACCACCAAGACCCATGGACCGCTTATTGTTTCAAGCATTCCAAGCGGAGCACTAATGGATACCTCTCACATATCCGATGCATTATCTATCTACAGGTGTAGTGAGCTTACCTCCAACCCGATCGAGTTACCGCCTCTCCCAAGCACTCTGGTAGTTCCAGATCCAACTGTAAGCTTCAAGCAAGCTCCATCCTCAAGCTCCACGCTCCAAGCTCCATTGCTGCGAGCAAGATAACAGAAGAGAAGAAGAGAGGAGAATATGGAGAGCTTCTCCTCCCCGGTCCCTCACCCTCAAACACTCACTCCCTCACACTCTCACACTCCCTCTCTCAAGCACAAGCTCAAGCAAGCAAGCAAGCAAGCAAGAAGAAGAAGAAGAAGAAGAAGAAGAAGAAGAAGAAGAAGAGGAGGAGGAGGAGGAGAGCTTTTGGCCACACATAAGAATGACCTTCTCATTCACTTTTCAACTTTATATACCAAACCCTAAATCCCTTTTGGGCGGTCATCCCCTTATCCCCTTTTTTACATGGCCGGCCATGGCACTCTTAAAATAAATCATGGTGTGCATTGCACTTTTTTACAAAAGTATAGACTCGCGCTTTTTCTCGTGTGCCTTTTTCCTTGATTTAGGACATTTCTGCACTTCTTGTGTTTGTTCTTATTGGCGCGCCTTCATCTTCTGTTTCACTTTTTCCTTGGCCTTGTCTTCTGCTTTAGATTTTCCAGCTTTTCCACCTTATTCGTTTGAGGGTTAACACTGAGAGATACAAACAGCATACACATGAACTGTCAAGGCTTGCACCCTATCGGTGACTCCATGGGTCTCATCTTGGCAAATTGGCTTATTGCCTACCATGATCCATCACTCTTGCTTTGGCCCTCAACATTGGTGTATATCAAGAGACTATCTATATGTCTAGAGATGGTCCCCTCTCATTCCACCTCCTGTAGACATTGGTCCCCTTATGCTTGGTACGGGATGGTTTGGTGGGCTTTAGTTTTTATACACAATTGTAAGAAACTCTCTACTCGAAAAATAATCCTAAATAAGCCTTAATTTTATTGACAATGGAGTATAATAGCATTGCTACTACCCCTAGCATATTGAGGTGCCTCATTGAAGGTGGTTGTCGACACTATCTTGGTATTGATGAGGGTATTGTCTTGTATGCTTTTAGTGAGGAGTTTTATCAAGGCTCTCATTTTTCATTTACCAAATAAGGCTATGCCATAATCACACCCATGTCTATGGCTTATAAAATCACAAAATCTATTTTGCAATTCTCTTAAATTGAGATGCAATGCATGGGCAATAACTAAAGGCTTGTAGGACAAAAGTGGTCCATGCTTTGTTGCCATACCCTCCACCTAGCACATTCCATGATAATTGTGATGTTGATAGGGAATTCCTGGCAGGCATGAGTGTTGTACTCCAATTAGGACAGGATGCTATATTTTGGTGATGGTGAGAATTTAATGTCTCTCTAAAGCCTCACGAGAAACATTTTTCTACTCCTACTTTTATGCTATGTAGCCTGCAAGTCATAACCAGAGCTTCGCTTACCCATGCCTTTGATTATGCACTAACCATATGCTAATCATCATTATCTCAACAAGCAACAATTCCTGTGGCTTATTTTGGTACAAGCCCTCATAGTAAAGACAGGAGTTGTGCTATTCATGCCGCATAACCATCTTCATTGTTAGCTAATGCAATCCCTATTTTTGTAGAATAGATGCATTGTTTATGGAATTGTCGATTTGCACCTACAGGTTGGCACACTCTGACTATAATAATTGATCGAACTAGAATGTCATGATTGTAAATAATTGTGGCACTCAAAGGTCAATCACATTGAAGCATTTTGATAGCTCATATAGCTTGGCATATGTAAGTTAACCATATACATGATGATGGTGGGTTGTCCTAGGTTCCTCCTCTACCATGGGAACTATCATGTTTGTTGAATAGCCACCCCCTTATGATGACCTTCAAGTAGGTCCAACTCCTTATTATATTAAGGTAGAATCAATAAAGTATTCTTGACTATAACATTATGATGCATGAGTGATTGTGAACACTCGTCATATGCTCTAGACCTAGTTTATTATTAAAGATGAGGTTTTTAGATACCAAAATGCAACCCCCTCCTACAAGAATTGCTATGTTATTGCTGAGTGGTCAGTATGTAGATACCTTTCTTGCCATATAATGGCAACCCTACCTTTACTTTGCCAAAGATCTATTATAAGGATGTAGCCTATTTTGGGTAATGGTTTATACATTTTCCTTTCTAATGTTGAGAAATTGAAAAACATTAAACCTTAGTGGTCCTAATTCTTTGTTTTGACATTCTCACACTCATTAATAAGTTGATATTGCAAACTAACTATTATTGGTTGGCAGCTCCGTAACTTCAACAATTTGTTGGGATACTTTAGCGTCTGTTACTACATGCAAATACAACTTATATGGTTCATGGCTCCAAGTATTTCCAATTTCCTCTAGGCAACCAACTTGGAAGCATCAACTTCAATGTCTCCAATAGATGGAGATGAGGTAAAAAGTTCGAGATGGAAAAATGTATCAGGAACAAGGTATTGATTTGATATGGTGAAGCAGTGATAATCGAGTTGTGCCCCCAACAACTGCAAATGCATCAGTGGTGGTAAGGTTCTAGAATTCTTCTTTTGTATGGATGCAGATACCAAGTGCAACCCCTTCATATCAGTTTTATCACAATGTTATCTCATGTATCCAAATTTGAGGCCCCTCTTGAAAACAAAATGTAATTTTCTGCATTATGCAATCAAACACTCCAAAGCTTGAGTCCCTTGGTAGTGAGGCTTATTTGGCAATGTATTATAAGATATAGATTAATTTTGCTCATCTTGCTATAGCTCTTTGGTAACACACTCTCATGGGCATAGTGCTATGTGCAACTATGCTCTATTATTGATCTTTGGGTTCACTTGGACCCTCTATTGGACTTGCATGGAAATTGGAGTCTTCACCATTGGGCAATGCCAAGGATGGAAATAACCATGCTTGATTGCCTTAGACAAATCTCCAAGTTGTTTTGATGTTTAGCTACCTAACTTGCAGTTTATGTGGGGCACTGTTTAGCCTATGAACTTGAGCATGGATTCCTGGCATGCCCTCCTTACCCTTCATAACTAGTATGAATGGAATGAGTGTATGATGCTTGATGACAAACAGATGTTCCTAAAACTCACTCATAACCTTTTGGATGGGAATTCCATATGAATTAATGATGTTGTGACCCCATAGTTAGGCAATCCTAGGCTTGTTAAAGTCATTACCTAAGAACAACATACATTATTGGAAAGATACCTCTACTTATAGGGAATTCTCCATCTTGGAGATAATCACTGTTAAATACTTAATGATTCAAGAGGTATTTTCATGAGTATCTACCGCTCAAACATTGATGACTGAGAGATACAGACAACATGCACGTGAGTTGCCAAGGCTTGCACCCTATGGGTGACTCCATGGATTTCATCTTGGCAAATTGGCTTATTGCCTGCCACAATCCATTACCCTTGCTTTGTCTCTCAACATTGGTGTTAATCTTGAATAAGCCTTAAGATTATTGACATCGGAGTATGATAGCATTGATACCACCCCTAGCATACTGAGGTGTGTCATTGAAGGTGGCTCAACACTATCTTGGTATTAATTGAGGGTATTACCTTATATACTTTTAGTGATAGGAGTTCTATCATGGCTCTCACACTCCATTTACCAAATAAGACTATGCCATAATCACACCCATGTCTATGGACTATAAAATCACAAAATATATTTTGCAATTCTCTTAAATTGAGATGTAATGCATGGGCAATAACTAAAGGCTTGTAGGACAAAAGTGGTCTATGCTTTGTTGCCATACCCTCCTCGATAGGGAATTCATGGCTAGAGTGAGTGCTTTACTCCAATCAGGATAGGATGCTATATTTTGGTGATGGTGAGAATTTAATGTCTCTCTAAAGCTTCACGAGAAACACTTTTATAATCCTACTTTACACAATGTAGCCTACAAGTCATAACCAAATCTTTGCTTACCCATTCCTTTGATCATACACTAAGTCATATGTTGATCATCGTTATCTCCACAAGCAACAATTGCTGTGGATTCTTTCAATACAAGCCCCCTTAGTAAAGGCTGGAACTACACTATTCATGCCCCCTAACCCTCTTCACCTAAAGAAACTATTGAATATTCTTCGCAGAATTGCAATAGTACTCCATAAGAGGTACGTTGGACATGGCATTCCCTATTTCTACATCTCTTCCTATAATGTATGTAGCATTCCCTATTTCCACAAAACAGATGCATTGTTTATGGTGTTGCCATTTTGCACCCACATGTTGTCTCTAGGTTGACTTGAACCCTCTATTGGGCTGTGCGCGGCTTTAGGACATGGAATTATTTCAAGGCTGCATTGTCCAACCTCCTCACAAAAGATGGCAAAAGCTATCTTCTAAGGGAGTTCTATACTCTACCTTTCACTATTTAACTTGTATAGCACATGGAGGTCTACTTAATTTAGATCCCTTATACCCATACCATTGCACCATGCTAATGGTGAAACTTAGAGCAATAATGGCTAAGGTGGTTCGTTACTACATAAATGCTTCCACCAATAGCATTAAATAACTTATGCATGGCAATTGGGGTCTTGACCCTTGGACAATGCCAACACGCATGGAAACCACCATGATCAATTGCTCATTAGAGAAATCTCCAAGTTGTTTTGATGTTTAGCTACCTGACTCACCTTCTCTATGGAGCTCTCTTTAGCCTATGAACTTGAGCATGGACTCTTGGCATGTCCTCCTTACTCTCCATATCTACTATGAATGAAATTAGTGTATGATGCTTGATGACAAATGTATGTTCCTAAAACTTACGCATAACCTTCTGGATGAGAATTCCATATGAAATAATGATAGTGTGACATGGTGGGATTTAGTTTCTATACACAATTGTAAGAATCTCTCTACTCAAAAAATAATCTATATAATCCTTATTTAATTTTTACGAACCAATAAGTCATACTCTGTCATTATGGTCCCAAAATATTTACCACTCAAAATTGTAATTAACTTCGTGGCAAACATGTGTGAAGTGTACGATTTGTTGACAACTAGCTCGACATACTTCCTAATTATGGAGTCACTTATCTCTAATAGATAAACAATGAAAAATAGTTTAATGCTATTATGGGTAGTTTATTGGTTGAAGGAATACACAAGAAATCCATGGACCAAAGCAAAAAATGGTTAGGCATTGGCAATTCAAGAAGAGAGAGGCAAAAAATAGTATCAAGGCAAAAACCAAGACCCCGTGAAAGATATTGAATGCTTCTATTGTGGCAAAATAGGCTACTTCAAGAAGGACTATTATAAATGTAAGCGAGAGTAGAACAATAGGAAGAAGGATGTTAACAAGAAAGAGGGAAAAGGCAAAGTGAAGTTGAGAAAGTGGATATAGTAACTGCATATGAAGATGATGGTGAAGTGCTATTTACTTCTAGTATTCCTACAAATATGTTGGTTGCAATAGGTTAGCACTTGAACCAAGATTTGAAAACTTGATTTTGGTGCTTGTTTTCATGTAGCTTCTCATAGATAGTGGATGTGTTCATATGATAGCAGTAGGTGTGGATCTATCCACTTTGGAAATGATTGTGTGTGACATAATTGGTGCAAGAGATGTGTAGTTTTCATTTTATGATGGCTCTATGTTCACTCTTAAATACAACATGTGCCAAAGCTCACAAAGATTTAATTTCTATTAGTTACCTTGGTGACTTGGGGTATTCACGAGCTTTGGTAGTCAATAATGGAAAGTCTAAAAGGGCTCACTTGTTGTAGCTAGAGGAGACAAATGTGGAACTTTGCATCCTCTTCATGTGTTTATTGTAAAAAAATCATATGCCATGAGTATCTTTGTGGTACTTCTGGCTAGGTCATATGTCTAAGAAAGGAATGAAAATGCTTTCTCATTTGGGTAACTTATCGATTTTTTATTTTGCTAACTTTTCTATATGTAAGCATTGCATATATGGTAAACCTGCTCATTCAGCCTATAGAAATGACACAGGCAAAAAGAAGAGTGAGCCACTTGACTTAACACATAGTGATATATGTGGGCCTATGCCTACAAGGTCTTTAGGGAGGCATCCTATTTTATCACATTGATTGATGATACAACTACAAATGTGGGGTTTTTCCAATGGCTAGGAAAGATGATGCATTATCTTACTTCCAGAAGTTTTTGACACTTGTAAAAAATTAGTCTAGAAAAGAGACTAAAGCGTCTTAAGACTAATAATGGCGGAGAGTATATTTCTCATGAATTTAGAAACTTTTGTGAAGTGCATTGCATCAAGAGGGAGCTCACTACACCTAGTCATCTTGCACAAAATGGTGTAGTAGAACACATAAATAGGATGATTAATAAAAGTCACCAAATAGTACACTAGATAGTAGACTATACATTTTGTAAACAAGTCACCAAATACTACACTAGATAGTGATATCTCTTGAGGAGGCTTGGATAGGCAAGAAACCTTTGTAGGATTTGTTAAGAGTGTTTAGCTGTGAAGTTTATGTGCATGTGTCAAAAGAGAAGCACACTAAGTTAGAGTCTAAGTCAAGAAAATACATCTTTATAGGCTATGGGCAAAGTGGCAAGATGGGGTTATCACCTTTGGGATCTAGAAGCTAGGAAGATCATACATAGTAATGATGTGACCTTTAATGAGAAAACGATGCATAAATAGTCCCTAAAGGAAGTGAAAATAAGAAGGCTTGCTTCCCGAGATGCATTGCCACCTATTTTATTGCCAAATGGGATAAATACTAGTGCACCAAGTCTGTGGAGAGAGGGCTCAAGTTCAATTAGTGAGCAAAAAATAGGTAGATTTGTTGAGTAGCAAGTTGGGAGCACTATGTGTCTCATGAAGAAAGAGTGGAGGCTCGAATTCCCATTCAAAGGAAAGCATTGAAATCTCAACTATTTTGTTTGGGAAACAATAGTGTTTAGTATCCTACTGTGATAGATACTTTTCTTTATTTAGCAAGCTTGTCTAAGAGACTTTTTTGTTTACCAAATAGTAGGACACATTGCATGCCTTTTGCAAAGCTTATGGTAAATGAGAGGTATGTTTAGAATCAAGAGCCATGACTCAATTCCTTATCCATCTGCCGTAGCATTGTTACTTGACTTATGATGAAGTATTGAGTGGGTTTTTAAATATGTTTTGCATGCAAACAATGTGAACAATAGTGTTAATCCCTTATGTGGATAATATATAGATAGCTATTTAAAAAAGTATGATATTGACGCCATGAAAAAAATATTAATGGAAACCTTTGAAATGAATGTCAATCGCATTCTTGGTATGCACATAATCAGGGATAGAACAAAGAGATTATTTTATCTATCCCAAAAGGATTATATTAGCAAAGTGTTGCAATGTTTCCATATAGAGAGGGAAATGCAATTAGTACTCCATTTCCTTCATATGTGAAACTAAATGCTAATGATTATCCAAAAGTTGATAAGAAGTACCACCAAGGTTTTATATTCATCATGTGTGGGCAATCTCATGTATGATATGACTGCCACTCACTTGGACATTGCATTTGCAGTGGGAATAGTAAGCAAGTATATGTCAAATATGAGTAAGAAGCATAAGGACATAGTGAAATGTAGCTTGAGGTACTTGAGTGGTATAAGGAATATCTACGCATGCTTTGGAAGGAGTAGTAGTGGTGTACTTGGATACACAAATATAGGCTATGCAAGGAATACTGGCAATAGAAAGTCAACCATACAATATGTCTTTACCTTGTATAATGGTGCAATTTCATGGATATCTTATTTGCAAAAATGTGTGGCATTATCTACCACTAAGGCAGAGTATGTAGTAACACAGAGGCATGCAATGAAGCTATAAATCTTACTCATCTAATGGGAGATTTGGGCCTTAGAAATGACATGCTATTGTTGCACAGTGATAGCTAGAGTGCCATTATGTTTGGCAAAGGATCTTGTGTTTCATACAAAGACTAAGCATATAATAGAAGTGAAGCACCACTTATGTGTCAAGTGCTTGAGGGTAAGTACATTGAGCTTATCAAAGTTCATACTCATGACCCACTCATGATAACCTTATACACTTTCTCATCAAGAGTATGCTCTCCAAGAAGTTTGCACATAGTAGGGAGTTTATGGGTATCGAGTGAGGGTAACTTGCACGCATTATATCTCACACATTCTCTCATTTTTTTGTCCCCCTTAAAGGCACATCTGCCTTTAAGTGGGAGGTTGTTGGAGTAAATACCAATGTGGTGCTCTACCCACCTTACTATTCCTAACTATACATATACATCCTTCTTCATTATTCTTTGAGTGATAAGACAATAAGGTACTGCTCACAAGAGAGCCATTGAGGCACCAAGAAAAGAAGCATCTCCTCTCTCTCTCTCTCTCTCTCTCTCTCTCTCTCTCTCTCTCTCTCTCTCTCTCTCTCTCTCTCTCTCTCTCTCTCTCTCTCTCTCTCTCTCTCTCTCTCTCTCTCTCTCTCTCTCTCTCTCTCTCTCTCTCTCTCTCTCTCTCTCTCTCTCTCTCTCTCTCTCTCTCTCTCTCTCTCTCTCTCTCTCTCTCTCTCTTTGCATCTTTGTGCATTCTCTACAATTGAAGTTTAATGATATTGTGGGTAGTTTATTAGCTATAGAGATATGTAGCAAATCCATGGACCAAGGTAGAAATGGTCAAGCTTTGGCAACTCAAGAAGAAAGATTCAAGTTGTGCATAGTCACATAGCAAAAACTAGGTCCAAGAAAGACATTGAATACTTGCATTGTGATAAAATAGGTCATATTAAGAAGTATTTTTACAAATGGAAGCAAGAGAAAAATGATAAAAGAACGAGGATAAGGATATTGACATCAAAGAAAGTAAAGGAAATGTAAAGATTAAAGAAATCAATGTAGTAACATGCAAAATGATGATGTTGAGTTGCTATTAACTTCTACTCTTCGTGCACATATGCTAGTTCCAGTGGAGAGATAACTAGCTTAAAATTGGATTCTTGATTTTGGCACATCTTTTCCTGTGACTCCTCATAAAGAGTGGTTTTGTTCATATGATAATAATATATATGGATCAATTTATCTTGATAACAAGGGAGCCAAATGTGGCACTTTGTAACCCCTTATGCATCTTTTGTAAACAATCATGTAATTGCAGCAACCAAGCAGCCAAATGTATATTTATGGCATTGCTAATTGGAACATATATCTAGAAAGGAAATGTAAATGCTATCTCATTTGGGTTACTTACCTTCTCTTGATTTTTTGATATTTCTATTTGTGAGCATTGTATATATAGAAAGCATGTATGTTTTGTCAAGATTGTGGGAGAGAAGGAAGGAGTCTTACTTGTAGCTTTCTTGCTTGCACAATGGGGGAATACACACAAGGGTGGAGGCTGAAAATAGTTTTCCTCTTCTTAGTTGTGTAAGCCAAAAGAACTCTCATAAAAAGAAATAGAAGAACCCTATATATGGGTCTCAAACCAACTCAAATAACTAAGGTGGCATACTAACTGAGCCACGAACTAGAGTAGATAAGGATAGCTGTCATCTAGCTATTATTCATGGGCAGTGTACCAACCGCGTCTACAACTGACAAGTTGGTGACATAAATGCACAACGGTCACCTTGGCATATCACGAGTGGAGCTCGATATCTCAACACTCCCCCTTGAGCTCAATCCCAATTCCTGCACACCAAGCAGGTCTCTGAACTTGCGCAGCTTCTCTGCGCCCAATGCCTTCGTGAATATGTCAGCTACCTGATCCTCTGTGCTGACATAAACTAGATCAATAAGACCTAGTAAAACCCTCTCCCGCACATAGTGATAATGCACCTCAATGTGCTTTGTTCTAGCATGATAGACGGGGTTATTTGCCAAGTGTATACTGCTCATGTTGTCACAATAAATAACAACTGGCCCATCTGTAGGCTGATGCATATCATAAAGTAGCTTATGCCACCAAGCTACCTCACATGCAGCCATTGCTGCACCCCTGTACTCAGTCTCTGTGCTCGACAAGGCAACTTTAGGTTGTTTCTTGCTACTTCAAGTGACTGCAGCACTCCCAAAAGAGAACACATATCCACTGGTAGATCGTCTATCAGAAATACTACCATCCCAATCAGCATCAGTGTATCCATGCAACTGTATCTGAACCCCAGTCTCATAAAATAGTCCATACTGCAATGTGGACTTCACATACCTGAGTATGCATCTAGCCGCATCCAAATGTGGTTTCCTTGAAGCTTGCATAAATTGACTTACCAATCCAACAGCATAGCTCAAATATGGCCTGGTAATAGTCATATAAATCAAACTTCCTACTATGCGTCTGTACATAGTAGGGTCTTCTAGAAGCCCACCTGCATCTGTGCTCAGCTTCACATTCTACTCCAAAGGAATTGAAATAGGCTTACAGCCTATCATCCCATATTTGGGCAGCATGTCCAATCCATACTGCCTCTGCAAGAGCTGTATCCCACTTGGTGATCTAATCACCTCAATGCCCAAGAAATAACGCATCTCTCCCAAATCCTTCATCTCAAACTTCTGCTTCAATAGCATTTTCACATGAAGGATATCTTCATCACTGTCACCTGTCATAATCAAATCATCAACATAAATGACAAGTAGCATAATACCTTTCTCTGTTTTTCTCACATAAAGTGAGAAATCTGCCTTGGAAATCTGAAAGCCAATAGTGACAAGATACTGTCCTATCTTGTCAGACCATGCTCTAGGTGCTTGCTTCAAGCCATACAAGGCTTTCTTCAACCTGCAAACAAACTCAGGATGAACAGCATGCACATAACCAGGTGGCTGCTCCATATAGACCTCTTCTTGCAAATCATCATGCAAGAAGGCATTCTTTACATCCATCTGATGTAAAGACCATCCCTTTGATGCAGCCATAGCAATGACTGCTCTTACAGTTGCCATCCTTGCAACTGGACTGAATGTTTCTTCATAGTCAATGCCATATGTTTGTGCATACCCCTTGACTACTAATCTTGCCTTGTATCTGTTCACAGAACCATCTGCATTGTGCTTCACCTTATAAACCCACTTACAGCCAATTGCATTCTTACCTTTAGGCAAAGGTACTAACTCCCATGTAGCATTTGCTTCCAAGGCATCCATTTCTTCATCCATGGCTTGCTCAAAAGATGTGGGTTCTGGTTCCTGTATCACTTTGACCATATATGCATAGTGAATGGCTGTAAATCCATCATATTTCAGCCTATCCACAGGATACCTAGCTCTCGTAGACCTATGCAAAGTAGGTTCACTCCCAGGTGCTCTCAAAACATCCCTGGTCTTCCTTACTCCAGGTGTAACAATAGAAGGAATACCCAACTCATCATCAATGCTCTGTTCTGAGCCACTAGATTCACCATCCACATAAGAGTGACCTGCATTCACATCAAACATGGGCTGATCAACCTTCTCTTTTCCTTTTCGTGATACCTGCATACCACTATCTGCATTGCTTTGAGAAGATTCTCCTGATCTCAATCTGCCTGTCCATGGCGAAGAATGTGAACCACTGCTAGAGGACGCTCCAGGTCCACTAATATTTTGTGACTGCTGCTGTGAATTCTGTGCAGCATTACCATTTTGTGCATCTACATCATCAATCACATTTACTGGTTTATACTAGCTACTCATCTCATCAAAATCAACATCTCTGCTCACTGTAAACTTACGAGTAGAAGGGTTATAGCATCTATACCCTTTTTGCTGCAGAGAGTAACCAATAAAGATGCATTTCTCAGCTTTTGGATCCAACTTGGATCTCAACTCATCTGGCACATGTACATAGGCAATGCAACCAAAAATTTTCAAATGAGAAATATCTGGTTTCCTACCAGTATACCTCTCCTCTGGAGTCATTCCATGTATTGCTGCAGTGGGAGTCCTGTTCATTATGTAGACTGCTGTAGCAACTGCTTCAGCCCAATAAAAATCTAGCAAGTCTTTTTCATTGAGCATGGCACGAGATACCTCTCCAATATGCCTGTTTTTTCCTTTCTGCAATTCCATTTTGTTGTGGGGTATGACTGCATGAATATTGCTGCTTTATGCCATGCTCCTGCAGGAACCTTGCAAACTCATTTGAGAGGTACTCTCCCCCTCCATCTGACCTTAGGCATTTTATCTGTAGGCTTGTTTCTTTTTCAACCATCGCTTTAAGAGTTTTGAAATGCCCAAAAACTTCACTTTTCTTTTTCATAAAATACACCCAAACTTTTCTGCTATAGTCATCAATAAAACTGACAAAATAATGACAGCCTCCAAGAGATGCAGCTTTAGTTGTCCACACATCAGAGTGGATTAATTCCAATGGCTTCTTACTCTCTTGAACATGTCTAGGAAATGGTTTCCTTGCCTGTTTTCCAAACTGACAGGCTTCACATACCTTATGCATTTCTGCAACCTTGAATTTCGGCAAACCTGCAACAATATTTTGGGCCTGCATTGATTTAAGTTGTTGTACATTAACATGACCAATGCGTTTATGCCAGATATCAATATCTGCAACTACACCGGTCCCATGTGCAAACATTGCTGCACTCAATTCAGACATGTGTGCATCCAATGTAAACATTCTGTCCTTCTTCTTTCCTTTTGCTATCAAGCGACCTTTATTTTTCATATCCTCAACAAAGCATCCATGAGGATTAAATCTGACCTGCAAGCCCTGCTCAACCATTTGACCAACAGAAACCAGATTCTTGGTGATATTCGGGACATGAAATACATCGGAGAGGTATTTCTTTTTCCCATCCTACATAGACAAAGGAATTTTTCCAATCTGCACAATAGGATGTGCAGTATCATCACCAGTCTCCACAAATCCTGGTTTTTTTATTTTTCTTGCATCCTCCATCCATTCTGCATGACCTGTCATGTGGTTTGATGCACCTGAGTCAACATACCATACATCATTGCTTTCTTCTACACTTGTCACAGAATTGTTCATGTGCTGCACCATAAACAAGTGCTCATTTCTGTCATCACCCTGTCTACTAGAAGATGCATAATTCCCTTGTTGCAGTTTTCCATTCATGATGTCATTCTGCTTTTTATAGCAGTCTTTAGCCATATGACCCATTTTACCACAGTAGTAGCATTCAACATTACTGTTTGCATTTTGGCCTCTTTGCCATCCACCACGACCTCTTTGGGTCCCCCTGCCTCTAGAGTTACCACATCCTCCTCCATAGGACTGGTTTTCTTGAGTTTGCTGCATATTCTGATTTCTACCATGGCCTCCATATCGGCCTCCTCTACCTCTGCATCTACCTCTTCCAGCATTTGAGTAGAACACAGCTTCTTTTGAAGTTCCTCCTGAAGAAGATGCACCACCATTTCTCTATTCCTCAGAAATTAGAAGAGCAATCAACTCCTCAAAATCAGGAAATCTTTCACGAACTGAAATGGATGTCCGAAACTGTGCATAATCCTTTCCTAGACCATTCAAGGTCACAGAAACTAAATCATCATCTTCCACTGGTGACCCAATGGAAGCAAGTGCATCTGCAATCTTCTTCACCTTCATGTGGTAGTCGTTGATGCTCATATTTTCTCTTTGCACATTGTGCAACTGTTGCTTGAGCTGCATTTTCCTGGCTTGCGTATTTGTGCTATACATTTTTGACAAAGTATCCCATGCCTCCTTTGGCGTACTTGCATCCTAAATATGCACAATCATAGAGTCTGAAATGCTGATAGACAGCCAATACATAACTTTCCTGGCTCTCTCATGCCATGCTTTAAATGCCTGCATTTGCTATTGATTGGGAACATCAGGAAGAACTGGTTCTTCTTCATTTCCTGCAACAAATTCCCAATATCCTTTTCCCATAAGGAAATTCGTCATTCTAAACTTCTATGCTTGGAAGTTGTTCTTGTCAAGCTTTTCAGTGACAATCTGTGAAAGAGAATCAGATGCCATTACAGAAGACTGCAAAAAATTCTGTCACTGCAAAAACCACAGCTTCACCCTCACAAGGGAAAATCTGCAAAACTACGAAAGTGGTATTTGACCACACAGTCACTTCCTAGTGACGATTTTGCATCAACAGGCAACAGGGATGATTCTGTAACTCCCAATGTCTCTGCGCACAAGCATACAATGCAATTTTTATAGTAACTATTCACCGACCTGTAGAACAATGGCTGCGCAGCATAAAACTAGGCCTTTTCCTGAGTGCGTGCATAAAACTTCCGCCTCCAAAACAGGCCCCGAAATGGCCTCAAATCAAAAAAACAAGGTCAAATCAAAAATATACTGCCCTCTTGCTTCACCGCGAAGGGCGTCTCAACCTGAGACAATGCACTCCTGCACTTTCCGGTTGTGCTACCTACAGAGATCTGCTCCCAAAACAGAAAATGAAAGCAACACTGCTCCTCTTACCAGAACACCGCGAACTTGGCTTGCTTTCTTGAGCTCCTTACCACGAACAAGGCTCTGATACCATGTCAAGATTGTGGGAGAGAAGGAAGGAGTCTTACTTGTAGCTTTCTTGCTTGCACAATGGGGGAATACACACAAGGGTGGAGGCTGAAAACAATTTTCCTCTTCTTAGTTGTGTAAGCCAAAAGAACTCTCATACAAAGAAATAGAAGAACCCTATATATGGGTCTCAAACCAAACTCAAATAACTAAGGTGGCATACTAACTGAGCCACGAACTAGAGTAGATAAGGATAGCTGTCATCTAGCTATTATTCATGGGTGGTGTACCAACCGCGTCTACAATTGACAAGTCGATGACATAAATGCACAACGGTCACCCTGGCATATCACAAGTGGAGCTCGATATCTCAACATGTTTAGAAACAAGAAAATTTTAAATAGGAACAGTGAGACATTGGACTCAATGCATAACAATATAGATGGGCTTATGCCTAGAAAATTTATAGGAGGAATATCATATTTTATTACATTCATCGATAATGTAACTAGGCAAGTGTGAGCTTTCACTATGGATAGGAAAGATGAGGCTTTGTCCTTTTAAAGAAATTTTTTACACTTGTAAAAAATTAGTTTGGCAAGAGATTTAAGTGTCTCA
The DNA here is from genome assembly GCF_053477565.2 of Lygodium microphyllum. NCBI lineage: Eukaryota > Viridiplantae > Streptophyta > Polypodiopsida > Schizaeales > Lygodiaceae > Lygodium > Lygodium microphyllum. The sequence goes on from NC_141148.1 coordinate 131,538,433, forward strand.
GAGCTAATAATGGTGGAGACTATGTTTTTTATGAGTTTAGAAATTTTTGCGAAGTGCATGGGATAAAAAAAGGAACTCATAACACCTAGTAATCCTTCCCAAAATGGTATTGTAGAGCATATGAATAGGAGGATGAATGAAAACATGTTCAGTATGTTGTCTAATGCTAGTTTTACTCAAGGATTTTGGATTGAGGCTATGGCAAGTATTGTATATTTGATAAATAGGTTGTTTGATACTATCTTGGATGATGGCATTTGTGAAGAGGCATGGTTGGGCAAGAATCCCTCTTGTGATCACTTAAAGAGTGTTTGGTTGTAAATATTATGTGCATGTGCCAAAGGAAAAGCACGGTAAGTTAAAACCAAAATCCACTAAGTGCATCTTTTTGGGATATGAACAGAGTGGCAATATGGTTATTGCCTTTGGGATCCAAAATATAGAAAGATTATCCATAGTAATGATCTGGTGCTCAATGAGAAGAAGATACATAAGCATCCTTTTAAGTAGAAAAAAGAAAGGTTACTTTTCAACATGTAGTGCCACCTATTATTTTGCCACGTAGGGCAAATGATGGTGCACTAAGTGTGTAGACAAAGGGCACAAGTGATACTTCAACTACTGAGCAAGATGTAGGGAGATTTATTGACCAACAGCTTGAGAACCCTATGGTGCCTCATGAAGAAAGAGTGGAGGCTGAAATTCCCACTCTAAGTCGACCCATTGTGCTATGCAAATCTGCTTGTATCTCTCTTCCCCCTGGGAGATTTCAGCCTTGAGTTGACTATGTGATATTGACAGATTATGGAGAGCCATCTTGTTTCATAAAGAGGCAATGACTTGTGATGACAAGCTAAAGTGGGAACTAGTTATACATTCTAAAATGGATTTCATTATGAAGAATCAAACTTGGAAAAAATGCTTTACCAAAGGTCATAGGTAATGTTGAACCAAAGTACAAGGCAAAGCCAAAGGTTTTAAGAAAGAAAAGGTGTGGACTTTGATGAGATCTTTTCACTTGTGGTGGTGAAATTGACTACTCTCTTCACATCTTGCTATGGATCTTGTACAATTGCATGTCAAAAAAATATTTTTACATGGTGACTTTCATGATGAGATCTATATATAGTAGTCAAAGGGATTTGTGGATTGAAATAGGTCCCTTAAGAATGGTACAAGAAGTTTAATGTCTTTATGCAATCTCATGGTTAAAGAGAAGTGAGATAGACCACTATTTATACACTTGAAAGGCTAAAGATAGCAGCTTGATAGTTGGGGAAACACAAGTATAAGATTGATACCCTGAAGAAACAACTAATGGAAACATTTGAATTGAAGGATCTAGGACGTGCAAATTACATTATTAACATGTGCATAATCAAGGATAGAACAAAGAGATTATTGTATCTGTCCCAAAGGTTTTTGTTAGCAAAATGTCGTAGCATTTTAGTATGGAGAGGGGAAGGCAATAAGTACTCCATTGTCTCCATATGTGAGACTTAGTTCTAATGATTGTCCCATATTAGATGGTGAGAAGGCTGAAATGGCCAAGGTTCCATATTCATCATGTGTGGATAGTTTGTTGTGATAGCCACTTGCTTAGACATTGCATTTGTAGTGGGAGTAGTGAGCAAATCCTAGCAACAAGAATTGAGAAGCAATGAAAGGCATCTCAAGTACTTGATTGGTACAAGAGATATGTGCATATGCTTTGGGAGAAAGAGTAGTGGTATCCTTGGATATACAGATGTAGAGTATGTAGGGTATATCAACACGAAAAAGTTAACTACATGATATTGATTTACCTTTTATGGTGGTATAATAGCATGGATGTCTCCCTTGAAGAAATACATGGAATTTTCTACCACTGAAGCTAAGCATATTAGAGCCACAAATGCTTGCAAAAAAGACATATGGCTTAGTCATCTAGTGGGAGACTGGGGCCTTAGTGAGGACACGCCATTGTTGAATAATGATAGTCAAAGTGCCATCATGTTGGGAAAGAATCTAGTGTTTATGGTGAAAACCAAGCACATAGAATAGAGGTATCACTTCATTTGAGCACTTAAGGATAAGTAATTTGGGCTTAAGTTCACCTTGATGATAATCCTATAGACTTTCTCACCAAGAGTTTGTTGTCCAAAAAAATTTCACGTTGTAGGGAGCTGATGGGCACTGGGTGAGGGTAACTCCCATGCATTATACCTCATACATTCTCTCATTCTTTTGTCCCCCCTTAAAGGCACTTTAGCCTTTAAGTGGGAGGTTGTTGGGGTAAATGCTAATGTGGCTAGCCATTGTCTTACCCACAAACATTAACTATATATGTAGACACTCCTTCTTCATTATTGAGAGATAAGGCAATAAGATGTTGCTCATAAGAGAGCTATTTGAGGCACTACAAACTTTGCATCTTCTCTGTGTGTGTGTGTGTGTGTGTGTGTGTGTGTGTGTGTGTGTGTGTGTGTGTGTGTGTGTGTGTGTGTGTGTGTGTGTGTGTGTGTGTGTGTGTGTGTGTGTGTGTGTGTGTGTGTGTGTGTGTGTGTGTGTGTGTGTGTGTGTGTGTGTGTGTGTGTGTGTGTGTGTGTGTGTGTGTGTGTGTGTGTGTGTGTGTGTGTGTGTGTGTGTGTGTGTGTGTGTGTGCGCGCGCGCGTGTGCAATCTCCATTCTCACATGTAACTCCAAATAATAAACCTTTGTCTCGCTATCCTCTTGTATATGCATGCTCTATTGTGTGAGATTGAAAGAGTATTAAGTATCATAGTGCATGGGAGAAATCCATTGCTATTCTCTCTCATGTCCTCTTCCTTCTCATCAACTCTAAGACATGGAGTAGCATCATGATCAAGGAAAGATTTGAAGTGTGGAGCTTAATGACAAGGTGTATCAAGGTCCAAGAGGTTTGCTCTCTTTGTGATTTGTCTAAGAAAGTATGTTATATTGATTAGGTTGTGTAAGGATGCAACGAGTACACAAACTCATGTAGTTTCCTTCTCACCGTCATTTCATGATTCCATAATACTATAGGTCATGGTGCCCTTGAACAACATAGAGAGTGTGAGAGACTTGAGATCAAATTACCTCTATTTGGTTTTGTTGCTAGAATGAGAGAGTTTTGGAAGGGGAGTGAACAAGGCACTCGTATTGTGGTAATAGAAGAGTAGAATATGTAGTGCTTATGAAGAATGAGCACATTGAAACTTCCAAATTCTTATAGTAGAAGGACACACAAAGTGAATAGTAGAAGAAGTGAAGAAAAGGTTCGCTTTCCTTGTGATTCTTTTTGTTTTAATCCATTCCATGCTTTCTAAGTGTCTTTTCCATTGCATAAAGCTTGATGGGCATAATTCCTAATTACATGTAAGATATAGGGATTAGGAAAATTGGAATAAGGTTGAGTTGTTGCACTCTTTACATAGATAACATTGGTTTGTGAATCCCTAGAATTGCATTGTGGGATGTTGTGTGAATCACATTGTAGTAGCATATGATTGGCTCCTAGCAATATGCGAGTCACATTGCATTGCATATGGTTGGCTCCCCAATAGAAAGCAAGAGTGGATAGGGTCCTAGCTCACTATAGTAAGTGCACATGCAAGAATAGCAAGGAAGAAGTATCATTTATTTATCACTCATTTTCTTTTTGAGCTATCACCAAATTCACAAGTTAGCAATCACATTGCATATTCTACATGCAATTAAATTGTGCCTATCATCTCATGACATGATGATCACCATAATTTAATTATGCATACTATTTCATCATCATATGATCATTGCTATATAATTAGTCACAACACATTCTCCAAGGGATCACATCTATCATTTAGTGGGATCACACTCTTAAAAGTTGAACTCTCACATGTGGCATAACTGATTGAGCTCAAGCAACTCCCCTTGTCATGTGAACTTGAGGTCAACATGGATGTGCCATTGACTACCAATCTATTGACCTAACATTTGACATGATGCCTCTTTATGATGTACATAGATTGATGATGAGATGTGGCACATGGCGGCCTGATGAAGCTGACACATGTAGATTGCTTATCTAACCGATGCAAGACTATCCCTATGCCATATGCTAGGCACATCATTCCATGCTCTTGCACACCTATGGATACCATATTTGAGGTCATCATCTTCTCCCTTCCACACCACTGCTTGCATGCTTTCTTTTAGCCCATCTACCACCTCCCTACACACAAGTAGTGGTTGTCTTGCCCTCTTTTTGCCTAGCTGCCCATGTAGACCACCACATTGCTTGTCTTCTCTACCTAGCTACCATCACTGGCAATCCTACCATCATCTTGCCCTCCCTATCACCATTGCTACTACTCATGTAGACCACCACATTGCTTGTCTTCTCTACCTAGCTACCATCACTAGAAATCCTACCATCATCTTGCCCTCCTTATCACCATTACTACTTCTCATGCAGCTCACTCGTCCCCCCAACCCCATATTTGCAAGGATCATGATATGTATACAAATGGGCCTCCTTAGGCATCCTCTTAGTTATTTTCTCTATCAACAAAAAAGGGGAAATACTACTGAGAAGACAAGCTTGTATAAATGGAAAGCTCCTCCATCAACTAAGCCATAATTTTAGTAAAACCTAACTTGAGTCCCATGAACTACATCATTACTTCTTTGACATGAACGAGTTATCCCACCACTCTCCTTAAGTCTCTTGATCTTGTCATATTCTTCTCTTCACTAAGTTTGGAAAGTACTTTTGTACTATATTATATTTCAAAAGAAAAAAAAGAGACAAAAAAGAGAGAAAAAAAAGAAAAAAAAAGCACATGCAAACACAACACTACATCTAAGAGTCCTTAAGTTAGGTATGCAAGGTAGCCTTAGTTGGCTAGCTCCATCCCTAACACCCTAGCCATGCTTCATATTCCCCAATGTAGCCATCCTATTGCTTGCCTAACTCCACATATTGCTCCATGACTATGTCCTTGATTCTTGAAATTATCTCCTCTTGGAGGATTATGAGGAGTGTTGGCATTGGCCTTTACTCCCCTGTTGGGACATTGAGCTTGGAAATGGTCATTCAATTATTGTGTTTGCACATGCACTCACATAATAATCATACCATAACCAATACACAAATTGGGTCTTCAAGTGTGGGATAACACTTTGGTTTTTTCCTCGAGTTTGACACATCTCCCAAGCCATACATACGTCTTGTGCATGCAAATAAACTAGCACTTCCTTAGGGAGAGAGAGCAAGAGGTTTTTCCTTGCACATGTACAAGTGAATATAGTGGCTTGCAACTTATACCTTGAGCCAATATCCTTTGTGGTGCCTAGCTTCAACCAGTTCAATTGATTCCTAATTGATTCCAAACAACCTCCCACTAGTAGATCCTAATTCCAAGAGTTGTATCTAGTTCACATCACCACTTTTTGCTTGGCATCCAAAGTGTAAAGCAAATCCAATTTCCACAATGATCGTCCAACACCTTCATCATTCAAATAAAGCTCTAGTGGCAACCATCACTGTCCTTGCAATGATCCCATAACTATCATTGACATTATTCATCTTCCTACAAGCTAAAACATACTACTTTGACAAAGAGTGCCATGGAATTGGTGCTCAAGTAGGAGGGGTTAATGTTACCCATGAAATGAAAAGGTGGCAAAGAAAAAGAATAAATTGGCAAAGGTAAAGAAAGGCAAAAAATGTAAACATGTCATGAATCATGTGGTGGGGGGACTTGCTTGAGCTACTGTGCCAAAGACACAATCCACACAAGAGGAAGTTCATGTAAGAACACAAGAAGAGAGATAGAGACCAAAATATTTTCTTGCTAGTATTTTTTCTTTCTTTCTCTTACAATACAAAGTACACAAAGTATAGATAAGATACAATATGAAGGAAAGTGGCCTACTGAGTCAAATAGTGCAAAATTGACTATACTAATCAATTTGTGCTATAAGTATGCTAGTTGTAGGTAGGTATAATAAACCAAATATAATAAGTGATAAGTTAGTGACCATGTGAGGATCATAATAACCACCGATGTGCTAAGTGTGAATGCTCATACCTATCTAACTAGGTGGTCCATCATCAATGTCTGCACATGTTGAGCTTGCTATCTTAACACTCCCCCTCAAGCTCAACTACATCCCTACAACTCCAAGTAAGCTTGGAAATTTTTGAAGCTTCTCTGCACCCAATGCCTTTGTGAAAATGTTAGCTATTTGACCTTAATATATACCAAGTCAATCTCTCCTACAAGTATCTTCTCTCTTATAAAATGATAATACACATGAATGTGTTTTGTCCTAGGATAGAACATTGTGTTCCTAGCTAGCTGTATATTGCTAATGTTATCATAGTGAATGAAAATTGGACCATTACCCTACATATCCAAATCACCCAATAGCTTTTGCACCTATGCCACCTTACATGCTATCATAACATCACCTTTATACTCAACCTCTGTACTTGGTAAAGCAATGTGTTGGTTTCTTTTTGTTGCTCCAAGTAATTGTTGCAGTACCAAGGTAAATAAAATAGCAATATATTGGTAGATCTTCTATCAAATTTTCTAACAACCCAATCTACATTTGTGTACCCAAGTACATGCACATCCTTACATGTCTCATAGAAAAGTCCATAATGCAAGGTGGACTTTACATACCTCAATATGCATTTAACTACATCCAAACAAGGCTTCTTAGGTATCTGCATAAACTAACTCACATAGCTCAAGTCTAGCCTTGTGATAGTCATATAGATTAAACTCCCTACTATCACCTTGAACGTAGTAGGGTCCTCTATCTCATCTCCAACATCAGCACTCAACTTTACATTTTTCTCCAATGACATTGAAAGAGGCATACATGCCATCATATCATACTTGGATAACATATCCAAGCCATACTACCTTTGGGACAACCATATACCATTAGTATCACCTCAATACCAAGAAAGTACCTTAGCTCACCCAAATCCTTCATCTCAAAGTTTTGCTTCAAAAGGCCCTTGACATTAGCAAACCCATTGTCACTGTCACTTATAGTAATCAAGTCATCCACATAGATGGCTATGACAACCAAATTTGCATCACCCTTTCTCACATAAAGTGAGTGATTTGCATATGAAATATAAAAGCCAATCTCCAATCTTGTCAAACCATGCTCTAGATGCTTGTTTCAGCTCTCATGGAGCATCTTTTTTTTATCTTACACACATATACGAGATGCTCTAAATCCTTGTAATCTATTGGCTCCTTCACATACATCTTTTCTTGTAAATCACCATACAAGAATGCATTCTTCACATTTGTTTTCTGTAGACTCCAACCTTCGACTATTGCCAAAGCAATCATACATCTAACAATTTCCATCCTAGCAAACTGAACTAAATGTCTCCTCATAATCTATGCCATACGTTTGTGCACAACCTTTTACAACAATGCTAGCCTTATACCTACTAATAGAACCATCTACATCATGCATTATTTTGTAGGCCCACTTACAACCAATAGCTTTATTGCCCTTAGGCAATGATACTAGATCCCAAGTATTGTTGGCATCTAATGTAGCCATCTCCTCATTCATTGTTGTATTGAGTTGTATAGCCCTTGAAACCAATCTTCTTATAGGATATCTCAACCTGTTAGACCTACATATCACTGGATCACTCAATGGAGTCTTTACATTACCATGTGCTCTCTATACATTGGTGTCCTCCTAATTGAAGGTATACTAAGCTCATCTAAACTTTTTGAACCACTAGAATCACCAACAAGAATTGCATGACTAGTAGATGCATTATTACCATTTGAAACTTTCTTTTTTCCTTTGTCATTACCTGCAACACTTTGCACCAAATACAAACCATATACATAAGAGAAAACTCACTCAAGAACACAAGAAGAGAGATAGAGGCTAAAATATTTCCTTGTTGGTTTTTCTTCTTTCTTCCACTCATAATACACATGCACACAAAGTATAGATAAGATACAATATTAAGAAAAGTAATCTACTAAGTCAAATAGTACATAATTGACTATACTAATCGACTCATCCTATAACTATACCAGTTGTTGTAGGTAGGTGTGAAAAACCAAATATAATAAGTGATAAGCTAGTGGCTATGTGAGGATTATAATGATCAAACAATGTGCTAAGTGTAGATGTGCAGACCCATCTAACCAGGATATCCATAATCAATATCCTCACATGTGTTGAGATTGATATGCCAAAAAAAGAGAAGTGCAAATCAAGCAAAAGGTATAAATACAATAAATGTTTATCAAAGTTTCTAGTTCATACAATTAATTGTAATATTGTTTTGAAAGTTGGATGTGGCATCTATGGGCGTTGTAATATTTTCTATTGGGAGAAAGAACCACAAGTTGGCAAGACTGCGACAAGCACTAGCTTCCATTCACTTTGATGGGTGGTCAGTATAATCAAGATATGTATGCATAAACTGGGAAATATAGGCCAATATCTATATAGGAGAGATAAATGCCTCTTAAGTGGAAGCCGACACTCAAACCCCATGTTCAAAAATCAAAAAGTGAATGGATAAGCTCATTTTTGTGGTGTGCAAGCTTGAGAGCTCTCTTCTTGTTTTTTCCTTTCATCTTGCTCATGGGAGAGAGAGAGAGAGAGAGAGAGAGAGAGAGAGAGAGAGAGAAGAGAGTGTAAGGTAGAGTGAGGAAGGAACTATTGGAGAAGCTCGTGCTCCATCTTCATCTTCTTCATCTTCTCCTTTTCTTACTTCACGGAGCTTGCATGGTGATCAAACAAAGGAGGTGGAGCTTGCTTGAGACACATTGTAAGGAGCATGGTGCCATTGACGAACCTTTCATAGATAGACTATAACAAGAAGGTAAATCGGCGAGTTTGCAACATTCATTTGTAAAGCTTGCAATGGCTATCTGAAAGGTAGTTATAGCCACATTGCTCAAATTTCTTGTAATAATAAGCGATCCATAAGCTTTAGTGATCTAGCTCATGATAGTGATGACAAAAAGCAAAGAAAAAAATGATAGCAATAATGGATGGCAAGCATAAAAGCAAGCATTTCTTTAGCTTGCAATGTAAGAAAAATGCTTAGGTCTCCAAAAATATGTTGTTGCTGGATTGAGGTGATCTTTTTCTGCCCATTGGCTCAAGTGACCTCCATGTTGCCTACTCAATGTGACCTCAGTGTAGTACTGAAGACACCCCCACTACACTCAAGGCAATCATATTGCATACAAGGAAAGAGCCTCCTCAAGGTGACCACACACCTCGAGGTGACCATGTAGCTTGGCTTAAGATGATGCAACACTCAAAGCAACCACCTCACTTGAAGTAACTCCCAAACAAGTACTCATGATGATGATCTCTACCCATATAGCTTGCCACTCACAACATGTAAAGTGATATCCACCCATAGTAGCACTTGAGGTAATTGCCTATGGTTTGCCATTTGAGGCATACCACATGGGCACTTTAGGTGATCCCTACTCTCACACTTGACTCAAGGTGAACTTGGTTCCATGCCACTTAAGGCATTCACACATGACACTCAAGATGAGAGCTTATGGCTTTCCACTCAAGGAATCCCACATGCACACTCGAGCTAATCTTGGCACACTTGCCACTTGACATGATTGTCATGCATGCTCCTCGAGGTGATTCACTAAAGGCAATTTGCTTGATCGAGGTAAGCACTACCATTTTCCCTCTCCTTGAGCACTAGTCTCTAGGTGAGTACAGCCTTGAGCTATGCACCACAAGCCTAAGTTCCACCCAAGTGATTAGAGGCATGACAAGTTGACACAAAAGCATTGACTCAAGTTGGCTTGGCCAAAGCAACAAAGGTGGGAAACAAAGAAACAAAGAAAAGCAAGAAGCAAATGGCCTCATTTGTAATAGAGGAGCATAACATCCATCCATCTTCATCTCCACACCTAAGTAGAAGTGTCTTGTGATCGTTAGAGAGGAACAATAGAAGATGAACTATACACCAATAGAGGGAGCTTAGTCTCAAGAGAACCTAGCACCATAGCAAGGATCTTCAACACCTTGCAACTCTTTGGGGCATCACAAAGGATTGCCAAGTTTACTTGGGATTAGAGGAAATAGGTAACTAATGATTTGCAACTTGATAGAGCTTCAAAGCTCTCACTTAAAAGCGTGCTAAGGTTTTAGAAAGTATGCTTCTCATTGCACATCCACTAGATCTCATTACTCAAATAGGCCTTACCACTACAATGCCCAGAACTTTGGAGCGACCTTCTTATCAACCTTGAAATATAACATTGTCCTAGTAAGCCAGTGTTGCCTACTGTGTCTATAACTTGAAAGCTGAACTTTATTTTTAAACATCTTGCATGTCTCAATCAATTAGGGATCATAACCATGCTCCTTGCCACTTATGGATGAATGTTATCCCAATTTTATGGGACCACTCAATTGACTAATTGAGAGTAAAACATCCTCATGGAAACCAAGTAATGGAGTGAACACAATATATTACACAATTTAGAAGCCAAAGCGTCACTAACTACTTTACCCATGAGCTACTAAATGCACACCTAGAAATAGTGGTTTTTGTGACTACTGTTAATAAGGACCAAGGAAATCTCAACATACCTCTTCAATTAGCTGACCATTGCTAGATACATCAAAACATACAAATAGATCAACTCTAGAAGTCTTGGAGATATTGGGAGTCATTCTTTTGGAGTAAGTTATTGCCAAACCTACACAGTCTTGAATAATAGGTCATTGCCTACATAGTCATGATCCTTACTCCAGAAGAGGCTCTCCCAATGTGGAATAATTGGACAGAGTTATCAATTACATCACATATTTGAACAAAATATAGCAACTAGAAGAACTAAGAAATGATAAACAAGTGAAAAAACACAAACATAGAGCTAATCTCAACCAAGAATCAAAACCTTGATAGTGGACAAGTCTGAAACATCACCTAAAACAACCACCCCATACAAGTAGTAGCTAAGATACTAACAAGAAAGAATAGAGAAAAGGGAAAAAAGGAACCAAGGAGGATACATGAGGAACACATCAAAGATATTTGATTAAGGGAAAACGCAATTGACCCATGAATGTAAAGAAACAAAGTGTTAGCATACCTTTCCACTCTACGAGGGCAACTAAGGCAATCAATTGATTGGCATTAAGATTGTGACCCAACTACTAAGTGGAACCTCCCTTCCTAGAAGGGACAAATAGGAACTTTTGCTTCCTTATTGGAAGCCATCAATTTTATTGAGGTACTAGTCAATAAGAAGAGTGTGTTGGCTCAAATTCAAATGCTAACCGCCTAGATCTTGAGCCAACTGAGTTTCCATTGGACATCTAACAATTGATCTCATGATACAACCAACAAACTAGGATAGAGCATGCAAGGGAACTAGTGGAGGACATATTGGTAGACTTGGTAGGTGAAAGGAGACTATGAAAGAATCTTATAAGACAAGTGGCTAGGTTCACGTGAGGCCAAAAAATAGATAGAAGCAAGAAGAAGGTAGTAGTAGATCAAGTCCAATGGAATTTGAATTTGGCAAGAGGAACTACAATCAGAGAGCTTGTAGAAGAGGCTGAACAATCTAATGCCAACATTAACCCTTTTGAGCTTATTCTCAATCCACTGTTAGATAGAATAACAATAGAGAAGATCAATGTTACTTTAGCCACCTCACTCTTGCCTAGGCTAGGAGTAGTACTTGGAGTTAATGCTCAAATAAATATACCAATCATCACAAAACAAGTTGATAATTACAGGGCATACAATGACCAATAAAGCTTCATCAAACAATTCAAACATGTCTATGAGGCAAACAGGCTCATGGATGTTGACAGAAGAGCACAAGCCTTTGGGCTATGTTTAGGAGAAAAAGTCCAAACTTGGTTTACTAACACATAGACAATGCTTCAAAACTTGTTGATTAAGCATTTGTCAAAGGAAAGATACGGTACTAATCTGATTGTCAAGCTCATGAATGTGAGCCAAAAAGATAAGGAAGAGATCTGAGATAAGTCATGCATGTGAGAAGTTTCTACAAAAGAATTTGTGCCACTAAAAGACCCATGCCTAGACTTGTACCTATAGTATTATTAATGACATTAAAAATGAGGAATTATATAAAACCCTAGTAAACAATTCTAAGTTGCAGAGAGACATATTGGGGAACGTGTTTGGTGAAGCTACACAAGTTGACAACTTGCTAAAGGAAAGGAATAACAAGACAAATCCTACTAGTAAGTGTCATCACAATAATCCACAGCGAAAGGTCAATAATCCATGTGTGTGAATTACATGAAAAGGGAAAGGGAGTGTATCTTACAAAGGAAATGTCAAACCTTGAGTTAGGATTAGTCAAACTCTAAGAAACTTTGAGATTACCCATAAACTAAATGTTCAATGTGTGCACTACAGAGGTAATCACCTTCCAGTAGAGTGCTCTTAGCCTCAACCAAATATTTGCACTAACTGTGGGGGACTTAGGCATCAAGCTATCCACTATTGATTGCCACAAAGAATGTTGTATTATCAAAGTTATGGATGCTGATCTTAGTTTGCTCTCCCAGCATCCAATGACTAGAGATAATGTGCACCTAGGCCTACCCTGTACACCAATCATAACGCTTCCACAAACTGATGCTTCGGTACAGTACATGGAGGAGCCATTGGAAGAGGAGACATATTTGAACCTTATAGCTCATATGATGAAGAGGGCAATCTAGTTCTTATGGACTATAGACCAATTCTAATTATGACATTGGGTGGAGGAAGGTGTTAAGGTTCTAATGGATTGCAAAGACAAGGGTGAACTCAAATCTTTGTAGGGTGTCTCACTTCTATATTCCAAATCTTTGAGGAGAAAGGCCTCTACTAACAAGGCAATCATCCCATTAGTATCCTTAGGACTTTGTGGAGTAGAATCACTCTTGATGACGAAGCAATTCCCATTCCACTTAATGTGATGACTAGAGAAATGGCCAAACAAGGCGGACTATTGATACCATGACCTAGCAACATAGGTGTCTCCCCAATTGGCAAGAAGAATAGAAAGAAGAAAAATAAAAGAGTAGAAGGGAATATCAATTTAAAGAGTGATAGTGTCACTGTGTTAACCGCTAGAAGGAAAGTTCCTAGTGCAAAACCTAAAACCTTAGCACCCAAAACTGAGAAGAAGGGGAGCACTAAGGTAGGAGAAACCCAAGCATCAACTAGAAATAATCAACAAAGTGAGTGGCCAAGCACATTTAGGTAATGCAATGTTAGAATAGGACGATCATTAACTGTCAAGCATGGAGCCACCCTCTAACATACATTCAATTAGTAGAAAATCAAGAAGCTGACCCATGTGAGCAAGCACCACATAGCAAGCAAACCTTACCCTACCATGGTGTGGATACTAGTGTTAAGTAGCCTAGAGTGTACCTTAGCAATGAAATAGATGTAGGGCTATTGGCAACCTTGGCCTCCACCCAAGCATCATTGTTTACCAAGTATCATTACCTCTTGGTTAGCTTATGTGACAACCTCTTGATTAGCTGATAAGACAAAACCCTAACCTATGGAAAATCTTAAAGGCATGGGCCAAGGGACAAGGTCAAACAATGCTAGTAAGAGAGTTGAACAATGAAACTCACACACTAAGTGTAACACCCACCCATGTGTGGTACAATAGCAAGGCTTGGTGGTTGGACGAGGTGTGTTATATCTTGTATAGGAAGCCTGCACAAGCCTACTGTGCACTCTTAATCGATCTGCCTCAAAGTGATGAGATTCCTACATGGGAGAGGATGCTTCACGACAATGTAAAATCCATTCAATTCCACACCCTATCATAATGACACTATAATTTGTGATATTATATTTTCACCCATTTCTCTTTTCATCTTTTCATGTAGCTTGTTGCTTCTTCCCCCCTTTGACTATAATAATATACACATGCCTTGTTTCACATCATTTTAGGCCCAAGTATTCTATGGCCACCTAAATATTCATTAAATTCTTAACTTTTCTCACAAATTATTCCCCTCCTAAATCCAAATTAAGAAATAGTGGAAGCACCAACCACATATAAATAAAATTGGTCATTTTTTGTACCACTAAACTGTGATTTCACCTAATACTAGTAGATTCACATTTGGTTTCATTTTTCTTTGTAGTTGTTTTTTTGGGCAATGACACTGATATATGAGGTATCACAACCACTATTGAGGTCATGGTTTTGGTTGGCTTATCAATACACGCTCCTAGATTTTTTGGTAACGGAATCCATCTATTGCTGACATAATACACTTCAGTGTGCAATGAGGGCTTGGGAACCCATTGTGGCCTAGTACTAGCCCATCTCTTACAATTCTAGCTTTGGGGTCTTGATTTATGGTGAATTGATCTAGCTGGGTGCTTTACAAGAGAGTGAGATTCTATGTTCTTGTGTCGGGACCTTGGGAATCCACTGTTTTTGGATGGGTTTTGTTTTTGCCACTTTATTCACTTTGTTCTTTTGTGATTTTCATATGTCATTGAGCCAAGTCTTTACCCCCCTCAATAGAGGTATCACAAGTTGAGGACATCGCTGGCATTACCAACTTTGTGGAAGCTATTTTTCTCTTGCTAAAAGTTGTGATTATTTTTACATTGGTGAGGGCCAAATGCATACATTGGGTGTTATAATCAACATTACATTATGTTTGCCATTTGAATATTCTACCCAATAATGTTTCTTTTCCAACACCCTCTACAAAACTACATAAAAAATGATAGGGAGGTTCTCAGTCTCTCAATGGTCACCAAAACCTAGCATTTTCCTAGTAAGATATAGGGTGTATCCCCATATGGGTTGATCTTAGCCATTGTTGGGATAAGTTGTGGTGAGCCTACGTCATCCAATTTTCATAAGAATGTTGTGGTCAAACTCTTCATTAATCAATGCATCAAGGTTATATTCTTTCTTAGTAGTGATTCTAACCCTTAGATAGGTGGGTGGCATTGGTTTCTCATCTTTAGGGTCTTTCTTTGTGATGTTGACAGCTTGCACAGTAATGTGTGGTAGTAATATTGGAGGCTCATGCAGTGGATGAGTGGGCTCATGTAGTGGATGAATAGGTGGGTGGTACTTCTTCATATGGCTTGCATTGAATATTCCAATCCCCTCAACCTCCAATGTTTCTAATATGGTGTCAACTCCATCTTATCTTTGATAAGAGGTACTTTTGTTTGTTGTCACTCATCATAATGTTTAACAAACTTTGTTGCATCAAAGAAGTGCATAGGCCACCACAATTAAGCAATTACTAGGGTTGGACCTTAAGAAGGAGTCATTTATGTCAATCCTTCTTGATTGCATGGTCTAGATATCCTTTTTCAAGGATTTGTACTATGTCATGAACCCAATATGGCATGAGGTCTACTTTATACAATTCTTCTTTCCTAGGGATTTTGAAGAAATGGGCATTTGATAAGTTTTCCATGATGTCGTTTTCTATGGGACCTCTGTGGTTATTCAAAATATGTGATCCTCCATATGATGTTTACCATTGTGCACTATTATTGATAAATTAAAATCTAGCAAAAGTGACAATCACTTGGCATGGCATCTTGTCACACACATGGTTTGTTGACAAGGTAAAGCAATGCTTGATGATCCATAAAGAAAGTGAATGGCATCTCAAGAAGACAAGGTTGAAATTTCTTAATCACAAACATCATTCTTGTTGAGATATCAAGCTCCACATGAGTTGGCATCCACCACACACCTTGGTGATGATGTGATAAGACTTTACTTACTGATACATTAGGTGATTGGCATGGAGGATATAAAAATGATTCTACAAGTGGACTATACCCACATTAGAGTATGATAACATTGCTACAATCCCTAGCATATCAAGGTTCTTCACTGAAGGTGGTTGTAGACCCTATCTTGGTATTAATTGAGGGTATTGCCTTGTATACTATTAGTGATAGGAATTTTATCAGGGCTCTCACTCTTCATTTACCAAATGACGTTATGCCACCATAATCACACCCATGGCCATGGTGCTTATAAAATTACAAAATGTATTTTCCAATTCTCTTACACCGAGATGCAGTGCATGGGTAATAATTAAAGGCCTATAGGATATTCTTCCACCATCACTACCCTCTCCACCACCACTACTACCACCACTACAACCTTCACTCTATCTCTCTCTCTTCTTTTCTCTCTCTATTCCCCTTGCCACCACCACCACCTCCACCACTACCTTCACTCTCTCCCTCTCTCTCTCATCTTTCATTCTTAGTTTTCCAATTTTTCTCTTTACATATATATTCCCTCTTTCTACATTCTCTCTCTCTTTGTGTTGTGCAAAGAATACACAAACACACACACACACACACTCTCTCTCTCTCTCTCTCTCTCTCTCTCTCTCTCTCTCTCTCTCTCTCTCTCTCTCTCTCTCTCTCTCTCTCTCTCTCTCTCTCTCTCTCTCTCTCTCTCTCTCTCTCTCTCTCTCTCTCTCTCTCTCTCTCTCTCTCTCTCTCTCTCTCTCAACATTCACTCAAATAGCTATCCATGTCATGTAAATGATTCTCTCTCTCTCTCTCTCTTTTAACATCTCCTCGAATAGCACTCTATGTTGTGTAAATGATTCTCTCTCTGGCATGCAACATGGATACATTTATGCAATCTCCCCAAAATGGTAAATCATGGCCCATACCACCCTTTCTCTCTCTAAATACTCCATCACTTTACTCTCTCTCTCAGTTTCTCTTTGGATCTGCAAATTTTCCCTCTCTCTACATTCTCTCTTTCTCTTTGTGTCGTGTAAATATCTCTCTCTCTCATGCATGCAATCAATCCACAATGTATAATAATGCCTCACATCAGATTATGACGTCTGTTGTAACACGCGGTTCTCTTTAATCATAAGTACTTCTCTCTCACCATCTCAATCTCTCTCTCTCTCTCTCTCTATATATATATATATATATATATATATGTATGTATGTATGTATGTATGTATGTATGTATGTATGTATGTATGTATGTATGTATGTATGTATGTATGTATGTATGTATGTATGTATGTATGTCTCTTTTTGTTTGTCTCCCTATCTCTCTCTCTCACTTTCTCTCTCATCTATGCAATTAGTCCACATTGTATAATAACGCCTCACATTGGATTATGACACGTGTTGTAACATGTAGTCCTCTTTAAAATAAATACCTCTCTCTCTCTCTCTCTCTCTCTCTCTCTCTCTCTCTCTCTCTCTCTCTCTCTCTCTCTCTCTCTCTCTCTCTCTCTCTCTCTCTCTCTCTCTCTCTCTCTCTCTCTCTCTCTCTCTCTCTCTCTCTCTCTCTCTCTCTCTCTCTCTCTCTCTCTCGTTATCATAATGATCGCTCATGCGACCACTCTGGATTGGTAGAACTTTAATTACAATGGATTAATAGCTCCCTCCCCTTCTCCCCCTCTCCTCTCTCCCCCCCAATGAATTTGATATAATACAATTCGTACAAGCAATCCAAGTGTACATTTATATTGCTTTAACTTTTGGAAATAATGCTATTGCTTGACAAACTAAGAGAGAAGGCCACTTGACAAAATTTTGGCACAAGCTAACCAAGTGAACTTTATGAGACAATATTTTCTCGACAAAATAAAATGCGGTTTTGTTAAGAGGTAGCATTGGTGTTACTTTGTTGGTCATGGTATAGGTGGTGTTGGAAAAGTTCTTCTTCTTCTTCCAAATACGAGGTGCCAGTTTTCTTCCATAAGCATGGGTTGGTGTATAAACATGTTTATATTTGTATCCATTCCAAACACTTAGAGGTACACATAGTACAAGTATTAGCATGCCAAATATCATTTTCCTTCGACTACATAGCCCATGAAATCTTGGTAATTACATGTTGGGTTCTTTGCAATGTTCATATCATAACACTCCTGAAAGACAATTGAGTTAGGTGTCTCCAGTTTGAAAAGCCCATGCTTCAAGGGTCTCACCACTATGTGGCCCTTCAATTGCATCCATAGCTAATGCTAAGTCTATCCTTTTCCTTGTAGCCTGTGAAACACCTTTTTGATATCTATGTGAGCCCTCATTGGCATCCGCTTCTTGTGCTACCTTCAACAAAATAAACCCACCACTCTCCAATATGTGGATTTCTCCTTCTATCAAATTTGTGCCTTGTGCCACTAGCCATACTTGTGGAACCCTTGGTGGTGAGTGATGAATGGAAGAACAAATGTTCCATGTATGGTCCACACTATCATTATAGAACCACATGAACCAGTGCCACATTCCATGTTCATTGCTAGCTTCTCCCCTTGAGATGGACTCTCTCTCTCTCTCTCTCTCTCTCTCTCTCTCTCGCGTCGTCGTCGTCGTCGTCCTCCGCCTCGTCGTCGTCGTCGTCGTCGTCGTCGTCCTCCGCCTCCGCCTCCTCCGCCTCCAGCCCAGGCATACATACACACCACCACACTATACATATAAATAATGTCATCACACACACACACAAATCCATAAATACTTTGCCATTTGCACCAACAACAACCTCACGCCAAACAAGAAGCTTAATTTTATCCCCTTGAGCCATGTGTTGTCCACACAACCACATATGAAGGGTGTTGTCTTTGACTCCATTCTCCCATTAACTTTCTGTTTCTTTTTTACCTTGCATATTACCCATCTAAAATTAAGATGTTGATGCATTTCAATTTGTTGCCATTTTCTCAACCATCATTGCTAGTGCTCGAGGTGTGGGGCTAATGCCTTGTTATAGTCAACTCAAAAGCTTCTACGCATGGTTCTCCACTGGATCAACCACATGTGGTAGGTGACCTGAGGTGATGTGGTGTTACTGAGATAATGAAGTAGAAATGAAAAGTGCACGTGACTCAGGGAGACAGGTCTAACCTAGGCGAGCCGAGACTCCCTAGGTATGTCCTGACCTTGATGTGCCCTAAGAAAATGTGTGGGGAAATGGAAAAAGGGCTAGGGGGTTAGAGACGGAGCCAGCCGACCAAAGCCACTGGACGCATCCAACTTGAGGACCCCTAGGTGCAGTGCAGTGTATGTGAGTGCATATATATATATATATATATATTCTTTTTTTTTTGCTTTCTCTTTTTTTTTGGTTTTTTTTCCTTCTTCTTTTTTTTTCATCATGTGATGCACAAGGGAGTCACTCCTCAGGAAGTGGCTGCAAGGTAAGTGAAAGACACCCTTTGCTCAAAAGATATGGCTTAAGAAACGTTCGGAGATAAATGGGTGATTCTGGATAAAAAGGATGGGTACACCGAGCAAATCTGCTATCCACCATATCCTCAAGCAAGGCTACGCAATAAGAGGGGAATAATACAGCTCGAAGAAGAAGTCTTGCCATGGCAATGCGGTCAATCCCTGTGTTGATGTCGAAGAATAAGGGTGGCAGGCCATCTTCATAGGGAGTCGGTGGCTGATGTAAGAGCTTGACTATGAGGCGGAGATAATTGCAAGTGACTATGAAGGCAGGATCGGGGCAATTTGAGTAGAGTTTAAGGAAACTGTCAAAAGAGGGTAGCAGATCATGCAACTAGAAGTGATAGATATCACTCTCATGCGGAGCATTGATATTGGGAATTTTGGGAAAGTTATGCCTGCCATGCTTCTCAGCATCATAGTTTCTGCCATACCTTCTCGGATAGGGGCAATGGAGTACATCTATCTTCCGATTTGAGTAGCAAAAGGCGGAATGGGCCATTTCATCTGCTTCAAGGATAGGATATCGCCATTTTGGTTGAAGCTTCCACACCTCTCGTGGCTTCTCGGTGAGATACTCCCTCTTGTTCTTCTCCTTGGGAATCTTACAAGCTCCTTTCAAAGCCGACCTATCCTGTTTCTTCAACCACTTCTTAGCAATCTTCTCTCCCACTTTAATAAGCTTTTGCACTGTACTGACTGGTAAGGGTGTTCTGAATTTGGCATCTCCATAGACATTGAAATCAAAAATGATGGTCTCCTCCCTCGTCTGCTTCTCATGATAGGTCTTAATGGGCTCATCTAGATCCTCTCTCTGTGCCTCGATGCCTTGCATGTCAACGGAATACTCTGGCACATCCTGAGGGGTAGCCCTAAGAACGTGAACCATCCTATCAAAGCGCTCTTGGACCTTAAGTTCCTTGTCCGACACTATTGGGGGTACCTGTATTTCCTCAGTAGCTCCATCTTCCTGCTCAGCAAAATCTTGAGGATCCATATAATCCTCAGAAGGAACCATATCTTCAAAAGGCTCTACTGCAATATGGTCTTCAACAAGTGTCTCATATTGTAAGTCACATGGCTCAGTAGATGTTGGCTGTATCATTTCTACATCCCTCAATTCTCGATCATTATAGCCCATGTCATGCAAATGATCAATCATCTGGCTGCTAGTTGGGTCTGAGGTCAACAACGTGAGCTCCTTACCCTGGTCAAAAGCGGCTAAGGCACCGGTAGCAATTCCCAACTGAGCTTTGAGTTCCTCCACATCATCGGTGCTTTTGGATGATAAAGTGCAAATGGCCTGATGATAAAGCCCCTGTTGTAATGATAGTGCATGTTGATAGGCAGTTGCATGAAGCTTAAACTGGCGTTCCTTGTGAAGGGAATGAGCCAAGGCTGTGAGTAGCTGTTGTAACATCTCCTCGTAAGCTCTGTTAGCTTTTTCCTCAACTTGATTGACAGCAGTAGTCAGACTCATTGCAATTGTATCTTGCAACCCTGTAAAGGCTATCTTCATCTGCGTCTGAGTCCGATGTGCTTCTGACAACTCTCTGGTGAGAGTTGATGTCCTTGCCTTTTCCTCCTTTAACTGAACCACAAGATCTGCAACCTGAGCACAGAGAATTTCTTCCCTTTTCCTCAGGACCTCAACTTCTTGCAACTGTTCCCTTAGCCCCTCCATCTCCTTTTTGTTCTCCACAATCTGAATCTGTAAGTCGTGTAACTGCTGGGCTGAGTGTTTCAAAAATTCTTGATGAGATGATCTCTCTGCCTCATACTTCTTTTGTAATTCCAATTTTTCCAGAATTGCTTCATCCTTGTCCTATTTCAACTCTTCACATAAGAGCTCTAATGTGGTAAGACCATCCAAATTCGTTGATGTCCTTCTTGTGCAAACTTTTGAACTAGTGGTAGTCTCATCTGGTCGCAGCTTCTCTACACTAGAAGTGACTGTAATTTCTTCATTCTGTCTACCATGTTCCAACATGTTTATCTGGGCTTGCATGGTTTGTAAAGTGGTCATGAGCATCTGAAAATCTCCTGGACCAATCACCGATTTTTTCCTTGAGTCTTTCCCTTTCCTTTGTCAGAATCTCCAGGTTTCCTAGCAACGTCTTCTTCAACTTCCTGTGGAGCGGAGGCTTCCTTCCCTCTCATGTCCTTAATGGATGATTCATGTATGGTTGTGGCTTGATTCTCCTTTTCCTTGTGGAGAGCTTCCCCCAAGTGTTGTGCATTCTCTAGCGACTCCTCGATCGCTACGTGGTGCTCTGTCTTAAATTTTCCTTTCTTACTCTTTTTTTGACCCATCTTCTTTAGTGAACTCTCAACACTTGGCTCTTGTTCCTCCCTTGGCTGTTTGTCCTTCAGTTGACCCATCTCAGCAACTGCGGGTGTCACCTGAAAGGGCTCGGAGAGTCCCAAGGCTGTGGTGATGACCTTACTGAGTGCACCACCGTAATTTATCATGCATATCTTGGCCTCAGTAGTGGTGAGTCTCCCTTCAGGAGTTTTAGGAAGAGTCTCATGTGCCTTGGCAAGGGATTCACAAATCTGATCCATCCAAAACTTATTTAAATCCTCATCAAGTATCCTGTCTGATAAGATATCTTCCATGAAGCCCTTGGGTATTCTCCCTGCACGAGTGCTGGTTTTGTTGTAGGTAAACAAATGGTGAAACACCTGTGCAGTGGCTCTAAGATCCAACTCCTCAATGGCAGAGAACAATAGACTACCAGTAGTAACATTAGGCTTACCCTCCCACCTTTGATCCACTAGATGAGTTTTACTAGCTTTACCATGCCCTCTTGACCCTTGACAAAGACCTAAGGCTTGTTTTATCAGCTTAGAAGTGCTACCTCCCCAACTTTTTGCTCTTTTTCATCCCAGTAGCTCATCCTACTTGTTTTAGTCTTAGGATCGTAGTTTTGAACAAAGTTGTAGCAATTGGCAAAGTGAATAGGCCCAGTGGTTGCTCTAATATAGTCGGTTAGCCCACATTTAGCCCACCAACTCCCCAATTTTAGGATACTTGTTGACAATATTCTCCAAGTTGGTAAGTTGACGAAACTTCAAGGCCCCAAAACTCCATATGCTGGTCTCTAGACCAAACTCCTTGTATTGCTCCATAGTGAATACTCCCCTGTCCTCATAATGATGATCCTTGACAGCCACCAATGTCGACATTGTAGACATTTCAAACTGTGAACCTGTCATCTACTTAATCAAAAGATAAGACCACATCTTGAGAAATTTCTAGCTAACCATCACACAAAATATAAAAGTCAAACTATACCTTTGCCTTTTTATAAAAATAATGCCAAAATGGATTGCCAGTTGCCCTCCTGCAACAAAAGGACCTAGCAAGCTTCCTAGCTCAAAAGGTTGTCTGGCAATGATAGGTGAAAGTTCCATCTTGTCCCTGCGAATAGGAAGTTTGGTACGCTAGCACTCATCACAATGCTTAACAAAACGTGTCACATCCTTGAACAAGGTGGGCCACCACAACTGGGCCTGTAAGACCTTACGTGTTGTTGGGTGCGAATGCGAATGAGGTGGTGCGAATGAGTGTGACCTAGGTGGTGCGAATGAGGTGGTGTGAATGCGAATGAGGTGGTGCGAATGAGTGTGACCTAGGTGGTGCAAATGAGGTGGTGCGAATGAGTATGACCTAGGTGGTGCGAATGAGGTGGTGCGAATGAGTATGACCTAGGTGGTGAGAATGAGTGTGACCTAGGTGGTGCGAATGAGGTGATGCAAATGCAAATGAGGTGGTGCGAATGAGTATGACCTAGGTGGTGCAAATGAGGTGGTGCGAATGCGAATGAGGTGGTGCGAATGAGTGTGACCTAGGTGGTGCGAATGAGGTGTGCGAATGCGAACGAGGTGGTGCCAATGAGTGTGACCTAGGTGGTGCGAATGAGGTGGTGCGAATGCGAATGACCTAGGTGGTGCGAATGAGTGTGACCTAGGTGGTGCGAATGAGGTGGTGCAAATGAGTATGACCTAGGTGGTGCGAATGAGGTGGTGCGAATGCGAATGACCTAGGTGGTGCGAATGAGTATGACCTAGGTGGTGCGAATGAGGTGCTGCGAATGAGTGTGAGCTAGGTGGTGCGAATGAGGTGGTGCGAATGAGTATGACCTAGGTGGTGCGAATGAGTGTGACCTAGGTGGTGCGAATGAATAAGGTGCTAGGTGGGTGCGAATGAGGTGGTGCGAATGAGTATGACCTAGGTGGTGCGAATGAGGTGGTGCGAATGAGTATGACCTAGGTGGTGCGAATGAGGTGGTGCGAATTGTAAGATTGTGCAAACCCTAGGCGGTTCAAGGATGGTGGTGCGAGTAAGTGAGGTGGTGGGAGTTGATGTGTTAGAGCAAGGGTGAGAAATATATATATATATATATATATATATATATATATATATATATTTCCTATTCCCCTACCGACCCTTCTGCCCAACTTCCCTACTTATTCTCGTTAATCCGCTTCTCCTTCTCAACTACTTCCACTTCCCTTCTCTCCTAGTCTTCTTCCTCAACTTCTCATATTCTCCTACGCTTCCTCTTCTTCGTACTCTTATCTTCTTCTATCCCCTTCTTCTTATTCTTCTTATTCACCTTCTTCCCCTCTTTCTTCCACTTCTCTTATTCTTCTTCCTCACTCCTTCTTACTTTCTTCTTCTCTTGTTTTTCTATCCTCCTCTTCTTCTTCTTCTTCTATCGTTCTTTTATCTCAATCCTTGCATCTTCTTCTTCTTGTATTCTTCTTCTCTTCTTCTTACTCTTCTTCTTCTAGCTCTCTTCCTCACTACCTCTTGCCCTTCCTTTTTCTCTATTTCACCCTTTTTTTCATCTATCTCTTCTTCTTCCCAACCATCTTCTATCTACTTCTTCTTGGCCTTCTTTGCTTTCTCCTTCCTCTACCTCACAAGCCAAGAACTTTAGAAGATGAGTACAAAGGCAAGCAGTATATTTGGTTAGATCTCAACCATAAACATGTATGTAACCAATGACAAAAGCAAGAACGATGAACCCTCATCTCCCAACGTTCCCACACAAGATGTCCAACAACAAGAAGAGCACTTTGAGTTTTGAGTTTTGAGTTTTGAGTTTTGAGTTTTGAGTTTTGTGTTTTCTTGTGTTTTTGTGTTTTTGAGTTTATGGTTTGTGTTTTCTTCTATTCTACCCTATTCCAATCTCAATCCAACAAACCGGTTCCTTCCGATTTGGCCCTTCCTAACCTAGCCGCATGGGTTTCGGAAGCTAGCCACAAACACGGACGATCGGAACCACATCGATCCTATCCACGCCCATGCACAAGCCTCCTATTCCACCACACAGTGGGAGTGTGAGAACCTCGGCGGTTGCACCATCCTAAGTCCCGGCAACGGAACCAAAATGTTGAGGCAAACACACCAACAGTCGGGACTTTGGACGGACTTCTATTCTTTCAAAAGCTGCAACTCACGTTGGCGACAATCTCTCACCTTGTCTCTCACGCTCCGCTCTAACTAACCAAGCATTCTCCTCTCCAACCCAAGGAAGCAAGAACACAAGACTAGCTCGAGTTGTAGTGAACTCACCTAACTTACCTTTCAAAGGCTCAAAGATAGTTCCACGACCACGATCAACACGATCCGATGCCGTCGCTCCTTCGCATCCACCACCAAGCACACCAACGAGTCGAAGAGCTAGTAGAGACGACGAGAAAAGCAAGAAGACGACGAAGAGCTTCACCTTCCCTCAGTCCCTCGCTCAACACACCTCTCACTCTCTCCCTCTCAGTCACTCTCAACACAATGGAAGCAAGATGATAGAATAGAAAGATTGAATGGTTGCACTAACAGAGCTTCCGCAGCATGAATGTGCCAAAAAGGGGTGAATACAACTGAGACCTCCCACCCTTATATAGACATAGAATTAGGGTTAGGGTTTGTGCCCCTTTTGCGTTTAGGGTTAGGGTTAGGGTTTGCGCCCCTTTTGCGTTTAGGGTTTCCACAACTGTGAATTAGGGTTTGCACCCTCTTTGGGCATCCTACCCACATAGTGGGCTTTAGGCCGGTCAATCCTTGAAACATGCTTGAACCTTAGCCTAAATAGACCAAGCCTACACTATTCTAATCACAATTACATGTGTGCAACCCACGCAACATATGCGGGTGCGACAAATACAACTACGGGTGATAAATACAATGTGCACGGGAGTGAGCCCGGCTCTCACAAAATAATACAACCATGATAGTCTGATGATGTCCATGAGTAAAAAGTAATACACGAGTGCCCAAAGTAATACAATGAAGCTCCACAACATAGTAATCCACCAAAAAATAGTATCCAGCACTTACGCTTTCTGCAGCCTTCTCAAAATACCGTTAACAGATAGTCTTGCGAGACTAAGGTGTCTAGAACGTATACCTAGCCAGCCTCATGGTAATAGTTGCAATCGATTGGTGTACTTTGTATTTGGCCATTCGCAAAGGTGATAGCAAGAACACTATAGCCATTACCATTGCAAATGTCTTTCTCCTTCAACATTAAGAATTGACTACTTGTGTAGTGCATAATAGGTTTGGTAGAGAGGGAGGCCACATATATGCGGACCTCTTGGTATTTGGCATAGCACTTGATGATGGATCCATTTCCCAAGCTATCTACACTTGTACTAACATGCATGTTAGATATGGGTGACGGTGAAAAACTATGGGGGTGGATGTCATATATGAGAGAGAGAGGGGGGGATATATAAAGCGTGTGTGTGAGAGAGAGAAAGGGGGGAGGAGATAGAGAGAGTGTGTATGTGTGGATGTGGGTGCTAGATGTGTGTGTGTGTGTGTGTGTGTGTGTGTGTGTGTGTGTGTGTGTGTGTGTGTGTGTGTGTGTGTGTGTGTGTGTGTGTGTGTGTGTGTGTGTGTGTGTGTGTGTGTGTGTGTGTGTGTGTGTGTGTGTGTGTGTGTGTGTGTGTGTGTGTGTGTGTGTGTGTGTGTGTGTGTGTGTGTGTGTGTGTGTGTGTGTGTGTGTGTGTGTGTGTGTGTGACAAATAGAGAGAGAGAGAGAGGAGAGAGGTGGGGGTGAGACTAATAGAGGGGCGAGGGAGATAGACATGGAGGGAGATAGAGAGACAGATAGAGCAAGAGAGGGAGATAGAGGGAGAAAGTATGTGTATGTGGGTGGGTGGATGCGAGTGCCAGATATGAGAGAGAGAGAGAGAGAGAGAGAGGGTGAGGGGGATAGGGGTATACGTACCTATAGGACTAAGTAAATATTCCACAACTTGGGGACGTTGTGTCATAGGGGGTGTGTGGCCTTATATAACCATTTGAGATAATGGAGCATTAAATGCATGTTAGAGAGAGAGGGAGAGGGAAAGAGAGAGAGAGGGAGAGAGGGAGACTGAGAGACATGTGTGGAATGAAGAGAGAGCCACGAAGGGGGAGGGGGGAAAGGGGTGTTTGACATATTTTTCTTCACTAAATATGGGGGCACCGATGATCCCTTCTTCGATGACAAAATAATCCTAGCCCACGTGCACTCTCTCTCCAACAATCCTAGCCTATACTCACTTTCTCTCCCATCCCCTTTATGAAAAACCCAAGAATCTAACATATATGCGGGCAGCGATGATCCTTTCTTCCTCGACAAAATGATCCTAGGCCACACACACTCGCACTCCCTCTCCCATCCCCTCCATAAAAGCCCCATATAGCTAATATTTTAATATATTAATATATTTATTATCAATTGATTGATAATAAAGTAAAATTAATATTGATGGATGCTAAGTGATTAATAAATAAGTGAGTATTTAATTGTATATACTGATTAATACTAATTAATATTCAATGATTAATTATAACTTATATTTAAAAATTGATTTTTTTTTAATATTTTATAATAAATTTATTAATTAACTAATGTATAATTAATAACTCCTCGGTAAGAAAAATAGAATAGAAAGGACTTGTGACTTTTTTTTAAACCCGAGAAAAGGTTACCAATGATATCTTTTCGGGTGAAAAATAAAGCCACAAGTGAACTTGTGACTTTTTTTCTGCTTGAGAAGGGCCTACCGATGACCCCTACTTGGGAAAAAAAAGCCATATGGCCTTGTGGCTTTACTTTTTGCCCAAATAAGGGGCTATTGTTGCGACCTCTTCTTGGTGATAAAAAATAATACATATTGCATCCTCTCTCTCTCACCACTCCTTTACTCTCTCTTCCCCCCATTTTCTATAATAAAGTCACAAGTCCCTTCTTGGACTTGTGACTTTTTTTTTCCCGATATAAGAGGCTATTGATAACCCTTCCTTGGTGCGAAAAAATTGCACAATCACATGCTCTCTCTCTCTCTCTCTCATCACTCTTTCTCTCCCTCCCCCCATTTTCTCTCTTCTTTTGCCTATAAAAGGACCCCTACCTCCCCTTATCCACATTACAAATCATTTCCATGACTCTTGATATGTGGATCTCTCTCTCCCCCCTCTTTCTCCCCCCTTTTGTCCATAAAAGGACCCATTCTTCCCTTTCAATTCAATTTTGTGATTTCTATCTCCCACCCATATAGTTCTCTCTCTCTCTCTCTCTCTCTCTCTCTCTCTCTCTCTCTCTCTCTCTCTCTCTCTCTCTCTCTCTCTCTCTCTCTCTCTCTCTCTCTCTCTCTCTCTCTCTCTCTCTCTCTCTCTCTCTCTCTCTCTCTCTCTCTCTCTCTCTCTCTCTCTCTCTCTCTCTCTCTCTCTCTCTCTCTCTCTCTCTCTCTTTGTAGGAGAGTCTCTACTTAGATATGTTCCTCCCCGGATGATGTGCTTACATACATTACAATTGGTATTTGATGGTAGGAAATCTTGGAAGGAATATATCTACAAGAAGTATAAACCTCTCCATCATGGCTAGATCCGATTTAAAAAGACAAGATCATGTCACTCTTCTCAAGGGTGATGAAAGCATAGAAGAAGGTTTAGTCCATCAAATGTTCCCATAGAGGAATGGGAGTTTTTGTCACTGTTGTGCATTAGAGACGTGTGAAGGCCCGTGGTATAGATAATACTGAGATTGACTTTGAGGAAAATGCAATTGTGCAATGACCAATAGAATTGACAGTAAGTAGCTCCTCCCTCGATTTCTAATATGACTATCGTATCTCACCCTCTTACCTTATTTTGGATCGTTATTTGCAGAAAAGAGAGCGATGACCTAATGAGTCTCCCAAGGACTCTGACCTTACCTCCTCGACCTAGAGTAGGACAGATTGTTATCACTAGTAGCATGCAATCGCAAAGGGGGAGCTGCCCTCCAAGAGCGACAGGGGTAGAGCAACACAAATGTGATCAGTGGGTGACATCCGTTGAGTTGTAGGCAGCCATTACACTTGCATGTGGGGAAGGAGTGACATCAAGAGAAGGTGGACATGCTTTGATGATGCAAACAAGAAAGGGTAAGAGAAAGTTCATAGTATCAGAGAGTAATACCAAATGAGAAGAGCGATGACCAACAAAGCATCGATACCTTTAGTGCACAACAGGGACGTGGCCGCATGCAAATCAAGAAGGAGCGAATGTAAGGAACATAAAAGTAGTACATGACAAAAGTTGGTGGGGATATGATTGGGGAGACTGCTCTCCTAGTCACTTGCAATAACGCATTGTGTAAGCTTGCATCAAAGACAAGTTAGAAACATTGACAATGAGTGGTTATAAGAGATAGTAACATGTTGCTAATTATGGTTTTTATTTCTTTATGTTAATGTGGGTATTACTTCATCATTTCATACAAATACAAATATCCATCCCCATTATGTCTTTTGGTTTCCATGCCTACAATACGATAAGCTATATCAAGGTACAAGCAACTCTCAAAGACATTTTTCAGTAGTGGGTACATTAGAGGGATGGGTATATTCATAGTATCATTAGAGACTCCAAGGTACCAGTACAAGAAGGTTGATAATACAATTAGAAAGGAGTGGGACCCCCATTGGTGGCTAAAGAAGCATGAGAAGTTTGAGGCAAAAATCAGTGGCACCAATTGGATCTTTTTGTAAAATTGTATATTTTATGTTTGGGATGGTAACCATCAGCTCACAATATGGATGAATGAGATATGCACATATGAGTGGCCCTAAACCATAGGCCCTTGACATTTTATAATGTGTTTGTTGCCTACATCATCCCTAACATATTTAATTTTTTGCAATAGCCTTTCCAGATAATGCAAGGCAACATGTGCACATTGATTGTCACCTTATGAAAGTGACAAGCATGGCGACAGAGGGGGAGATTTTGTCAGCTATATCTCATACAAACAGGTAGGTACATAGTGAGCCATTTTCTCATATACTCGGAATGCTTTTGTGTACTAAATATCACATGGATGAATAAGTGTGCATGAGACTTGATGTAGAATGTATACAAGCTGGCACAAAACAAGATTTTACATACCTTATATCAATACCTTGTTTGCAAAGCAACGATGCTAGGGTAGACTAACCACACAACTATTTTTTATCAGTTAACTGATGATGCAACGGTATGGGTGGAAGGACACAAAAAGTCAACACCCATTCCCTCATGGTACAACGCATTGTTGATTGCACTTCCCCACATCATGTGGAAGGTAGGTAGGCCTTTAAGCTATTTCAACTATTTGCTTTACCTTGATGCATTTTCCCTCATACCAAGTGTAGGGACGAGTATGATATCACAGTATAGCCAATTGAACAGAAACAAACATAGCTCTCAGAGTTTGAGTTTACAACAAAGTGGTGCAAGGCACACTATAGTGTTAATGAGAAGCTCATTAAGAGAGTTGTAGACCCTAGCCTCAGAGAGAAGTGGTATTAGTAAGTTGCTACTTCTCTATAATTTCCATTAATATGTGCTCAAATTACATTGGTCCGAAGAAGTAACAATGTCTTTATCAATGCAGAAATGTCTCATGCTTGGAGTGGGGGTCCAAGATCGAGGGGTGTGTTGAACAAGGAGAGAGCATACACATTGACATCCTCAAAGCGAAGCAAGGCAGATTGCATAAGGTTATTAAAGGCCATAGAGAGTTTTGACATGAAAATTCAAGTATTGATGGGCATGCCTAAATGTAGGTTATTCTCATTTGTCTATATTATCTGCATCATAAGTCTGGCATATTATTATTAAATGATATAACTTTGACTTGAGCATGTGAAAATGCACATTTTCAAGATGGATGGGATAAGAGACCTTTTGGGGCATGTTGCAAGATGACGGAAGAAAATTGCCCTTCAACTGGGAGATCTATTATAACATTTGAGTGGAATATGATTTGTTCTTCCAACACATACAGGGGATAAAGAGAAAACATAGAGAGGAAATGTTTTGTACCCTCTTCTATGATTTAAAGCCAAATGAATATATAGAGTCATAGAAGTCATCAAAATTAGTAGTATAAAGGCTTTTGTACATGTAATTCACAATATCCTTCTCTTATAGCATGTTTGCGATACTATCTTGCCAATCCATTGTAGAAATCTAATGGCTACTTGGCTTATCAGGTTCATGTATGGATAGATGGAGAGGGGGGGCTATGCAAAATTTTTCGAGAGGATGCCAAGATTGGGTGGATCTATAGGATGATCAGTGCATGTGCATGAGGATTACCGGCTAGAGCAAGAGTGGAATGAGGAGGTATATTGAAGATACCCTAGCTTTCTTGACTACCCGAAAGGTGAATACCCCTTCAATGAAAAAATTTTGTACCAAAAATACTCAAGGAAAAAACAAATGCATGAGACATAATGTTCCAAAGGCATGGTAAGTAAAATGAGTTGCATTCTTAGGAGTATATTGCACTTTGTTGTCTCCTAGTGAAGAGACTATGATCAATTTACAAGAAACCAATACTAGTAGTGTAGTTGTCAAAAAAAAAAACTAAAAAAGCAAGCAAACACTTGGTATTACAACAAGCAAGGATTGGTCCTCATTGCCAATTGATTTGGTTTCTCTACACCCAAAAGGTTTGATGTTTTAAAGTATTATAGCCAATATATCTCTTGTATTCCTCTAGTGATTATATATCATTGAATATGAATCCTAGAACCACCAGACCATGTAGGCCCCTTGATTGATACTAAAGAGCAAAACAAGTTTTCCATTTATTACATATCCATTGAATAATTTAAAAAACAATAGATATCACACATTTTTGCAATTAGTGCAACAAACTTTTGATATCGTACCCTCTTGTAGTAAGTTCACACAATAATGCTCAATTGAATATAGCAAAAACATGTGCGATGTAGTTTCACTTATGTGAGAGTACAATGGAAGTGATGATATATTAAGATGTAATCACAAATCACACACATAAAAGAGAGAGTTATATGAATATATATATGCATGCGGGAGTAACAATGTGATATTCTTATTGTCCTGATATTAACTACTAAAAGTGTATAAGATAATGGATCTCGTGCAAGCACTTGACCCCTGCAAATCTAAGCGGATTGTGAAAAATGGATGCATGACAAAGATTTGTGTCAGAGGTTAAGCAAATGAGGATGAGAGAGACCAAGAGAAATAGAGAGAGAGAGAGAGAGAGTGTGTGTGTGTGTGTGTGTGTGTGTGTGTGAAAGAGGGAAGTTCTTAGGTGTGTGTGTGTGTGTGTGTGTGTGTGTGTGTGTGTGTGTGTGAGAGAGAGAGAGAGAGAGAGAGAGAGAGAGAGAGAGTGTGTGTGTGTGTGTGTGTGTGTGTGTAAGAGGGGGAGAAAGAGAGAAGTTGCTAATTGAGAGAGAGAGAGAGAGAGAAAGAGAGAGAAAGAGAGAGAGAGAGAGAGGGTGAGAGTAAGAGAGGGAGAAAATGGGAAGTTGCTAATTGGGAGAGAGAGAGAGAGAGAGATCCAAGAGGAGGGAAAATAGAGAGAGATTAATTTGTGGAAGATGGAAGAGAGAGAAAGAGAGACTTATACTTGCTTAATATGGGGAGAGAAATATGGGTGGGGATGATGGTGGTGGAAGAGGTGGAGGTGCTAGTGGCAACAGTAGCGGTGGTGGAGGAAGTGATGAAGAAGGTGGTGGCAATAGTGGTGGGGATGATGGTGGTGGAAGCGGTGGAGGTGCTAGTGGCAACAGTAGCGGTGGTGGAGGAAGTGATGAAGAAGGTGGTGGCAATAGTGGTGGTGGGTGTGGAGGAGCAATAGTGGTATTTGATGTATGCCTAGGAAAAGAGGAGGAATAAGTGAACTATGTGGAAAAAATAATGGAGGTTGTCGAGAAAAGCTCACTCAAATGCTCACTTCTTGCACATCAACTTGTTTATGGCATTGCCAATTTACACCTACATATTGACATAACTTGATTGTAATAATTAATGGGACTAGAATGTCATGACTTTAAGTAATTCTAGCACTCGAAGGCCAATTAGATTGAAACATTTTGATAGCTCATATAGCTAGATGGAGGCTTGGCATATGTAAGCTAACTGTGTATATGATGATGGTGGGATGTCCTAGCTCCCTCCTCTACCATGGGAGCTATGGTGTTTGCTAAATAGCCACCTTGATATGATTATGTTCAAGTATGCCCAGCTCCTCATGATATTAAGTTAGAACCAAGAAAGTATTCTTGTCTCTACAACATTATGATGCATGATTGATTGTGAAGGCTCATCAGGCTCTAGACCTCATTTATTCTTAAGATGAGGTTTTTCAATGGATAATCTTTCTACCTTCTGAATCCCAAAGGTAATAACCCATCTTGTGACTCTATCCATATATTAAGAATATGCACTTTGTGTTTTTTGGTTTTAACTTATTGTGCCTTTCCTTTGGCACATGCACATAATCTTTACAACTAAACACTCTTTAAGTGATCATAAGAAGGCTTCTTACCCAACCATGCCTCTTTAGTAATACCACCATCCAAGGTAGTATTAGAGAGCTTGTTTATCAAATATACAGCAGTTGCCATAACCTTAGCCCAAAATCTTGAGTAAGACCAACACTAGATAGCACACTCAACACCCTTTCATTTATCATCCTATTCATATGCTCTACATCACCATTTTGGGCAAGATTCCCACATGCTATGAGTTCTCTTTTTCTTCCATGTGCTTCACAAAAATTTCTAAACTCATAAGAGACCTATTCTCCACTATTATCAGTTCTAAGACACTTAAGTCTCTCGCCACATTGATTTTTTACAAGTGTTAGAATTTTCTAAAAACAAGACAAAGCCTCACGTTTCCTACCCATTGTGAAAACCTACACTTTCCTAGTTGCATTGTTAATGAATGTGATAAAATAAGATACCCTCTCTATAGATTTTGTAAGCATAGACCCACATATATTGCTATGCACTAACTCAAGCAACTCACTCCATTTCCTATTTAAGTTTTTCCTATGGGCTAAACGCCCATAATTTTTGTATATATACTACTCATGAATAGAAAGATCAGAAAAATCAAGAAAATGCATGTAACCCAAATGAGATAGTGTTCCATTTCTTTTCTAGACATATGCTCCAACCAACAATGCCACAAAGTTACATTTGGTTGTCAATTACTACAATTAGATGGTTTTGACAAAAGATACATAAAGGGGATACAAGTGTCACATTTGGCTCATTTAGCAACAGCAAACAATTCCTTATGGACTTTCCATGTGACTGATTTCCACAAGTAGTAGAGTATCCCAAGTCATCCAACTGACCATTAGATATCAAGCTCTTAGTAGGCTTAAATACATGACATATATTCTGAAGAATAAAGGTAGATCCATTCTAAAAACCAAATTGAACATCACCTACACCCGCTACATCACATACATAGTTATTATCAAGATGAACTAATTCATGCATATTGTTATCACATGAAAAAAACCACTCCTTATGAGGAGTTACATGAAAAGATGCACTAGAATCAAGAATCCAATCTTGAATTATTTGTCTATCTACTACAACTAGCATATGTGTAGGAAGAGTAGAAGTAAATTACAACTCACCATCATTATGCATAGTCACAACATTGATTTCTTCAATCTTTACCTTTCCTTTATCTTCTTTCATATGTGTATCCTTATCCTCCTCCTTATCATTTTGCTCTCTCTTCCATTTGTAATGGTCATTCTTAATATGACATGTTTTACTATAATGGAAGCATTGAATGTCTTTCTCGAACTTGGATTTGCTCTGTGTGACTGTGCATGATCCTAGTTCTTACACACACACACACACATGCATGCACACACACATAGAGTTTGGATTAGTGAGTAAGATAAGCAGCCAACTACATTGGTCCAACAACCTCCCACTTAAAGGTCAATATGCCTTTAAGAGGGAGACAAAAGAATGAGAGAATGTATGAGGTACAATACATGAGAGTTAGCCTCACCCATCAACTCCCTACAATGTGAACTTTTTGGAGAGTAGACTCTTGATGTGAGAGAGTCTACATGGTTATCATTAGTATGAACTTTGACAAGCCCAATGTGCTTATCCTCAACCACTTTTTACATTGAGTGGTTCTTTCCTTCTGTGTGCTTATTCTTTATATGAAATATAAGATTCTTTGCCAAACATAATGGCACTTTGGCTATCACTATGCAACAATGGCATGTCATCTCCAAGGCCCAAATCTCCCACTAGATAACTAAGCTATATAGATTTTTTACATGCCTTTGTGGTTGCTACATACTCTACCTCAATGGTAGATAATAGCACATATTTTTGCAAACAATACATCTATGAGATACAAGTAAATACATATCTTATGGTTGACTTTCTATTGTCAATGTTCCCCCCACATAGTCTGCATCAATGTATCCAAGTACACCACTACTCCTCTTCCCAAAGCATACATACATATCCCTCGTATCATTCAAGTACCTCAAGCTACCTTTTACTATGTCCCAATTGTTATTGTCGAGATTTGACATATACCTCTACTCACTACTCCCATCGCAAATAAAATGTCCAAGAGTGGCAATCATAGCATATATGAGACTACCCACACATGATGAATGCAAAACCTTGGCATTTTAGTCCTCTTCTTATCAAATTGGGGACAAGCATTAGCACTTAGTTTCATATGTAAAGGCAATGGAGTACTAATGGTCTTCCACACCTCCATATTAAAACATTGCAATACTTTGCTAACATAATCCTTTGGGGACAAATAAAACAATCTCTTTGTTCTATCCCAGATTATGTTGTGATTTGCATATCCCAAATTCTTCATTTCAAAGGTTTCCATTAACAATCTTATACTTGGCTTTATCAGCTCTATCAATATATCATACACATAGAGAATTAACACTATCAAGCTACCATTCTTAGCCTTTCAAGTATATAAGCAGTAGTCTGTCTCACTTCTCTTGTAACTGTGAGACTACATAAAGCCATTAAACTTATTCTGCAATTCATGTATGGCTATGTACAACCTTTGCCATAGCTTCAGCCAAAGGACCTTGAGTGAGACTAGCATTTGAGAGCATAACACCCTTTTATTAATCATCCTGTTCATGCATTCTACCACACCATTTTGTCCAAGATTACTATGTGCAATGAGCTCCCCCTTAATGCCATGCACTTTACGAAAGTTTCTAAATTTATGAGAGATATACTCTCCACCATTATTAGTCCTAAGACACTTTAGTCTCTTTCTAGGCTAATTTTTTGCAAGTGCTACAATTTTCTAAAAGTAAGATAATGCATCATCTTTCCTAGCCATAGGAAAATCCCACATTTTTCTAGTTGCATCATCAATAATGCAATAAAATAGGATGCCCCCCTAAAGACCTTGTAGGCATAGGCCCACATATATCACTATGTACTAAGTCAAGTAGCTCGCTCTTTTTGTTGCGTAGGTGATTTCTATGGGCTAAACGAGCATGTTTACCATATATGCAATGCCCACATATTTAAAAATCAACAAAATAAAACATCGATATATTGCTGGGTTTATTATGGTAGGGACCATATTCTTCATTAGGAATTATGATCCAAAACAAAAAGAAAGATGATATATTGTCAAGAATATTTGAGCATAAAGAAGGTTCCACATTTGACTCCTCTAACTACAGCAAGGGAGCCCTTTTGACTTTCTATGAATGCCTACCAAAGGTATTGGAACACCCCAAGTTAGTAAGTTGACTAATAGAAATCAAGTCTTTGTGATGTCCCACACATGTCGTATATTCTTAAGAGTGAAGGTAGAGCCATTATGAAATGAAAACTATACATAGTCATTTCCAAAGTGGACAAATCCACACCTATTGCTATCATATGAATAGAATCACTTCCTATGAGGGAAGCAAGCACCAAAATCAAGTATCCAATCTTAGTTCAAGTGTCAATCTGATGCAACCATCACATTTGTAGGAATACTAGAAGTAAATAGCACTTCACCATCATCTTCATATGCAGTTATTACGTCCGCTTTCTTAATCTTAACTCTCTCTTTTCCCTCTTTCTTATTAGCATTCTTTTCAAAATTCTTCCTACTATTCTTCTCTCACTTCCATTTATAATAATCCTTCTTGATATGACCCATTTTACCACAATTGAAGCATTTAATATCTTTCTTGGACCTAGATTTGTTGCATGACCACCTATGATCCTAGTTCTTAACTTTATACTGTTTTCTGCCTGTTTCTTCTTCAATTTCCAATACATGATCATTTTTGCATTGGTTCATGGATTTCTTATGTATTTCTTCGACGAATAAACTAACCATAATATCATTTGAAATTTTGCTCACCATCTAGAGTTGAATTACTAATGGGTCTATCCTAAAGGTATCCCATGATGCAAGCAAGGAACATAAAAGAAAGATCACCTTAACCTCATCTTCAAACTTCAATTTTTGCACCTACGTTTGGTTGAATATTATGTTGAGATCATTGATGTGGGAAGAAATACTTGTACCCTCCATCTACAACTCATTAATGTGGGAGGCAATACTTGTACCCTCCATCTACAACTCAAATAGCCACTTCATCAAGTGGACTTTGTTTAAGACACTCTCCTTCTCATACATTTCACATAACTTTTTCCATAAGTCATGCATAGTGGTTTCATTCAAAATAATAAAATAAACTAATTCTGCCAAGTGCAATTCTCAACTACTTCTTTTGTATTAGGACATCCTAGATTTGCTCTTTCCACAAACTCAAGTTTGCACCATCAAATTTCCTAATGGTATAGACTTCCTTATCCATTGAAGATGAAAAACCATCTCCATAAAATACAACTAACTATCAAGAAGAAACAACTTACAAATCAAAAATTACACCAAGAAATTGAAGAGTTTTTGCAGTAACTTCTTAATATAGCCAAAACTGGGAATAAGCCAAATGAACCATTGATGAGCAATGAGGCATGTTATACTATCCAAAAGCTATGAAAATCATAGACTTTATATTACAACGTTATATTATACTATGATAGTACATGAATCTCAATCTTTGCTCTAATAAATAGTTGTATATAGTAACAACAAATCCCAAAATTGCAAATATTACAACTTTTTACCTGTATAAAATAGTTTGCAATCTGATATACCTTGTATGCAACAACCTACAACTTGTTATCTTAACTTGGTAACCTATATATAGTATCTATAAAGTGGACCTTGTAACTTGTGACTCGATTTTTAGGTTTTGAACAATATATGCAAATTTTCATAAAAATAGAAATGACATGTGCAACACTTATATGTCAAAAATGGAGTAGCCCGAAATAGCCTTAGATTGAAAAATAGAGAAATTTGAGTTATAGTAAGCTCACATTAAGAATTTTTTGACCTCTTTGTGCGCATTGAATCTCCTTCAAAATGGAGGTCATGAATATTTTTACTAGTGGTGCTAGCTAAAGACGCCCAACTACTCTAATGTCAGTGTGGATGGAGTTGCATGAAGCATGGAGAATACATTGATATGGAGAGAGAGAGAGAGAGAGAGAGAGAGAGAGAGAGAGAGAGAGAGAGAGAGAGAATATATTTATTTCTTGTGGCATCAATGGCTCCCTTATGAGTAGCACCTTATTGCCTTATCACTCAAAGAATAATGGAGTGTGTATGTATATAGTTAGGTTTAGTAAGTAAGATGGGCAGCCAACCACATTGGCCTTCCCCAACATGCATCTAACTAAATATGATGTTGAAGGTGGGAGGTGATAGTAAAGTCCTCATTCATCTACAACTCAAACAACGTTTTCATGAGATACACCTTATTAGAGGCAGTTCCTTTCCCATAAGTGTCACATAGTTTCTTTCATAAGTAATGTGTAGTGGTCTCATTCACAACTATAAAATACACACATTTTGCCAAGTGCAACCTAATACTAGATTTTTGGCAATGTATTAAGCTCTAACAATCATCTTCAAACATCTGTGCGATGGGCCTTAACTGCTTCTTCTAAATAAGGACATCTTGGATCTGCTCTTTCACAAATGGAAGTTAGTACCACCAAACTTCCTAATATTATGCAGTTCCTTGTCCATTGTAGAAGATGAAGCTATTTGTGCAAAACAATAATCAACTATCAAGTGAAACCAACCAAAAAACAGCAAATTGTACCACAAAACTAGGAGACTTTTTACAAAACTTACTCAATAATATAAACGATACTGAGAGAAGATAGAAAATGATCCATTACTCAACATAAATGCATATATTAGTATCCAAATACTATGAAAATCAGTACATATATTAGTATCCAAATACTATGAAAATCAGTACATATAGTTAATGCATGGTATTACATCAATTCTTTATCATAGAAATAGCAACATAATGGCATCCAAATGTTCAAAAGTACATTAAAAGACTTATCTTATTGATACCACTATAATACATCAAGGAACAGTATTCTTACTCATTCACAAGCAAATGTGCATTGATAATATGACCATCTTTACAGCTTAAGAATTACTTTCACATGTACATCAAAGTCTCTACTCCTACAACACTTACTACATGTAGTAGCAACCAGTAACAAACTCCAAAATTGTGAAATCTGTAACATGCAATGTGTGTCAAACTATCTCCAACCTGAAATTGCTTGTTTCTAGCAGCTTGTGTGACTAGTTATCAATGCTTGGTAACATGTATGTAGTGTCTCTACAAAGGATATTAATCCTTAATCTGTCTTGTAGTTTCTGAATAACCTATGTAGAATTATAGAAAAAGATGAAACAATATATGCAACACTTACAAGTAAAAAATGGAGCCTAAGAATTTTTCAAGCTTTTGTGCATGTCAATCTCATCCAAAACTAAGACCGTGAAGATTCCTATTGGTGGCACTAGCTAGAGACTCACTTCCACTTTGATACTAGTTTTGTTAGAGCCACAAGGAGAATGGAGACTACACACACACACACACAAAATACATTATGTTTGTGATGCCTCCAATAGCTCTCTTGTAAGCAACACCTTGTTGTCTTATTAGTCAAAGAATAAAGAATGAGTGTGTACATATATAGTTAGGGTTTGTGTGTAACATAAGTGGTCCCAATATTATTGCTTGATTCTTATAAAAGTGATTAATAAAGTATCATAGGTTATTGGTTTTTAAAGTAAGCAAGATTTCTCTTACTAATGGGTGGATCACATCTAGTTGTTTCTTATCTTAGTGACTTGCAATACCATTAACATTGGGTTTGCTAGTTTACAAGACCATAACAAGTCGATGGTTGATCAATTGTGGCAACACTCCTCTTGTTCCAATTGTTTTTAGTAGCACTTATCCATATAATAGCTAGTATCCCATTGGAAATACTTAATTTCTTTACCTCATTTGAATTTGTGTAGCCCACATGAAAACCTATCTTTGAAAGAAGTTATGCATATTTTTAAAGGCATCTTCTAATAGTGACAATGGCTTGATGAAAGGAGTATAACCAATTAATTTACTTCTTGATTGCTCTATGTCTTTCTTAAGCTACAAATCCCACATGAAAACCCATCTTTTGAAGACTTTTTACCATATTTTTTAACACATATTTCTAACAATGATGGTGGCTTGACAAAGGGAGCATAGCAGTCATAGTTCAAATCCAAACCATACATTTGTTAAAAATTCTTTGATTTTTCTACAAAGTACAAATGTGCACCCTATCTAAAGGAATCAAAAAGACTTAGTTACATAGATGATCTTCTATTTGATTCCCAATGTGAATTTTCTTTCCTCTATTGGTTTATGCATTTCTTTTCACTTTATCTTTCTTGAGAGCTCTACAAAAAAGTCTTATGCCAAACCAACATACAAACTCACATTGCCTCAAGTAATGCAAAGCATGGATGTCCATTTGCAAAGAAGGGAGAAGCCCAAGAGAGAGCACAAGCAAGGAAAAGGAGTGGAAGTGTGAGCTATAGTAGCAGATAAAGCAAGAGAGCAAGAGAAAGAAAGACAATATGTGAAAACTCCAACAATCACAATGTGTGGTCAGCCTCACTTATTCTTTTAGTCACTAAAAGAATAAAGAATAATGTGAGGGTAATGGGCAACTACCACATGGAGTATACAAGTGTGCGAGTATTATCAGTGTAGTGAATACATGAGTGGTGTAGGCACAAGCGCCTTTACCCCCAATAACATTTCACTTAAAAGGCAAATGTACCTCTAGTTAAAGAACAAGAAAAATGTGACAAATTCCAAACGTATATGGAGTAAAAAAGGATGAGGAAAGACGTAATCTCATCACATGCCCATCATCTTCCTAAGGAAGACAAAATTCTCCACTAAGAGACTTTTAGTGAGCAGATTTACAAGATTTTGATTAGTTGAGATCTTGACAAGCTCGATGGACTTGTCCTGGTAATGCACCTCAATGTCCTTTATCTTCATATGGAAGACCAAATTCTTCGCTAACTAAATACCACTCATAGAATGTGAAGGCACTGTAGGGACCAGATGAGTAATACCAAGGTCTCCTACTAGACAACCTAACCAAAGAGACTTCTTTCAAGTCAGTGGCTGCAATATACTTCGCTTATTTCTGAACCCTCGACATCCAAGAAACAACACCTTGAGTAAAGATGAAGATATAACCAGAGGTGGACTTCCTACTATCTATGTGTCCTATATAATCAAAGCTAGTGTACCCCATGACTTTTATATCCTGACCATTGTAACAAATGCACATATTAGTCAAGATGAGTGGCTATCATGGCATACATTACCACCCACTGCAGATGCATATGGGATCTTGACCATCTTGGCCATCAAATGGACAATTGGCTTGACTAACCTTAACCTAAAAATGTAAAGAACAACCAATAGGCTTAGCATCCTACATATGAAACCACTCAATGACCTTCTAGATATACTCCTTCTCTGATAAGTAAAGGAGCCCTTTACAATGATTGCATGTGATGCACATCCCAAGAATATATGGGGCATGACCCATGTCTTTCATCTTGAAGCTCTTCTTGAGCTAACCTTTCAAGAAGGCATCTAGCTCATCATAGGCATTGCTAACAATAAACATATCATATGAATAGAGTACAAAAATCATAAGATTGTCATCATGGGCCTTCTTTATGTATAAACACAAATCCATCTCACTGTAAGTATATCCTTGCGAATACACAAAAGCATCAAACTTGTGGTACTATTCTCTAGGTACCTACTTAAGGCCATAAAGGCTCTTTTTCTACTTGCACACTAGGTGTTTCCTACCTTTTTTTTCAAAGCCCTTAAGTTAGTACATACAAATCTCAACATTCAAGTCCCCAAGTAGAAAAGTTATCTTGACATCCATGTGATAAAGGTCTAGATCTAACTGCACAACCAAGTCCAAAACCACAATCGTAGGCCAAAACCATATAGGAAAGCCATCTTGATGATAGGAGAGAAGATCTCATTGAAGTCAATACAATGCTCCTACTTAAAACCCTTAGCAACCAATCTGAAATTATATGTTGGCTTGGGCCGTCCAAGGATATTCTTCAACTTGTAGACCCACTTGCATAGCAAAGCATGCTTTTCACTAGGAAATCAAATTCCATGTATGATTTTTCTACAAAGAGTTATACTCTAATTGCATGGCCCTCTCCTAAGAGTGACTATCACCTCTACACATGGACTTATCATAGGTAAGAAGCTCACATGCATGTATCACCATAACATAATCCATGGAGGACACAAACCAATCAAGCTTATATCTATCTCTAATAGACCACCTCAAAATAAGTTGTGGGGCATTTATATCCTATCTAATATCATAGTCATGGGCCACTAGAGCATTAGCTACTACTGTAGGCTATCTAGTTGGCTATATAGTAATGGGAGGCTCCTCCTGAAATATCATGTTACATACCTCAATGGCATGCTTAGGCTACTTATGTATTTTCTCCTCATGGAAAACAACATCATGGCTATGAATTACCTTCCAAGAGCCTGCGAATCCCATAGGTGATAGCCCATCTCACCTACATTTCCATAACCAAGAAATATGCATTTTACTAACTTAGGATCCAACTTATTGCACTTGTCCTTGGGAATATGGCAGAAAGCCTCACAACTAAAGACACACAATGATCACATGATGGAGGTTATTGCAACTTGATAGTCAAGAGAAATGCGTGGAAATTGATTACTCAAATATATGATAGTAGGAAGTGCCTCAACCCTAAAGTGTTGCAATAAGCCTATCTAGCTACTCTCCTGAATCTTCTTGTTTATATGCTCAGCCATACCATTTTGGTGTGGGGTATACGGGGCAATCAACTAATGCTTATTAATACATTGATCATTACAAAACTACTCAAAGACTTTGGATGAACATTCACCCCCATTATCAAATAGTAGGTCTTTTAACCTATACCCAAACTGGTTCTCAACAAGAGCAAGCTAACACTGAAACCTAGCTAGTACTTTCAATTTTTGCTTTCCGAGGTATGCCTAGATCATATATAAATAATCATCAATGAAAGTAATGAAATACTTCATGCCACCTACTTACGATTTGTAGGGCATAGGTCCACAAACATTAGAATAAACAAGAGCCAGAGGCTCACCCATGCTGCATGTAATGCCATACTTCTTATGTGAACTACATGTTTATCTACCATAAAGACAATGATCACAAGAATCAAAAGATTTATAGTCAAGGGATGGAAGATACTACAAATTAGTAAACATTCTCATTCCCTTTAATGACATGTAGTGATGGCATACATGTGGTATTGCATTCACTGTCAAAACGTGG
This sequence comes from Lygodium microphyllum, assembly GCF_053477565.2. NCBI lineage: Eukaryota > Viridiplantae > Streptophyta > Polypodiopsida > Schizaeales > Lygodiaceae > Lygodium > Lygodium microphyllum. The sequence goes on from NC_141148.1 coordinate 131,581,844, forward strand.
TTGATATACCCAGATACAAGGGATAAAGAGTGCCAGACTCGGCACCTTGTGCCAAGACAATATTTCCGTGGGCAATCTTTCATGAGGAATCCTGAGAAGATACAAAGTAACCTACATCATCCAATTGTCTCGTAGAGAGTAGGCTTTTAGTCAAAGTTGAAACATGGTATATATCATGCAAAGTAAAGATATTGTTGCCTAAAGCAAATGCAAAGTTGTACATCTCCAATACCAACAATATCCAAAGCCAAGTCATTGTCCAATTCGAAAGATCTTGTCATGCTACAATAGAAGTGGAATCACTCTCCATGAGGGGTAACATGAAATGAAGCCCCTAAATCAATCAAGCAACACTAAGCATAAGTGGACAAAGCATTAATCAATTGTGATTCACCAAGAGAAGAAGCTATAAGTATATAATCATCATCAGAATTAGTCTGCACGACGACATTAATCTCTTCAATCTTGACACTAGACTTGTTGTGATCATCATTCTTTTCTTGTGTTTTGCCCTTTCTCTTTTTCTTCTGCTTGTCCATCGCACATTTTATGGAGCTACGACAACTGAATACGACCATGCTTCCCACAATAATGACAAGTCAATGTGGACTTATGGCCATAGAACTTACCATGAGTTTGTCCATGTGACTGAGATTGAGACCTCTAAGAGTCTCTCCCATGGTAGTCATTACTACTCTTAGCATTATTTCCTTTAACTGTTAAAGCATGAGAGCTACATGAAGCATCAACATTCTTTTTGTTAATTTCTTCACTTAATAATGCACCCTCTACACCTGAAATTTTAGGCCATTAGTAGAGGCATATGTGCACAAATCGTTGTGTACAAAATATGTCCCATGATTCATGCAATGTAATCAACAAGAATAATGGTGGAAGATTCTCCTTAAAGTCAATCCCTTGCAAAGACAACTGGCTGAAATGGAATGAAATCATTCAAGTGGACAGATATGGAAGTCCCCTCCTTTATACAACGGTCCATGAGTTTCTTTAGTCAATATATCTAAGTGGCAAGACTCTACTTCTTATAGATATCACGGATCTTCTCTTATAACTACCATGCAACCTACCCTTCAGAGAAAACATTATAGAAGACATGCTTAGAGAGTGACAAAATATTTGTAGATTTGCATAACTCCTCTAATTTAGCCCGATCCTTTGCATCAAAGTATTCAAGCTTTACACCCTCATGTCTCAATGGCTTAATCTTAATTTATGCACCAAAACTTGCCATATCTATGCCTTCCAATAGCTAATAATTAGTGCCATCCAGTATGTCAATGCTAAAGCATTGTCATTTGATCCACCAACCAACCATCATGCCAATAAATGAAAGCATAGTGTAAGAAGATGGACTATTATAAATTACTATAAATTAGCCCCAAATTTGCAATCATCAACGCAAGGGCTAAGCAAGAGAAATTTCCAAAATAATGAGCTATCCACTAACTGCAATCAATAAACTATCAAGACAAAGTGTTTTCTCTAATAAATAGTGTTAACAATTGCATTTACAACATGCTATAATAAAATACAGTAGTAAATCCAAAACCAAGTGTGGGCAAGTAATCCAAAAAATCCAAACTCCAATTGTGAGGTATATCTTGCAAGAAATGGGATATGTATGAGCAACTAGCAGTGATGAAGCATGTAACCAGTTCCTAGATGTGGGAGCTTTCGCTCAACCGCCAAGACCCATGGATCGCTTATTATTTCAAGCGTTCCAATCCGAGCACTAATGGCTACCTCTCACGTAGCCGATGCGCCATCCATATCTACGAGTGTAGTGAGCTTACCTCCATGCCGATCGAGTTACCTCCTCTCCCGCACACTCTGGTAGCTCCACGATCCAAGTGCAAGCTTCAAGCAAGCTCCATCCTCAATCTCCAACTCCAAGCTCCATAGCCACGAGCAAGACAAGAGAAGAGAAGAGAAGAGAAGAGAAGAAGAGAGGAGAAGATGGAGAGCTTCTCCTCCCCGGTCCCTTACCCTCACACACTCACTCCCTCACACTCTCACACTCCCTCTCTCAAGCACAAGCTAAAGCAAGCAAGAATAAGAAGAAGAAGAAGAAGAGGAGGAGAGCCACTTTTTACCACACACAAGAATGAGCTTCTCATTCACTTTTCAACTTTATATACAAAACCCTAAATCCCTTTTGGGCGGTCATCCCCTTATCCCTTTTTTTACATGGCTGGCTGTGGCCTAGGCCCTTTTTCCCATTGTCCTCCTATCTTTGTAGCTTCCTTCCTACCGCCCATCTACCTTTACAAATTGCACGGGTGAGAGCCCGGCGCTCCTTAAATTAAATCACGATGCGCTTGCACTTTTTTACAAAAGTATTGACTTGCACTTTTCCTTGTGCGTCTTTCTCCCTTATTTGGGACTTTTCTGCACTTCTTGTGTTTCTAGATTTTCCTTGTACGCCTTTGTCTTCTGTTTCACTTTTGCTTGGCCTTTTTTTCTACCATAGCTTTTCCATATTTTCCACCTTGTTCGTCTAACGGTTAATATTACCCCCCTCCTAGACGAGTGCCAATCCCATGGCACTCACCATTGTAGGTAGCAGGCTTTGGCATGCACTAAAGACGTGGGTGGAAGGGACATCGGTGGTTGCCGTGGAGAAGTGTTGGTGGTGGTGTGGAGGAAGGTCATTGGCGGCATGTTGGTGGCCTAGGTGGTTGGTGGTAGGGTTGTTGGAGTTAGTGGTAGGCATGTTCTTTGTTGGAGATTGCACTGATGGACAGCACAAGTATTGGTTTGTTGGGGATTCTGTACATGATGATTCTTGGCGGGCTTGCAGGATGATAAAGGATAAGAATTCAAAGTTGGGTGTCGATGAAGAGTGAACGATACTTTTGTTGGAGTCTTCAATACCTGCAATTGAAAACCTCTCATAGGTGGTCTCTCCCTAGGGGTAGTGCTAGTATTCTCGATCGTGCACAAGACATAGTTCGATTAGTTTGGGAGACAGGTCAAACTCTAAGCGAGCTGAGAGTATTGCCCTGCACTTGAGGACCCAAACTGTGTATATATTTTGGTGCAGATATTATGTGAGTGCTCGTGCATACTTAGATATTACGTAGTTAGAAGACCGCGGGCTGGTTTCTCGTAACAATGTGTGGATGAAGCAAAGTTGTCCATGTTGAGAAGAAGTACACGTGAAGGTGGATGAGACATCATTTGCATTGTGATTGCACGACGTAGCATAATTGGACACAGGGACACCGCACTTTCGGTAGCTGGGAGCTAGTGGACTTGCTTGATGAGGATGGTGTACTTTTCATGGCCATTCGTGCGATGCTTACCACAATTGAATGCAATGGTATTAAGGCAAAGTGCAAGGGGGAATCATGAGAATGGATCAGGGTGACAGGTCTAACCATAGGCGAGACAAGCTCCCTAGGTATGTCCTGCCCTTGATGTGCCCTGAACAATTGTGGGTGATGCTAAAGGGCTAGGGGACTAGGGACAGAGCCAGCCGACCAAGGTTACTAGACATGCCTAATTTGAGGACCCCTAGGTGATGTGTTGTGATCATGGGTGCTTCGTATCTTTTTTTCTTTTCTTTTCTTTTCTTTTTTCCTTTTCCGTTTTCTTTTTCTTGTGCTTTTTTTTTTTACTTGCCTGAGTACAACCATTGCAATATGTTGAGGCTATCAGCCTTTCAATAGGTTGGGGAATGTCAAGCTTCGAAAGCTCAAGAAATGGATATTACAGTGATGATTGTGACCTAGCCTCGTTGTTAGAGAAGCAGTCGTTGAGATGGGGAGATACACTTGAGATATTGCAACCCTCTTTGGAACGTGCAATGTTGGTACAATTGGGGTAATAGCTGTCGTGAGTGCCCGGCGCAGAGTGTACCCAGAAAGGAGAAATGGTTACGATCATGCTTTGGGCCATGCGATGTGGGCACTCGCACGGGTGATTTTTTGCTTTCGGCAGCATGGCTTTGTCGCAGCTCTTTGTGGGGTCAGTGGTCTTGCGGTGACTTGGTCATTGAACACTTTCGCATAAAGACATGTGTCATCCTACATCCACTTGTCACTTCATGAGAGTACATGCACGATAAATGCCGCAACTATAATAAACTAGTGCAATGTAGGGAGACATCACTTATCTGAATTCCATGGTGTTGACTTAGATACTTATCACCTGTGCTTGATTAGCTTTTCTTTTGCTAAAGACGTGAAATATATTAAATGCAAATATGAAAAGTTTGTACAATCGGGAAACATGTCAGCACTTTAACCATTTAAAGACAAAAAGTCATGGCCAGGTAGCATTTGATAAGCCCTTTATACAACATGGGACTACTCTATTTGTACGAGGCGGGGTGAGTCTGGGTGATCGGGCGATTGGGGTTGTGCTGGTGAGAGGCTCCTATGAGGCTGGTCGGGGAAGATGTCGACTGGGACCCGGATGGTATAGTCCCTGGCCGCAACTGTTTCCAATATGCTTTTAAACAACGCGTCAAATTCCTACTTGTCTCGAGCTGCCCCCTCCTCTTTCAAGCACCTGGTGCCTAATCGTTTGATGGGAGGCTGCAGAGCTGGTGTTGCCACACCCCGTGTGCTCCCTTGAGCCCTCGTCCTCTTGGCTTGGGGGATTTTTGGCCTGCGTCGTGGGCAGGGTCGTTCAAGGCCTCTTTTAAGCGCGTACCTCATTAGAGTAGACACGTAGCGTTTTGGTGGGGGCGCTTGTGTTGCATGCTTCCTTTGACGGCAAATAGCATCCTTGCAATGCATTGGGTGCTCCATATCGGCTACCGTAGGGGGACCTACAATATGCGAACAGAGGATTAGGCTTTAGGCAGGATAAAACTGTTTGCATGGGAGGGATTATACAGTGGGTTATCAAGTGCACATGACAAGAAGGGGAGAGGTGAGGCATGCAGTGTTTGTTGTAGAGGGATGGCCCCCATGATGATGCTCATTTGGCCTCCAACCATTAGCAGATCTTGGCTCATGATAAGTTTCATGGACTGGTTGTCATGGAGTGGGGCAGGGCTCATCCTTGGAAGGATAGACCAAAAAGGAGGAAAGGTGTATAGAAAGGGACGGTACCCTGTCTACACCATAAGAGATGTTAGTCGAGGCTTCCTATGTTGGTAATGAGGGTTGCATGCCCTCCTCTTGGAGGCGGGCATGGTCACACAACTTCTAAATGTGTGGTGAGAGGAGGACCTAAGGAGCTTAGCATGCCAAACCCAACTCTTCTCCCTACACTTGACTATCATTGCTTGTGTGCGTTGATATTGTCTATAGGAGGTCACAAAATTCATTGTTTATTGATGTACATATTTACGAATCCATGTCACTTCACAAGGATAAAAGCCAATTGTAGAACTCCGGATTGTACTGGAGTGTGGCACACGCATCCAATAGTCGTGGCAGCTTACTCAATACCGATAGATATTTTGCAACATCGAGTAGCATGGAACCTTGTCTAAGTCTACTGGCAACATGTAACTCCTCCTCAGTGAGAACCTTATCAAACAGAGAGTTCTCTTGGCTAGTTTCAGCTAAGTCCGTACCCCGAATGGCAGTCAGCACTCGAAAGGAAGTTGGTGCCACGTAGATTGAGTCTCTTTGAGACCGCCATTTGGCCAATCGCTCCTTTGAGATTGTCATTATCTGGGCTCCTCGCTCAGCCATTGCAATGCGATTTTCATACCAATGTTGTTCAAATTGACTTAACCCTCTGATTGTTACTTTAGTTGCTCTATCTCTAAGAGATTTGGTTGGCAGTGCACATCATTGAATGTTACAGTTAAGCGTAGTTCGTCGGCTTCATCGTCAGAGATGAGTCGCATGCGTTCATGCAAGAGCCTGTTATAGTGCTCATCACCAAGATGTTCTTGCTCTTCCCAGGATAAGGGAAATGGCAAGTATTCTTCAAGCTACTCTTTAGGAAATGCGCCCATATCTGCCAGGACATAGACACGTGTGAACACTTTGATCTTAACATCCAACTCGGTTGAGCATTTTGTGACACTTCTATGTTCAACAAGGGCTTGCTCGGTTGCTATCTCATACAAGGTTCTAGGAGTTTGCCTAGGCTTTAGCATAGCTAGGGGCTCATGCCTAGATGAGCAAGATTGGTCAACTCTAGGATTGCTTATGCTCTTTGGATTTCCATGTTTCTCTTGAGGCTTTGTTATTGCGTCATGGTTCTCCTTGGATGTGATTGGTATAGATTTGTCACCCTATTTGTGACAGCATTGTGGTCAATGCGAGTTATGTTGTCAGTGGATTGAGTGTTGCAGGCAACCGTTGATGGTAATGACTGCTTTGATTTTTCAGAGCACACAAATGTGTCTGAGGTTTCACTGCTATTAGGAGAGGCATCAATGGGGTCATTGGTGGATGGACTCGATGCTTTATTTTTCAGCTCTCCATCACTCTTGGTGTCAATGTTCTTGGGATCCACAACCACCTGTAACTGATGTTGTTTTCATTGTTTTCTCCTCTTTTTCTTGGTCAATGAAGGTGCATCTCTCAACGACTCAGGACCCTATGCTAGGTCAACCGTTGATGTGCTTGGTTGGGCCTCAGCATTCTCTTTCTCTAGTGTGTCCTTATGGGACGTAGCCGTGGCCTACTGAATATCCTCACTAGGTTATGAGGGTACAACTGCCTCCCTTTTTGGAGAGTCTAGCTCTTCCCTTCTGTTTAACTCCTCCAGCCTAGACTTTAGGCACTTTGGAAGAGCTGGAGTTGTCAATGAAGTTGGTTGTGACACCTCCTCCTCAGGTAAACTACTAAGGACACGTTCCACAAGGGGCATTGTCACAGCCAAGGGCTGTGACTGCTATTATCCCTGATTGGAAGTAGTACCAACTAGTTCAGTGGACTTGCTACTATGGGTGGATTGCGGTGTCAAGTTCTTAGGTCGATTGGAAGTGGTCGTGTCTTTTGTTGCCCTTAGAGCATTCACTTGCATAGATCAAGTATCAGTTGAACTAGCCACGATGGATTTCACAGACATATCCTTAGGTTGAGAGCTAAGGGTGGTGTCGTGTCCTGCCTCTTGGACCTTTGGAAGCTCTGATGTAGGTAGAGATTGGGATCGAGTAGCCGCACTTGACGACTGTTGTGCTTCCTGTGTCCGTTTAGGGGAAGAGGGTGTAGGAGACTCGGGACTCCTAAGTGGCTTTGACACTGGCTAAGAGATTTGCTCGTGGCTGTAGATGATTTTTCTATTTGCTTTGTTGAGCATTTAATCTTGCCATGAGCAATGTTGTGCCTATGATGCTTGCTATCCTCTTAGGGAATCAAAGGCTCCTTGGGCACTAGTGGCTTTTGCATATCCTCAACGATTACATCTGATATCTGCTTGTCAAGCACGCTAGGTTGAGGATCTACCCTCCAATTGGTCCCATTTGGTTTCTTGATTTCGACCATGAGGGGCTCGGTCACTCCACTATTGTTGACTCGAGACTTGGTTTTTCATTTAGATCTCTTTCTACGCTTCTTTGCTGTTGATAAAATCTGGCCTTCAGACGACAAGCGAGGTTTAGCAAGGGGTTTTGGCACCCAAATCCATCGGTTACCTGCGTAATACCCTTGAGCACGTAGCAATGCTTTGGATATCCATCGTGGCGTTGTGCTGACCCTCCCTCAATGCCTTCGTTTATAAGGCTTTGGCTTCTTTTGGGGTCTTCTATGATATTTGTAAGTCCAAAGCCCGTCCTCCTTGGCATTGTCTCTTGACCTTCTTGTTTCAGGTATGGCTTCACTCGTTGGTTCTCATTGTTCGACCTGTGCTTGCATCAATTCTTCCAACAAGCCCTTGCTCTTAGCAAGCTTGATTGTTATGTCAGCACCCTCCTTGCCCTTCCCTCGAGGTTCGATGAGGTCACCCTTGCTAAAGGTTGTGACTATCCTCACACCCAGTAGTGTCAGGCGTATCCTCTGTGCTACATAGTCGGCCTCACACTTGGGCCTCACACTTGGTTGCCCTTTTGAAGGGTCTTCTAAGGAGGGTTTCCTTCCCGTAATTAGCACTATTTGGAGAAACATGAAATAGGATAGGCAAGCTTTCAGTTTCAATTGTCGCAAAGATTTTGCACTTCCCTACGAGTGCTTGTGGGTGTCCCCCATAAGGGCTAAGAGTTGCATTAGTCAGTGTGAGCTCTGGTTGGCCTAGTAGGGTCCATGATTCATAGGTCAAGATATTAAAATTTGATCCTTCATCAATCAAAGCATCGATAGTGTGCTCTCTTTTCGCGGTGAGTTTGACCCTAAGATAAGTAGGTGATACTATGACTTCGTCTTCCGGGTCTTGGCTTTAAATTTAAGCCTTCTGACAAATGCCCTTGGGTCCCCAACTGCACTACCAGATGTGGATTCTCCACTGATGTCTTGGCTCGTCAATGCAGTGCTATTCAAGGAGCATCTATCATCAGAATTGTCATATCTAGTCATTCTCGTTGTTGTAGCTTGATGTTGTTGCTTTTCGCTTTGACTAGATGTAGTCTGAATGCAACACATATGTGTTTTTGCAGTGTGGCCTTTTTGCCCTTGTTGGCTAGATTGGCCCATTGATGTTCTAGGGTCTTTGTTTCTCTCTGTTCGGGTGTGGGCTTTTGGTTGCTCTTTTGCACGTGAGAATCCATGCTCGTGTAGAGCCATTACTACACTAGGGTCCAATTTGGAGGACCTATCACGACGCACGTTTTCTCCCCAACCTACTTGGGGGAGGTGCCTACTAGGGGCCGCAAGGCCGTTATGTTAAACACCATGTGCAATTTGGAGGACCATTTATAGCCAAATTTTGAACTACTTGCTCTAAGTTTCAGCCCAGTGATGGATCTGTGATGTGCCTTTAGCTCTACGTAGCCTTTGGGGTCAATTTTGGGATTTAGATATGTCAAAATTTGTGTTCTAGATACCTATCCGATTTTGACAGTTTTCTATTCGATTCTCAGATGTCCGATTTTCAAGAGTCCGATTATCAGAATCAGACGTCTAGTTTTGGGTTGGTCCGATTGGCCCAGTGGACCGATTCTGGTCACGTTTGATTTTTGGAATCGGACATCCGATTTTGACAGGCGTCTGATTCTTAGCCATCCATCAATTCTGAGCCATCTGATCCTTGTGTCCAATTTCCAGGGTCCGAGTGTCCAATTTTGAAGTTTGATTTTTAGTGTGTCCAATTTTCAGGGTCCGAGTGTCCGATTTGGAGACTGGGTCTGACTCTCATAGTGGTACGATTCTGGGAATCGGATCAAACAGGGTGGTCGGATTCTAGCAGTCAGACGGTCCAACCCCGAAATTGAATGGTCCGATTCTGGGAATCGGACGGACTGGTTCCACAATGCGGACGACGGCCCGCGGGTTGTGCGCGATGCCTCAAGGTCAACGCCTACTCCACGGAATTGTCTCCAAATAGGTGCAAAACAATAGAAGGAACTGCCATGCATACCTGAAACCAATGTGGCATTCGAATCGATCAGCACTTCAATGATCTTCCCGCAGCTCTCTCTCTCTCTCGCTCTCTCCCTGGCTCTCAAGCTCACTCTCTTCTCAGAAGGTAGGATGTCAAATGTGGTCTTTCCTGGTTCCCTGGGCCTCTTATTGCCCCATCCCAGTTTGCTGCAACCTCAGAAGTTAATCTCTCATACTCTTCCAACTAGAAATCTGAATCTGTGCCCCTATTTTCCTATTTCAGCCTATTATACAGCAATAGAAAACCCTACTGTTTTCTCCAATGTTTTGCTCCTATCCTTCCTAAATGCAAGAAAAAATTATAAGAAAAATACATACACTACTCCATCATGCTTTCCCAAGTAAAAAACAACAAAAACTTGCTTGCTAAGGAGATCGAATACCTCTTCAAACTCCCTCCCTTCCTACCTATCTACCTCAAGCACCGATTCGGGAAAAACCCTTCTTCAATGCTCGATTCAAAGCACGCAAGCGCTCAAGTCTTGAATCTGTTGGTCCCGGCAATGGAACCAAAATGTGGGAGCTTTCGCTCAACCGCCAAGACCCACGGACCACTTATTGTTTCAAGCGTTCCAAGCCGAGAACTAATGGCTACCTCTCACATAGTCAATGCCCCATCCATATCTACGGGTGTAGTGAGCTTACCTTCATGCCGATCAAGTTACCTCCTCTCCCACGCACTTCAGTAGCTCCACAATCCAAGTGCAAGCTTCAAGCAAGCTCCATCCTCAAGCTCCACGCCCCAAGCTCCATAGCCGTGAGCAAGACAAGAGAAGAGAAGAGAAGAGAAGAAGAGAGGAGAAGATGGAGAGCTTCTCCTCCTCGGTCCCTCAACCTCACACACTCACTCCCTCACACTCTCACACTCCCTCTCTCAAGCATAAGCTCAAGCAAGCAAGAAGAAGAAGAAGAAGAAGAAGAAGAGGAGAGCCACTTTTTACCACACACAAGAATGAGCTTCTCATTCACTTTTCAACTTTATATACAAAATCCTAAATCCCTTTTGGGCGATCATTCCCTTATCCCCTTTTTTACATGGCCGATCGTGGCCTAGGCCCTTTTTCCCATTGTCCTCCTATCTTTGTAGCTTCCTTCCTACTGCCCATCTACCTTTACAAATTGCACGGGTGAGAGCCCAGCGCTCCTTAAATTAAATCACGATGCGCTTGCGCTTTTTTACCAAAGTATTGGCTTGCACTTTTCCTTGTGCGTCTTTCTCCCTTATTTGGGACTTTTCTGCACTTCTTGTGTTTCTATATTTTCCTTGTATACCTTTGTCTTCCGTTTCACTTTTCCTTGGCCTTTTTCTTCTGCTTTAGCTTTTCCAAATTTCCCACCTTGTTCATCTAATGGTTAACACTAGAACTATCATACTCAATGTATTAGAGAGAGATGCGTCCAATGGGCATAAACAACATGCATATACTAGATCTCAAGAATAACTACATAGAACTGCCAAATACACAATTGACTAAGAAAGGGTAATGAATCTCAACGCATAGCCTAGCATGGTGGATATATCATTGATAACACACAGACATAGATAGGTACCAAGTCCAAAGTAAGAATCAAATTAGCTCATTAGGTAAGTAGCTGCATCAAAATAGCATCCAAAGAGCATGTACATCAAATGAGAGTCCCATACAATCACTATTAAGTAGCTCCCATTCAAGCTAAACCAAATGATACACGAGCAAGCAAGCTCAATACATAAAGTACATAAGCATCCAAGAGCTAAGATGCATCAAGACCATACATTTGGGAGTAATACATGTAGTAAATCCTCAAACCTGTAAGTGATAGACATTGTAGCAACCAAAGCCTCAAGATATTAAATGTTGCTCAAATTCAAGGTGCAAATGTCCCCATAGACATAGCATCAATGATAGGTAGCAAGACATCCAACTAATATACTCATTTAGCAACAAGTGTGGCAATGAGCATTGAGTGTTCCTAATAAATGGCTTGCTACCCTATTCATTACAATAGTATAATCTCTATGTATTATGAGGTATTTCAACTCAAATTAGGGCCAATAGCACTGTAATCCATGACCATAACATCCTCCAAGCATTGGGGTATCCAATGAGATATGCAATAGCTCCAAGTTGTCTGAGAAATGAAATTATCACTATAACAACAGGTCTATTTGGATATTCAACTAATTGCTATAGTTAGGGAGCTCTAAGTGATACCAAAACACATGCCAAATATGCTAAGGAGTTTGCCAAGTTAGTTGTCCAAGTGCCAAGAGCCACAGGAGCTCCTAGATGCCACTATTAAGCGAGGAAGGAGCCTGAGATAATAGGTGCAGGACAACAAGCTATTTGCTATTTTAATGGTTGTTGGTTATTTCAATAAAGGAGAACTCAATGAGTGCTTAAACAATCCTTCATAATGCTAGGAAAGTGACCAATGCTTGTCCGATGATTACAAAGTAATGTAGGGAACAAGCAAGCTACTAAAGTATGTTGAATACTCATGAATATGGTCTGATGAAAATGTTGCTATGTTTGGTAAACCAAATGGCCACTATAGAGCATCAAGGAAGATTCAAATAAGCCTCCTTTCTGCTTGGAAGAAGCTTGACAAGACAGGGAGCAAGCTAAAAAGAAAATGGTTACCTCTTCAAGCTCAAGTCATGGTTTCCATGAGTGAATTGCCGAAGTGTTTCAAATTTGAGTTGAAATCAAGCCGAATGGCCACTATAGAGCGTCAAGGAAGATTCAAACAAGCCTCCTTTTTGCTTGGAAGAAGCTCGAGAAGACCGAGAGCAAGCTAAAAAGAAAATGGTTACCTCTTCAAGCTCAAGTCATGGTTGCCATGAGTGAATTGCCAAAGCGTTTCAAATTTGAGTTGAAATCAAGCTGAATGGCCACTATAGAGCATCAAGGAAGATTCAAACAAGCCTCCTTTCTGCTTGGAAGAAGCTCGAGAAGACTGGGAGAAAGTTAAAAAGAAAATGGTTACCTCTTCAAGCTCAAGTCATGGTTGCTATGAGTGAATTGCCGAAGTGTTTCAAATTTGAGTTGAAATCAAGCCAAAGAAGCTCCTCATCAAGGAGTTGAAGGGAGAAGCCTGAGTGAGAGCACAAGCAAGCAGAAGGAGTGAAGGAGTAAGCTATGGTGGATGGAACAAGAAAGCAAGTGAATGGAGCTACAAGCTCAACCCCTGAGACCTACGGACTACTTATTGGTCAAGCATTTCAAGCCGAGTGGCCATGGCTACCTCTCACATAGCCGATGCACCCTCCCTACCTATGGGGTGTAGTGAGCTTACCTTGATGCCCGATCGAGTACCCTCCTCTCCCATGCATACCAGTAGCTCCACAATCCTTGAGGCAAGCTCAAGCAACCTCAATCCCTCTCCAACAAGCTCCATCTTCCATAGCCACGCGAGACAAGAGAAGAGTAGAGAAGAGAAAAAGATAAAGAGAGGAGATGGGGAGCTTCTTCTCCTCGGTCCCTCACTCTCACACACTCACTCAATCCATCTCTCAAGCACAAGTAAGAAGGCAAGAAGAAGAGAAGAAGAAAAAGAAGTTTTTTTCCACACACAAGAATGAGCTTCTCATTCACTTTTCAAGTTTATATACATGCCCTACTTCCCACGGGTGGTCATCCTCAATTTTTACATGGCCGACCATGGCCTAGGCTCTTTTTCTCCATTCTTTCACTTCCTAGCTAGTCCTACCGCCCTTCTAAGTTTAGAATTTGCACAAGAGGGAGCCTGGCGCTCTTTTACAAGGATTTGAGAGTACCTTTACATTTAAAGGTGTGCTTTCTTGCTTTTAACTCCTCCAGACTTCGACGGTTGCGCCTTGGACTTTTCACGGTTGTTTCCATGCTTTTGGATTTTTTCGGACTTATTATTCTTCTAGGTGCCTTCTCCATGCCTGCCCTATGCCTTTTCTTGCTTCTTAGATTTTTCTATTATTCCACTTTTTTCCTGTTTGCTGGTGTTGCAGTAAACATTACCCCCTCCTAGCCGAGTTCTAGTCCCATGGCACTGATGGGTGGTAGCTTAGAAGGTGGTAGTGTTGGTTGTTGGGTGGCCTTTTGAGTTTGTATACATGCCCTTGTCGAGGATGGTGTTGGAGGGATTCATTCTTGAAATTGAAAATGGTGTTGAATTGGGTCCCTCCGAAAAGGTGACTTGACAAAGATCTGCCCTTGAAATTGAAAATGGTGTTGGGGCGGATCCATTGGTTGATATGCTTTCTCCTTGATACGGCCCGATCTTAACCTGCAAGGCAAAGTTGTGCACTTCCTAAGGGGTGTGTCTGCCTCTCCGTAGTGTGTGCAATGCACATGGCAGTGGAACTGGGAGCTGGGTCTCAAACCTCGGGCAAGCCCACGGTGTTGTACCACACTTGAGGACCCAGTTTGTGCATCATCATGGGTGCGGTGTAGAGCTTAGGGTGACAGGTCTGGTAGTCCTACCCTTGATGTGCCCTAAGCATGAGGTGGGGAAGGGGCTAGGTGGAGACCCTAGGTGTAGTGACTGTGGCACTCTAAGATGTTTCATGGGGAGCTCAAACCTTTGTTTTTCTCTTTCTTGCATCTTTTTATCCTCTAGTGCCCTCTTTCTTTTCATTCATGGTACTAGCCTCTTTTCTTTTTCTTTTTTCTCTTTCTTTCTCTCTCTCTCTTTTCCATGGATGATAGGAATACCATTCTATTGATTCTTGCCACCGTCTCCAAGGGTAGAACACGATCCAAAGCTTGTGGATAAGAAAAGGACAGCTCAAATGGTCGTGTCTGGAACTCCTACTCTTGCCATATAGTCAACTCTTGAGACCAGTTGACGGGATGGGGATCCTCACGTATCGGCATGGGCTCTTCAGGGAGTTGCTATGGCCATACTCTCGCTCTCCTTTGGGCTTGCTCCGCAAGCTCTTGCCTTCTTCTTTGGACTGCTACCATGTATTCAGGAATTTGTGCCCCTTCTAGCTCTTTCGGTGGCAACTCAGGCAGGGGCGGACTGGGCTCTCTGTGTTGTTTTTCCTCGAATTCTCACTCAAAGTCCAGCCCCTCTTCCGTGGCTTGCTCTACCACCGGCTGGTCTTCAGGTGGTGGCTGTTGCACTTTTCCTTCAAACCCTAGTTCCTTGAGCTCGTCAACGGAAAGTCCGGCTTGCTGTAGATAACTGTATTGTTGTGCCGCATTAATACATGTGTCGGTTGGAAGAGTGTGTTCTTGAAGGCCATATCTCAAGGCACAAGATGTCAATTCTAACTTCCTCTTCATCCTTTCGATTGAGTCCTTGCCTTCAACTTGGGTGACATTCAGTACCGTGCTCAAGAAGGCTTGTCTCTAAGTGTCTGAGCACACTTCAGCAGCCTCTACTCTTGATTCCGTGAACACTCTTTTGCATTGCCGCTCCCATTGTCGTGCCTTCTCTTCCATATTTTTCCTTCCCTCCTCCATTTCTCGAGACAGCATCACTACCACCTATTGCTTCTCATTCACTAAGTCTAGCATCTGCATCTTCTCCTTATTGCAGCAGTTCGGATACTCTTCTCTTGTTTTCCTTCCTTGTTTCGCAATGGTAAACTGCAGTTGTGCCTCTGCGAATCTATCTGTCAGTTCTTCCCGGATCTGCTCACAGCTTTCTAACTCTGCAAAATGTAGTCTTCTTTCTGTTATTGCCATAGCCATGAGAGCTTCCACATCTCTTTTTGTGTTTTCCAAGTCATCTTTCAGCTCCTGTGTGCTTCTTCCTATGGCATCCTGCCTTTCTTGCTCTAGGACTTGGATCTCTCTTTCTAGTCTTCCTTGCTCCTCTATTTCATACCACAGCCGGAACGCCAGGGCATCCTCTTGCTCTTGACGTTGCTCTTCTGACTCCTGGCTTTCTTCCTATCGATGCTTCTCCAAGCAAGCGGTCCTTTCCATTAGCTACTGTTGAATTCATATTTTTTGACTCTTAAGAAGAGCTAGTACATCATGTTCTTCCTCCTCCAATCTTCACCGCAAATGATCCTCATTCTCTTGAGCTTCCTTGGTCTTGGCATCCAACTGCTCTTTTAGGGCCTTAAGCTCTTTTTTATGATCTGCGGCTTGCTTGGATACGTTGAGCCTCAAAGCTGCCGAGGTTTCCTTTTCAACGTCTAGCTCTACCAAGGCCGCTTTCTTTTTCTCTCTGGCCTTGCTCAACTGAGTGAGGAGTTTAGCCACATATGCATCATAGTCTGCTATTGGTGACACTGTGAGAGGGGCTGTAGTGGTTGATCCTTCCAGCTTCTACCGCTTAGGGTATTGCCATGATTCTGCATCTGTTGCGGCTAGCCTCTTTGCTCCTGCTTCGGGGGTAATCTCCGCCACTTTGTTGGCCAAGAGCTATATCATTGCCATTAATTGAGCTGTGTCCACAGCTGGCACCGGCTCCTGTGTCATGGTGGGTGTGGTTTCAATTGGGAGTGGCACAAGGGAAGAGGGGAGGGGGGTGCAGTGGAGCCTTGCCCTTTCCTGCAATTACCGGGGCTATTTCTACACTGTCACCAACTCCAGCCTCATAATGTGGGCTCTGTGGGCTCATCTCTCCCCCGCCATGGGTCTCTTCCACGGACCTATGAGTTGCCTCTACCAAATCCGTAGCTTTCTTCCTCCTCATTTCTTTAGCTTCATCTTCAGCTCTTCTCTTCCTCTCCTCCTCGGTTCTTCTTGACTCTTCTCTGATCCTTTCAAATTCTTCCTCTTCTTTTCTCCTTCATTCCTCCTACATTCTCTTGGACTCTTCTTGTGCTCATTTCAACTCAGCTTTCTCTTCCTTGCTTAACTTTTCCTTCTTTTGTTTTTGGATCTTGGTAGTCTTCACCTTTCCTTGTGTCCTAGCTTCGGCTTGAGTGGATGGTGCTTCAGGCTCTTCTCTATCACTAATGGTGCGTTCACTGGATCTATCTTCCTCATGGTGCAGTGGCTGGGAGGGTGCTACTATCTCTTCAATTCCCCCTGCTTCCTTGGTGGCCTTGTGAATAATAGCCATCAGTACACCACCGTATCTGATGGTAGAAGCCTTGGCAAAGGACTTCTTGCAGGCTGATATCGCTGTAGAGACTGGGGACTCTCCTCCAATTGTTGTTGCACCCATAGCAAGGGCCTTTGCTACTGTCTCAATGGTCTTTATGACGAACTCGTTCCAATCCACTTCCTCAGGGCACCTACCTTTATGCTTTCCAACACCGGGACACTGATCATGTTCATCAAAGCATTGTATCTCTATCTTGAGAAGAGGGCATGGACCATCTTTGCTTGCATCTTCACTTCTGGGTTTGGGATGTCTGCAAAACTTACTCCATCCACTGTGTGCACCTCACTCCTGTTCATCCCCAGCGTGGCATATACATCTCTTCTATGATGCTTCACAGCCTTAGGGGCCAAGCCAAGGGCCTTCTCCACCACTTCAACGTTAAGCGGTACCTCCACTTGGTGGGCAACATCCTCTCTTCTTATTGTCACTGTGCCATAGTTCCTACGAGCATCAAAACTCCTCAGGAACTCTGTGCCAGCACTGTAATCCACCGCTTGTCCCGCTTTCTCCACATACATCTGGAGAGCACACTTGTCCACCAAATGTTTTACTGCTGACTCCTCTAGGATGGCTTCGTCCAGGTTTAGAGTGTGCTTAAAGATGAATTGATTAAATCCTCGTGTCTCCACATGTATCCCATATTGGCTTGTTCTTCTTCTGTGAACGGAAGCTTACCGCCTTTTTCATGTCCTACCATTGTGGGTACCTGCCACGCAACAGTACCCATAATTAGTATTGATGGGGTAGGCAAGATTGAATTATGGCATTATGAAAGAATTGAACAATTAGAAAAGCTGCACGAGAACGTGAAATTTGAGAAATAACAAATTGAAAGAAAAGACATGAATTTTCCAAGTGCGCTTTGCTCTTAAGTTTTATGTGTAGTTCAACTCTTCATTATGTTTTTCCTTTGTATTATGTTTTCATGATCACCTTTCCTTTGTGTTATGTTTTCTTGATCACCTTACCCCCTCCCCCTCGTGGAAAGATGAAAATCCTTCCTAGGATTGAATAGGACGAGGCAAGGCATCAAAGTCCCACACCTCTAGGCCATTGGCCTTGGGCGTTTTGGTGGCCCGTGGCTCCTAAGCTTCTCCTGGGTGGTGCTGCCCATGGCATAGGTGCAACTCTTGACCTTGGTTGAGAGGGTGAGACTGGGGTGCTCACACTAGAGAAGTCCTCAGTTCCGTCTTCTATGATGGCCTCAACATCCTTCAGGTTCTCTTGGGCTTCCTTTACCCACTCCTTGACCTTTTCAATCGCTTCGGGCGGGGGTACTCCCCACCTTAGCACTCCCATTCTCTGTTGTTTTCAAAGCACTGGTTTCAGCCTCAGCATCAATTACCTTCCTACCACTCACTAGCATCGTCTCTCTGTCAGTTTTGAGAGTGACCTTAGCATCGGTTTTCTTCTTTCTCTGCCTATGACTCTTCTTCCCTATTGAGGCAACGTCTAAGTTGCTAGGCCCAGGCAGTGATATGCCAACCTGCCGCGTTTGTGCATGTGTCATGGCATGCAGCGGGATGGGTATATCCTTGTTGTCGAATGTCTCAATGCCAAACAACCCCAAAGGTACTGATGGTACATTGCCTGAGCTCAAGGATAGCTTTGTTTAGGATATTTCCTGAAGAGATGGGTGATGCCGCACTCAACACACCTGAGATCAACTCTCTCCCTATTAGCCTACTCTTTTTCTAGGCATCGTGTCAATATGTGACTAGGGTGACCACAAGTCTAGCACATGACTAGGTCTTGGGTTGGCCCTGAAAAACCTCTGCCTCTTCCCCTTCCTAACGCCATCACTAGCACTGGTCGATAGTCCATGAGGACTGGATTACCCTCTTCATCATACGAGATGTAAGGGTTTACATATGACTCCTTGTCATTGGGCTCTTCCACGTAGTGGATGGGAGCATCACTCGGTGGATGTGTCACGAAGGGTCCAGGCGGTCTGGGTATACCTGTGGGATTGATCTCTAATCTAGGAACAGCCGGTTTTGCATCATTAGGTGCTGGAAGGGCCAATGGGGCTCCTCTTCCAAAGAAGTTAGGCGGCCGATTCTTGTAGTATGGTGAGTTGTACTACTGTGCGTAAGGAAACTTTCTTGGCAATTGACAATGCATTGCGTTGTGGCCAAACCTTCTACAATTTACACAAGGCTTGAATCTTAGATCCTAGCACTTGGCAAGGATGTGGTTGTCTCCATAGTGCACACACTGGACATGTCGTCTAGTGGGTCTCTTTACCACCTCCTGCAATCGTGCTAGCTCTATCCTGACTTCAACTAGCTCTTGGTCTTATGCCATGCTCTTGCCCTTATCCTGCATGTAAGGGGTTGATCTCTCGCTATAGGTTGTGGTTTTCTCTGTGGTTCTTTATCTAGAGCCATCTCGATTCGAGCTTCTAGTGCTTCTCTCCCTAAGCTGGTCATCTACCCTTATTGCCTCATCGAAAACCCTAGCAAGCACATCTCTCTGCAAGCTTGAGTTGCTTGCCAATGCCTTGTAAAGTTCCTCGCTGCAAAATCTGTTTATTAAAACGGTAGAGGCCGCTCTCTCGTTTGGTTGTTCATTGGTAGGGATTCTCTTAAACAGGCTACATACATGAGTGACGTAGTCTCTAATGTTCTCTTTGTCCTTTTGACTGGCATTCATCAGTCGAACTATGAGGTTGTCCAAATACCCTGTCTTTGAAAATCTCTTGATGAAGAGATCCTTCAGGTGATTGAAGTTCATTCGCTCTGTTGCATCTAAGCTAGTGTACCATGTCCTTCCCTTATCACCCAAGCAAAGCCCGAAAGCGTGTGAGTGTTGGGTGAGGTACGTGAGACCGTTGGCTTTGCAAACCTGCTCGAACTGCTCCACGAAGCTATAAGGTTCGTTGCTGAGCTGGTACTTGTCCAGCTGCTTGGCCACTGCATGGATCTTGTTGTGGCTCTTCGCCCCCTGCGTGACTCCTAAGTCTGTGTGCAAAGAGGTGGCTAGTGCAGTTGCACTCTATTCAGCAGCAGCTATGTTGTCTATGAGCCGCTTGGTGACAAGCTTGCTCAGCATCAGGTCTGCCTCTAGCTCCCTCTCCCTCTCTACATTTGGCCCTGTCATGGCCTTACCAATTAAGTCTAGAATGTGTCGTGTCTCATGCACCTCTAAGTATTTCCACAATTTCCTTGTCCTTTGCTCCTGGTTATATGTCGTGATGCTCTACAGCGGTTTCCTAGCTACTTTCCTCTCTTCCTCAAGGCTCGTAACTACTTCCTCGATCGATCTGCCGTGGATCACGGTCCTTCTTAGAGCCAGTTGTATTGGTCAACCATACGCTACAATTCCATTGGGAACTCACCCAAGTCCAACTAGTCATTCTCTCGGTTCGCATCTGTTCTTGACATTTCTGCAGCCTCTCGCTCCACACCCGGTAGTCAATCAGTCCCAATCAGCTCGGGTAGTGACTTGCCCTCAATCCTGTTGTCTTTGAACTCTTCGGGGGTCTTCAGGGTCCTATTAACGGGGCTCTGTGGCACCCAGCTATGTCTCAAGGTTTGCTCCTACTGGTGGGTTCTTTGAATTATTATGATTCTATGTGAGTTCCTTATTATTGAAAGCATCTATCAATTTTATTCATACTTGTGCTTAGTGCTTTCCAGTGCATAGTGCCAAATCAGTCTTTCTCCCTTTTAGTGTACTTTAAATTATGAAATCAGCGTGGGCTGCGAATGCAAAATGAACAATGCAGTTCCCACTTTTCCCCCTTTTGTTCGTAGCCTAATATGGCTCTAAGTGCATTTCCTGGCTATCCTCTTGTATTGTCTAGGGTCTATGCTGCACACTCTACACACTGTCAAGGCCGAATTGGAATGTGAGGGTCAGTTTCAGCTCTAAGTCTCATCTGTTCTATGGCCTACTACTAGAGGTTGACTCTAGCTACCCAGGTGTGGTTTCTCCAATTTCTGGCTTCTGAGAGTCGGGTCAGGTAGTCAGGGGTGTTTAGGGATGTGTTCGGAGTGGCCTTGGCCTGAGGAGATGGCTCACTTACAAGTTTTAAATGTTCTGCCTTGGTGGTCCGATTCCCAGAATCGAACTGTCCGATTCTAGGTGGTCTGATTGTCCAAGTCAGACTCTCCAATCGAACCAGTTGATCGGGTTGGTCCGACTATCCAAGTCAAACTGTCCGATCAGACCGGGTGGTCCGATCCTAGTCTTGGTCTGGTCTGACTGTCTCCGACCGCGTAGTTGGTCCAATCGGACCGGGTGGTCCGAGTCTAAGGAGGTGCGTCCGATTGGACCACAGGTGGTCCGACTGGTAGAGTCGAAAAGTCCGAGTGTCCAATTATGGAAATCGGACACCTGCAGCCTGGTCCGATTGTGTTTGCCATGGCGCAGTTGCGAGGATGGGAGTGACGAATGCTATGCATGGGGGTCCTGGTACAAGTTCCAACTTTCCAGATCAAACAAGCACAACTCAGAGAAGGTCAAGGAATACTTGGAATGACTGGGCGACAGCAAAACGACCGGATCGAGCCCCTTCTGTACTTACACTCACACTCTCTCTTTCAAGCTCTCTCTCTCTCTCTCTCTCTCTCTCTCTCTCTCTCTCTCTCTCTCTCTCTCTCTCTCTCTCTCTCTCTCTCTCTCTCTCTCTCTATGTCTGATTGCAAAATGAGGCCTCCCCTAACCTTTTGAGCCTCTTATTGCCCTGCTCAAGTCTCCTTCAACCTTATGGTTGCCCCTGTTACACCCATCTACTCAAGATTTAGATTTTATGCCCATTTCTCCCTGTTTTCAGCCTGTTTTCAGTAGCGAAAAACCCTTCTGTTTTCCCTATTTCCTTGGTCCTAATCCTATCCAAGCGCAACAAAAATAAAAAACAATGGCTGAGGTTGATTTACCTACTTGCCTACTCAACAACAAACCAAAATACTTACTTGTTCGAAAGATCAAACCACCTAAATCTCCTATCTATCTCAAGCACCGGTTCGGGCTGAAAACCCTACCTCTATGCTCGATTCGAAGCGCACAATGCTCAAGGCTCGATTTTGTCGATCCCAGCAATGAAACCAAAATGAAGGGAGCTACAAGCTCAACCCCCGAGACCTACGGACCACTTATTGGTCAAGCGTTTCAAGTCGAGCAGCCATGGCTACCTCTCACATAGCCGACGCATCCTCCCTACCTATGGGGTGTAGTGAGCTTACCTTGATGCCCGATCGAGTACCCTCATGTCCTGTGCACGCCAGTAGCTCCACAATCCTTGAGGCAAGCTCAAGCAACCTCAATCCCTCTCCAACAAGCTCCATCCTCCATGGCTGTGTGAGACAAGAGAAGAGTAGAGAAGAGAAGAAGATGAAGAGAGGATATGGGGAGCTTCTTCTCCTCGGTCCCTCACTCTCACACACTCACTCACTTCCTCTCCCAAGCACAAGTAAAAAGGCAAGAAGAAGAGAAGAAGAAAAAGAAGCTTTTTGCCACACACGAGAATGAGCTTCTCATTCACTTTTCAAGTTTATATACATGTCCTACTTCCCACAGGGGGCCATCCTCAATTTTTACATGGCCGGCCATGGCCTAGGCCCTTTTTCTCCATGCTTTCACTTCCTAGCTAGTCCTACCACCCTTCTAAGTTTACAATTTGCACAGGAGGGAGCCTGGTGTTCTTTTACAAGGATTTGAGAGCACCTTTGCATTTAAAGGTGCGCTTTCTTGCTTTTAACTTCTCCAGACTTTGGTGGCTGTGCCTTGGACTTTTGGCAGTTGTTTCCATGCTTTTGGATTTTTTTTGGACTTATTATTCTTCTGGGTGCCTTCTCCATGCCTGCCCTACGCTTTTTCGTACTTCCCAAATTTTTCTATTTTCCCGCTTTTTTCCTGTTGTTGCTGGTGTTATAGTAAACAGAAGAGAGAGAGAGACAAGATGTGGAAACTCCAATAGTCACAACATGTGATCGGCCTCCCTCATTCTATTGGTCATGAAAATAATAAAGAATAAAGTGATAGTGATGGATGCCTGCCACACCTGTAGTTTACAAGTGTGTGGGTATTATCAATGTAGTGCATACAGGGGTGGCATAGGCACAGGCATCTTTACCCCTAATATGCAATACCTCTAGAATCCTCATTTTTTATTTGATAACTTTTAAGTTGACACTCAAAATCCATTTCATTGAAATGATGCAAATCTTTCTGCAATTGGAGTAATAGTACTTGATTTTATTGCAATAAACTTCAAAAATCTCCAATAGACTTTTCGATTCATTTTTTGATGCAAAAGCATTGAGCTTAGATCCCTTATAAGATCAAGAATGCGTTTGAACTTTTGCCATCAATATCCCTTGCTACTTTCAAGCAACTTTGACCAAGTCTTATTCCTAGTTCTAAGAAGCATTCTTGTGGTACTAAGCTTTTAGAGCTTTTCAATGCATTTTTTAAATGGAAAAATCTTGAGCTTGGATCCAAAATAAGATCAATAGCACATTTTTTTATTATAGTAGACCATTTTCCTTCTATCACTTTGACTTTTGCCATCAATGTCCCCTATTATTTTCAACTAACTCAAATCAAGCCTAGTTCTTTGTTCTAAGCACCATCCTCACGGTGCTAAGCTTTCAAAGTTTTGATTTCCTCTAATTGATTTCAAAATCAAGTAACTTTTGCAAAATTTTACCTAGCCAACTAAGCAAGATACACATTGTTCTCTTTGAAAGTTTGCATAGCTCCTTTCTAGATTTGTTTTATCAATTCTCTAGGTATATTAATAACATAATACTTGTTGTTTACAAGCTTCTTGGCATGTATGATGGTAGTTTTGACAATGTACTGTTCTAGCTTAGTTAACTTTCTTTTTCATCTCATGATTTTTTAGAAAATTGATATTTATTGGCAAGACAATACTACCATCTCGACACGGCCTACTTGCACATAAAATGTTGAACATATAGGAGACTTATACATCAATGGATGTGCTATTTACAAAGTTCCATTCACCCAATGATTAATTTATTTTGCCTTACTTTCTTAGCCTTTGTGCTTCAACATGATCACTACAAACTTTGTTATGCTTTCTTTGCCATGGAGAGAATTATGCTTCCAACATCATGTGAATGTCGATCCTCTTTTTGTCTAAAGATTGATTCCCAAGCTGTACTTATTTAATTTATTTTATCATTTACATGCTAATAGGTTCTACTAATGAGTTTTTTTAATAGATACAATCTCCATCCATTGGAACAACGAGACCAATACTAGGAAATAAAACTAGTGATTTAGATCTCACCTAAGTTGGTCAAGCCTAGGTGAATTTGGTCCTTATGATGTGATTTTTTACTTGAAACAATCTAGCTTAAGAGTAAGACTTTGTCAACACCTCAAACTTACTAAAAACCCAATACCTCATCAATCCACCCAACATGCTCTTTAATATGCTAGTTGATTTCTCTCACACCATAAATACCCTTGATTAGACAATGTGAAGTGAAATTTTTAAGCTAAAATATTACATGGGTGGCATGAGCTTACCAAGATCCACATCAATATGAGTTGGGAGGTCTCTGTATAAGACGTAAGCTCTTGTATGAAGGTTCACAAAACAATATAAATTGGAGTGAAAAGATTTTGATTTGTCATAGTTTCTTTTTTTTTTAAATCAAATACATAGTACTAGCTAAGATAAGCACCTTGATTTTATGAATATATTTAATTGGTACCTTATGCCAAACATATTATTTTCATGC
This sequence comes from Lygodium microphyllum, assembly GCF_053477565.2. NCBI lineage: Eukaryota > Viridiplantae > Streptophyta > Polypodiopsida > Schizaeales > Lygodiaceae > Lygodium > Lygodium microphyllum. The sequence goes on from NC_141148.1 coordinate 131,606,067, forward strand.
TATATAAAATGTTGGCATGCTAACGCCAAGATTCTAAGCTTCTGTAAGTTAAAACATGGACTCCTAAACAGTTATGCACACTAAAATTTCAAAATTGTTCAATTTGTGATATGTACTTAAGGTTTCACATTGTCCATCTCTATTTGGTATTCCTATTGAAGGGCTCCAAATGGAATCATAAGGATTTATTTGTAGTATTAATTCAAAAACTTGATGCAATCTTCATAAAAGCATCCCTTGATTAAAGAAAGAAGAAATTCAACATGCTTTAGAGGACCACCTTGGCAATTCATTGTCAAACTATGTGTCAAACTAGGACTACGATTCAAACAATCCAACATAATTGAAAACTACTTGGAATACAATAATAGGTTAGAATACTCTCGCACACAATTATGTTATTTGAGATTGTGTGAACCAATCACTATTTGGAATGTTGATTTTTTCACATGAGCTTTTTGTTTTACGTTAAAATCAAAAGGTATTTGGTTAGGGGTCCCAATGAAGCAATATTAAACTCTCAAAACATACACTAGTAATTTCTTACTAATTGGACAACTTCTACTTACAACACATGGGTGCTAATTTTCTATATTGAATTTAAGAAATTCAAAATTTTGATGTCATGTTTCTACAAACTATAAATAAGCAATCGGAATAACAATGTTGAATATGTGTATCAGGTGATTAGTAAGACATTGAGAGACCCAATATTTTGTTTGATATGGTACATAAGAATAGAATGATAATCCTATTACAAGCCATGAGCATACAATATTCCAACTTGTTGCACATAGATGGTTTGTCTCCTTAGATGAAGGCAACAAAAAAGTTTACAATGTATTTTCTCATCACAAAATTTTTTTGTATCAGTTTCTTGGAGCTTCCTTTTCCAATGGAAGTTCCAAACAAAAAGGTATAGTTAATGCACACATGTAAGGTTGTTGCAATTTTGAAAGAAGCCATTTCAAAGGGTCTATATCCAATCATCTTAAAGTTAATAATATAAAACTTTTACTACCTTTACATGTATGATAGGTAAGCACGTGAACCTTCATATTTAAGTAAAAGCTTTCAAAGTATTATTTATATGTATGATAGGTAAGCATGTGAATTTTATTATCACCTCTTACATCCCATAAGAATATGCATGCTTCGATGGGTTAATGTGCATGTTATTGATTATGAGGTTTTTAGGGGAATTGGAACGATGCACGTGCCCAAGGTGAGACAAATATTGACGAATCCTTTATTTATTTATATTTATATTTATACATATATATATATATATATATATATATACACATACATATATACATATATATATATATATATATATACATACATATATATATGCATATACATATATACATATATGTATGTATGTGTGTGTGTGTGTGTATATATATATATATATATATATATATATATATGTATGTATGTGTGTGTGTGTGTGTATATATATATATATATATATATATATATATATATATATATATATATATATATATATATATATACACACACACACACATACATACATATATGTATATATGTATATGCATATATATATGTATGTATATATATATATATGTATATATGTATGTATATATATATATATATATATATATATATATATATATATATATATCTATATATATATATATCTATATATATATATGTATGTATGTATATAAATATATATATGTGGGATTGAGGGAAATATCGATGAGTCTTTTTGACATGCACACAAAATACCAACACACATTTCAGTGCATATATTGAATATTCACCCATGTTCATTCCAACATACATTTACATATTGTCAATGTGCATTACATCACATATACGGATGTTTTTTAAAATAATTTCACCCAAGACTTCCCTCTTCATCTTTATTTCTAGCACCATCCAGCTCTCTTGAAGTAAGTGTTGTAATAACTCTATTATACTTTTCATCAAAAACTTCCATGTTTTCTTTTGGGAAATCTTTGTATGGAAAATATGCAACATAGGTTTAAGGTAGTTGAAATTTGTGATTTGTTAAGGTTTTACTTTGGATTCAAAAGAGGGAGAGGGAGAGGGAGAGGGAGAGAAGAGAGGCAAAGGAAAAGGAGAGAGAAGAGAGAGGAGAGGAGAGGAGAGGAGAGGAGAGAGAGGACATGAGAGAACAACAAAGAGCATGTCATTTAGGCTGCACAATCATTATTGCACTCAACATTGTGAGCAGAGTCAAAGCACTCGGTTTATATTGGGTAGAGCCAGTGCTCTCATCATCACTCCTTGGGTTGTACCTACACTTGTGGCTAGAACCCTTGCGATGGCTGTGACACACTCTATCACTAAAGGAACATTGACCCTTTGCTCAAGGGAGTGACCTTCTTTAGTATGTTCCTCACTCCAATCCCCCATCTATCCCCTAGTCTATTCCTCAATACATTGGGTCATCACAAGGCCCCTTTGCCACACTTAGTGGGGGGGACAAGCCTAAACATGTTTTACCATGGCTTCATATGCTTTGATAGGTTCACTACTCAATAGTCTTTGAGGTTTGAATCACACTACCTTTGATCCACCTTCTACTCCCCCATCCCTAACCATATTCTCGCTCTCCCATTTTATGACATCAACATGATTTCTTATCAGAGCTAGATGCACATTCCAAAGAGGAGGCCCCATTCCATGGTGCTCACCCATCCCATAGCAATTGCAATTGCCCATCTACATTCAACGTGTCATACCACTTGGCTTCTCCTACATGATCAATGACCAAATAGGGTAGCTAGCCATGAATAAGGAGGAGTAAGACTTATCGATCATATACATGAGCTACTCTCCATAGTGAGTTCCACAATTATCTATGGAAGATAGGTTTTCAAATGACTATATGCAGATATACATCATGAAACATCTCTCCCACCTTCCCTCATAGGCACAAGATGCATATAACAATGGCTTGTCTCATCCCACCTACTGCACTAGAAAAAGAGAGAAGAATATGGGTAAGGGTAGGTAGCTTACTGCAGAAACGGGCTAAGTATGAGAGAGAGCCATTCAGAGTAGCAATGTATACAAGCAAGAAGTAGTACATTTTGCATTAGTTGATGCCTCTTTAAATAGGTGAAGGTTTACCACAAGTATAATGCATTTGGCGAAGGTTTACCACAAGTATAATGCATTTGGCCTCTTTTTTGGTACCAACACATCTATCCTTATCCTTCCAAATATCTATCCATTTTCTTAGAGATAGTTTCCATACATATATATCAAATATGTTAGCAGGGAACTCAACATATAAGCCCATTAGTTTTTTAAAAAGGATCATAAGTCAAAAAGAGACCATGACGCAAGACAAAAAAACGTTTGAAAATTAGGTAGCTAGAGGTTGGGTAAAGGTAGAAAATGCTTTTGGGATTTTTGAAATATAGATGGAGGATTTTAAGGGGATTAAATGTATCCTTGCCTTTTGTCCCAATGGTTTTTGCCATATGTTCTATTTTACATAACTACATACAAATTAGAGGGGAGGTGGAGCTTTTCAAACAAGATCATCCACACACAAATGGAGATACTGCACTTAGGTGGAGGGTAGTGATGAACAAGCAAAGAGTTGTAGACCTACAAATGAGAATGGCATTGTCTAAAGACTTTATTCGAAAAGTCTGGGAGAGAATTGTGGTCTTGGTAGATAAGGTTTTTTTGTCATGTTAAAAATGTTTGTTTTAATTTCGCAAATGCTAACCAGCACATATAGATTGACATATGTCTTTTTTGTTTGGCCTTAGGACAATGGACAAAGTGGACACAATGTTATAAGCACAATCTTTTTGTTTTGTAGACCTTTTAGGTCCATTAGAGTTTGCATTGTGTGCTTGTCATTTTCTTGTCTTGCATTGCATGTATTTATACAGTGGCATGGACAATAATGTGCAATGAAACGAGGGTCATTTGTGGGGTTGAAATGGAGGGAGGGGCTAGGGAGAGTGGAAAAGTGGCAAAGTGGGAGAGCATAAGCATTTTCTTTGTAGGACGCATTGACATGTGCATGTTAGTTTTAGATCGTACTTATGTTTAGAGTTGTGAAAATTAGGGTGAGAACTTGGTAGGGCGAGGGGGGGAGGGTGAGGGTGAGGGAGCTTCTGGGATATAATAGTAGCAACGAGTATATGTGATTGTGCATAAGTTCCATTCCTTGCTCGAGAATCAAGATTGCAAGTACATTAACATGCTAGTTGGGTTAAGCACATGAATAGGAGAGGTTGAAGATAAGTAACAAACACAAAGCACATAAAACAAATAAAATTATGGCTAAAATAAAACCAATCAAATCACAATTAAAATCATGATTTGAATTAATATAATAAATGTAACATTTTACTTACAATTAGAATAAAGAGTTAAATTTATAGTTGAAATTAAATTAAAACATTAATAAAATAACAATTATTCTAACAAATAAATAAACAAAGTAATAATTAGCCTAACATTTAAAAAAATAATTAAATTAGGGTTAGAATCACATTAATAAACCAACAAGATGACAATTGACTTAAAATTAATTTAACAAAGTAATAAAAAAGTTGAAAAGTTGAAACAAAATAATACAAATTAGGATTGGAATTACACAAAAAAACTAATAAAGTAACAATTCAACTAAGAGTGAACCTAAAAATTAATCTAACAAAGTAATAATTAACCTAACCAATAGAAATTACACCTATGAATAATATATTAACTCAAATTCAATAGTTTAAGTAATGAGTAACAACTAGGAGAAATCAATTCAATAATTAAACTAAGAGTGTGTAAATTACAATAAAAAATGAACTAAGATAAGCAAACCAGTTGAAAGTCAACTAATGCTCAAATAAACCAACAAAATAATAATTAAGTAACAAACAAGAATCATATTAATGAATGATAAATAAAATAATACATGAAAATTTAAACTAACATATTAAGACAAATAGGAGTTACAAATTATATTAAATTAAGTTATCTACAAATTTATTTAATCAACTTACCACCTTCATTCTCAAGCTTGCAAGGAATCGAATTTATTCACAATAGCATATACCTATTAATACTGTCATATCCAAGAATCCCCCTCAAACCCCTCCCTCACCTAAGTTCTCACCCTATTTTTCACAACTCCAAACATAAGTATGATCTAAAACTAAACATGCACATGCCAAGGCATCCCACGAAACAAAATGTTTATGCTCTCCCACTTTGCCTATTTCCTACTCTTCCTGCCCCCTCCCTCCATTTTCAATCCCACAAATGACCCCATTTCCATGCACATTAATATCCATGCCATTGTCTAAATACATGCAATTGCAAGACAACAAAATGACAAGCACACAATGCAAACTCTAATGAACCTGTAAATTCTACAAAATAAAAAGAGTGTACTTGTAACATTGTGTCCAATTCATCCATTGTCCTAAGGCCAAATAAAAAAAATACACATCAATCTGTACGCGCTTATTAGTATTTGCAAAATTAAAACAAACATTTTTAACATGACAAAAAAACTTACCTACTACCAAGACCACAATTCTCTCATAGCTGTTTTGAATAAAGTCTTCGTACAATGCCATTCTCATTTGTAGCTCCATAGCTCTTTGCTTACTCGTCACTACCCTCCACCTAAGTGCAGCAACATCTCCATTTGTCTGTGGATATTCTTGTTTTGAAAGCTCCACCTCCCCTCTCATTATGTAATTATGTAAACTAGAAAACACGATAACAACCTTTGGGACAAATGGTAGGGATACATTTAATCCCCTTAAAATCCTCCATCTATTTTTCAAAAATCCCAAAAGCATCTTTTATATTCACCTAACCTCTAGTTATCTACTCTTCAAAAATGTTTTTCTATTTTGGATCGTGGACTCCTTTTGATTTAAATGCCTTAAAAAAACTAATGGCCTTATATATTGAGTCCCTCACAAGATATGGCCTTCATCTACTATCACTCTCACATAATTAGTTCACTAAACACCTCATAATACTTTATTTACTAAAACACTTTTGAGCCCTTGAAGTAAGTGGAATCATGTGTCCTACTAGGAATAGCACACACAATGTTCCAAAATAACTTTCTCGAGCAAACCACTTCTTGTAATGACAAAAAGTGGATAAAGTGTTTCGAAATGTATTTTGCTATGGAAAGTATTGTTGTTCAAATTTTTTTAAAGGAATATGTCTTGGCATCAATGGCTCCACACATGTTTAGGAGGCAAGCTTTCTCCTCATACTTTGTCATTATGGTCCACAAATGTTCATCACTCAAGATAGTAATGGCAAACATGTATGAAGTGTACAATATTGGACAACTAGCTTGACATGCTTCCTAATTGTGGAGTCACTCATCCTCTTGAATAGTTGAATCATAGTCCTAGTAGATGCTTTGTAAGCTAGATACAATAAAACTTGTGCTAAAGTGTGATTTTCTCATATGGGTTCTCTAGCAGGAGCCTTTATCCTACATGTAAGAAACCAATGAAATTTTGAAATTCCATTTCTACCCTCTTTCTCTCTCACACATTTTTGAATACATTGTTTTGAATAATTAACAATATCAACAAGCCTTCATCTACTCTATTTGGGGTTTATGTTGATGAACTCTCAAATTATGTGGATAGTTTAGGGGGAGTACATGTGAGCTAGGCTAAGACAATTGATACTCATTTTGTTGTATGTGGATGATGTGGTATTGATTTGCAAACTCTCCCAAGGGCTTGTAGAGATGCATGAATGCACTGCAAGTGTTTTGTATGGATAGAAGATTGACGATGAACCTTTAGAAAACCAAGGTGATGGTATTTAATACCACACAAGTGTGGATAATCCCAATAGGCATCAATTCACTTTTGGAGGAGATACAATTGAGTATGCTAGATCTTATGTATATTTCAGACTCGCCTTTATAAGACCTACACTTCCATTACAAGATGCAGCATTGCTAGGTTGGAGAGAGGTTATGCAACATTAGAGAACTTGAGCTTATGCAACATTGGAGAACTTGAGGAGAAATGTCCAAATGCTCAACTCTAGAAACCTCAAACTAAATTGTGGCTCTTTGATACATCGGTTATCCTAGCCTTGCGATAGGGATCCCCAATATGGGGCCCATCTTTGCAAAAAGACTAGAAGAGTATTGAGAGGCCACTAATGATGATGATTGCTTGCATGATTCAAAGCAAACCATTAGTGTCCCATATTAGAGTAGAGGTTGGAGCATCATATGTGGTCACGAGGCATTATTTTAGTCAATTACTTGCTTATAAAGGTTATGGGAGCTCTACAAACACAAATATCCACGAGGCTAGCATTGACTTCCTTCTTCTTCCCTCTCTCTCCCTCTCCCTCTCCCTCTCCCTCTCCCTCTCCCTCTCCCTCTCCCTCTCCCTCTCCCTCCCTCTCCCTCTCCCTCTCTCTCTCTCTCTCTCTCTCTCTCTCTCTCTCTCTCTCTCTCTCTCTCTCTCTCTCTCTCTCTCTCTCTCTCTCTGTGGGTTTTCGGCCCTACATTGCATGCCCCATGTGAGTGTTGCTAGAGCAAGTTGTAGAAGCATGCATCTGGTCTCATTTTTGCCTCTCTCTCTCTCTCTCTCTCAAGATGCATCCATCAAGAGAGAGAGAAAGAGAAGTAGTGTGACCAATCATGCTAGTATTATAGTTCTCCGTACCACGGGACACCCACTCTTAAAGAGTGGTATTATGGTATCCTCTATTTAACTCATTGGAAAACCCTCACACACGGCTCTATTAAAAAAGTGCCTCAATAAAGGATCAAATATCTCACACACATGTATAAAATGTTTGCCAATCAAGCCATCATGATCTTGTTCCTTCCCATGCTACAAACTACAAATTGTCTCTATCACTATCCCTATAGTAAAGTATCAACTACAAGACGGGTCAACGGGCCCTTGCGGGACAGGCATAGGGGGCTTGCCTTGTACATCATACAAGTTCTCTCCATAAGTGTACCATGCCTCTAGTTCTATGATTGGTGTATACAACTACCTTTCCTAGAACGTTCCCCATGCCCTTTTATTGTCCCACCCCAAAAGCAACTAGTATGTCTTTGCCTACAATTTGGCCAAATATGCTAGTTTCTTTCTTCATAGTAGTAGAGATTAAAAGATCAATCAACCTTGCCTATGTGTAGTAGCAATTGTAGCTACCTCATGCTACAACTTTATATATGCCTCACGACACTCATAATCATAGCAAATATTTTGTGGAGCAATACTTCATGGTAGGGTGGAGAAATGCATATTATTAGGGAAGGCATGTATCATTTGATGCTATGGTGATCATGGAGTTGAGGGAAGAACTCATGGAATGCAAAAGACAATTGGAAATAGTGAAGAAAGATATGTCCAAAAATCATGCTAGGGTGGACCTCAAAGAGGGGCTGAAAGAATGTAAAAAGCATATAGAATTGATTATATGTACATGAGAAGGGGAAAATCACCTCAAATATACAAGACTAAATAAAAGAGATCCATGTCCACATAGAAAAGGAAATCAACTCATGGGCTAAAGTGACAAAACAAACACAAGCACAAGTAAAGGAAACCATACAATGGATCGATGTTTAGAAAATAAAAAAAGTCACTTGTCCATAAATTGGAGGTCATGAATGCCACCCATGAGGATAAAAATAGGCACAAACAAAGTGCCAATTATCGATGCATGGCATGTGGGTACAATGAAGGTTCTAATACATAGCCTCATGTTCTTGAGCTTGCAAAGAGGGGAAATTTGTAGTGTATTGTGACGGATGGGTGATTATCACCAATCATAAGTCCAAATGATAGTGCATTGCCTAGAGATGTTGAGATTTAGTATAGAACTATAATGGAGCTCTTAGAATAGATGTTTGATATTTTGAGGGTACTTTTTGAAATGTAGAATACCATGTATACTGAGACACCAATGCATAAGTAGGCATCTAGCAAAGGTACAAGGATATAGATGGGAGTTAGTTTTTTGCCCTTGGTCATGCATAGTGTGGGGAACAAGAGTATCAAGTGGCATAGTTTATTTAGGCAAGAATTTTCTAATTAAGCACATGTAGTACATACAGATACTAAGGTTGACACCTACGTATTTGAGTATGTAGAGATGGACTTAGAGAGTTATACATAACAGTTTCCTATTTTCTATTGGTCCATTCTAGGTATGCACCATCAGGTGATGTCGCAAAGGAGTCCCCCTACATGCAACTATTGAGGATATTTTACAATTTGCTAGTATGGGTGGCATATTCATAGTTAGAGATTTTAATGCATACAAAAATATTGCCCACATAGTAATGTATGACAAGCGGCCCCATGTACTGAGAGATTGCCCTAGAGGATGTAAGTATGCAAATATTATCATGTGATTGTGGGAAGATAATAGCATATGGCAAACATTTTATCCCATTATAGAGTGCAACTAAGACAATCATATTTAAGGGCATGTCATGATGGCCAAGTTTAGAAGGACCTACATGTTGGAACCCTAAGGGAGTATCAAGTACAGTAGACTATTTGATATGTAACCCTCTTTGTTGCTAAATATAATTGACTTTTCTCTCTTAGGCAAACCTATTGGTTTAGCAATATCATTCATATTTAAGTTTTACAATGACAAGTAGTTGCACTAAGAGCTCACTTGTTGCTGCAATTTTAGATAAGCTAAATACAAATTTCTCTAGGAGACTTCTCATGTATATAGAGTTGTAGTATATGGTGGATTGTTTACTATGGACCCATATTGCTCGTTGGATGAGATGACAACAAGGTTAGGAGCAAATCAAGCATGTTCTCAAAATTCATACAAAAATGTCCAGATAGATCTTGTAAACAATCTTGCACTTGGATAAGAAAGACCCTTTATTGAAGAAGAGGTGAAGTTTGCTATTTGTAGCATGAAAGATGGAAAATCCCCTAGGATCGATGAGATCCTAATGGACCTATGTAAGAAGTTGTTGAGTATTTGTGCTAATCTCTTTGTTAAAGTGGTAAACTACTATGAGTCCTATAGTTGGCTGCTTGAGAAACTCAACATGGTTTTAATCAAGGTGGTCGTTAAAGGGTTGTAGAGGAGGAAACCCTCTCACTATCAACCAGTCATAATGCTTAAATTTACATATAAGGTCTCTGCCAAGGACCTTCCACTACACATTGAATTTTTGTTGACCTACCCATGATGACATTGCTTCATTTATAGCATGTGTAATCAATGGATTATGCCACGAGTCAAAATGTTGAGTTTATGTTGATGAATATGGATTTGGAGAAATCTTATGGTGGATTCGGCTAGGACTTTATAATAGAAACTTTGCAAGCCTTGGGATTTGGGACTCTTTGTCAAGATGGTGAGAGAATTATTTAATAATACCTCTACTCTCCCTCTACTTGCATCTTTATGAATGGGATCATCTCCACTCCCTTTCCATTATTGAGGTCAATTTGATAGGAGTATCCATTAGACCTAATGCTTTTCACAATAATTTGTGATTCTTAACTACGGAAGCTTAAAAAGAGTATTCAATAAAGAGTGATTAGAGAGTAGAGACTCTTTGATAATAGCACCTTCATAGCATAATTCTTGCAAACTACAATAAGTGTGGTAAAACCTGGCAAATGTAATGTGAATCCTCTTTTTAGGTGTATTTGCAATTTGAAAACTTGTTGATCAACTACACCAAGACATAAATATTACCTAGTTGGAATGAGCAACGGCAATGGATGATGTAATATGTATTTAAAAGTAATGCAGCTTTGCTAGATGTTTTGTTCTTGGATGCTTAACGGGGTGGGTTTGCTATGAGACAATAGTCAACTAGTTCAAAGAGAATATCATAGCCAATATGGATAAGTGGAGACAATTCCTACTATCCTTTGCTAGCAAGCTTGTCCTTATCAAGAATATGCTTGGCAAGAGTGATACAGAGGGTCCTTGATCATTTTCAATACCACAACATAGTTAGAAATACAAATAGATTTTGAGGCCTTTCTTTGGATATTCAAAGAATGGCAAGCTTGGCATGTCGTTGCTTTGTGGTAGTCGAGACTGATTGCTTGCCTCTTCTAGGTATGATCACAAGTTGTCCTACTCCAGAGATTGCCATGCTTAGGTGGATTGGGTACATAAAATCAATGAATCCTGAGTTCAAGCACATAGCAGGTAAAGATTAAAAAAGAATATAGCGATAGGGCCCAACCTCCCCCATGATGAAAGTCGTGATTTGATATTGTTCGTTATAAAAATGTTGAGTTACATAGATACATATACATCTAGATTCCATACCTCATGGATGCATGCAAAGGGAATAGAAATATCGATCTTAAATGAAGTTTAATTGCATGAGAAGGTATTTTGAAGGTTGCAATAGTAGTGGCATAGCTTTTGATGTGCCAAATATTGACGTTTTCACATCACTATTGTGTCCATAATGTGTGGAAACCCCCAAAACAAGTCTTAAAGCTTTGAATTCCTATTTTAAATGAGTAAGAAATATTAAGTTTATATTTTGCATTGTTCTATAGATTTGCATGTGATCTTGTTACTTTTGTGCTCAAAATAGTAATATCCATCTTTTTGGGCTTGCTTTTCGTGGTTTGACTGCCTTACTTTTGCTAATAAATTTTTAGACCCAAATTTTTTTCCTAAGGTCTAAAACATATTTTTAACATTACAAAAGCAATCATTTTACCCCATGCACCAAAACGTGCACCGTTAAAAAATATAAAGACAATTGCATCTTATTACTATATTATTTTCATTAAGTTTGAAAAGCCCCGAACCTCCAGAGGGCTTCTCGAACCTAGCCCCTTTTCCAAACCTCCTTTTTTCAATCAAAACCCCCTCCCCTCCCCTCTTTCTCACGTGTAATCTCTCCTTTTCTCTTCCCCCTCCCTTTTTTCATTGAAAGCCCCTCCCCCCCTCCCCCCCCCCCCCCCCCCCACCCTTGTAAAATTAAAACTCCCTCCCCTCTCTCACACTTATAATCTCTCTCTTCCTTTTTCCCCTCCCCTTTTTAATTAAATTCTTCCCCCCACTCTCTCTCTCTCTCTCTCTCTCTCACATTGTTAAATTAAAAATTTTAATTTAATTTTTAAGTAAATATCTTAATATCTTTTTTTAATTTAAAGTTTTTTGGACATAGTTTTTTACACACTTTGAGAAGAAGAATAATAATAATAATGAGGAGGAGGAGGAGGAAGAGGAGGAGAAGGATAAAAAGAAGAATAAGAAGAAAGAGAAAAAGATAGAGAGAGGGGGGAAAGAGAAAAGAGAATAGTTTTTTTAAATTAAACCTTTTTTAATATAATTTTTGACTTAGAGAGAGACATAAATAGGAAATATATCATTTAAAAGAGAGAAAATAGGGGGAGAGAAAGGGAAAGAGAGAAAAGAGAATAATAGAGAGAGAAGAAAAAGTACATAGAAAAGAGAGCAAGAGAAAAAAACTTGAAAGAGAAAGAGAAAGGAAAAGAGAGAGAGAGAGAGAGAGAGAGAGAGAGAGAGAGAGGGGGGGGGAGGAAACAGAGAGAAAGAGAATTATTGAGAGAGGAAATATAAAATTTAAGAGAGAGAGAGAGAGAGAGGAAAAGAAAAAAGGAAATGAGAGGATAGAGGGGGGAGAGAGACAAAGAGAAGAAAAGGAGAGAGAGAAAAGAAGAAGAATAGAGAATTTGAACACAGAGAGAATTATAGAGAGAAGAAAGATAAAATTTAAAAGAAAGAGAAAAGGAAAAAATTTAAAGAGAATAAAAAATGAAAAAAGAGGAGAGAGAGAGAGAGAGAGAAAGAAAAAAGAGGAGAGAGAGAGAGAGAGAAAGAGAAAGAGAGAAGAGGAAGAAGAAGAAGAAAGAGGAAAGAGAAAGAGAGATGGGAAAAAAGAGAAAAGAGAAAAGAGAAAAGTCTTTTTTAAATTTGAATATTTTTTGAGAGAGAAAGGGAGAGAGGAGAGTGGGGAAGAGAAAGAGAGAAAAGATAAAATTTAAAAGAGAGAGAGGGAGAGAAGAAAAATATAAACTTTAAAAGACAGAGGGAGAGAATAAAAAAAGAAAATTTAGGAGAAAGAGGAGGAGAATAAAAGGGGACAAAGAGAGAGAGAGAGAGAGAGAGAATATAAACACATAAAGAGAGAGAAATATATATAGGAAAAATATAAAATTTATATACTTTAAGAGAGACTAAGGGAGGGAGAAAAAAGAAGAAGAAAAAGAGAGAGAGAGAGAGAGAGAGAGAGAGAGAGAGAGAGAGAGAGAGAGAGAGAGAGAGAGAGGGAACATGTCGAGAGAATTATAGAGAGAGGAAAGATAAAATTTAAAAAGAGAGAGATAATAAAAAATAGAGGAGAGAGAATAAAAATTTTAAAAGGAGAATGGAGAGAGAGAGAGAGAGAATTAGATATAGGGAATTTGGAGGGGAGAGAGAGTAAAGAAAAATATTAGAAACAAAGAGGGAAAAGAGGAGAGAGAAAGATGAGAAATGGATTGTTGAACAAAGTTGCCACTTCAAGGCAGCAAAGCTGTTATGAAGCGGTCGAGCATTCCATTCACACAAAGCACGCATAGAACGCTAGTCTACATAACTTCATCTAATATCTACTCATAAGAAAAACAAAACACATTAATACCCTACTATCCATTTATCAAGACAACGTGACTAGTGTTACACACAACTTCATGTGCCATAAGTCACTATTATGGAATGAAGAGACAAATGGAAGTTTAAAAATACATACATAAAAAATATTGTTTTCATAGAAATAACATTGCCGAAGGGTGAAAACATAATTGTCCTCAATTGATGAAACATAAACAACACGGGTGATTAGTCACATGCTACTACTACCTCATGTAGCAATTTTGCAATAAATGAATGAGGTAATCTAGAATTCAATAATGTGCTACCTCATGCATGAAGCTACACATTCCCTATGACAATAAGGCAACCATGGATTTTTTGAGCATTGCATCATGCACACAATTTGTGTGCATTTGGACTTAATATGACTATGAGTGGTATGCAAATATTAGATAGGTGTAAATCAAAGTAAGCCATGACTTTTGAATCAATTGGGACTATTCAATAGAATGGTTTTTATGCTTAACTCAAGTGACCTATGATATTGAGTATCTATTCGCATAGTGTTCTGGTCATAGTCAAGGATAACTTTGGGTACTTAGGTTTTGGTATTGTCCTCAAGTAGTAGAGAGCCATCTATAGCTGGTGTGCTAGTTGGCATTCCCTTACAAGGTTTTAATAAGAAAACCTTATCTTTCAATATATTAGATGCACAATATTTAGTAATAAACTTTAAGATTGATGATAGCCCTAGATCAAAATTTTAAGAGGCATTTATTTAAAAGCAAAATAGAGTTGCAAGATACCGAAAGCCAAAGCTAGTAAACAATTGAGAAATAATTCATAGTAATTGATGATAGCCCTAGATCAAAATTTTAAAAGGCATTTATTTAAAAGTAAAATAGAGTTGCAAGATACCGAAAGCCAAAGCTAGTAAACAATTGAGAAATAATTCATAGTAAATATATTAGTTGAAATATATATTATAAAGCTATAATGTATTTAATTAATAAGTATAATAGATATACCTAGTTTCTAATGGTTCATTAGGCTTAATTCAACTTCCAATTGTATGTGCTAAAATATTTGACATTGTAGCTCGCTAAATCTAAATCATGGGTATGTATAACTTTCTCATAGACTTTTAAAATTAGTCAAAGATCATAGCTAGAGAATTGTAGTTGGTAAAAAGTACTACAAATCACATACCATTAAATGGTAGCTAAATCTATGCATACGGGCATCATTTTGGAGCTAAAGCATGATCAAAGCTAATATTTTGGTTGTTATAGTAAAATTTCCATTTCACTTTGTTTTCCATTTATAATATTTTAATAGTACTTATGAATTTAAAAATACATATAAGTAGAACTTAACAATATTTTTTGTATTCTATAAAACTTGTTATACACAGTATCTTAAAAAATATACTAAAATTTGGTCAAATTGATACATATAAGTAACCAAAAATAGATATCTATGCTTATTAACTATAAAATCTAGACATACATGCTATCTTTTTCTAAGAATAACTTCAAAAATTTAGCTAAAAATATATCTTTAGACCATTTAACAAACTTAAATGTTTTCTTTTTATCGTATATTAAAATTTCAAGTGAGTTGAAAACTTGTCTTTACATAAGTTTGAATTGCAAAATTTCACCAAGTGTGGGTCAATTTAGAGGCCTACTGTGTGGAGAAAAATATATTTCTAAGTATTGATAGTGGGTTCACAATTATATAGATCATATTCTTAAGATGTATCACAAATTTTGAGAACAAGGTTATCAAAATAGGGTCCAAAGTTAGCTAAAACTCAACTTTTCTACTCGCTACTTTGAAATATGGGTTTAAGGTCACTTAGGACTCAAATATCTCATGAAATATTTTGGACATATAAAAGTTTTATTTAATATACATTAGAGATCTTCTTAATAGCTAAAACTTTCTTGTTTATAGTATATTCAAATTCTAAACATATAAAAAGTTACAATGCTTGGAAAAGTTTGTAAGAGTGGGGTTCTATTGATGTAGATGGGTATGACGATGGCAACTAAGATTTAAGACTTATGTATCCATATTCAAACACAAACTAGGCTGCCCATGATTGAGCAAGAGACTAACTCATTCAATTTTCTTTTTAAACTTTAAAGCTTTAGCTTGATGTTAAGCTTTAAGCTTGATTTTGAACCTAAGCTCTCTTTTAAAAAGAGTGGGGTTCTATTGATGTAGATGGGTATCACGATGGCAACTAAGATTTAAGACTTATGTATCCATATCCAAACACAAGCTAGGCCGCCCATGACTAAGCAAGAGACTAACTTATCCAATTTTCTTTTTAAGCTTTAAAGCTTTAGCTTGATGTTAAGCTTTAAGCTTGATTTTGAACCTTAGCTCTCTTTTAGAAAGAGGTTTTTGCCTCAACAAGGTGCAACACAAGTGATACGAAAGATGAGAAATAGAGAAAATTGAATCTTGAAACTATGGCTTTTGATATTTCTAGTGTGCTCTTTGTGTGATGGTTATAATTGTTCTAACAAGTTAGACTAATAAAGCTTAATTCTTCGAGGGAGCTTGCATTTGTGCAAGATGCTAGATGATTGGAAGCTTGGAGCATACCCAAGCTCTAATATCACTCTTGTGAATCAAAGTATGTGGCAAACCTAACATTTAAAAGCTTAGAAACATACATTCTCATGAGTTGACAACCAAGAATTGAGAGAAAATATATGATAGAGCACAACCTTCCCCATGATAAAATTGATAACTTTTAGTACTAAAGTTCTAGTGTCATCCTTAATTAGAGGAGAGCCATCTATAACTAGTGTGATAGTTGGCATTCCCTAACAAGGTTTTGATAGGAAAATCCTATCATTCAATATATGAGATGCAATGCTTGGAAAAGTGTGTCCTAAGTGGGGTTGTGTTGATGTAGATGGGTACCGTGATGGAAACTAAGATTTAAGACTTATATGTCCATACTCAAATGCAAATTAGGTTGCCCATGAGTGAGCAAGATGCTAACTAATCAAAATTTATTTTCAAACTTCAAAGCTTCAAGTTGATGCTAAGATTTAAGCTTACTTTTGAACCTAACCTCTCTTTAAGGAAGAGGTTCTCACCTCAAGAAGGCACCATATAAGTGATATGAAAGGCGAGAAAGAGAAAAACTTGAATTTTAAGAAGGGTGAGAAAGAGAGAAACTTGAATTTTGAGAGTATGGCTTTTGATATTTTCAACATGCTTGTTGTGATGGTTATGATTGTTTGTGACAAGCTAAGCATGTAGAGACTTCTTCTAAGGAGCTCGCCTTCGTGCAAGATACTGGATGATTGGAAGCTTGGAGCATAGCCAAGCTCTAATATCACTCTTGCAAAGTAAAACACCTAGCAAACCTAACATGTGTTCAAATCAATGGTCTCTTTTAGCTCTCTTTTATAGGTCTCTTTTAGCTCTCTTTTAGCTTGTGAGACAATGTTCAAATCAATGGTTGTTAAGTTAAAAGTTGTTACACATGCTTTGTGCTTGTTTTGTTGTTCAATATCATGTAGGACACCTAATACAGTTGGTTCAATGGCATGACTAAATTTGTCATTTCTTAGTGGGCTTTATGTTTGATCAATATTTGTGTATTGCAAATAGATTACACGTTGCCATTGATGGACACATTGGAAGGGAATATGTGAAAACTTTTAATTCATAGAAAATAGATATTATTAAAAAAAGAGATATTAAATGAATAAATTAATAACCCATAGAAGCTTATGTGAGCTTGCTTTCACACCTCAAATATTTGGAAAATCTAATGAGATCACAATGAAAACCTTGAAAGTGCTTGTCACGAAACCAAGTCATGTCACTTATGAGTATAAGAAATGTAACAACTTTGTTTGTACACATCCTATTTTGCATCTATATCCCTAGTTTGATCAATTTCAATATGTTAAGGTCTCCTCATTGAGGCTCATTTGTCCCCAAAATACTATTAGCTTCCATGTGACTCAAAGAATGCAATCCTTGCCCATCAATCAACATGGCTTGAGAACCCTAACATAGATTAGGTGACAAGTGTTATTGTGGCAGCTTTCCCATCAAAAAGCTTATGGGGAAAGATTGATGTGATTATTGATAGTACATGTCTAGAGACTTGACTAGTTAACATTTAAAATATGCAAAATATGCAAGAATTGCTCTCTCTCTCTCTCTCTCTCTCTCTCTCTCTCTCTCTCTCTCAAAGGATGTGATGGGCCCCTTCTTAAGTTGCCACCACAAGTGTGATATAAAGAACGGCTGAGGATGGTGGACTAAAGAGAGTATGATTGCATAGTTGCATAAAGCATGGTCATCATGGGGAAGTCATTAATAAAGAAAGAGCACCCCTAGAGAAGATGTGAGAGGAAGACAACAACATGTGCTATTTTTGTTTGGGAAAAATGAATCAAAACTCCCTTTTATTTTTGGGAGATTCTCAAATTCCCCTTGAATTTTTAATTACTTAAAAATATAGCAGTGCATTTTTTTGATTAGAAACATTGAATTGGAGTGGTCCATAGTTCCTCCCGGCCACCCACCGACCCGCCCACCCTCGACCCAAAATCTACTTTTGTGTGCCTCAAACAAAAGAATCACTACGAGGGACCTCATCTTCGTACGATAGCGTGAATCTGTCGCAAAGCCACTAGGAACACTAATACCACTTAGAAGATTTGGATAAGTGAGCTGTTTTGGTTTCTCATTGTATTATAAAGTCTTATCATCCCTCATAGACAGGCTCTCCATAAACACTCGTAACATACCATGATATATTGAGAAATATTTTCAGATATTTTTTCGCCAAAATTCTAAAGAGGAGTGCAGGAAATTTTGCCCAAATGGAGGACATCTCGGGGTAAATTTGATAATTGTTTTTTTGAAAAATTGGGGTCTGTGAAATTGTCATTTTTTATTTTTTAATTTGGGAGACGAGGAGCTTCATGTGGGTCACATCCCACGCAAACAAGTTGCTTATCCATCACAGGTGCAATTCACTGGGCCAAGCCAAAACCCCGTCCAGAATCCAGACGATTTCAATTGCAGGCAAAGCCCCTTCCAGATCGGTCTGCAGTAATCTTCTGCTCCTCCTGAGATCGTCAGCTAGCTGCTGCTGCCGCCGCCTCTGTGGTGACTCTGCGTAGCCAAAATTCCCATCCATTTTAGACGAACTGAGCTTCGGGTAGTCGAGTAGACCATGTCTGAGAGAAGCAATTGGCTCACCGAGTGAATAAGTCTCTTCGATGCTCGAACCTTAGAGGAGAAGGAAGGCAACAATCTTCTGAGCTGGGGTTCAATTTCCACATTTGGGTTCTAGTTACTCATCAGCTTTAGCAGCAGAGCGCCCCAACAAACCCCCCCCGCCCCGCCCCGCCCCGCGCCCCCCCCAGAGAGAGATAGCCACCCACCCCTGCTGCTCATCAATGTCAATCCCCGCGCTCAAATCGCCCTTCCGTAGTCCCCTGCCTGCTGCAGCTCTGATGGACCCTGCCTCGCCGCCTTTCTCCTCTCTTGCACTAAGAGCTAACCTAGCAGGGATTGACGGCAACACCACACCATGCAGCAGCCTGGCATTGCCCTTCAAAGGCAGCATTGCTTGTGGGAGCTTAACCTCCAGGGGCCGTTGGAAGAGCTCACTCAGACATAAAAGGGCGGACAGCTGTGTACAAGCCAGTGCAGAGGCGGATAACATGGCTGGAAGTAGAGACCCGGAGGAAGGTGCTGTCCAGGCCACAGTGGAACAAGGCAAAAGAATACTAGCATTGCAAAAAGAGCTTCTTGATCAGGTCTTTTTTCATCCAAATTCACTTCTACTTGTTCAAATTGCGTTCTCACCCTTCTAAACTAGTAAGTTTGTCACCCCATGTTGTGTGCAAACCTAAAACATCTGTGGATGCACTTGGCCTGCTTTCTAGGCTGCATGTGTAAGGATCCATCTCTATGGATCGAGATCTCAAGCACTTAGAGGATTGCTTTCAGTTGACAAACAACTATACTAAACCCAATTGGTAGACTACATGAGATCCGTACAGCTATGCATTGCGTGCTTTTTAGGCTACACGTGTAAGGATCCATCTCTATGGATCAAGAGCTCAAGCTCTTCGAGGATTACTTTCACTTGACAAACAACTATACTAAACCCAATTGGTAGACTACATGAGATCCGTACAGCTAAGCATATGCAATACTAGAGAATGGCATCAATAGGGTGAATTTAGGGATAACAAAGGATCCTTTTAAATGTCTAACAAAGGCCATAAGTTTTATGAGGCTCCAATGTACATAAATTTCTACAATGTGGAGTAAAATGGCAAAGAAAGTGAAATTTGACAAGCTATAATTGTTATGTGTGAAAGATGTTGTTTGTGTGTTTGCACATTGCACATCATTACGACAATGCCCACTTTTTGTGGCAACATCTTTATTTTGCACTGGGGAGAGGTTTAATTTATGCATAGTTGGAGCTGAAAACGACTAAAGACTGTAATGCATGTGTTTTTGAATGTTTTGGGCAAACTTTTGGGCTTTCTTAGGATATTTGAATGAAATAGTAGGGCTGTTTGTAGATGCATAAATTAGGTAGGTGTTCCATGAGCATTGTATGCATGTTTGCTGAATTATGAATGTTGTAAATACACATATTAGGTAGGTGGTCCGTGAGATTAGACAATCAACATAACTCATGCTATTGGCCAAATGACATATGAGTCATATGAATTGTTTCAACATGTAATTGTCACATTTCAGCATATGGAAGCAGATCACGGTTTGAGACAGAAGTTACACAGAGAGAGAGAGAGAGAGAGAGAGAGAGAGAGAGAGAGAGAGGAGCGATGGTGACAAGAAGAGATGGTGATGGCGGATCAGACTAGCCCTGTTCTGCAGGCGCGCCTCCCTGCCCTGTCTGAGTTCTTCCCTCAGGGCCGTGCAGGTTCGACTTGGCCCTGCGTGCACAGAGAGAGAGAGAGAGAGAGAGAGAGAGAGAGAGAGAGAGAGAGAGAGAGAGAGAGAGAGAGAGAGAGAGAGAGCCGCCTAGGGTCTTTGCCTGGCGCCTGTACATTTCCACTTGTCGCACTTCTACTCCACCAGTTTTGGATAGCTCTTGTATGTAGTGAATCTTGGATGTATTCAACACATAGTTAAGGGAAACTTTGGAACAAGAATTGAAATGAGAACGGGGACAAGAACAGGAACGGAAATTTTCAAAGGAAAATGGGGACGAGAATGCCACATCTTCAAGGGAAGACTTTTACTTTAAAAAATTAAATTTATCAATATGCAAAAACTCACAGTTGTAAGTTAGAAGATGTTAATGAAGCTATAAGATGGAAGTTCTTAATTTTATATATATATATATATATATATATATATATATATATATATATATATATATATATATATATATATATATATAGATAGATAGATAGATAGATAGATAGATAGATAGATAGAGAGAGAGAGAGAGAGAGAGAGAGAGAGAGAGAGAGAGAGAGAGAGAGAGAGAGAGAGAGAGAGAGAGAGAGAGAGAGAGAGAGAGCGCCTAGGGTCTTTGCCTGGCGCCTGTACGTTTCCACTTGTCGTCTGTGGGTGGAGAGAAGCAGCGGGCTTTCTTGCCTAGGGTTTCTGCTTGCCGCCTGCGTGTTTCCGCCTATCGCTTGTGCGTGGCCTCGTTTGCAGCTCGTTGCTTGTTCATTCAGCCCGTCGTGGGGCTCCACGCTGAAGCGTGTGCGTCGACTGCACCTACCCTTTCCATCTGATTGCTGGCGGCCCGTTCCAGCTTTCTGTGAGTTCTGCCCCTGCATGCTTGTCATGTGCTATGACCACTCTTGCTTTGCGATCAACGTTTCGTTTGGTGCCTAGATCTGCTCCTCAATCACAGTCGCTGCATAAGGAGAAAGGATAGCTCTGCCCTGCCTCTGCGCGCGGTCAGCCTTCATGCACCTAGACAGCAACCGACCTTTATGGCAAATCTACAAGAATCTAATGGCATCGATATGGACTTTCTCGATCAGCAGATTGGGCAAGGGAATGACAAAGACTTCACCGATCCGGATGGTGATTCCTCGGCTGATGAACTTGGGCTGTTGCAAGACAGTGACAAGATGGGTAAACGTCGTAGGATGTCAGTCGAAGAACTGGTCTTGGGCTCGAAATTGTCTCAGCCAGAGGTTCATGTTTCCTATTCATAACCTGATGGATCTTTATAGTTCATGCTGGCCACTGCCAATCATCTTATGTCAGATTATGTCCATTGTAATGAGGATAAAGCTCACGCAATACCGGATGGGGATCAAGTAGTTGGAGTCATGGGAACCGACCTGGTCTTACAATAGATAGCTGCTTTCCATGAGAGGGCAACCATATTTTATTTTATTGGAAGGACTCCTTTGATCACCAAAATTCGTGCTTGGTTGCAGGCTATGCTTGTCAGTTTTGAACAGTGCTTTGAAGGTGTTTCAGGGTGTATGCAAATTCCCCTGGTGGAAGAGATTTATGATGGTTCGAAGGGGTTCTTCGAGGTTCTTTTTTGTTCTGTAGAAGTACATGCTCTTATTATGCAACACATTCCTTTGTTTACGGATGGGCAACTAGTTCATGTGGTCCCTTGGAGGCCCATGGCTCGATTTCAAGAGATGCTGAGACAGGCATGCCCAACTTGGATAGAGGTGGTGGATTTCCCTACGCATCTCTGGAGACTACTCCCTCTAGTTTTGAGAATCATTGGGGAGGTTTTGGTGGAACCCCGTCTGGCTTCCCGCCATCGGAATAGGGCATGTATGCTTTGGGATACAGGGAAGCTTCGTTCGACAAAGATTCATTTTGAGGTTCCAAGGTTACAAACATTGGTGTATGAGTTGAAATGGGGTTCTTTTGCTGGACATTGTTTTAGATGTGGCCAATTGGGCCATTTCGTTTTTGAATGATGCGACAAAAATATGGAGGTAGGGCAATGTCCTATGGACCTAGATATTGAAATGCAAGACCACCTCCCTCAGCAGATGATTCAGAAGCCCGTGGCTGGTCCTGAGCAGCTTTCCCAACATGGTCGTAATGAAGGCAAGAAGGACAGTGATAGTTGGAGGAGAGAGAATCTGTAGGGCAGCAGCTGGGGCCCGCAAACGTAGCAGTATGCTGATGTGGCAGACTGTACGACAGCTGGATGACAAACAATAGCAATTGCCTGGCTGGAAACAGCAGCAAACTGATGAGGGAGGGTTGGAAACAAGTGCTAAATGATTGAAGACTGCAATGGATGGCTTGGATTGCGGTATCCTCTGTGCGAACGAGGTGTGGGCAGTAAGCTGAAAATACCTGAAGCCTGCAAAGACGAGATTAGGACTGAATGGAGAGCAACAAATCTATTTATAGAGCGATTGGGCCCTCCCAAGTGGGTTTGTGCTTATGGGATACAGACACTCTCTAGGAACACATTTCTTTTAAATAAACAAGGTTTCTTCCTTAATTAATTATGTTTTGGGGCTGTTTAAGTGAAGCTAATGCATTTTTAGCTCAACAAGACATTGTGTAGTTTTCTACACGAGATTGCAAGCCATTTCCTTGAAGATGGTCCCTTTTGAGTCGGACCTATTGCCTATTGCTTACCCACTTGTAGATTCTTTAGCTTCCAAGTCTCCTTTGCGAGACTTGTTGCCTTGTTGGTACCAGTAGACCATGCAAGATTCGAGGATTCTTTTACCGGATTCCATTCCAGAGGGCCCTAGATGATTTGCTTGGCTTGCACCTCGGGTATACTTTGCGTAGCTGTGTACAACTACTTACATAGCACATTTTGAGCCGCATAGTTGGCAAGAGGCTCTTTAGCACCCCCAATGGCGAGAGACCATAGAGAAGGAGCTAGAGAGTATTGACCAAAGTGAGACTTGAACATTGGTGGATTGTTGACTGAAGTGAGACTTAAACCTTGCTGGTATTGCATAGTTGATATCATTTCGTCTGTTGATTGCACTCATCGCTCACTATGGTTGGCCGATCTATCAGATGGATGTCAAATTTGCCTTTCTAAATGGTTATTTGGACAAGAAAATCTACCTGGAGCAGCCACTTGGATTTTTTTGTGTTGATCAGAAAGATAAGGTCTTTCGATTTTGTAGAAAGTTCTCTATGGGCTGAAGCAAGCATTGTGGTCTTGGATCTAGAGGATGGATTCATGGATACCATTCTACCCCTTATGAGCCGAACTTATATGTATGCATTACTTCGGGGGGGGGGGGGGGGGGGGTTTTAGCTATACCTTGCTATACGTAGATGATTTACTTATTACTGGCTCAGACTCTACTCCCATTGCAAAAATTAAGGCTCAGCTTTGTGCTACTTTTGAGAAAACAAACCTTGGTTTATTGTCTTATTTTTTGGGGATGGAGTTAGCTTAATCTGGGGAGAGTATTTTTGTGTCACAACAAAAGTACGCTCTTCAGTTAGTGGACCGGTATTGTATGTGATGTATAGTTTTCTGAGCTGAGAGTGAATGTGCAGAGAGTTGAGAGCAGTAGAGTGAGAGAGTGAGTACGACACGACACTTGATATTCGGTACAAAGACTAGTGTACCACTTTTTTGAATATATATATATATATATATATAAGTTAAGGGTGCGTTCACACCCGAATACGATAAAAGGCACCGTGAACCTTTATTCCTAACAACCTCCCACCTAAAGGCAACGTGCAAGGTAGAGGAAAGAATCAGCTAAGTCTATGTATGTACAGAGCTGAAAGACACATATACTATCCAACCCCCATCATCTGGTGGCAATGAGCAAACCGCGCGATTGGAAGACCCTTCATAAGAAGGTCTGCAGGGTTATCATCTGTATGTACCTTGACACTTGTATGTGCTTTATCTTTGCGTGAAAGACAACATACAATTCTTCAAGCCTTTTCCACATTGCATATGCTGAATTCAGCTTCTCAATGTTTAAGAGCAAGTTATCTGACACTGAGAGCTCAATGAGCGAGCAAGCTCGTCCAAGTCATCCCACTCGTCTTGTTCCATGTTTGCTGGTTTGATTCCCTTTGTTTTGAGGGCTTTACATGTTTCTTTTGCACCAAGACGTTGTAGCATTGTTTTTGCCAAATTGCCAAATTATGTGCACCCTCAAGTTTCTTAATGTGCAAAAGATTACTGCTGTCACTGTTTCCAGCCATAATTTGCAATCCCCAATTGACTAACCAGTCACCAAAGGCAAGTCCAAATGTGACACAAGTGACTACAGTGCACAAGAGTACCAACCAGCAATGAAAATCCTAAGATTGCAGAAATTTCAGATCTGCAAATAGATTTTCAGAATTATAAAATGTCATTTGCTGCACTCCTTAAGCAATTTCTGACACATTTAGAGACCAAGCCACCAATTACATGTGAAATCCCCAAAATTTCA
Source organism: Lygodium microphyllum (assembly GCF_053477565.2). Classification (NCBI taxonomy): domain Eukaryota; kingdom Viridiplantae; phylum Streptophyta; class Polypodiopsida; order Schizaeales; family Lygodiaceae; genus Lygodium; species Lygodium microphyllum. The sequence continues at coordinate 131,631,098 of NC_141148.1, forward strand.
CTGCAATTTCTGCTCCAAAGGCATTCTCGAGCACAAATTTGACAATTTAGATCAAAGCCCCAAAATTTTAGAGGATAATCCGTTCAGATTGCATCAACACAAGTACCCAAGTGCATATACTAGGCAATTCTTGCACAAATTGATGAAATTCTGCAAAAGCCCCAAATTTCTTGGGTCCGGTGTGCACCAATTTAATTGAAATTGAAAAAATTTCACTGAAATGTGAAAAGGCCCAAAGCTTCACGGGCAAATGTGCATTGATTTGCAATTTCTGAGTCAGATTGTCCGCTTCTGCATTTAAGTCGGCGAATTCGAGAAAAGCCCCAATTTTCTTGGGCAAAATTTGACTTTGTGCCTTTGTGTGTGAATGCCTGATGAAGAAGAAGAAAAAAAGGATATTTTTGATTTAAAAAAAACGTTGAGCTTTGCCCATCGTCGTGTGGCCTTGCATGGACAGCTTCTGCTAGTCGTTGCCTAGCGCTGTATGGATTGGTAGGCGTGTACCAGATTCTTGACGATTGGTCTTGGGCGCCGTCTCGCCACCAGGTTCGTGAGCTCCTTGACCCCCTGCCGCACATCGACTATTGCTGTCCCGTCCACGTGGCTGCACGCTAGTTGGTACCAGACTTCCCTATCGACCCGTCTGTCGCGTGACGTGCGACCTTGCAACTCTTCCTTATCATCTGGGAAACCTGAAGCTCCTGCTCTCTTGCGCTTTCTGCTCACCTATCACGTGACCTGACGCCCGTCACGTGACCTGACGCCCGTCATTGGCTTCGGGAAGCGTGCACAACTTGTACTCTGACACCAGTTTGATGTGCAGTTTTTTGACCTGAGAGTGAATGTGCAAAGAGTTAAGAGCAGTAGAGTGAGAGATTGGGACTTGTCTTTCACCCCCTTGGGGTCCTGGCACAACGCGTCATGGGTCCTTCTTGAGTCCTCCTCCCAACGGGCGAGGAGAAAAATCCTTGGCACAAGGCGAAAAAGGCGTGCTCTTGTGGGCGAGGAGGTAGGGAACCCCCACTTGGGATTTTCACCCCCTTACCTCTCACCCCAACCTATATGAGAGCCCAACCCCCTCTCGGTTCACTTGAATCGCTCACCAACCCTTTCACCAGCTACATGCACGTTGATGGGGAAGCGCGAGGCCGCTATGACCATGCCCAAGCGTGATATGGGATTCACCCCATAGCGCACCTTGGAGAGCCTAGTCCCCGCGTGAGCACTATATATAAAGCACAGCAAGTTAAGGGTGCGTTCACACCCAAACACGGTAAAATGCACGGTGAGTCTTTATTCCCAAAAGTATGGATCACACATGGCATGTGGCCACGCCTCTTGATCCCACTGTCAATCTTTCTAAGGATACCCTAGGATAGCCATTTGACGACGAATACACCCCTCATTGTACCTAGGATGTCACATTGGATTACATATCTTTGTGTTTTAAGATATTTACAATATACCTATTCTTATGGCATGACTTATGGTTTATGGCCTAAAATATGGTTCTGGCTTGTGTTCACAAGAGTATATTGACTCTGACTGGGTAGGAGATCTTGACACCAAGCGTTTCCATGGTAGCTACCTCTTTACATTGGATATGACACTATCTAAGTAGAAGATAGTGGCGGCTTCCACAATTTAGGTTAAGTATAGGGCTCTCTTTGATGATACCAGGGAGGCTATCTACTCGAGGAGCTTACTGGCGGCACTTTAGTTTCCATGTGACTTTTCTACCGTTGTTTACTGTGACAACTAGAGTGCAATTATCCTTGTGGGCAATCCGATCATTATACCACGGATGTCGCATATGGCAGCCCACTTTCACTTCACCAGAGAGCAAGCTAAGCTAGGCAGCATCTGCCTAGAGTTTGTGCCTTCATTGAATAACTTTGCAAATATATTGACCAAGGCAGATCAATCCATTGGTGCTTCAGTACTTGGTACTTAGAATCGGCTTTGATACACTCTTTCCTACTTGTGATTGATGGAGAGATGGTGTTTTTCTCTAGCTTTCCCTTTCAGCTTGGAAGGGAATGACTTTCTTCTCTTGGTGGTGATAGGATATTGTTTACAAAATTTTTCCAGACATCATGTATATTGTACTTTGCATCTTCATCCACATTATCAGGATGACATGATTGTAAAAGGGCACTTCAGTAAGTGACCATGATGGTCAATTGGCCGATGCTTGAGTATTTGCTTCCAGGATCGGCTTGGATACACCCTACCCTACTTCTTTGGTTTATGAGGAGAGACTGAGCTTTTCCTTCTAGTTTGAGAGGGGGCGGCTTTCTTCTCTTGGTGGTGATAGGATGCTGTTTATAGTTTCTATTTTAGACATTATGTATATTGTACTTTGTATATTCATCTACATCATTAGGATGTCATAATTATAAAGGTGCGCTTGGGCAAGTTAATAATTCCCTTGTGAGGGCACCATCCAAGTGGCACTGTTCCATAGCATTTTGCATGAGCATGATCACATTTGCATTGTCTCTTGCATAATTCCAGTGCATTGGCATTCTATTCTTGTAAAGATGATCACGCCTATATTGCCTCTTGCATAGCATTTTGCATGAGCATAATTGTCTCTTGCATAATTCCAGTGCATTGGCATTCTGTTCTTGTAAACATGCATTTGTGCGCATTTATCTTTTTGGTCTTTTGAAGCGGTCAACTCTGGATCCACCATATTTGTGGTTTTGCACATGGCATTCTCCAAGGTAGTCTCTCTTGCTTGCTTAGCTTTACTAGCTTGCTTTTTGTATATTTTGCCTCTCCACATATCCCCCATATTTGCTTCACCACAGCCTTATCCCAATCCTTTGTCATCGATACCTAATAGTGGTAGGGATAGTCTCTCTTGCTTGCTTAGCTTTACTAGCTTGCTTTTTGCATATTTTGCCTCTCCACATACCCCCCATATTTGCTTCACTGCAACCTTATCCCATTCCTTTGTCATTGATACCCAATAGTGGTAGGGATAGCTTCCTTATTTTGAGAAGGTCTTGGGTCTTACCATTAGTCTCTTGACTGTTACTTAATGGATCACAATCCATAATTTTTACATAAACACTCCAGGAAAAAGGAAAGTTCACTGTCTTTTCATCCGCCTTTGCAAGATTTGGTAGGCTACTGAGTAGCCGATGTGCATCCTTTGTTTGATTCCATGGCCTCTTTGGGGTGACCACTTGGACTCCCTTGATAAGATAACCATCGCCTTTTTACTCTTGGTAGGTTGTTGGATAGCCAACATGCACCCTTTGCTTGATGTCCTAGATGCTTTGGGATGGGATGTCTTGGGACAAAAACAAAAACAAACAAAACTTTGGATTGGCCTTCCTTTTTGGCTTAGTTTTTGGGTTTGAGAGGCGGTATTGAGCTAAAATATGCATTGCATGCTGAACTAGCCTCTTGAATAGCCCAAAAATGCTTAAATAATGAACAATTCTAAAATGGGGAGTGGTTCGAGAGAGGAAAAACGGGGAGAGGTTCAAGGTTCCGAAACTTGCTATAAATAGGTAAGCTGCCCTCCATTCAGCCCAATCTCATTTTTGCAAGTTTTACGCCCTCTAGCTTCGTTGTTCACACCCTGTTCACGGAGGATATCTCAGCCGAAGCTGCTTGACATTGTCTACATCCATTCCCTATTTTGAGTCCTCATTGTGCAGTCTACACCTTCTATTGTTGCTGTCTAGCCTTGTTGACTACTTGTGATCACTTGCCTTGCTGCCACCAGCTGCAACGTGGCAGCAATTGCTGCATTTATACCTACTGACTGCTGCCTTGCTTCAAGTGACTGCAGATTTGCTGCGTTTTCCTCTACTAGCTAGCGTATGGCTGCCACATCATCACTTGTAGCTGCATTGGCTGTTTACTCTCTTCTTTTTGCGTTTGCACATCATTTGCTGCATTTACTATTGTCCAACATCTTGGAGGCTATGTTGCTGTGATTCAGGATCTAATAGGAGTAGGACGCACTCTCCAACTCATTACTTCTGCCTTGGTCCTTGAGAGGAGAGTTTGGTGTACAATTTTCATTCCTTGCATGGTTTGTTTGCTGCATGGATATCATATTATATTTATTTATTCATTCAAATCTTCACCATGTTCATTGTTTGTGAGTTACCCTAATCCTACGTGTGCTTTGTGTTGAGTTTATGATTTGTCGTACGCTTTCATTTATGTTTCTATGTTAGGGTATTCCTTTATAGTTCTTTGTGAATGATCCCTAGAAGAAAGGTTAGTATATGGAGCATTGTCCTCCAAATCAAGACCATAATGTCTATGCGAACAGGGCGGGAGGAGGTCAACGGGGCGAGAAGTCATGGCAGAGGCGGGGCGGTTGACGTCATGATATGGACGAAGAAGGTTATGAAAGTGAGTCAAAAGAATCTATCCCACCTGCAGAGGATACATTTGAAGAAGAAGGTCCAGAAGCATTAGAAGTAGACGAGCTCATGCTGTGGGACAAAATGGCGATGGTACCATTTGGTCTGGTAAATGGATCTTTTCATATGCAAAATCTTTATAAGAAATGGATTAAGAAGAACGGCCGTCTTTCAGCAGTGGCTCTTGCCGCCCTCACCCATCCTTGCCAAGAAAAGATGATGATGATGCATCATGCCAACAAGCACCAGTCCCACAAACCCAACAGGCATCAGAGGGTCCCTGTTATGTGACATTCCTGGATGTGTCATCAGAAGATGAGTCTTCAAGCCAAGAGGTAACTAATCGTCAAACCAAACCCAAAACGGCTCTAATAACATTCCAACATCTCAAGGAGAAAATTAAGTCTCCACCAAAAGAAGAAGTTGGTTCTAGTGGGACATCAGAAGAGGACACCACCCCCTTGAAGGAGTCGGATTTGTACCGAGAAACAGTCCGCGGGACCTTCATCCGTGAAGTAGAAGGTGAACGACAGTTAACCTTTGTGGATGTAGAAGGCACTGAACGCCATTTGAAGGTGGGTAGCAGTCTCCCAGAAGAGGAGTTGTCAACCTTGTACAACTTGTTGAAAGAAAATTTGGACGTGTTTGCATGGTCCTACAAAGTCCTAAAGGGGATTGATCCCACAATATGTGAGCATCATATTGACTTGGAGCTTGATGCCAAGCCAGTACGGCAACGACAGAGGCGAATGAACCCGAATTATTCCACATTGGTAAAAGCAGAGCTGCTGAAGCTTTTGAAAGCCGAGTTCATCTATCCAGTGGCAAATAGTGAATGGGTTTCACCCATCGTGGTTGTACCCAAGAAGAATGGCAAATTGTGAATATGTGTGGATTTCCGAAAGCTCAATTCCAAGACAAAGAAGGATCACTTTCCGATTCCTTTCACAGACCAACCGTTGGACACAGTAGCAGGACATGAGCTTTATTCCCTTCTGGATGGATTCAGTGGATACAACCAAGTGCAGATCGCAAAAGAAGACCAGTCCAAAACAACCTTCACCACAGAATGGGGGACCTACGCTTACCGAGTGATGCCATTTGGACTCTGTAATGCCCTTGTTACTTTCCAGCGAGTCATGATGGCCGCATTTCAAAATCATCTGCACGACTTTATTGAGGTATATTTGAATGACTTCTGTATCTATAGTTTGATCCGTGAACACTGGAGACACCTGGAACAATGCTTTGACCGATGCCGGAAGTATGGGATTTCCCTCAACCCCGACAAATGCATATTTGGGGTCTCTTCTGGAGTTCTGTTGGGCCACATTGTCTCAGTACAAGGGATATCAACAGACCCTGCAAAGATCGAAAAGATTGCAGCTCTGACAGCACCCACCAACCTCAAACAGTTGAGGGGATTCCTAGGCCATGTGGGTTACTACAGAAGGTTCATAGCTCATTTTGCAACAAAGGAAACCTCCTTGCACAAGCTTTTGAGGAAAGATGCAGAGTTTACTTGGACGGAAGAATGTGACAAAGTCTTCAACACTCTGAAGCAGTGTCTGATTGAGGCACCCATTCTTCAACCTCCTGATTGGACGAAAGAGTTCCATGTACATACTAATGCCTCAATTGAAGGCTTAGGTGTTGTCCTCTGCCACACAGAAGGGCTCCTCGAAGCTAGATCAACCGATTTATTATGCAAGCCGAAAAGTCATTGATCGGGAACGGAAATATACAGTGACAGAGCTGGAGTGCTTGGCAATGGTGTTTGCCCTAGAGAAGTTTCGCCACTACCTCCTATCTACCCACTTTAAATTTTATGTGGATCATGTTAGGTGTAATGAAGAACAAACCAAGCAATCCACAATAGGCTCATGATACTCTTTAGAGCAGCACTAGCTCTGATACCATGTGGAGATTTGTTGGGTTTTGCAAAAGAAAACAGAGTGTATGACCATAATTGAAACACAGAGAACTCCGACACAAAAACAAAAACACAAAACACAAAACACAAAATGCAAAATCACAATAGAGAAGAAAGAGAACTTTGAAGTAAATGAATGAATGATGTAAGTGAAGGAAAGAGTGTACAAGATGCTCAAGGGTAGAGCTGTCCAATAGTTGATGGCACTCGCATGGGAGTGGATTGAGGGGGTAGTCAGAGTGTGACATTTGCCAGAGGTGAATTGCGAGTGCTATAACCACCATTGGGAGTTGAGATGAGGCGGAAAGTGGAAGGGAGACAGGCTGGAAACCAAAACACAATAGTCTCTGGGGTTGGGAACTGGTAAACACAACAATGTATTGCCTTAAGGAGTGTGCAGCCGATCACATGCAGCAGTACAAGACTGGGGGGCAGCTGAAGAAGGTGAATTCGATGGATTGAGCTTGCAGTGCAGTAAATGCAAGATGTATGATACTTGGGAAGAGGCTGGTGGACAGCAGGGCAGCATTAGTGGACATGGTGCTAGGGGTTGTTGATGACATGGAAAGCACTGTGAGAGAGGGCGGGAGGATCGAAGCTCAGCACAGAAAACAGTAGGCAGTGTGAGAGTGAAGCACGACACCCTATGCAATAGACTGAAAGTACAAGGTACAATCCTTAAATCTTAGGGTTGTAGGGGTTGTTCACACCCAAACACGGTAAGTGTGTGTCATAAGCACATACAAAATAATACCATAAGTTTGGGGGAAAAAATCTCTCCTACTGAGAGTAAAAAGTGCCCCAGTGTCCTATTGATCACCGACACCCCTATGTGAGCGTCATGTAATGGCAGCTTTAGTTCAGGTTCCATTGGTGTACAGATTGGGTTGCAATCCTGTAAGCCAAACTTCTCAAGAAGTTTACCAATGTATCTTGACTGTGATAACCCAATACCTCTAGCATCATGTATGAACTAAATGCCTAAGTAATAATGCAAAGATCCCAAGTTTGACATGTCAAAAGTTTGCTGCAAATTTTGTTTAAATGCTGAAATTTGATCAACATGTGTCCCTGTAAGCAATAGATCATCAACATAAAGACAAATGATCAGCATGGATCCCCCCTCTTTACATATGTAAAGGGTAGACTTAGATGAGCTGTTTATGAATCCCTTGTCTAATAAAAAAAGTATCTATCTTTGCATACCAAGCTCTAGGAGCTTGTTTCAAGCGATATAAAGCTTTTCTCAGCTTGCAAACTAAGTGTTCCGAGCCCTCAATTGCAAAACCAATGGGCTGCTCTACATATACTTCCTCATGAAGTTTCCCATGTAAAAATGTAGTTTTAATAACCAACTGATGCACAGTCCATCCATAATGAGTAGCCAAAGCAACCATAGACTTGATAGTCGTCATGCGGGAAGTAGAAGCAAATATCTCCTCATAGTCAATGCCTTTCTTCTGTACATAGCCTTTGGCTACAAGCCTTGCCTTGTATTTGTCAATGGATCCATTTGCATTTTGTTTCAGCTTGTAGACCCATTTTGTTCCAATGGCTTTCTTTCCAAATGGCAAAGACACCAAATCCCATGTTTGATTCTTAGTGATAGAATCCAATTCAGCTTTCATTGCTGCCATCCAATGCACACTTTGTTGTGCATCCTCAAAACATTCAGGCTCCTCATCATCAAGGGTGCTTGCTGCCATAACAAACTCCATGGTATATATAACCCATGACATAAAGTGCTTGTGAAGACCAAAGTCATGTGTTCTTTGTCTCTCACCATGCATCAGTTATCATAAAATGTGACGTGCAATCCACAACGTGCCAAAAAAGAAATAGAGAACAAATTTTTCTTTATGCCTGGCACGAATAAAGCATCTTGTAGGTGGAGAATAGAGCCATCAATGGCTGTGAACACAATCTCTCCAATACCTCGAACATGGTATGATGCATTGTTGGCATACTGTACAGACTTACGAACTGGAGTAGCACTAACAAAAGCAAATAAATCTCTGCGAGATGTAGTGTGCCTAGAAGCACCACTGTCAGAAAACCAAGTGCCTACATCCTCAGTAGAGCTAAATGCTCGATCAGCCCAAGAAATGTCATAATTGCATGTGTAAAAACAATAGTCCCTGTCTATAACAAAGGACGCGGACTCACTAGTAGTGGAAGGAGCATCAGAAACAAACATTCGTGACTCCTCCTTGGCGATTCACTTCCTGCACTCAGTGATGTAGTGGCCTGGCTTCTTATAGTAATGGCATTTGCCCTTTTTGGCTTGCGTGTCCCCTTGTTTTATACTTGCCTATGATGTGCTAGAAGTCCCAGAACTCTGCGGAGCATTCTTCACTTGGCTGCCTTTGCTCTTCTGTTTAGCTATAAAAGCCTGCTCAGAGGCGATAACATCCACACCACTATTTCTTCTTGTTTGCTCCTCCTCTAGAAGCAAACTGACTAACATTGAAGAAAAGTGATTGGCGGCGCGACAATCCTCATAGTGAGGTTTAAGGTCGTATGAAAAGCCAAGTACGAAGGAGGAAATGAGTTCAAAGTGGTAGATATCATCTGTGCATCCGAATAGTACTCATCAACATTCATGAGTTGCTCTCGCAAGTCCTGAATTTTGTTCAAGTGATCTTGAATAGAATCACCTTCATCCATTTTCAATGTCTCTAGCGCTTTCTTTAAGAAAGAGATGCGAGTCTCATTCTTGCCTGCAAGCATATGCTCCAAAGTTAGCGAAGCTTCTCGTGAAGAAGCTGCTGAACGAATGTGGGGGATGATTGACCGTTGAACTGCCAATGCAATCAGCGACAAAGCTTGTGTCAAAAGATGACGTACCAGCGAGACAGTAGGGTTGGCGGAGAGAAACACGGAGTACACTCGGCAAACATGGAGAAGAGAAGAGAAGAGAGAAGAAACTCTGATGAATGGAATGATGAAGATCTGAATCATGGAGTGAATGTGATACAAGGGAACAAGGGTGCCGTAGCACAAGGAAGATGATGATGACAGTCACGAACCATGAACCGCAATGTCCTCCTGAAGGGGTGTGAGGGTAGTGGGGAGGCTGGAGAGAAGAGGTGACGGAGTGAATGAATCAGCCAGAAGGAATGAATGAGAGAGTGGCCTATAAATAGGCACGGTCAGTCTAGGATGGTGCCCCTTTTTGGGGCTGCAAACCCTAAATGCAAATCCTAAAAGCAAAACATAGAAATGCAAAAACGCAAATTGCAAGTGAAGGATGAAGGGTTTCTCAACACCCCCTCTCAGGCCCAAAAAGGGGAACAAGAGAAGAGTGAGGTGGAGATGCAATGCTACATGCGGAAGAATGCTCATGCAGCAAGTGCCACTTCGATAGTGTCCCTTGTGGGGAAATTGTTCACTTGCCCAAGCACCCTAGTACATAGATGATAAAATTATGCAATGCATAGGAGGAATGTCGGACTTTGTGTGGTGCCGAGAACTATAAGAATATGCCCGCACTCGATCTCGGGAGGTGGCTCCATGCTGACCAAGTGACCAAGGCAATAAGAAGAAGAGGAGGAAGAAGATGTAGAGAATCCCTAAGATCCAAGAGTTCCATCGGAAAGGGAATCTGCAGTAAAGAATAGTAAACAGAGTGAACTGGAGAACTTGAAACACAACCTTGGGAGAGAAGCCACTAGCTCCATGTATCCATCCTGGAAGAAATACGAAGGCCTCATCAGCAAGTCGCGGCTGAACCTCTGAGGTCTCGATCTAGGTGGTACTTGAAGATCCTGGGTATCAATAGAAGAGATGACTGGTCGAAGAAAACCACCCCAAGAAAGTAGAGGATGGATGAAGAATTTCATGTGGAGTAGGTTCCCCCTCTGAGTAGGGCCCCCCGCTGAAGTCGAAGAAGAAGTAGATGCCCCCTTTGAGGGCAAAGAAGTAATATCCCCCTCTGAAGTAGATAGGGAATCCAAAAACTCATGGGTCATGAACTCCGAAATGTCTGATGACGAAGGAAGTGCCGCTGGTCGTGCCGAAGAAGGTATCTGGGGTGTCGAAGAGCTCTCAGAGGTAGCCTCTCGAACTTGAGTAGTCGAGGGTGGGGAAGGGTGGGGCTCAGAATGAGCAAGAGGTGGGCAAGAGTCACTGTCTCTCAGTGGAGTAGATTGGGTAGCCGAAGAGGAGGAAGGAGTCGATCAGCCACTGTTTCTCGAAGGAGCAGACTGATGAGGAGACGGTATCAAACAATCACTGTCTCTCAATGGAGCAGACTGCAGATCCGTAGGTCGTGGAAGCCACTGTACCTAAAAATAAGTGGGAGAAGACTTCCGTTGGCATTGCGACGATCTCCAGGAGGTTGTAGTGCCAGTCGATCCTCCATGTGCTTGAAAGGACTTAGTGCGCATCGGATGCGTCTTATTGCATAGAGCATAGTACTCTGATAGCCGATGCAGAACGATCTCTGTGGCCTAGAAAGGAGAGGTGGCACAAGGAGTACTTGGTGGAAGACGCATATACTGCGGGGGGGTGGGGAGCAAAGGTCGAAGTCGGCAAGCATCGGTGGTGTCTGGTGATGCCACAGTAGGAGCACAGAGTAGTTTGGACGTCTGTTGGTAAAGCAGCCATGGATACCAGTGTGTCTTGCTGAAGAAGGAAGAGGTCAGCCACCATGAACCATAAATCTCAATGTCTGCCTCAAGGGGTGTGAGGGCAGTGTGAAGCACGAACCGCAATTTCTGTCTCAAGGGGTGGGAGGGTAGTGGAAGGGCTGGAAGTGAGCTGCCAGTGGGAGGAGGATATGACCAACAGAAAGAGGTTGCAACCAGTAGAGAAACGCAGGTGAGGAGAGAGAGACTAAAAATGCAAGTGAGGAGAGAGAAAGACTAAAAGCGCAGGCAAAAACAACAGCAGCAGTCAATATGCTGAAATCAGCTCTGAACAGTGTGATATAGATTGGAAACATGCGCCAACCTGCTGTAGACAGCAATGGCCAACTTGGACCACGATGTTCTCCGCGTCCAGGGTGTGGGCAGCAAGCTGAAATACCTGAAATCTGCAAAAACGAGATTGTTTTCTGAATGGAGAGTGATCAACAATAGTTGTTCTACTATAAATAGCTGCAAACTGCAGGTGGAAGGCTGAAAACAGGCGCCAGACTGTAGATAACAGCAAGGGACAGCTGAGACCGCGATGTCCTCTGCGAAAGGGGTGTGGGCAGCAAGCTGAAAACACCTGAAATCTGCAAAAACGAGATATTGATATAGTGGGAAAAGAAGAGAAGTGGATGCCGAACCCGCCATTGGTCTTTGCCTTCACTGGAGTGGAGGATCTTTGCCACTGTTTGAGCATATCCAGCTTTGATACCATGTCAAAAGATGACGTACCAGCGAGACAGTAGGGTTGGTGGGGAGGAAAATGGAGTGAACTCGGAAAACATGGAGAAGAGAAGAGAAGAGAGAAGAAACTCTGATGAATGGAATGATGAAGATCTGAATCATGGAGTGAATGTGATACAAGGGAACAAGGGTGCCGTAGCACAAGAAAGATGATGATGACAGCCACGAACCATGAACCGCAATGTCCTCCTGAAGGGGTGTGAGGGTAGTGGAGAGGCTGGAGAGAAGAGGTGATAGACTGAATGAATCAGCCGTGAGGAATGAATGAGAGAGTGGCCTATAAATAGGCATAGTCAGTCTAGGATGGCACCCCTTTTTGGGGCTACAAACCCTAAACGCAAAACGCAGAAACGCAAAAAACGTAAACTGCGAGTGAAGGGTTTCTCAACAGCCCGTGCATCCTGTGTATCCCATGCTCTTTGAATTGCTGATCTTTGTGGAAGTGGCTGAAGTGGAGCAGACTGAGGTGCCCGTTGTGCACGTCCTCTTGGAGGAGTAGTTGGAGCCACAACTCCAGGTCGAGCTTCTTCTCCACCGACATAATCCCAAAGATTTTTAGCCACAAGTACATTCTTCATCATGAAGGACCAAAGTGAATAGTTATTTCAATCTAGTCTGTCCTCTTTGGATACATAGGTGAAGACATCTTCTCCCTAATTTGCCATGATCATCAATTACCAAGAAAAAGCAAAAGAGCAATGTCGAAGCAAGACCACACTGGAAATCTGGAAATTTTCAGAGGTGCACTTTGTCAAAACTGTCTGTAATGCACGCAATCCAACGTGCAATCAGTGTTCAGCAACACCATACCAGCAAAATCCCCAAAATTTCTTGCTTCAGATTTGTTCAAAACAGTCTATCAATGACTATAACTGCAGTGTGTATGCCAACGTCCTTAGAAAACATAAATGCCCCAAAATTTTTGATTAATGTGCCCAGAAATTTGCATCCAATGTGTCCCACACACATTTCCTAAATTCTGTGCTTGTTGGGTAGGAACCCTCTCTTCCAGAAATTAATTTTGGTATAAAAAATGTAAATTTCCTTTAAAAAAATACATTTGAAATGACGAGCTGTCGCTAACCACCCCTCTGACCTGATGTGTGGTGCTGACGGGCGGCGTTGGGGCCAAACGGTGGCCGTGGAAAGGGCGGACATTGTCGCAAGTGATTTTAGACAAACGGCTGGGCTGCGCTCAGCAGGCGGGTGTCGTTTGTGAGGGGTGGTGGGAGTATAAACAAGCTGCAGGGGCAGGGGCACAGATGACGGGACGTCTGGTGGCTCTTCAAACTCGACTGCTGGGGTAGCTGATGTGGCGTGCAGCATAGGGGGGTGGACAGGACGGTAGAGCCCAGGCGGAAGGGCGCAGAGAGGGGCTGCGTAGACAGGGCTGGGTTGTTGCAGGTGGAGCTAGTGCTGGTGGACTTGCTGAATGAAATGCCTAAGGATAGAGGGCGCTGGTCAAGCTACTGCAAGTCATGTTGAAGAGTTGAGCTGAGGAGAATTGTTGGGCTGTAGGGGGCAGAGTTGGATTGAGCTAGAAGCTCCCAAAGACTAAGTAGAATTGAGTTGAACAGAGCTGAGTTGAGCAGAGCCAATGCTCTAATACCAAATGTGAGAGAGGACGGCAGGATTGAAGCTCAGCACAGAAAACAGTAGACAGTGTGAGAGTGAGGCACGGCACCCAATGCAATAGATTGAAAGCGTGTAAATTGAAAGTACAAGGTACAACCCTTAAACCTTAGGGTTGTAGGGGGTATTCACACTTGAACACGGTAAGTGCCCGTAAGTGTGTGTCATAAGCACATACAAAATAATACCATAAGTCTGGGGGAAAAAACCTCTCCTATTGAGAGTAAAAAGTGTCGAGTGTCCTACTGATCACTGACACTCCTATGTGAGCGTAGGCGTAAGTGAGGCATGAGTGAAATACCCAACAAGCACTCCAAATCAGCTTGCCTTGGTGGTAGGCTGCACAAACATTCGGGACAGCACCACCAACTAATTTATCTATTGGTGAAGGAGTATAGACAATAATGGGCGAGCTGATGGTGGCTGGAATAATGATATTAGGACGAGGGATGCACTTACATAGGCTCCCTTTTGTAGAGGATCGGGAGCGCATTCCATCTATTGCCAAATATAAGCCTAGTAATTTAGTTAATTTAGTAATAATTATGGATTAATGGAAACCCTTATTTTAGTGGTTCAACATCTGGATTACGTAAACATGTTGGAAAGAACAAACCTCAATCCAGTGTGCTCTAGCCTCTTGAGGAATCACAAAATCCTATAGCCCCTTGCCAATGAGTTTTATTGGGCTCACTCATAAATTCTGCAAGAAGGCCACCCAAAAAGCATAGATCTAGCCTCTTGTTAAGAAGCCAAATTAAACAACCCACTAGCCTCACGTAAGTGGAATCATCCACAACCTTTGAATCACTATAAGTTGTCACCTTCCAATTAGGATCCATTGGAGAACAAATTGGTTGACATGTTGTCATCCCAAAGCTGTTACTAACTTTTGAACATACCATTGTTGAGAAAGAAAAGTCTCCCTCTCATTTTTCCATATCTCATGGCTAAGAAAGAAGTGCAATAGGCCCATGACCGCCCATTGAGTGGTGGAGGATCTTGACCATGGGCTTGCAAGCTTTGCCCATACAAGCGAACTAGTGGGGCAAACAAGGTAATCCATTGAGCCGAGCATTTTTATTTCGAATTTTTGTTGATTTTAATTTTTCAAAGTTACTTAAATATTAGAATATGGAATACCCATTGCCACTTGTTCCGTTTTATGCATAATCAGGTCCGAGCTTATCTTCTACATGAGCCAAATTCAAAGGTACAATTTTTTCCGAAATTGACCTTGGAAAAGCAACGGGAGCTTCGTGATCGTATAGCAGGTCAACAAGCTTATCTTGCATCTAGACCACAATGTGTTGCAGTTAACCCTGCAACTTTTGTGACACCATCCCCATCAGATGTGTCTAGAGCAGGGTCAGTATCAGGAAGTGCTACCTCCATACCTGCTGTAGGCATTGCATCGGTCAAGGCATCAACAACGCCATATGTTGCATGTAGACAGAGCACACTTGATGCTAGTTGGGATCCCAAGAAGGAAGGGGTAAATACATCAGTGGCACTTTTTTTAAAATCATGACCACATTCAATTTCGTGCAGCCAGGTTAGAGTATTTTAAATTGATGTGCAAGAAGATTGGTGGGTATGGCGCTTTGTATGTATCTCCATCATCAGAGACCTTACACACCACTTTGCTCGACAAGGAAAAGCGCCTTGTTGAGCAAGCAATGGTGACTTGAAAGAGCTTGTGGACTAAAAATGGAGTGTTCTTGATTGCTGATGGTTGGAGTGAAACACGCAAGTGATTGGTTCACGGTATGGTTGCTTATTCTTGTGGGAAAATGTATTTCATATCTTTACATGATGCATTGGGGACATGAAAGTCAGTAGATGTACTTGCAACAGAGTGGGTTACAGGTATTGAGCTTATTGGCCCAGAGCATGTCGTGGGATTTGTTGCAGATGGAGAGCCGACAAATAGGGAAGTAGGTGCTATTATCCAGGGATATTATCCGTAATCATAGTTTCATATTGCATGGCTCATTGCTTGAACAACCTACTAAAGGATATTGGTAACCTATCATGGATTGCACCTGTCATAGAGTTAGGAGCTCAAATGATTAGCTTTGTTTTGAATCGCTAGTTTCTTCTTCATCAATTCTCTTTGCAATTGAAGAAGACACTTTTAAAATACTCTGATACTAGATTTGCCTTTAACTTCTTGATACTAGGCAGATTAAGAGAATGCAGTGGTGTCTTGAGGCAGTTATTTCTTAGTGATGAGTTCACCTCATCAACATTGGCAGATACTCCTACAGGAATCTTATACTTGGAGAAAGCAAATAACTCCACTTTTTGGGATGATGTAAAGTTGATAGATGCTATGGTATCACCTATTGTGCATTTATTGAGGGTTATGGATGCTATGCAACCTTGCACTGGCAAGGTATGTGAGGCTATGGATATGTTGAATGAAAAACTGCAGGAGTTGGCACCAAATGATGAGGTATATGAGGAGATACGTCATTTAGTTGTGAGAAGGTGGGACTCCTATAGCTCACCCATGTATGCAGTTGCATTTGTCGTGGATCTTGAGTTCTAGGGCAAGGGTTAGGAGAATGACATTGAGGTTAGGGATACATGGAGACTTATATTGTCTCGTCTAGTGCTTTATCATGGCACCAGATGAAAGATCAGAGACCAACTTTCATGTTATAGGACCTTTCAGGGTTCTTTTGGTTGTGGTGATACACAGGAGGATCGCTGTAAGATTGGGGCAGCTTTGTGGTGGGAGGACTTTGGTTCAGATGGTCCTAAGTTGCAGCAATTAGCCATCTGTATTTTGAGTCAGTCAGTTAGCTCCTTTTGTTTGGAGCAATTGTGGAGTATATACACTCACATTGCTTCAAAGAAGAGGAACCGTCTTGATGTGGAGAGGGTAAACGATCTAGTGTTAGTGCTAATTTGAGAATGTATGTAACAGTATGACAACAAAGCTCGATCCATTCAGTGGGAGATGTAGCAAGAAGAGGAGACACATGCTGATATTGAGGGAGATGGAGCAGTTCATGGTACACATGATGATGAGGCTGGCACTTCAGAAGTAGCTAGAGCAGCCTCAGATCATAATGATGATCTTTGATTTAGTTAACTTATCATGAGTCTCATGATACATGACACATGTACATTGTATATGATATTATGATCATTGATGACAGTGTGACACTTGGGTTGTTGTGCCATGTCGACATTATATTTGTACTTGCAGTCTTGCAGTTGCTCTTTGGACTGTTTTGGCATGCTGTCCTGTTCCGATGTCCCCGTTCCCTAGGTTTGGCATCCCCGTCCCCGTTCCTTGTCCCCCGTTCCCCGTTTCATGTTTCTATGCCTAAGCCTTATAATTCCTATTTCACTTTTAGGGAATACTTAGTCTTGTAGGTCTTCTTTGTTGGTGCCACTCAATACGCTTTGTGTTGTATGCTCTCAAGATTCTCTGTGCCAAATTGTGGGTGTGCATTGTTGCAACCCTAAATCCAACAATCGGTATTAGAGTGGGCTTTGACCTCTTGGGCAAAGTTGTCAACGCCCTCTACTTGATTTCCCTCAATTGGGACAAGTTTTGATAAGGGTTCGCAAGTTGACAAATATTTGGGGCAACCCACAGGGCTTTGTGTCGTCATATATTTGATTCGAGCTTGTTTTAGCCTTCATTACACTATTGCTAGTATCGCCAAGGCTATTTAGTCCTTTTGCGTGGCATTTTCGACAACTGTTTTTGCAGGTAAGAGCCTTTACAATTTGCTTTGTGTTGTGATACATAACATAGGTTGGTTTTGTGCATACTTTTCTCTATACATGCAACTTTTGTTAGTGGATATTCGTGTCATGCAGTCATCTTCTACATGTGAGCCTCGGTTTGAGTTAGACAAGGACATAAGGAGCTCTCAGCTCTAACATTTTTTTTGTTTGTCATTTCATATGTTTTGATGAAGGTGGTGTCTATTTCTAGGGTGCACATGTTAGTGCATTATGCTTTCTGGTTAGTTTTAGTGTGTCACATTGGCTGTTTGAGAGATCCAGCTCAATGCATTTCTTTTTTAGTGACTAGAGGCTGCATTCACATGGGCAATTAGCACTTTGATCAGTTGCCGCGTTAAATACAGCTCTAGATGCAGGTCGGCCAGATTAGGCCATGCTTTTGCAACAGTCGGCTAGTTTTGGTCATGATCAGCTATTTATAGCTGCAGCCATCTTGTTTTTGCAGATTTTTAGCACTCTCCATCATCTGGTCATTTCCTCAGTCATCCAATGGATTCTCCCTCAATTTGCCTAATCTGTTTCCCTTACTAACGTTTTGGGCTGCGTGTAGGGACTGATCAGTTCACTTTGTATTAAGCAACAGAAAGAATATGTAGTAGTGAGTCATTGGTTGTGGGCACCCACTCCTCTCCAAGATACCCTGCAAATATGGTGAATACTGAAATGATAGGAGGAAGGAGTAGTTAGCCTATATAGGTTCTCAACTAGGAAAAGTTGGCCAGCAATAAAAGTTCCTAAATAAATCAGGTCGACTAGTACAAATGTTTGTTGGCCACATAAAACCGGCACCTAAAATGCATGAAGTAAAATAATGAGCAGCCAATTGAATGCCTAGACTCACTCATGACTTGACTAATTTGCTAACACTTGAGATAGTTAAGTTGGAACACTTAGGTTGTGGACAAGTGTTGTGTTAAGGTGCCCATAATGGACATGGCATAAGAGCTCAAGTGCCGTTGAAGATAGGGAATTAAGGGCTGTTGGGAGATGGAATTATATGCTTTGATACATGTTGAGAAACAATAGGGTTTGCGGGGAAAAACATGGTGCACAACAAAGACTGAGAGAAAGAGTCTTAGAAACACTGAAGAAGAAGATGAATGAAGAATGATGAACACTGAATCATGCAGTTACAATGCAACGAAACTCGAAGATAACTGCATCATCTTGGCTCATCAGGTGATAGCACCTAGAAGGGATCTGCACAATGAAGGGAGTAAAATGGAGTCCTTTAAGCAGAGTTGTCGATGACGAGGAAACAAGTTGCTTTATGGAGGGAGTGAGACACAATCCTTTGGGCAACGGAATGTCGAAGACACTAAGAGATGAAAGGTATTGAGGAGCTGTTGGAGATGAAGGATATGTTGAAGTCTCTTCAGTGTAATGGTTGTTGAAATGCACCCCTAGGATTCAACTTGCACACGAGACTCAATGTGAACCAAATAGCCATAGAGCCAAATGGGCTCATCCTTGAGCTTGGGAGCTAGTTGCATTCTGGGTCACAACCACATCCCAAGCGTTGGGGTCCCATACCACTAGCCCACACCATCCACATGTATGGATGCGTTGGCCAATAGGCCAAGAGTTCAAGAGTGGTGATCACATAATGAATCTGCACAAGAGGGCCTTGAGTCCTATAAATAGGACTCAACTGAGCTAAACCCGAACTGTTCTTAGTGCATTCGCACCAAGTCACTTCGTAACCATCATGACCATATTATTAGAGCGGTGTGTCCATCTGGATGTCCATCGATGTAACGCTCCTCCCCTTATGAATGATTGCTGTCCTAAGCAATATCCACAGGGATGAAGTGAGGAAAATGACCCTTCAATGAACATACAAACTTTGAAGTAGCCTCCTTCGCCTGTGGGTGGTTTTTTGACTTGACCAAATACTCAGGATAAATGGTCCGATGGGATTATGTAGTGACTAGTTGTAAGGTCAAGAACCAATTCGGGTTTGAGCGGAATATAACGAGCAGTATCCTAAAACCATGGGATATCCTCAATTGAACAATAGCTTTACCTTGTCCAGATTGTTCTTTCAAATGACTCACATGGAACACAAGGTGAACTTGGATTTCCGAAGGTAGATAAAGCACATAGGATACACTACTTATCTTCTTAGTAATCTGGGAAGGACCACAATACCTTGAAGATAGTTTATAGTACCTGCCGATAGTCATTGCATGCGAGTCCTTTGGGACTTTAAGGTAAATCCACATGCCCTTCTAGAGCTCTCAAGGAGTACAATGTGGGTTAGCATAAAGCGTGGTAGGATTGTGGGCCGTCAACATCTCTTGCATATTGTGCAGAAATTCAACTACGGATTGGATAAAGCATGGTAGGATCTTGGGCCGTTAACATCTCTTGCATATTGTTCAGAAATTCAACTATGGATTGCATTTAGGACTCAGCTGCCCTAACCCCAAAATGTCCTTAGTTCATTTGCACTAAGTCACTTTGTAACCATTCACCTCTTCAATTTTGACAGTGCTCTTCTTACGCTGACTCTCTTTATTCTCTTCCTTGCTATCATCTATCTTCTTGCCCTTTCCTTTCTCTTTCTTCCATTTGTAGCAGTCACGTTTAAAGTGACCCTTCTTGCCACAATGATGGCGTTCAACATCCTTACCACGTGATTTATTGCGTCCCTTGCTATCAGATTTGCCTTTCTACTATGATCTGCCCCTAGCATGCAAATCACTGGAAGACTTGCTGGATGCATTGTTTTGCCGATTCATTTCTTCCATGAATATAGCACTCTCTACATCAACATATAGAAGGATCGCATTAGAATTGCTCATAGCAGTCCTGAACGTATCCCAACTCTTCGGCAGAGTGTAACAAAGCAAGAATGTAGCTTTAAGTTTTTCATTAATCATGAACTTCAAGGCAACCAACTGGCTGAAAATGGAGTTAAACTCACTCAAGTGAGTAGACATTGCTGTACCCTCTTTCATACGCAAATCCATAAGCTTTTTCAGCCAATAAACTTTGCTTGCGGCACTCTTTTGAGCATACAATTCTTTCAGTTGAGTCCAAGTAGCATAGGGAGAATCCAAACCTTCAATGTTAAACAGCAAGGCATCAGAAATCGATAGCTCAATGGTTGAGCGTGCAAGCTCATTTAACTCATCCCGTCTTCTTGTTCCATTTCTATGGGCTTTCCCCCTTTGGTCTTAATCAGCCTTGCCTGCTTCTTTTGCAACAAGATATTATAGCACTATTTTTACCAGACTGCAAAGCTATGTGCTGCTTCAAGCTTCTTAATGTGCATGAGATGATTGGTGTCACTGCTACCAGCCATGATTTTCAGTCCAAATGTGACAAAAAATTCAGCAAATGCAGGCCCAAACTGCAAGGTACAAGCGAGTACCAACCAGCACTAAAGGACCACATAAAAGCAGAAATTTCAGATCTGCAAATAAATTTTCAGAAGCACTAAACCTTGTGCTACAGCACTCCACAACTGATTATAGCTGTTCCAAGGACAAATACATCACATTACATGAGAAGTCCCAAATTTTAGCTGCAATTTCTGTTGTACATGCACCCACAGGCACAAAATTTGACACACACGGTCAAAATCCCCAAAATTTTTGTGCTCAAAGCATCAATTATACATATGCACTGTCTCTGACATGCATACAATAGACCAATAGCCACCAAATCATGGCTAAAATATCCAAGGCCTTGACCTAGGTACAACTTGTAGATCTTGGGTATCAATAGGTGAGATGGCAATTGAATGTTGAATACTCCATCCTGGGGAAGATGAAGAATGCAAAGGCTTTTTGCCAAAGTGTGAAGGACCACACGATGAGTAGTGACCCCCTTTGGAACTAGAGGAAGTAGATCCCCCTTTGAAGATAGACAAATACGATCCGACTCTGAAGCCCCCCCTAGTTAAGATAGGAAAGCTGAAAACTCATAGATCACAAGTGTTGGAGTGTCTGATGATGAAGGAAGGATAGTTTGTGGTGCTAGAGAAGGTACCTAAGGTTGTAAGGGAATAGAGGCTAGACAGCTTCTTGAGGTGGCCTCTCAAAACTTAATTGAAGAGGGGTGGGGAGTAGGGGTGTCATAAATAATCTTCTCGATGCCTGTACTAGAGTCAGTGTCTTTGCAGCCATACAATGGAGGAGGGAAAATGTGCAGCTCTTGTGGAACCACAAGTAGGCAATAGCCTCACACACACACACACACACACACACACACACACACACACACTCTCTCTCTCTCTCTCTCTCTCTCTCTCTCTCTCTCTCTCTGTGCAACACATTGTGGAGCTGAAGGACTTGAATAGTCTCTATCTGTGGGTGGAGTAGATGGTGGAGAAGGCAATATCCAACTATGAAGAAAACTGCTAGGGTTTGTACTAAGGAAACACAGAGTGTACGACCACGATAGAAACAGAAAGAATTAGACACAGCCACAGAAAGCAAAACTCAAAACTCAAACACAAAGAGAAGAAGGGAGACAAAAACACAACTCTGAAGTGAATGAATACTATGAATGAATGTAAGTGTGTACGGATGCTCAAGGGCAAAGCAAAGTGTCGAAGAGTGATATGCATCGGAGATGGATCCCAAGTCTGTGACCACTAGTCGGAGTGTGGAGTGAGGAATCTGCAAAACGCTCATGCCAAGAGGCTAAGGAGACTAAGGTGACAACTGCAAAAGAGAGAGATGATGCCAAGCAGCTCTAGAAGGGTGCAAACGCAAGCTAAAGGATGTCACCTGATGGAGAGGGAAGCAACCACATTGTCGCTAGGCAAAGGGAACCCAAATGTAGGCAATTGGAGAGTGTGGAGATGGACACCTGACTGATGTGGGTCAAACGCAGGCACCAAGAGATGGTGGAGATGCTGGTGATGGCAGGTGGATGCTAAACGGAGCTTGGAAGATGGGGGCAGATAGTGGGTGACAGCTTGGAGGAAGGCTCCAAGGCATTGCAAGGGCTGATGGAGAGGTGGCAGCAGTTGCGAAGGCTGGACAGCCATGTGGAGGTAGATTGATGGCAAAAATCTTCACACAAGTGTGAGAAACTTACAAAAAAGGGATGAGGCTGAATGGGGGCAACTTGTCTATTTATAGATGTCGAAGGGTGCCCCAAAGAATCAGGGTTTTTGGGGACCACTAAAACTCTCTCGAACCGCTCTCCTTTTTAGGGGTTTTCATTAATTAATTGTGTTTTGGGGCTGTTTAAGAATGCTAATCAGCTGAAAAGCGTGTTTTAGCTCAACATCAACAACCTTTGTCTCTCGTGGAGTGGATTGCAAAGCTACGAGCTATAGAAACCACTCGACCCGAAAGTAGGTGGGGGAAATCTCCATAGCGTGTTTTGGTCTCCAAGAGGGCTCATCACTTCATGAGGTCTTAGAGTTTGCATTTGCTCACAAGGATGTAGTGTGTGTCATATGTGTCTTATTGCTTTGATCATAAAACTCTAATAGTCAATCTAGAATGATCTTTGTCACTCGGAACAGTGAAGTGGCACAAGGAGTGAGGGGAGGTAGATGCATATACTCTAGTGGGATAGGGAACAAAGGTTGATGATGTCAATGTGCAATGGTATGATCCTTCTTGCCAGAGTAGAAGCACCCAATGGTCCATCCTTTTGTCTTTGGAGAAGCCACAACATTGATTTTGCAAACTTGTAAAGGAAGGGCGGGAGGGAGAAGAAGATAATGGTATCTTTGGAATAATGTAGTGGAAATAATCTGAAATATAAAAATGTTGCCAATCCCACAATTTTTCTTGTCTTGAATGAGGAATGAGGACCTTTAGCTCTTGGATCATGGCTATTCTAATACCATATTGAGAGACCAAATGGCATGCTTAGATACCATGCCAAGGAATAGTAGGGCTTGTAGGGAGAAACACACTGTACGACAAACACTAAGACAAAGAAACTCGGAACACTAAAGAAGGAGTTGAATGAAGAATGATAAACACAGAATCATGTTGAATGAATAATGTTGATACAATTGAGCGGAGCTCAAGGACAATTGCATTGTCTTAGCTGATTAGGTGGTAGCATGTAGAAGGGGTCTGTACAATGAAGCGAGCCAAATGGATTTCTTCTGGTAAAGGTGTTGATGATGGAAAAAGAGCTGCTCTATGGAGTGAAACACAATCCTCCGGGCAATGGAATTTCAGAGTAGACATTGGGAGATGACTACAAGGAAGCCAATTGGGGAAGAAAATGCAAGAATGATGGTGAAGATCTCTCCGTGTAAGTGGCTGTGGAAGGGTTAGTGCAACGGAATAGTTTGACTGGGGGACATGAAGATTATGGACAGCATTTGACTTTGACAGTAGTCAAAGGAGCAAGGAAGAATATGGAAGCACTAGAACATGTCACTAAAGAAAATGCTCAATGGGTTGAGGTTGCAAAAAAGAACAAAGAAGGGAATGCAAGTGAAGTAGAAGTGATGAATGCCTCTATAGAAGAAGAAGCAAAATGGAAAATCCAAGCTCTCTGAATTTGTGTAATAGGATGGGCCAAAAAACACACCCAACAAGAGGATGCAGCAGCCTTGGGTGAAAAAATGGGGGCAAGAGATATCCATTCTAGATGCATGGCAAGTGGGAGACCCAATGGATAAGAGAGAGCATATCTTCATGCTGAAGTTTGAAAACACGGATAAGAAAAAAGCCTTTCTCATAGAACCTAGGGCCCCAAGGGAGAAAAAAATGTACCTTGATGACAATTTGACACCCCCTCAACTAGAACACAGGAAAGACAATATGCCCAGGATAATTGAGGCACGCAAGGAGGGAAAGTACGCAGTGTACAGAGATGATAGGGTGATTATTGCAAAATGTCAGTCACAATGACATTGCACGGTCTATGAGATACTTAGGATGCCAGTTTGGAACTGCAATGGAGCACTACATTTGGATGCTGGGTGTTTTGAGGACAGTTTCTAAAAAATAGGCATAGCCATGTATACAGAAATGCATCAATGGAAAGCGAGCCACTTGCCAAATGTTCAGGGATGCAAATGGGAAAGTGCATTCCACTCACAAGCTCAAAAGCCTAGTGCCACAAGGGGATCTAGGGGTGTGGCCATACTTTTTTGAGAGGGTCTCAAAGATGCCATGCGAGTGATGCACAAAGATGAAGATACACAATACATGTGGGTTAGAATATACATAAGGAGACAACGTGACATCTTCATCGCTATATGCTACTTCCCCCATGCAAACTTAGGCTGCACTTCATGAGATGACCTATTTTGACCCCATACTTCATAAGGAGACACTGTTTTGGGACAGTTTTGTACCTGCATTAGTTACAGCCACACACTTTATACATGGGCTGCTCATTATAAGCTCCGTTTTGGCATGTAGCACGGCCCATTTGGAGTAGCCCATCAAAAGTTATGGCAGATTTACCTCAGCAGACCTGTGGTGGACAGCATGCTGTCCATAATCTTCATGCCCCTAGTCAAACTATTCCGTTGCACTAACCCTTCCACAGCCACTTACACGGAGAGATCTTCACCATCATTCTTGCATTTTCTTCCCCAATTGGCTTCCTTGTAGTTGTCTTGACAGTAGCCATCATCCCAAAGAAATTTCAGCATATCCTTCATCTCACAATGTCTACTCCGAAATTCCACTACCCGGAGGATTGTGTTTCGCTCCCTCCATAGAGCAGCTCTTTTTCCGTCATCAACACCTTTGCCCGAAGAACTCCATTTGGCTCGCTTCATTGTACAAACCCCTTCTACATGCTGCCACCTAATCAGATAAGGCAATGCAATTGTCCTTGAGCTCCGCTCAATTGTATCAACATTATTCATTCAACATGATTCTGTGTTTATCATTCTTCATTCATCTCCTTCTTTAGTGTTCCGAGTTTCTTTGCCTTAGTGTTTGTCGTACATTGTGTTTCTCCCTGCAAGCCCTACTATTCCTTGGCATGGTATCTATGCATGCCATTCGGTCTCTCAATATGGTATTAGAATAGCCATGATCCAAGAGCTAAAGGTCCTCATTCCTCATTCAAGACAAGAAAGATTGTGGGATTGGCAACATTTTTATATTCCAAATTATTTCCACTACATTATTCCAAAGATACCATTATCTTCTTCTCCCTCCTGCCCTTCCTTTACAAGTTTGTAACATCAATGTTGTGGCTTCTCCAAAGACAAAAGGATGGACCATTGGGTGCTTCTACTCTGGCAAGAATGATCGTACCATTGCACATTGTCATCATCAATCTTTGTTCCCTATCCCAATAGAGTATATGCATCTACCACCCCTCACTCCTTATGCCACTTCATTGTTCCGAGTGACAAAGATCATTCTAGATCGACTATTAGAGTTTTATGATCAAAGCAATAAGACATGTATGACACGCACTACATCCTTGTGAGCAAATGCAAACTCTAAGACCTCATGAAGTGATAAGCCCTCTTGGAGACCACCAAAACACGCTATGGAGATTTCCCCCACCTACTTTCGGGTCGAGTGGTTTCTATAGCTCATAGCTTTGCAACCCACTCCACAAGAGACAAAGGTTGTTGATGTTGAGCTAAAACATGCTTTCAGTTGATTAGCATTCTTAAACAGCCCCAAAACACAATTAATTAATGAAAAACCCTAAAAAGGGGAGCGGTTTGAGAGAGTTTCAGTGGTTCCCCAAAAACCCTAATTCTTTGGGGCACCCTTCAACATCTATAAATAGACAAGCTGCCCCCATTCAGCCTCATTCCTTTTTTGTAAGTTTCTAACCCTTATGTGCAGATTTCAGCCATCAGTCTATCTCCACGTGGCTGTCCAGCCTTTGCAATTGTTGCCACCTCTCCATCAGCCCTTGCAATGCCTTGGCACCTTCCTCCAAGTTGTTACCCATTGTCTGCCCCCATCTTCTAGGCCCTGTTTGGCATCCACCTGCCATCGCCAGCATCTCCACCATCTCCTGGTGCCTGCGTTTGACCCACATCAGTCAGGTGTCCGTCTCCACACCCTCCAGCTGCCTGCATTTGGGTTCCTTCTACCTAGCGATAGTGTGGCTGCTTCCCTCTCCATCAGGTGACATCCTTCAGCTTGCGTTTGCACCCTTCTAGAGCTGCTTGGCATCATCTCTCTCTTTTGCAGTTGTCACCTTAGTCTCCTTAGCCTCTTGGCATGAGTGTTTTGCAGATTTCTCACTCCACACGCTGACTGGTGGTCACAGACTTGGGATTCGTCTCCGGTGCATATCACTCTCCAACACTTTGCTTTGCCCTTGAGCATCTGTACACGCTTACATTCATTCACAGTATTCATTCACTTCAGAGTTGTGTTTTTGTCTCCCTTCTTCTCTTTGTGTTTGAGTTTTGAGTTTTGCATTTAGGGTTTGAGTTTTGCTTTCAGTGTTAGTGTCAGTGTCTGTCTCTTTCTGTTTCTATTGTGGTCGTACACTCTGTGTTTCCTTAGTACAAACCCTAGCAGTTTTCTTCATAGTTGGATATTGCCTTCTCCACCATCTACTCCACCCAGAGATAGAGAATATTCAAGTCCTTCGGCTCCACAATGTGTTGCACCGAGAGAGAGAGAGAGAGAGAGAGAGAGAGAGAGAGAGAGAGAGATGTGTGTGTGTGTGTGTGAGGCTGTTGCCTACTTGTGGTTCCACAAGAGCTGCACATTTTCGCATTTCATTCTTCCGAGTAGTATCTGATTTCACCATGCTATCATTTCAGCCTGTAATTCTTCCTTTATTTCACTATATTTCCCATTCTCCCACTCATTAATGCATGCATTCATGAATGCTTTCATCTCCAGCAGTGTTTTGTTGTGTATTGATGCTTACATGGCTTTGATCTCAGCTCTTATGAGAGACCTCATGTCATCTAGATTCTAGACCCCCTGCATGTTGTCTTCAGTATTTTTGGAACCTTAGAGCATCTTTTGATGCTCGTGGGTGTGAGTGCATTGCATCCGCATCTTTTGTAGGGCTTTAGTGGGCTTTGGAAGGATTGCTCTGTCACAGGGAGATCATCTTTTGTAGAGCTTTAGTGGGCTTTGGAAGGATTGCTCTTCTATTGGGAGATCACCTTGTTTTCCTGGTGATGCTGGTTTACCCATATTTGCAAATGTGCGTTCCTCTACAACCAATGCATTCACAAATACTGGTCACAATATCATGGCGTGCTTTGCTTTCTCATGTTTCAACAGTCCAGATTAAGCCAAATTTGCAGTTTTTGTTTACTGTATGCCCTGAATGATCACAGTGTTTTCACTGCTGTCTGAGTGCTGCAATTTAAGACTGCTGTATCGGACTACTGTCAAAGTCAAATGCAGATCACTGTCCGAGTCTTGCAATTTAAGACTGCTGTAGTAGACTACTGTCAAAGTCAAATGCAGATCACTGTCTGAGTCTCAGTAATGCTATTTAAGATCACTGTCCAGCCTGCATCACTGTTACAGTCCTGGTTGCATCACCAAAGTCCAAACCGCATCACGGCAGTTTCACACAACTTGCATCAGGCCACTGTCTAAGTCAAGTGCCGGCTACCGTCCAAGTCTCAGTAATGCAGTTTCAATCTATTGTATCAAACCACTGTCCCGCCTAGAGTTCAGTCTGCCTTGTGACATAGTTTCACATGACCTTTGCTTCCTGCAGGTACGTGGCCTCAGTCCTTTGCTTCTTGTGTCATATCTGTCCCTACATTTCTGCAATGTCTGCATCATGTTAGTCCCTATGTGTCTGCAATGTCTGCGTCATGTCAGTCCTTTGCTTCCTGCTCGTGTGTCACACATTTACAATGATGTCAGTCCTCTACTTCTTGTGCCTGCATCATGTAAGTCCAGGATTGACATCTGTGCTTCCTGCACCTATTCCTGAATGTCCTGCATCATGTTAGTCCGGAATGTCGTGCACACAGAGAGAGAGAGAGAGAGAGAGAGAGAGAGAGAGAGAGAGAGAGAGAGAGAGAGAGAGAGAGAGAGAGAGAGAGAACAATTTACGAAAAGAGAGAGAGAACAAAGCTAAGGGTTTATTTTATAGGCCCATTGATTCCCCCAAACCCTAACCTTAAACTTACACACATTGAAGATTGTTCACATGCTAAAACACATACTAAGGTGTGTTCACACACAGAGCATTGGCAGCATCATGCTTTGACAACAAGATGCAGTGAGACTATCGAGCAGCAGCACATCTTTACTTCTGACCAACCTGTCTTACCCATCCCCAGAACATTGAGCAGGATATGTGAGATCTGTGGTTGTATCTCATCATACAATATAACAAATGGGCTTTATAAGGTGAAAGATGCAGACATGTGATTAGATCTGGGCCAAAACTTACCATGAAGCTAGCATCTGATGCACTATATTGGATAGGCAAGCATACATTCATGGACTCCCCCATGCAATGCTGGCTCTTTGACCCACTAATATGCCAAAAAACAATGGAGCATCCATTTTGGCTGGGTCCCTTGGAAAAAGTTGCAGAGATGACCGGTGATGATGATTCTGTTGAGTGGTCAGGAGCAAGCCAGCACTGCTAGTGAGGTTGGACGATCAAGTTCAAGATGGCCCCTTAATGCCCTCTTCCACTCTGCAAGTTATATGTTTTTTGACCATATGATTATTATTGCTATGTCTATTATGAACAAGAGGTCAGGTGATAGTTGTGGTATTTGTACTTCGTTTCTAGTTTTGCGAGGCATCTTATTTCAGTGTTGAACCATGTCACAGGTGGAGTCATTTTGATATTGCAATTCAGATAGGTGTTTGACTTCTGTCCCATTAACTGCAATTTCGAAAAGCATCATATGTATGCTAATATAAGTATAAGGAATAAAATTAGCACTGATAGCTGGGAGGTTTGCAGATTGCAGAGCGCAAAAAACTTGTGACAGCATTGAAAGAAAATCTTGGCAGTCCAGTGGAACAAATGAAGGCTTACAATGATGGGGATGATAAAATGAGAAAAGGAGCTGCAGACCAAGCCAATGATTCTTTGGGTCAAAGTTTGATCAATCAGAGGATTTCATCAAAGCCTCTCTCCAGTAGTGCAACTAGGGCAGCAGAATTTAGAGCTCCACCAGGAGGGTTTTTACAAGCAGATACAGGTAAAGCTCAACGGTCTCAGAATTATGAGACAACAGGATTGCCTGCATATTCAAGGACACGTTCTAGTGACTTCCTTCCCTCAACTCCAACAATTCCAACGACTCCAACAACTCCAAAAACTTCAACAAATCCAACTCCAATAACGCCAATCCCAACTTCTCCAAGTCCATTCTCTCCTCTGCCTGAAACACCAAGTCTTGAGGACATTATGAAGTCTAGCATGGACAAAAAGGCTCTGCAGCAGGAATCTTTGTCTGAGGATTTATCAAAGAAGGGAGAAGTGGATGCTACTTCAGGAACTTCAGCAGAGAAACCGCCACCTCCGGCGGGTCCCAATGTAATGAATGTTATTATTGTTGCTGCTGAGTGTGCCCCCTGGTCAAAAACAGGTATCAGGTTTGCAGGGTTGTGAGAGTGCTTGCAGTGTTTATTGCCTCATGCACTATTTTCAAGTAGATATTCTATTCTTTGGATGATGAAGTGATATTGGAGAAATCTAGTTTATAAAAGAGCCAGTAGCTATATACACTATTTCAAATATTACCAGCAAACCACCTTTATAGTATGTACATTTTTAAGTGATGAGCTTGTTTCTTTCTTTTGGCAAGGGGGACTTGGTGATGTGGCCGGAGCTCTACCAAAGGCATTAGCTAGGCGAGGTCATCGAGTAATGGTATTTATGGAACTTACTGTCTGTCTTAGCTTATCATGATAACAATGCTGTTGGTGAATCAAACTCAAGATGTATTTATGAATAGACTCAATCATTAGAATTGACATTACTAGTCAAGCAGGTGATTTACTGCAGGCTGCTTAAATCATCAAAAGAAAGTAGCTGTCCTTGTTACATCTGGATCAGTTTTTTTGGCTGGTATTGACAGCAGTTTAGGCATCTCAAAGAGATTAAATATAGAGGAATATATTTCTTTATTAAGAATATCTTAGTGTTTTGGAAGGTCTTACCTGAACATATTGCATGTAAAAACTTTTCTTTCAAGTGGCCTATTTGTGCCTTCAATTTGTTTGGGTGTATCCAATCAGAGTGAAGGATGAATCTGATCGTGAGTCTGTACAGAGCAGGTTTTTGTGGAGAAACAGGGATACATTGGTTTCATGCGCTGCTGATATGTCTGTCTTTAATGTCAATTTGACTCAAAAATTTAATATTGGGTAGGACTTTCTGCATGTTCTTGGTTAGGTATATTGATCACTATAAAGTGCTGGCAAGGGGCATACTTGATCTGTCTGGAGATGGCTGAAATGGTAGCGTAGCTATTCTATAGACATTATATTTAGTGTTCACATATGTGAGCTTGCACATGTGAATAATTCTGAAGATGCTTTTGTTCTTTTTAATCCAGCAAAGGACTCTCATGAGTCTGTCACTTTTCTCTACTAGGTCCCTAAATCTGCCTACTTTACAAGTTCTTTATTGTAAAGTCTTTAACTTTGTGGTGAAGATTGCCTGCTACAAAGCATGGTTTTTGCCATACAGGAAACAAGCACACATGCATACAAGGATGGAAGTACGTTTGATTGGGTCGAGCTAAAAGCATACGTGGCCCTAAATTTATTACGCACCATTGGGTAGTTTTAGTGCTAATCTCTAGTAAACAATTTCATAATATCAACATGTGGAGAACCTTGGCAAAGGCTAAAGCCTTATAAATGTCTATTTTTAAAAGGCATGACATGTTAAGGCCCAGGAAAAGTCAAGTGTGTTTGGGCCAAACATGCTTTAGTTTTTTCAAATCTGGGCAAATATTTGCACGGGGAAGCATATAAGTATGATAAAAAGCATGCTAGAAGCTTCTTTTGTGGAAGACCGGTTTAATTGGGTGCTAATTTCTTGAATTGAGATGAACTTACTAAGTGAAGGCATTTTTTTGGCATGTCAGGTGGTTGCTCCCAGGTATGGTGTTTATGAAGAGGCGAGGGAGATAGGAGTACGAAAAAGATACAATGTAGCGGGCCAGGTGTGCAGTGTTACATTACCCATTTTTTTCTGTTTGGAGTAAAGTTATTGTGATTAACACAGATAAATTATTTGCATGTCAAGGACTTGGAGGTTGGCTATTATCATGGGTACATTGATGGAGTAGACCATGTGTTTATTGACAACTCGGTTTTTCATGGCTTTGCTAACAATATTTATGGTGGAAATCGAGAGGTTTGTACCCACTTTTATAAATCCTTTAACGGCTTTGATATCAGTTAGCTATTTTTACTTTGGATTGCATGGCAGACATAATCTATGGTCAGCTTATCCATTAGACAAGACCTACAAGAGGTTATGTAAGAGTCATGAAGAAAGAGTAGGGCATGGCTTTTGAAATGGAGGTCTTAAACCTTTTTTAGTGTGTAAAAAGAGATTCTGAAATGTCCTCTAAAGACTTAATGGTCTGTATGACCAATTAAATCACAACACTGGATTGTTGAGAAAGCAGCATTGAACAGGATGAGAAAGCAAGTAGAATGCAACACACCACTCTTGCTGCTTGGAATTACATAGTGAATTTGCAAATAATAACTTACAAAAAGATGAAACTATAGGATGAATATCGTTTTCTTCAAATACGTACATTCTGATGTGGCCTACAAGGTAGATCCCTTTTACCTCATCAAGTGGAGCATTCACAAGCACATTGCTCAGGGAGGATCCTGAGTAGCTACCACACTTTGTGCATTGATTACAATCATGTACTCTCTTCCTCTTCATACCTTTACATTGGCACCATTGTTTGTGGTTGTGTATATTTGGGTCTCGTTGTTTCTAAGAACTAGTGAGCTAGGTCAAAACAATACACCTTTAATAAAGTAATACTAAATCCTATAAGAGTGTTTAACATCTTTACTTTTTTTGTAGTCCCTTTATACTACATCGTAATACCTTCGGTCTGATGTCTTGATTTCATTGTGTTGACCTCTTGGGAAAATGATATCCACCACCTCTATGATCTTGGTAGGACCTAGGTCCTTGTGCACTCTAGAGTGACACCCTTGGTCCAATACCTTCATCTTTTTGGGGTTGATCTTTTGGGTCAAGGCAAGAGCATTTTCTTTTTACTCTGTTTAATCACCCTTTTGGGCTTGCGAAATGTTGGGTTTGACTCACGCCTACGCTCACAGAGGAGTGTTGGTGATCCTCAATAGGACATTGGGGCACTTTTTACTCTCCTTACAAGAGGATTTTTCCCCCAGATTTATTCTCCTTTATTTTATGTGCCTATGTTACACAGTTCAGGCACTTATCATGTTTTACACCTTTCAGGTGTGAACACATGTTAACAACCCTAAGGTTTAAAGGTTGTACTTTGTACTTGCACATTACACTCTTTTGATTATTACATTGGGAGTCGTGTTGTCACTCTCACACTCTGTTGACTATCAACTATACTCTCAGTTAAGCTTCGATCTTTGTGTATTCTCTCTCTTCTCACATTTGGTATGAAAGCTTAGGTTGTTGAGCTTGGGTGGCACTAGGATCCCAACCAAGGTGTCGCTTGAGGGGGGTGTTGGAAATGTAATCCACACTTGCTAGAGAAAAACTAGCTCGCTATTGGTGCAGCAGTGATGTGTTGAGACTAGGTTTGAATCCTAGGCCAAATGGAGGAAGATTTCCATAATTGGATAGATCGGAGGTCTTCCATCACCTTAAGCTTTTGGGGGCTAGATGGCTAGCCCAATTATGGGAAACTTCCAGTTAAGTGCACAATGGCATGAACAATACTAGGATGGGTGACCTCTTGGGAAGGGGAGGTACGAGGGCCCCTACCTAGAATAATTTTTTGAAGCAGAAAGGCATTGTCCATTAGTACACTACTGCATATACTGCACAACAGAATGGGGCTGCACAGAGGAAGAATCGATCACTCATGGAGATGGCCAGATGTATACTGAAAGCAAAGAGTTTGCCACATAGTTTTTGGATGAAAGCAATTATGTGTGCTTGCCATGTTTTGAACAGGTGCCCTATCAAGGCATTAAAGAATGTTACACCTTTTGAGGCTTGGAACAGCCAGAAACCCTCTATTGGACATTTTCGCACTTTTGGGTATCTTGCGTATGCTCATATTCCCAAGGTACTAAGAAAGAAGTTGGACAACAAGGCTGTTAAATCCATTTTTGTAGGGTACAATAGTGAGAGCAAAGGATATAGATTGTATGATCCTATCTCTAAGAAAGTATTTGTCAGTAGGGATTTGGTTTTTGATAAAATTCAGAATTATCCCTTGCTGGTTTTGATACATATAAGGTTGTCAATGATGTGTTTAAAGGGCTGTTGCCCATTTCTTTTGGTGATACAGTTGGAGCTTCAACAAGTGAACATAATGTTCAGCCAGCTGCTCCATTGAGTAATGCAGAAATTCAGCCTATGGATGCAGAAATTCGGCCTATGGCTGATCTGAATATTCAGTAAGATGCTGAATATGAGGCTCAACTCAAGCTTATACACAATCAAGAAGCTAGGCAGATGCCTAGATGGTACTTGTAGACTTGAAAGATAGTCATTTGGATGCTCCTATTGCTGGTTGTACTAGAAGACAAGCTCGTTTGCATGATGGTGCTAACACAATGGAGTTTGTTATGGCAGCACATACACTTGATGATGAGGAGCTTGAATGTTTTGAGGATGCATAACAGTGTGAGGTGGATGGCAGCAACGCAAGTTAAGTTTGATTCTATCATAAAGAATCAAACATGGGATTTTGTGACCTTACTTGTTGGGAAGAAAGCCATTGTTACAAAGTGGGTCTATAAGTTGAAAATGAATGCTTAAGGATCCATTGACAAGTATAAAGGTAGGCTTGTGGCCAAAGTTTACGCACAAAAGAAAGGCATTGACTATGAGGAGACATTTGCTCCTACATCCTGCATGATTACCATTCGGTCTATGGTTGCTTTGGCTGCCCATCATGGTTGGACTGCGTACCATTTTGATATTAAGACTGCATTTTTACATGGGGAACTTCAAGAAGAAGTGTCTGTACAACAGCCCTTTGGTTTTGCAGTTGAGGGATCCGAACACTTGGTATGCGAGCTGAAAAGGCTTCGTATGGTTTGAAGCAAGCTTCCTGAGCTTGGTATGCGAAAATTCATGCCTTTTTACTCAGCCAAGGGTTCATTAACGGTTCACCAGAGTCTATACTTTATGTATGTAAATAAGGGGGATCCTTGCTAGTCATATGTCTTCATGCTGAGGTTCTTCTGCTCACATAGACACTTGCTTATCAGATTTCAGCATTCAAATAAAGTTTATAGCAAACTTTTGAGACGTCAAACTTGGGGCCCTTGCACTACTATTTGGGCATTTAGTTCATTCATGAAGCTAAAGGCACTGGGTTATCACAGTCTAGATACATTGGTAGACTTCTTGAGAGGTTCAACTTACTGGATTGCAAGCCGATTTGTACACCAATGGAGACTGGACTCAAGCTGTCCTTGCATGATGGTAGTGATTTGTTTTGATATCCATACGTATGCTTCAGCAATTGGATGTCTCATTTACTTATACAACACAAGACCAGATATTTAGTTTGCAGTTTCAGCCTTGGGCAGATATATGCATCGCCCACGCATGTCACATTGGTAGACTATGAAGTGTGTTTTTGGTTATTTACAGGGTACTAGGACTCTTGGATTGCTTTATGCCAAGGGGGAACCACGGCAATTACATGCTTACAGTGATTCAAATTGGGCTAGTGATTTTGATTCACGTCACTCTACGAGTGGAAATTGTTTCTTTCTTGGCTCATCTTGCATCTCTTGGCTTAGCAAAAAACAATCCATTGTTGCCACATCGTCATGTGAAGTTGAATACAAGGCAACATGATATGAAACGCTGGTCCCACAAGTTGCCAACTCAGTTTGAGGGTGCTTCATTTGTTTGATGTGATCCCTCATTGATAAGGTGAATTGAAAGGATATAGCTGTCTAAATCACACCTCCAAGTTGAGCCAATGAGAGAATGTGCAAACTTCAAAGAGGCTCTGAAATCTAGTCCAAACATGTCTAGCAGTGGTAAGATCCTTCATAAGCACCAACATATTGACAAAACAGTTCATAGTCTTTGATTGATTATCATATGGTGAGCATTGATGCGATGATTGGATGTGTTTTCCCACAAATTTTAATACTTGTTATGGTTAGTCATGAGGACATGTATTTTTAATGCTTAGCTTTGGCATGATTAAGTTGTGCATATGTGAGATACACATGTGAAATGCAAGTTAGTTAAGTGATAGTGAGACCTTAGTAACATGGGGTGATTAAGGTGGTATTGGCAAAAGTTGTAATAAGTTTTGCATGATAGGTAGTAGATGGTACTCCGTGTCAGAATTTGGTGTAGGACATTTAATTAGCCATTAGTGTTAGTGGTGATACTAGGGATTTGGTATTAATTAATTAATTAATTAATCCAAGTTTCGGGCTAATGAATGCTCAAGATCACTTCGGTGATAAATTGACCTAGCCAATTTAACTGTTGGCTAGCTACGTTATTTTTTGACCCATAAATAATTATTAAAATAATTTTCAAAATTCATATTTTGAAAATTAATTTAATAAAGTTGGATAATATTGTAATTTTTTTCCCAAAGGCTGCCACTCAGCAAATCTTGCCCATGCAATGGAAAAAACGTTTTTGAGGTTGAGAGAGAGAGAGAGAGAGAGAGAGAGAGAGAGAGAGAGAGAGAGAGATTATCTTCATGTTGGAGAGAAAAAGAGAACGGAGAGCGATGGCGGATCTGACTCTCTCTGACGTACGGACGTGTTTTCCTGCCCTGCGCCCTGCCTGAGTTCTCCCCTCAGACTAGTACCGGGTCCGTTCTGCCCACTCGTAACAGTGATTCCCGCTCTTGCCTACCTGTAAATATCCTGGCGACCCGTGGTGCTTACTAGCTGCAACCTTCCTTCTAGTGTCGCCCTGTTCCGCGCGCGCGCGCGAGAGAGAGAGAGAGAGAGAGAGAG
Organism: Lygodium microphyllum; assembly: GCF_053477565.2. NCBI lineage: Eukaryota > Viridiplantae > Streptophyta > Polypodiopsida > Schizaeales > Lygodiaceae > Lygodium > Lygodium microphyllum. Next base: position 131,667,258 of record NC_141148.1, read on the forward strand.
AGAGAGAGAGAGAGTGAGAGAGAGAGAGCTGAGTTCTCCCCTCAGACTAGTACCGGGTCGGTTCTGCCCACTCGTAACAGTGATTCCCGCTCTTGCCTACCTGTAAATATCCTGGCGACCCGTGGTGCTTACTGGCTGCGACCTTTCTTCCAATGTCGCCCTGTTGAGAGAGAGAGAGAGAGAGAGAGAGAGAGAGAGAGAGAGAGAGAGAGAGAGAGAGAGAGAGAGAGAGAGAGAGAGAGAGAGAGAGAGAGGCCTTCGCCGTTTCTGCCTTCCGTGAGCTCTGCTTTTTCCCTGTCGTCCTGTGAGCTCTGTCCTTGCAACCTGCCATCTGTATCTGCCTTCCGCAACCTCTGCCCGTGCACGCCTGCAACCTGTTCGTGTGGCGCTTAGATCTGTTACTGAGACACAGACGCCACGTTGGGAGAAGGGACAACTCTGTCCTAGGTAGAAACAGTCCTGCTGTCCGGGCAGTCTTCAGCACACCTTGCTTGTAAGGTCGTCTTACTTGCGGATCGTGGTTCTATATCTGACCTGCACAAGTGGTGATACAACATGCCTGGTCTGGATATGGCCTTTATCGACCAAACGGTGGCAGCCCTTGGTCCGGATTCTGATATAGAGGAACCAGAGGATATGGTTCCTTGCACAGAGGAGATGCCCCCTGGTCCTGACTTCCAGCCTACGGGCAAACACACCAAGCATACTTCGGAAGATACAATGGATCATAAGGAACGTTTTTATGCTCAGGTTGCTTCTGATTCTATTGATTCTCAGGATGTTGACTGGGAGCATTTGTTGGAGTTTGCCAACACTCTGCTTGGTGATTATGTTCAACATAATCATGAAGTGTTTTCTGACTCTGGAACTGAAGATGTTCTGGAAGCCACTGTGGACCCGAAAAATGTCTTGCGCTCATTCTCAGTGTTTTATGAACGTGCTGTTATACTCTTCTTCACTGGTAGGATCTCAGTGCTTTCCCATATTCACTAGTGGCTGCAAAGTCTACTACAAGTTATTCTGCGTAGTATACAACTACGTGGTCGCGGTTGTACCGCATGTACATCATGCAGGATGATGCTTTTCTTCCTGAGATGCTGGAAATGAAAGTGTTGCAGCAATATGCCTTGTCGGACTATTTTCCTCTACAGCTTGAGATGCTTGCACAACCCATTGCACCTTTTAAGCAATTTATGGATAGACTTCCTTTGCGTTTCAACTCGTCTTATTTGAAGCATTCAATCTTTCAGGGTTATATGCAGCAATTGATTGATAGATTTTTATTGGACTTTTCCTCTGAGGGCAATGCTTCTTTTGAATGATTGCTCTCTAATGTGCAGTGGGTTGTTCAGCAGTATGGGATCCATCATGCCTCTCTTTGTCGGCGGCGTCGACAAGCAGCGGAGGAATTACTGGCTTTGGTTCGTTTTCTACTAGTGGAGACTCTAGATGATGTATTTCTGCTGCCACTGGCTATGCGTTTGGCTGATCTTATTAAAGAGTTTCAATTGAAATCTTATCAGTAGGCCAAATTGGAAAATTTGACAGAGAATTTGCAAGATAGTGCTTGTCAGACTCATAAGTTTTTTCGAGCTTTACATGCATCTCCTGCTTGAGAGAATATGACTAGACTCCAGGATGCAGAAGGTCAAATGGTTATTGATCCTCAGACTATTGTGAATATATGCAGGAATTATTTTCGAGACCTTCTTGGTTCTACTCCTTCACCTTCTGACCAAGTTACTCATGCCCGCTCAGTTTTCTATGATTTGGTCTGCAATCAGGTTCCACATGACATGCAAACTACTTTGGAGACAGATATTTGTGAGGAGGAGGTTATGGATGTTTTGTTATACTTGCCCAAGGATAAAAGTCCCTGTTGGGATGGTCTCACCAATGAATTCTTTGAGGTTTTTGCTACCCAACTGGTGAAACCATTGACGGCTATGTTTCAGCAGGTTTGGGAAACGAGGTTCATGCCTTCCTCATGGAAAGAAGATCTTATCAAACTGCTTCCAAAAGTTCCTTCGCCGTCAATGCTGAAACATTGGCGACCAATTTCTTTGATGGGTTCGATGTATAAAATCTTTTTCAAAGTGATGGCTAATCGGCTCCATAAGCATCTTCCTGCCATTGTGCATCCTCTTCAATATGGTTTCATTAAGGGCTGAAACGTTCTACATAATGTCTTAAATGTGCAAATGGCTATTGACTATGTAAGGCAGTTTAATCAGGAGGTGGTATTGATTCAATTGGACTTGGAAAAGGCTTTTGATTATTTAGATTGGTCTTTCATTGCAGAACTTATGTCTACTATGGGCTTTGGTACTCGGATGTCTCGTTTGATCTATACCATTAGTACTGCGGCTTCTTCACGAGTTATGCTAAATGGTGGTGTTACCGAACCATTTGTCCTTGCACGCTCTGTGAGACAGGGTTGCCCTTTGAGTCCTCTCTTTTTTGCCCTTGCGACTCATCCGGTTCTTTCGATGTTATCTCATATGGTAGCTTCTACTCAGTTGGCTGGATTGTCTCTTCCTTTTGGACAGCACTTTACTATTCAATCCTTGGCTGATGACATCTTCATGATTTTGCGTGCGGACAAGGATAATCTTTGCAAAGCATTAGATGTTTGGACTTTCTTTGGTCATGCTTCTGGTCTTCATATCAATGCTTTGAAATCAGCCATTCTCAGTTGCACGGAGTCAGATTTGCAGTCATTGGACTGGCAGGGAATGGCTGTTCCCCGTGATTCCATTGTTAGGCAACTTGGGTACCCTTTGGGTGTTGATGTTTGGCCAAAGCAACTACTAGAGTGGATTTCATAGAAATTGGCAGCTAAGTTTCTGTATTGGAAGTCGCAGGCTTAGCCCTTCCATGTTCGCTGGCTCAGACAATTATGTTGCCAATGCTCACATATTTCTTGCCATTGCTACCTTGGACTACTACTACATTGAATGCTCTTACTCAGTACATTTGTTTCATGTTATGGAAGAAGGACTCCTTGCATGCATGCATTTCATGGATTTCTTGGTCGCATGCATATGCCCCCAAACGCATGGATGGTGGGGCTATTTTGGATGCTGAAACTCATATGCTGGCACTTCGTTGGTCTCTTTTTCGTGCCATGTGCTTGGATCATCACCCGTGGGTCTTTATAGCCCGTTATTTTCTTGAGGATCACGGGCTTGTGTATGGTAATACCCAAATTCGGAGCTCTTGGTGGCATGTTCTTAATGCAGACTCTCGGTTTTCTAGTCCTTATTCATCTCTGCTTGCTCATTTGGTATGTTCCTGGAAATTGGTTCTCCAGAAGGCTTGGTGGCATCCAGCGGAGGACCGCTTAGATACTAACTCTTTTCAACTGGAATTGTTAGCAGCCTTGCGATTACTTTCTTGGGAAGGCAAACATGAGCTCAGACCAAAATTTAACGGCATGGCACGTTTGGGCTTGACTTCAGTTGCAGATGCCACCCTTGCCAGTCGCAATGTGTTGATATCGTTTCATACAGCCAGGAGGATTTTCAGGATCCCTCGTGGATATCGTGATTTATGGGAACAGCTTTTGCTGGTGCTCCAGAGCAGATAACCCTTTCCTGCCCTTGCTTCGGATTGTCCCTGGCAAGACTGGGGCCTTGCAAGTCAGCTGAATTTGGAAAAGGCCTCAGCTAACCAGGTGTATCATCTTCTGATTAAAGATCATCAATGGCTGGTTACTAAAGCTAATACTGTATGGGGATTGTGTAAATCTCAGTCATGGTGGAAGGCAACTGTGATGGAGGGCTGTTTGAACAAGACACCTTTCAAATGCAAGGTCTTTCTTTGGAGGGTGATGATTGGTGGTCTTCCTCTTGCTTCAGCCCTTTCCAAGCATCGAATCTCTAACGGCAATTGTTTCTTTTGAACCACCAGTGTGGAATCGGCCCGTCATCGATTTATTTCTTGTCCTCTCGCTAAGAAAATCTGGTCACTCTTGTCAGCGGTTTGGTGAGTAGTGGTTGGTTTCTTGCTAAGCCCTTTTGATTGGGTTTTTGTACGGCCCAAATGCCCCACACTGGCACAGTCGCATATGAAGATCTTGTTTCACTTTCTTAGATACCGGGGCTGCTGGCACAATTGGACCATTCGGAATTCTTTTCTTTTTGATTCAGCCTCTAATGTTCAGGGACATATTGCGAGGCTTAAAGGTCTCTTGCATTGGCAGATAGATCTCATTCGGCACTTTGACTTACACCCTCGGGAGGACTTACTTCCTTGGCATATGGCAATTTCCTTTGCGTCTTTGCCATGACTTTTGTAACTCTTTTGTTGTTTAGTACATTATACATATAACATCCATTACGACGAGAGAGAGAGAGAGAGAGAGAGAGAGAGAGAGAGAGAGAGAGAGAGAGAGAAGGCTGCCATTGCTGTGCTAGGACAGTTGACTGGCCATTTCCAATGAGGCGTTCGCATCCAAGTATCCAAGTAGTGGACTTGTTTGAGTCTGAGTATCAGGGTGAACTTGTTTGCCAGTAGGAGACCATTCAAGAGCTAGTGACTAGCCCAAAAGAGACTACAATAGTAGGTAATAGCAGTTTGATAGCTGTTGCAGCCAAGCAACATCATATTTGAGGTGTTCCATGAGTGGAGACAGCTTTCATGGCTTTCTAGATAGAGAACAATTGATTTCTTCCATTTTATCGTGATGGAAGTTGAATTTTCTCTTGCCTCAACATTCTCTCTCATTGTACAGCCTATTCTCATTCTTCCTTAGCAATTTCCAGCAAAATCAGCCATTGGAGGTCTCCATTTTGACTATCCTCAGCATCCTTTCTCATCCTCCAGCCTATTCTCAGCCTTCCTTAGTAATTTCCAGCAAAATGAGCCATTGGAGGTGGAGATTTTGACTAATCTTTGTTGTAAACCCTAACTCATAGCAGAAATTAGGGTTTGATAGTCACCTCGGGAAGTATGCTCAGAAATTGAAGGCTTAGAGTATTGAATTTCAGTCATTGAAATTGGGGCAATTTCAAGAGATTCAAGTGGCTATTCAAGTAGCAAACATTTGGAGCTGAATTTGTCACCCAAGGAGCACTATTGAAGGCAAATCCTTGAGCAAACCAAGGAGCAAATTGGTTTGAAGGCTTTCCTAGTCATTTATGACAGCAAGAGGCAATTGGAGAGTGAAGGAGACTCAGGGAATCTCATTGTATTTCATCCAGATTACAATTCAAGATAAAGAAATACCGCAAGGGGCCCTAGTTTTGGGGCCAACAGGCTGACCATTATCCAAGATTAAGGGTTAACATTTACGCATTCAGTTTATGTGAATTTTATGCTTGCTGTAATTTTTTATCAATCAGGTCATTACCACCCTTTTTGAGAAGGAAGGCTAGTTTTACATAAGATCTTCATTAAGCTAGTAATAGAACAGTGCTTACACCCAAAAAAGGATGTGTATGTGTGAATGATATACCGATTGTATGGAATCCCTATGTTGTGTACTGCATTTGTTTCATTGTCATTCAGAAAGTATCTAGATCCACTGGACTAAAAGATGCCCATGCAGATGCAAACTGCAAAGAAAAATCATTGCCCTGCTGCATAGGTTCAACTCACTTAACAACTTTTAATATAATTTGTGTTGATTCCTTCCTACAGATACTTAGCGATCATGTGTGTCTATCTTTGATACTATGATGCACTTGTACATGTATGCATGATTCAATACTCATTTCAGGTATAGAAACCTTCAACAGCTTGAAGCTTTCATTATTCAACAATTTGGAAAATATGCATTCCTTTATGGTATGAAGGTTTGTTTAGATAGTGTAGAGATGTTTTTGCTATGAGTTTGTGATGCCAACTCTATGTATTACCCTACTACATATACTCTGGTTGCAGTTGATGGTCCTTTGGTTTTGCTGACAATCAAATTTTTGGCTTGTTAAATCAAATTCAAGTACAGGATCCTGTATGCCATTTCAACTGGCAATGCATACATGCATGTAATAAGAATTTGTACTCACTTGTAGGTGTTTTTTCTATGCAGGATGTGTTGAAGCGCATGGTTCTATTCTGTAAAGCAGCAGTAGAGGTCAGACATCTCTTTTGGGGCTTAATGATGGGAAGATGATATAAAGAATCACTGCATAAGTAGCACCGAAAGATGTTTCTCTTTTTCTTGGCAGCAGTTCACCCAAAGTGTGCAAGAAAAGTACTTTTTCATCAGCGGAAATGCATTCTCATTATTATGCATTTGATTTCTAAGAAGTTCATCTTCGAAGTCTCTTTTTGGGATGGATCTGTGCAGGTTCCCTGGCATGTGCCTTGTGGTGGAATCTGTTATGGCGATGGAAACCTTGTCTTTATTGCAAATGATTGGCACACTGCATTGCTACCAGTATATTTGCAAGCTTATTATCGGGATCATGGTTTGATGCAATATACTCGATCAGTTATTGTCATTCATAACATGGCTCATCAGGTCTGTTCCCAGCACTTTCTTAACTTCTATTAATTTTTCTTTTTATCTCATTATGCATGGACCATGTAACTGAAGGAGGCATTTGGATTTTGGGCTGTGCCATGAGGATCATTGAAAGGTGTGGTTAATCTTATTTCCATCATGTTCATTTTCTTGTATGTTTCTGGGCCTGCTGATAAGTGTCCCATTCTGTCTAGTCTCTTTGAGCTGATAATGTTTGTTTTTTCCTTGTATACCAAATCGTTTATAATTTTCTGCCAGTAATCTAAAATTGTGGCATGCTTCTTGCGTGACCTCCCTTTTCCTCACCTTGATTTCTGCAATCTTACATTTGGATCTCTTATCCTTCTGGACCTGGATGATGACTCCCTGCTGTATATACCCTTTCTACAATCTTACTGTCTGCAGGCTAAACGTTCTTCTTTGGCTTTCTTCTTTGTGCTCATTTTGTGGTTTTCTGGGGTTTGTTGTACAGGAGTGTTTGTGAAGTGGAAGCTCCACTATGAACTTTCTTACAGTCTACCATGTGATCCTAACCGAGTCTCAGAGCTTGGAACACTCCATAGACTGACCTGTTTGAAGCTTCTTCAAAGCTTACCTTTGCATGTGATCTGTTGACTGCTAGCTTATTGCTTGGTTCACCTGGGGTGTGAGCTGCAGTGATGTGATAGATTTGTAGGACATGCCTTCTGTCCACACTCTGTGGGAGATGGAAGAGTATAGAAGTTGACTTTGAGTACATGAGGAGGGAGGCTTTTCTTCACACTGGGGAATCTGTTGCACTTCAATGTCCTGTAGTCTCCTCATAAGCCTGGCTCATGGGACGATGTTGAAGTCTTTATGGAAGTCTACAAAGCAGCAATATATCCTTCTCCCTTGAGTGCATCGCTCCTCTATGATAGCCTTGACTGCAAGCATACGATTCAATGTTTTGTATCCCCCTTTGAAACCAGCTTGCCCTTGGCTCTATACACGTGTTTCTCCTGCCCAACTGCTCAGCTCATGCTCAAGTGGAGACATAGGTCTTGGCTATATATTGACCAATCATTATGGTTCTGTAGTCTCTAGGACCATGGGTCTCCAATTTTACAAAGTGGTACTGTGTACAATGGTGTGATCTGTCCAACTGTTTGGTGGTTGCTAGGTTCTCTGTAGCTGCAAAAGCTCAAACATCTGGAGCACTGGCTAGAGATGGCAACCTCCCTTGTAACTGCACGAACCAAGCCTCCAGAATAGCATTTCAAGGTGAGCAGTCAGTGCCTTCAAACTTGTCATCAATAGAATATTCCATGAGAGTCGATGAAGGGAGGAGCTGGAGTGAGTGAAGAGAGGAGTTAGAGGGAGATACCTAGGGTACTCTGTGGTCCAATCAGCCCAATCAAACAAGAATTCAGCATTCAACCATTCATACGTACAAGCATGCAAGAATAGGTAGAGGGCAGAGCAGCAATGGAGTGAATGTAGTGAAGTTTCACAACGACCGACACATGAGACCCCCTCTAAAATGGAAAACACAAAAACATGAGTACAGGGTGCAGATCATAAAAAATGCAGGTTTTACCAGCCACTGGAGAGATCAGCCCACAAATGCAGGATGTGTGAGTTGTTAGCATTCTAGGCGATAGCAAATTAGGACTGGGCGAAGCAGTTCCAGCCCTAGATGACTACTCAGCAAGAAAAATGTAGGGAAAGCAGCTCTAGAGACTGAGAAAAGAGGTTGCCCATTACAAAAGGTAGTTCAACCAACAGGAAGAGAGGTTGCCATCCGGGTAAGGTGGATGAAGTTGAAATGCAGGTTTAGAAAGCTCCAGCAGCAGAAAACACAGAGGTTTCAGACCTCAAATTGTCAATAACAGCACACAAACCTGCAACAGTGGTTGTTTGATACCATGTGAGAATGTGTTGATGATCCGAAGAGAGAGAGAGGAAGCATCAACACTAACAGAAACAAAGAGCACATGAACACAAAAAAAATGGGAATGAGTTGCAATGGAATCCATAAGATGCAGTACGAGATGTGCAATGCAATAACAATAGGACATTAGAGTCCTGCACAACGATGACTAGTAGTAGGGCCTCCATTCTCCCTCTCTCCAAGGATGCATGATGATGTGATACAACATTTAAGAGTGGATTGGAGCATATATAGAAGCCTCTGGGCTAGACAAGAGACCAGTGAAGAAACCCTACAAGCTTTGGTGTGAGACAATAGACAACTGAAGAAACCCTAAAACGGGCTCCACAATTGCCTTTTCCTGGTGCCTAATGAAAGGCTAAACACAATGCCTAAAGCCCATGATATGTACTAAACTAACATAAGGGTGTGCAACTGACAAGAGGTTCCCATCTAGCCACCTCGAGTTCAAAGCCAAAGAAGGTCTATACAGTAGTAGCGTTAGATCAATTGACTCTAGATTCATGGAGGGAGGGCAAATGTAAGGTGTGACATGGTGAGAATTGTTCAAAAAGTTGCTAGTTTTCATACCATGAGGTTGACACTGCTGTGAGGACAAGGACTGTCCACAAAACAAGGCAAACATGAGCTCCAAGGCTTCAGTAATTATCGTGCAAACTCAAGGTATGCTTTTTGAATTTTCAATAAAGGATTGTATCGGTAATGCGAGTAGTTGCCTAGGTTGTCTAGTAAGCAAAACTGTGTTTGGTTTGCATGAACTTCTAAAGGTTAGTGGTTTAATTAATGACCAATTTGTCATGGCATTGTTTGATAACTGCTCTACTCATAATTTTGTTTCATGTCTTTTGGTGCATATAGACTCTAACTCCACACAGCCTTGATAGTGCATATTGTATGCATTACGCAGAGGGCCGGGTGTGGATTGTTGGGATTGGTCGATGCTTCCATAAGCCTTTTGGGACACATCGTTGAGCTAAAAATGCATTATAAACCAATTAACTCTTTTAAACAGCCCCAAAACTTAAATGTTACTAAACTTTCATTAAAAGAAAACGCATTCCTAGAGAGTTTTTGTGTTAGATTAGCCAAACCCTAATTTGGGAGGATCCTTTTGCATTTATAAATAGGTAGACTACCTACCATTCAGCCCCATCCTTGTTTTGCAGGTCACATCAGTTATCACTTTTGTGCTGGTATTGTACCCTGTTTCCAGCCTACAACCCATCACCATTGGCTGTCGAGCCTTCCTCAATTGTAGCCCTCCACTTGGTGTTTGTCCACTACTGCTAGTGCTGCATTTACTGCCCTAGACAGATGTGCTTACTTCCTCAGCTGGTCACTTGCTGATCAACATCATAACCCACATCAATTTGCTGGCATTACAGCATCTGATCGATCTTTCTTAGTTGTCACCTTGCTGTTTTGATCAACTGATTGGTGAGATTACAAACCTTAGGGTCCATCTCTAATGGACATCATACTTTGACTACATCCGTTTTTCACCAAGATTGATCATAGCTCCTGATACCAAGATTAAGGATGTCCAGAAAACTTGATTTTGAGTGTGGTATGCATGCTATCAATTCTTGGATCTACCTTTTAAGGCAAAACAAGGTGGTAGAATTTTTAGAGGATGGGTTGTAAGATAACGCATGTGTTGATGTCTGAGATTCAGTTAAGTGCCCCCTCTATTCCAATCCCAACAGCCCGAGAGAGATCCTTTGATTCACCACCCAGCCTTGCCTAGAAGGTTGCTGGCTTCCTCATCCTGATCCGACTGCCAGTCGTCAGCTTTAGGTAAGTCATACTATCCTTAGACTCACTTACTCTCTAGGCACCCCTTGACCCCGTTCGGATGCCCAATGCCCCCGGACGGTCATCCCTCGCGCTTGTCTCCTCACAAGTTGCATTTATTAATGTAACATTTCCTTCCCCTTAAGAATCGGTTTCGTCCTCGAAAACGATACTTCGAAGGTCCAACTGTAAATTGGGAAACCTTTTCCTTAAAGTACTTACTTGCTCCCAGGTTGAGCTTTCTTCTGAACAATCTTTCCATTTGACCATATATTCTTGATAAATAGTGTTCCTTGTTCGTCTGTTACGAACATTTAAAACTCTTTCTGGTTCATGTGGATTAGATTGGTCATGTAATAGCTCCTCAATATTATCATTTAAGATTAGATTATCCAAATCACCCAGCTTCTTCCTTAGCTTACTTACATGAAAAACTGGATGTGTTTTACTACTAGCAAGTAGTTGGAGCTTGTAAGCCTGTTCTCCCACCCTTTTAAGTATTGTGAAAGGACCACAATACTTGGGTGAAAGCTTTGGATATCGTCCCATTTTCATGGTTTTAGTTTGTTCAGGCACTTTAAGATAGGCCAATTCCCCTTCTTCAAAGGAGATGTCTCTTCGGTGAGGATATGCATAAGCTCTAGCTCGATTTTGAGCTTTCTTAATATTTTCTTGAGCAAATTTTAATATATTATTCATATCCTCCAAAAAATCCTTGGCTGCCCGAACCTTTTCCTTATGGAGTCCCACTATTCAGTCCCATTGCATAAGGAGTTCTGGGCTGAAACCCATACATTAGCATAAATGGACTATATCCAGTGGAAGAGTGCTTTGCACTATTATATGCAAACTTTGCTATTGGAAGAGTGCTTGACACTATTATATGCAAACTCTGCTATCGGTAGATACTCTTCCCAATTAGTTTGCCTTTTATTTACATATGCCCTGAGCATATCTTCAAGGATTTGATTAACCCTTTTAGTTTGCCCATCAGTTTGTGGGTGCTTTGCCGTACTCATGCTAAGTTTAGTATCCAACTTCCTAAATACAGCCGGTCAAAATTGACTATCAAATTTTCTATCCTGATTAGAAACTATATTTGTTGGAAGGCCATACAATCGGTATATGTTCTCTATGAACAATCTAGCCAATTCTGGTGTTTTAACATCAGTTGAAGTTGGAATAAACCTAGCCATTTTGGTTAACCTATCCACAATCACCCACACAGAGTCGTGCCCCCTCTCTATTCTGGGTAATGAGACAATAAAGTCCATGGAGATAGTCTCCCATTTTCAGGAAGGAATCTCTAATGGGTGGAGAAGTCCCCTCATTTTCAATCTTTCAGCTTTATTAACCTGGCATTTATTACATTTGACCACATAGTCCAGGACATTCTTATTCATTCCAGGCCAATAGAACTGCCTTTTAATAAGACTATAAGTCTTATTAACTCCTGGATGTCCCGCACTAGGGGTATCATGACAGTCAAAGAGTATTTGGTGTCTTATTTCTTCATCTTTCGGGACACATACCCTATCCTTGTAGAGTAAATAACCATTATCAATGGTAAAGTTCTTCCACTTGAATCCCATTTGAGCAACCCCTGATGCTCCATTTCCTTGTTGAACATCATCAGATATTCCTTCCTCAGTGGAAACCCTTCCATTTGGATCCCCATTTTTTATTGCTTCTCATATGTTGGAATATGCCGGATCAACCTGGCATTTCCCTTTTAAGGATTCAAGTAAATCAGAAGTGAATTGAGTAAAACTCAATTCATTTATGATGGGCATTCTGCTGAGTGCATCAGTCACTATATTATACTTTCCCTTTCTATACCTTATTTCATAGTCGAACTTTTGGAGGAGTTCGGCCAATCTGGCTTTACGCCCTTGTAGATCCGGTTGGTCATTAAGCCACTTAATGCTTTCATGATCTAACAAGATCAAAAGTTTGGCACCGTACAGATAGTGCCTCCATTTCTTCATTGCATGTACTATTGCATACAACTCCCTCTCATAAACAGAATAATTTCGATTTGTACAGTCGAATTTCTTGCTTTCAAAAGCAACTGGTCGACCTTCTTGTAATAAGACCGTGCTTACTGCCTTATCACTGGCATCTCGAATGAATCTACAATAAAATCTAGATAAACCTAGGAAGATTTGCAGCTCTTCTAGGTTCCTTGGAGATGGCCATTCAATAATTGCCCTTACTTTTTTTGGATCCATCTTGATTCTCTCTTTCGAGATAATATGCCCCAAATATTTGACCTCTTGTGCAAATAATTCACATTTAGTTTTCTTCGCATAAAGGGAATGTGTTCTTAACAATTGGAATACTAATTGTAAGTGTTCCAAATGTTCTCCTCTTGATTTACTAAAGATCAAGATATTATCCAAGAAGACTACTACAAAGTGTCCTAGATAGGGCCGTAATACACTATTTATCATCTTGATAAAAGTAGCTAGTGCATTAGTGAGGCCAAAAGGCATTACCTAAAAATCATAATGCCCATATCTAGTACGAAATGCTGTCTTAGGAACATCCTGTGCCTTAATTCTTACTTAGTGATAGCTTGATCTTAAGTCTATTTTTGTGAATAATTTTGCCCCTTGTAATTGATCAAAAAGATCCTCCATTCTGGGCATAGGAAATTTATTCTTCACCGTTATCTTATTAAGTGCTCTATAATCAACACAAAGTCGCGTAGAACCATATTTTTTCTTCACCAATAAAATTGGCGAAGCCCAAGGTGGATTGTTGGGTTGTATAAACCCTTTATCAAGGTAATCTTTAATTTGTCTTTCAACTTCTTGATGTTGTGTTTCGCTTAGTTTATAAGGTGGTTTACAAATAGGGCGTGTATCCTTATCGATGTCAATTGGGTGATTTACATCACCCCTATCTGGTGGAAGGCCACTTGGTAAATCAGAAGTAAACACATCTTTAAATTCATGTAACAAACCACTTAATTCATTACTTACATTCAACTCACAAACATAAGAAAATTGTTGCTTTATATTACAGAAAATAAAAGTGTTTTGTATAGGAAGGGACCATAATATATATACCTCACAAGCTTCCTTCTTTATCAGCTTCTGAAATTCAATGGAATACAACAAAGGGTTATCAGATGCTTCATGTTCACCTTGAATCACAAAAGTCTTACCATCCCTTTCAAATTCGAGTGTATTATGATGATAACTACATTTTAAGGATGGTTCCAATCCACATAGCCACTCCCTCCCTAAAGCAATATCAGCTCTTTGCATATTCATAATTTGGAAATCAAGCTTATCTTTATATCCTTGGATCTCGATTTCCAAATTGGATACCATTGTATCCCATATTTTATTATCCTGACCTTGCATTATACAAACAACATATTTATGCTCACTCTTTTGTTGGGGAAAGTTTCAATTTTTTGACGAGTGCATAATTTATGAAATTGTGGGTGGTAGAGTCATCAATCATGACTAATCCTCTTTTCTGCTATCAATCCATGCACTCTAACTAAATCATGTGGCCCGAAAGTAGGCTGCCACATAGAAGTTGACATACAACACCTGTGTTGTACATCCTTGTGCAAGAACTCTAAAGATTTATACTTTTCATGCCCCTTTAATTCCAGGGTCTGCACTACATGGATTTGCTTATCTTTTCCCTTGCCCTTGTCCTTATCCTTTCCTTTATCTTTCCCCTTTTTCCTTTGAGAGCAATTCCAAGCAGCATGGTTAGGGGATAGGCAATTGAAACACAGCCTTTCTTTTTTAGCTTTATCAAAGTCATCTTGGCTTAACTTTGGCCTTACATATTGTTTCTTTTCAAAGGGTTGTTTCTTGCCCTTAAGAAATGGCATTTTCCTTTTAACTTTGCCTACAAATTTTGAGGCTTCAAATTCCTTAGTCTTGGGCTCCGTATCAATGAGACTAGTGAGTGCATCTAGACGCATATTATCTTCATTGATTAATGCAAATTTAATTGCCTCTTCAAGCGTCTTGGGTGAACTCCTTTTTACTTCCTTTTTACAGGCCTTATCCAGTCCCCTTATGAATCCTCGTATTTTGAAATTCATCTATTCCTTCCAATTTGAGGATTATCTCATGTTACTCCTTGAGATATGTCAGCAAAGGTCTTACCTTTTGTCTGACATAATCCCAATCTTCCCAATTTCTTTCCATTTCATTTTGAGGAAGGAATTCTTTCAAAAAGACCGATTCAAATTTAGCCCAAGTTTTAGGTATTTTATTTGCCTCCTTTAAAGTTCTCCACCATTTATATGCCTTTGGCGCCAAGGATAAACTGGCCTCCAGTACTTGGAGATGTGGTGGAGTATTCTTAAGTTTGTGCAAATCCTCCCATTTTTGGAGAAAATTAAAGATAGTATCTTTATTTCTGTCTTTTTCCTCCCCATGAAACTGAGGGGGTTTCATATCTTTTAACACTGGGTTATCCCTCAGCTTTTGGTGGGGTTCCCTAGGATCTCGCATAATCACATCTAGATCTTTCGATGAAGATGGAATGTCTGAGATTTCTACCTTATTTTTATCCCTTTCTAATAATAAGGCTAATTGAGATTTTATTTCTGTGAGTGCTTGAGTTAGCAACTCCATTTGAACCCCCTGTGGTTGCACACGAGTAGTTAAATCATCAAATTGTTCTCGTGTAGCAAAAAATTCTTCCCATTATTCTTCTTGAATTTCCATTTCATGGGGATCCACCATAGGATGGTCCCCAGAACTAGAATCTTTGGTTACCCCCTTTTTCTCTTTGCCCTCCATAATACATTGGAATTAAAAAGCAAATATAAGAAATTTGCGTACAAGATGAGGTACTTCCCTATTTACAGTAAGAGGGCAGATGTCGATGGCCTTTATAGCCTAGTGATAGCAAAAGCGCGAGGAACAGTTCGACTTTCCTCCAATCTGTGCAGGTCGCATTGAAATAAGGTCTGTCGGGCAGGAACATAGGATAAGGAGGGGATTAACAAAAAACGGGACTTCACCCGACTTGCACCATATTGTCGTCCACGCCAAGTACACGAACTCTGGCCACGACGCCAACACGGACGTAATCTGTCAGGCGACAACACAGACGTAATCTGTCAGGCAACGCCCACACAGATTTGAATCCAGACTCGAACTGGGGACCTCTAGTGTGTGAGACTAGCGTGATAACCACCGCCAGTTCTGCAGATATCGCCAACACGAAAGCATCCGCATTAGGCTAAGATGGGGCCCAATGGCTCTTCCGAAAAAGCCCGCCAACACGGAAACTTCTAAGGCGTTGGATTTAGGCTCCAGTCCGGAAGGGCGACGACTGACGTAACCCTCTCACACTTCGTGATTGCAGAGGAAGACGAAAGCCCTTTTGACTCTTTCCAAGAAAATGTAGCCCAACGGCTCTGATACCAGTGTAAGATAACACCTGTGTTGATGTCTGAGATTCAGTTAAGTGCCCCCGCTGTTCCAGTCTCAACAGCACGAGAGAGATCCTTTGATTCACCACCCAGCCTCGCCTAGAAGGTTGCTGGCTTCCTTATCCTGATCCGACTGCACTGCCAGGCGTCACCTTCAGGTGAGTTATACTATCCTTAGACTCACTTACTCTCTAGGCACCCCTTGACCCCGTTCGGGTGCCCAATGCCCTCGGACGGTCATCCCTCTCGCTTATCTCCCCATAAGTTACATTTATTAATGTAACATGGGTGCTATGTAGATTAGAGAGGATATGTGTCATTTGCTTCTCCCACTTATTGAAGAAGAGGTTCACTTGTAAAGCCTCTTTTGGTGGTAGAATTTTAGCTATGCACTAGAGACTCCTCAGCCCTTAACCATGAGAGTCCTTGCCTAGGATTGGTCCTCTGGTGCATGTGAGAGAATTGGAGTGCCTTTTCCCTCGTACATACGAAGATTCACAATTGACTTATGTGAGAGAACTGGAGTGCCTATTCCTTTGTACACACGATTGTTAGAGTAGCTAGTCTATTGACCTGTGCATGATGTGGGTGGTGCCTATGTCAGAGTGCAGCGATGCGGAAGCATAGGACAAAGACTGAGAGAGAGTGAACACAGAGAGAAGAGACGGTGAGAGAAAAGGAGACAGTGTAAACAGAGAAAATCTGCGGTGTAGTATGCTGTATAAGAGTGCAGAAATACACAAGGGGGCAGAGGAAATATCTGCGTATGTCGACTTGATGACCTCGATCTCCGTCAGCCCGAGCACAGTCTGTCTCAGCCAACAGATCTTCAAGATCAGAATCTGAAATCATTGAAGAATGATTAATCAAGTGTGCCACAAGAATCGGCTATAAATAGCCAAGAAATAATAAATAACAATATCAGGTCGGCTGCATTAAATGCAGCCGACAACAAAAAATTGGCCGACTGTGCAGTCCGACTACACTGCTGACGCGGCACCTCCTATGCCGTACTGTGCTGATGTGGCATTGACCGTCCAGGGAATGATTGGCTAACACCCCCTCTCAGATCTTGGACGGGTGAAAAGACAGAGGGATCGGGATTGTTGTCAAAGAAGAGCCTGGGAAGCACCTTCGTAAACAAATCTGTAAGATTATCCTCTGTCTTGCAATACTCCACATCAATGGTTCCATCTAGAAGTTTCTCCCGAATGAAGTGATACTGGATCTCAATGTGCTTCGTCTGGGCATGGAATACTGGATTCCATACCAAGGCAATGCAACTCTCATTGTCGCACCGCATAAGAGTAGGACGAGTCTGGGGGCAGCCAAGCTCCTCCAACAATCTTCAAAGCCACACTACCTTAGATGTGGTGAAAGACGCAGCCTGATACTCCGCCTCAGTAGAAGAAGGGTTACCGTGGGTTGCTTTTTGCTACTCCAAGAGATAACACCTATACCCAAGATAAAACAATAGCCTGTAGTAGACCATCGGTGGTCCACATTGTCAGCCCAATTCGAGTCACTCCAACCTACAGGAACCAGATTTGAAGCATCTGTACCTGCGGGATAAGAAATCCCGAAGTCAGAGGTTCCCCTCAAATACCGAAGAATCCTCAGGGCAGCCTGCCAATGCACCTGTTTGGGTTCCGTTATGAACCCTGCCAAAAGACCCACAGCAAAGCAAACATCAATACGAGTGTTGAGAAGCCAAATCAAGGATCCAATCAACTGATGGTAGCGTGAAGCATCCATCACGGGAGAGTCTGAGTGTGAAGTGGCCTTCCAATTCGGATCCATAGGAGTAGTAATGGGCCGACAAGTCTTCATCTCAAAAGTCACCAAGAGCTCTTGAATGTACCTCTGCTGAGAGATGAAAATCCTCCTTTGAGACTGATAAATCTGGTGACCCAAGAAGAAATGAAGAAGGTCCAAATCCGTCATCTCGAATGCCTGATGTAAAGCTATCTTGGTCTCTCAGACCTTCTGTGCATGATCCCTTGTCAAAATCAAATCATCAACGTACAATACAAACAACACATGACCAACCGCGGAAGTGTGCACATAAAGCTGCGGATCAGCCTGTTAGAGAGGATCACAGCCAGGCAGGTGCAGTCCAGTCGGACTGACGTGGCAGTCCGACTGCCTGCAGCCATTTTATTCCAGGCTGCGCCCTATTTTGGCGCCCCGTTCTAGGTGGTTTTTCGCCTATTTATTGCTGACGTTTTCAGCAGTCTGGCCACGATTCTCTGTCGCAGATTACAGACCGGTGCTGTGCAGATTTCTGTCTTTGTTCGCAGATTTTAGACAGCAGACAGTGCAGACTGCAGCAGACTTCGAGGTGGACAGCAGGTCGCATCGTCGAGGTGGAGACACGCAGTCCAGCGCACTGCGCCGTGTATATCTTTGTATTCAGCATTCTTTATACAGCAGATCTTCAGTGTACACTGTCTCTTTCTCTCCCTTCTCTCTCTGCGTTCTCTCTCTCTCAGTCCTACGCTTCCGCACCGCTGCACTCTGACATGGTATCAGAGCAGTGTTTGAGGGCTGACTGAGCGCAGAATCAACCTGAAGAGGAGTTTCCATCGCGACACAAATTTGCGTTTTTTGCGTTTAAGGGCAGACAGGAGGGCTGCGCCTTGGAACAAGGCTGAAACGAGTGTGGGCACAGAGGAAAGGAGTACAGGTGGTGGATTTGTTGCTGTTTACTGCTGTTTGACGCGGAGAAAGTTTGAGTTTTCAACCTAAAAGTGCAGGTTTTGCTTTTTCATCGCCTCCGGCGGGTGAAGGAGCTTCGGGACGCTGAAGAGCCTTAGCAGGCTGAGTCTACTCAGTCAGAGGGGGCTGCTTTTGCGTTTGAGAAGGCATTGCAGGTGAAGATGTCTACAGAGATGGACTTGGAGTTCCAGGCGATTATGGACCGGAAGGTGCCTGTCCTACCGGCTCTTCCTACAGATCAGAAGCTCGACGGCGACAACTACCGCATTTGGCGCGTTATGATGTTGGCCATTCTGGAGTCCTATGATTTGGCGGAGTTGGTACAGGAAGATATTGACCGGCCTTCGGTAAGAGATGAGTCCAAACTCTCTTCCGATGCTCGTGCGGAGTTGGCCAGGGCCCAGTCTCATTGGGACAAATTGAACGCCAGGATTCGATCCTTTCTCTTTCTATCATGCACTACAGCCGTGATCGCTCACATCGAGCACTTGACGGTGGCTCGTGAGATATGGCTGGAGCTTGATCAAATGTACAATCGGATGACCCTGATGAAGAGGGTTTCTTTGGAGGTACAGATGCGGACCTTGTCCGTCAATAAGTCTTCTTCGCTAAGGGAACACATTAACAAGCTAAGGCAGCTACAGATGCAGGTTCAGAATGCGGGGAAGCTGATCTCCTCCGAAGACATGGCGATCACACTATTGTCCCAGTTGCCGCCACGATTCGGTACATTTTACTATGCCCTTATTGCTTCGGGGCGAGAGTCTACTCTTCGGTGGGAGGAGTTGGTTCCTATGGTCTTGGACCAAGAGGAACAGTTAAAGGGACAGAATGCTTCCAAGTCGGAGGCGTTGACAGGTCAAGCCTCTCAGAAGAAGGGGAAGGACCAAAAGAAGAAGAAGGGGGATAACAAGTCCAAGAAGGACAAGGAGAAGGACAAGGACAAAGACTCCACATGCCATATTTGTGGAAAGACTGGCCATTGGAAGAAGGATTGCCCTGATAAAGACTCGAAGGACACCAAGAAGAAGGAAACCAAGGATTCTGGAGCGGTGGCTGCACCCTCATCAGCTGCATTTCTACACTTAGTTGTCATTGAGGACGCTTCACTGAATGCTTCTGATGCTGCGATGGCGGCTTCCCAATCTCGAGAGTGGATTATTGATAGTGGTGCCTCACGGCACATGACTCCTTCATCAGATGGTGTTGCCCAGCTGCGACCTTCGCGTGGGCAGGTTCTCATTGGAGACAGCTCTTCTGTTTCTATTGCAGGTCGGGGTAAGATGCAGCTTATTCCGGATGGACGAGGTGGCACCCATACCTCAGAGGTTTTGCATGTACCAGGATTAGGGTACCATCTCCTTTCAGTTCATAAGATTTGCTCCCTTGGTCTTTTGGTGGAGTTTGACAGTTCTACAGTGCGAGTCCTTGATCGTGAATCGAGGAAGGTTCTATCATCTGGATATGAGGAGAACGGCATTTACAAACTGAAGTCTTCCACTGCCCTTTCTACTCTTCTTCTTACCTCACAGTCTCAGTCAGAGTTATGGCATGCTAGGGTTGGTCACCTAAACTATGACTATCTTCGGAAGGCGTCACGGGGACAGCTTGTTCGAGGGTTGCCGGATATAGTGGTGAGCCAGCAGCCATGTGTCTCCTGCATACGGGGGAAGCAGCATAGAGATGCCATTCCCCACACCGCTTCGCGGCGGTCTACTTCACCGATGGAGTTAGTATCTACGGATCTATGTGGCCCTATGAGGAATGAGTCCCTGCGTGGGAGCTCGTACTTCATGCTGATCGTGGATGACTATAGCAGGATGACATGGGCCTACTTTTTGGCACTAAAGTCAGAAGCTTTCTCGCACTTCAAGGATTGGCTTCTCTTTGAGGAGAACCGATCAGGCCGGAAGTTGAAGACCTTGCGATCCGACAAGGGAGGTGAATTTGTGTCTAATGAATTTGCTCGGTTTTGTGCAGATAGAGGAATTCACCAGGAGTTTGCCAATACCAATACTCCACAAGAAAATGGTATTCTCGAATGGAAGAACCGCAGTGTGATCGAGATGGCGCGCACCATGATGGAGCACCGACAGACCCCCAGGTTCTGTGGGCCGAGGTTGTGGCTACTGCAGTCCACATCCTTAATCGATCTCCTACTTCGGCCGTGGAAGGGATGACTCCATTTGAGGCGTATTTTGGGTCGAAGCCAGATGTTTCTTACTTTCGGGTCTTTGGGTGTGATGCCTATGTTCACATTCCCAAAGCTCACCGTGACAAATTCGAAGCGGCTTTCCGCAAACAGGTATTTGTTGGCTACAGCTCCCAGTCCCAAGGCTACCGACTGTATGATCCCGTCAAGTGGGATGTATATACTAGCCGTGATGTGCGGTTTGTGGAGGTTCCGGCTTCTTCAACGGGTGAGGAGCACCCCGTTCTTGGAGATCCAGGGGAGAGTTTGGCTCCTTCTACAGTTCCATTGGAGCCTGTGCCGTTTGATTATGATTCTGTTTCTGACACAGAGCCTACTGTTCCACCGGATCCTTCTGAGGAGTTACCACCGGTGGACATTCCAGAGTCTTCTACTGATGGAGAACGACGAGGGGAGGTTCGGCCTCCTCCTCGCTGGGCCCGTGACACACTCCGTGATTCAGGGATCGAGGGGGTTCCTGAGGAGTGGGGACCGCAGGATGGTCCGCGGCGGTCACGGAGGCTCCAGGCGCATTCTTCGGAGCTTGTTTGCTCCAATTATTGTTTGATGTCCCGAGTTATGCAGGATCGAGAGCCCACCTCCGTGAAGGAGGCTTTACAGTCCGCCCCATGGAAGAAAGCTATGGAAGCTGAGTTGGAGGCTATTGAGAGGAATGGCACTTGGTCACTTGTGCCACGCCCCCCGAAGAAGAAGGTGATTGGAGTCAAGTGGGTCTTCAAGACCAAATATCTCAGTGATGGTACTTTGGATAAGCACAAGGCTCGCCTTGTTGCTAAGGGTTTTGCCCAGCGCCCAGGGATTGACTGTCATGACACCTTTGCCCCTACAGCTCGTATGGCAACCATTAGAGCTGTTCTTGCTTTGGCTGGCCATAGGAGATGGCCTGTTTATCAGCTGGATGTGAAGTCGGCCTTCCTGAATGGTGATTTGAAGGAGGAGATCTACGTTGAGCAGCCTCCTGGCTTTGGTTTTTCAGATGGGAAAGTCTACAGGTTGAAGAAGGCCCTGTATGGTCTCAAGCAGGCCCCGCGAGCTTGGAACGAGAAGATTGATTCGTTCCTCCAAACTCAGTTGGGATATCGGCGGTCCAAAGCCGATCCGCAGCTGTATGTTCACACTTCCGGGGAAGGTTGTGTGCTGTTTGTATTATATGTTGATGATTTGATTGTCACAGGTGATGATGCACAGCAGGTCCAGGAGACAAAGTCAGCTTTACATCGGACGTTCGAGATGACGGATTTGGGGCTACTCCATTTCTTTTTAGGCCATGAGATTTATCAGTCTCAGAGGGGGATCTTTCTCTCCTAGCAGAGATATGTACAGGAGCTCTTGGTGTCTTTTGAGATGGAAGATTGTCGGGCCCTCTCTACTCCTATGGATCCGAACTGGAAGGCCACTTCCCATTCAGCTTCTCCTTTGGCAGATGCTTCCCGCTATCGACAGTTGATAGGGTCTTTGATTTGGCTTCTCAACACCAGGGTTGATCTATGTTTTGCTGTTGGACTCTTGGCAGGGTTCATGAGTGAACCTAAGACGGTGCATTGGCAGGCTGCTCAGAGGATACTTCGGTATCTGAGGGGGACGTCTGATTTGGGGATTCATTACCCCGCAGGGATAGATGGGTCAGATCTTGTACTTGCAGGTTGGAGCGACTCGGATTGGGCCGGTGACGTGGACCACAGGCGGTCTACAACAGGTTACTGTTTTACTTTGGGTGTAGGTGTTATTTCATGGAGTAGCAAGAAGCAGCCCACGGTAGCCCTTTCGTCTACTGAGGCGGAGTATCGGGCCGCATCTTCCACCACATGCGAGGTTGTGTGGCTTCGGAGATTGTTGGAGGAGCTTGGGTGCCCCCAGACTCGTCCTACATTGCTGCGATGTGACAATGAAAGTTGCATTGCCTTGGCGAGGAACCCTGTTTTTCATGCCCGGACGAAGCACATTGAGATTCAGTACCACTTCATCCGAGAAAAGCTTCTGGATGAGACCATCACTGTGGAGTATTGCAAGACGGAGGACAATCTTGCGGATTTGTTTACGAAGGCGCTTCCTCAGGCTCTACTTCGGCAACATTCCAGATCCCTCAGGCTTCTGCCCTGCCCAGGCTCTGAGAGGGGGTGTTAGAGAGGATCACAGCCAGGCAGGTGCAGTCTAGTCGGACTGCTGCAGTCGGACCTGCAGCAGTCGGACTGCCACGTGGCAGTCCGACTGCCTGCAGCCATTTTATTCCAGGCTGCGCCCTATTTTGGCGCCCCGTTCTAGGTGGTTTTTCGCCTATTTATTGCTGACGTTTTCAGCAGTCTGGCCACGATTCTCTGTCGCAGATTACAGACCGGTGCCGTGCAGATTTCTGTCTCTGTTCGCAGATTTCAGACAGCAGACAGTGCAGACTGCAGCAGACTTCGAGGTGGACAGCAGGTCGCATCGTCGAGGTGGAGACACGCAGTCCAGCGCACTGCGCCGTGTATATCTTTGTATTCAGCATTCTTTATACAACAGATCTTCAGTGTACACTGTCTCTTTCTCTCCCTTCTCTCTCTGCGTTCTCTCTCTCTCAGTCCTACGCTTCCGCACCGCTGCACTCTGACACAGCCTTGGAGCGCCGATATCCTAACTTCGACTGAAGAAATGAGTCAATCTTCTCGTTTCATGCACGCAGAGCTTGCTTGAGGCCATACAAGGTCTTCTTCAACGTGTAAACTTTCCCATCCGAGGATCCAAAGCGAGGAGGCAGCTCAACATAGATCTCCTTCTGCAAATCACCATTCAGAAAGGCCGACTTCACATCCAATTGATAAACAGGCCATCTTGTATGGCCAGCCAAGGTAAGAACAGCTCGAATAGTCGCCATATGAGTAGTGGGGACAAAAGTATTATGGAAATCAATGTTTGGGCGCTGAGCAAAACCTTTAGCAACAAGGCGAGCCTTGTGCTTGTCCAAAGAACCATCGCTAAGGTACTTGGTCTTGAAGACCCACTTGACACCAATCACCTTCTTGTGAGAGGGACCAGGCGCAAGAGACCAAGTGTCATTCCTCTCAATAGCCTCCAACTCAGCTTCCATGGCCTTCCGCCAATGATCAGATTACAAAGCCTCTTTCACTGAAGTGGGCTCTCGATCCTGTATAACACGGGTTAACAAACAATAGTTGGAGTAAACAAGCCCCGAAGAATGTGCCTGGTTTCTCCGTGATCTCCGTGGTCCATCTTGCGGTTCCCACTCCTTAGGGACCCCCTCGATCCTTGAATCTCGGGGGTGTCACGGGCCCAACGAGGAGAAGGACAAACCTCTCTCCGTCGCTCTCCATCTGCTGAAGACTCAGGAACATCCACTGGCGGAAGCTCCTCAGGAGTGGCTGGTGGAAAAGAAGACTCTGAATCCGAAGAAGAATCTCCATCAAGAGGCTCTGGCTCCAAAGAAACTGTCTCGAGAGCCCAACTCTCCCTTGGATCTCCAAGGACGGGGTGCTCCTCACCCCCTCTGTGGCTGGTACTTCCACGAACCGCACATCTCGGCTCGTGTAGACATCCCGCTTAACGTGATCAAACAAACGATAACCTTGGGATTGGGAGCTATAGCCAACAAAAACGTGTCGTCAGGAAGCCGCCTCGAACTTATCACGCTGCGTCTTCAGAATGTGCACATAAGCATCACACCCAAAGATCCTGAAATAAGAGACATCAGGCTTAGTCCCGAAGTAAGCCTCAAAAGGTGTCATCTTGTCAACGGCCGAAGTGGGAGATCGATTAAGGATGTGAACTGCGGTAGCCACTGCCTCGGCCCACAAAAATTGAGATGTTTATCGGTGCTCCATCATGGTGCGTGCCATCTCGATCACACTTCGGTTCTTCCGCTCCAAAATGCCATTCTCTTGGGGAGTGTTGGTGTTAGCAAACTCCTGGTGAATGCCCCTATGTGCACAAAAACAAGCAAACTCATTAGACATAAATTCACTTTCCTTGTCTGAACGCAAGGTCTTCAGTCGCCGGCCAGAATGGTTCTCCTAAAAAAGAAGCCAATCCTTGAAATGAGAGAAAGTCTCCGACTTCAAAGTCAAGAAATAGGCCCAAGTCATCCTGCTGTATTCATCTACGATCAACATGAAGTATAAGCTCCCCTTCAGAGACTCGGTCCTCATCGGGCCACAAGGATCCGTAGATACAAGCTCCATGGGTGAAGTAGACCGCCTAGAAGCTTTCTTGGGAATCGCATCCCGATGCAGTTTCTCACGAATATAGGAGACACATGGCTGATGTCTCACCACACTGTCCAGCAAGCCTCGGACAAACGACCCTTGTGACGCCTTTCGAAGGTACTCGTAGTTCAGGTGGCCAAACTGAGCATGCCATAGCTCGGACTGTGACTGAGAAGTAAGAATAAGAGAAGTAAGAGCTGAAGAAGACTTCAATTTGTAGACTCCATTCTCCTCATACCCTGCATAGAGAATCTTTCTTGATCCACGATCAAGGACTCCAACAATATCACTGTCAAACTCCACCAAGAGGCCAAGAGCACAAATCTTATGAACCGAAAATAAATGATAACCCAATCCTAGCATATGCAACACCTTAGAGGTGTGGGTACCACCATGTCCATCTGGAATAAGCTGCATCTCACCCTGCGCAGCAATAGACACAGAAGAGCTGTCTCCAATGAGAATTTGCCCACGTGAAGGTCGCAAATGGGCAACACCAATAGAAGGAGGAGTCATGTGCCGTGAGGCACCACTGTCTATAATCCACTCTCAAGCTTGGGGAGCTGTCATCACAGCATCAAAAGTTGTCGGTGTAGAGTCCTCAATGATTGCTAAGTGTAGAAAAGCAACTGATGAGGGTGCAGCCACCGCTCCAGCGTGCTTCATGTTCTTCTTGGCATCCTTCTTGTCTTTGTCTGGACAATCCTTCTTTCAGTGACCGGTCTTTCCAGAAATATGGCAAGTTGATTCCTTCTCCTTGTCCTTCTTGGATTTGTTGTTCTCCTTCTTCTTCTTTTGGTCCTTTCCCTTCTTCTGAGAGGCTTGATCAACCAATGCCTCTGATTTGGAAGCATTTTGTCCCTTCAATTGTTCCTCCTGGTCCAAGACCATAGGAACCAACTCTTCCCACCGAAGAGTCGACTCCCGCCCTGAAGCAATAAGAGCGGAATAAAAAGTACTGAATCGTGGCGGCAACTGGGATAGTAAAGCGATCGCCATGTCTTCGGAGGAAATAGGCTTCCCCGCATTTTGAACTTGCATTTGAAGCTGTTGAAGCTTGTTCATGTGTTCCCGAAGCGAAGAAGACTTATTCATGGACAAAGTCTGCATTTGCACCTCCAAAGAAACCCTCTTCATCAGGGTCATCCGGTTGTACATCTGGTCGAGCTCCAGCCATATCTCACAAGCCACCGTCAAGTGCTCGATGTGAGCTATCACGGCTGTGGTGTAAGACAGAAATTGAAAAGATCGAATCTTGGCATTCAATTTGTCCCAATGAGACTAGGCCTTGGTCAACTCTGCACGAGCATTGAAAGAGAGTTTGGACTCATCCCTCACCGAGGGCCTGTTAATCTCCTTCATCACCAATTCGGCCAAATCATAAGACTCTAAAATGGTCAACATCATCACCCGCCAGATGCGGTAATTGTCACCATCAAGCTTTTGATCCGTTGGAAGAGCTGATAGGACAGGTACCTTCCTGTCCATGATCGCCTGGAACTCCAAATCAATCTCTGTAGACATGTAACCTGCAATACCTGCACAAACGCAAAAAGCAGCCTCTGACTGTGAAAACGCAGCCTTCTAGGATTGATTCCTCCACTGCCCAAACCTTCTTCACCCGCCGGAGGCGATGAAAAGGTAAAATCTGCAATGAAAGGCCTCAAACGCAGCCTTCCTCCCCTTCGAACAGCAATAATCTGCAGCAAATTCACCGATTAGACTCCTTTCCCACAGATCCCCGCTCGCGTCAGCCTTGATCCGATGCGCAGCCCTCCCGCTCGCCCTCGAAACCTGGAAACGCAGCCTTGTGTCGCGCTAAATCTCCTCTTCAGATAGGTTCAGCCCTCAGTCAGTCCATCTTCATCGCTATGATACCATGTCAGAGTGCAGCGATGCGGAAGCGAAGGACAAAGACTGAGAGAGAGTGAACACAGAGAGAAGAGAGAGAGAGAGAGGAGACAATGTTAACGCAGAAAATCTGCGGTGAAGTATGCTGTATAAGAGTGCAGAAATACACAAGGGGGCAGAAGAAATATCTGCGTATGTCTTTGACTTGATGACCGCGATCTCCGTCAGCCCGCACAGTCTGTCTCAGCCAACAGATCTTCAAGATCAGAATCTGAAATCACTGAAGAATGATTAATCAAGTGTGCCACAAGAATCGGCTCTAAATAGCCAGTAAATAATAAATAACAGCATCAGGTCGGCTGCATTGCAGCCGACAGCAGAAAACTGCCGGACTGTGCAGTCCGACTGCATTGCTGATGTGGCACCTCCTCTGCCGTACTGTGCTGACGTGGCACTGACTCTCCAGGAAATGACTGGCTAACAGCCTAGTATGGGTAGTCCCAAGTAGGTGAACACTAAACCATAAGTCTTAAGGATATATATTTGAGTTCAATTTGTTATTTTTTAACTTCATGCTTTACAATTTACAAATTTCACCTTTATGTGCAGGTGAATGTCGATACCTTCTAGTTGATGGTGAACATTGTTGCGAGTGTGTTTCAAGAGGTTGATGAGGAGTTGATCTTTGGAGAGCTCTATAGTGAGCTAATAGCAATTGATACTTGTGACACTTGTAGTCAGTGTGCTCATTGGCGAGGAGTTTGGATAGATGGTGGTAGGGGTTTGGTCATTCAGTGCTCTTCAACATTGACGGGGAGTGGTGTGAGTGGTTTGCAATATATGTGAGGTGGGGCTCTACTAGCTCAAATCCCATGCCTCAAGATGACATCTCCTTTGCATGTAGATCCATTGCCTTGGGAGCCGTCATTTGATAATGATAGTCACCTGATTAGTGAGGAGAGTGTGAGAGTGTCTTGCCATCTACCTCCAAGGAGTCATCTTTAGACTCTCTTGGTGAGCACTCTGATGCAAATGGTAGTGATGATGATGATAATGGTACCTCATTGTAGGCCTTTCTCTCCATCCAACATCTACTTGTCTTTGTGTATCCACTTCATGTATGTAAAGCTGTAGCGCATGTTGCGCATGCAGTGGCGGGCATATGCCATAGAGATTTTGGCTTGTAACCTCATGCATTTATCTTATATATTCTAATGGCATTGCTATTTTGACTTTAAACATGCGTTATATCATCTGTAATCCAAAAAAAACAAGTGATCAAACTATGACTAAGTTGCATCGTAAGTGCAACCAAGCTATATATTGTAGTGGTGGTAGTGCATCCATTTGGACCCCATAGCCCCTTAGCCATGTACTAGTTGGTGTAGACCTACATCTTATGTCTCCTCTTGCAACATTCTGTGAGTAGTGCCAATTGGGGACTCATGTTCTGTAGTTTGTGAATGTTTATGAGCACGTAGAAGAGACCCTAAACTGTTGTGAGAGCAGCAGCTAGCACCGGTTGTATGATCTCATGTGGCACTGATGGTTTGTTGTGTATCGTCATGGCTATCATCAAATCTAAATGTTTTTCCAAATTCTGCCATCCACTTCAGAGGTCAAGCCCTTAAAAAGCAGCTTCGTACATCAAGGCTAGTGGTACTAGGATGTCAAAAAGCCATAGCTTTGTCTTTCTAGGATTTGTGTGCATTGTCTTTCTAGGTCAGGAAGGGGCCAGGGCTGCAAATCCTTGTCTGAATCTAGCATATGCAGCTCTTCTCATGGAGTCTTGGAGATCTTGGTGTCCTGAGAAAGTGACCCCAAGGTACACATATGAAGCTTACTTGCTCCAGCATCTCATCTTGGTGAGAAAGAGCCTAGGCACATAGTGGAGCTGCCTGATTTACCTATTTCATATAACAAATATACTCATCAACATTAAAGCCAAGCATACATCCTAAATCTACACCTAAATCTACACTTCATTTTAGAAAAGGGCAATAGAACCAAATGAGTGAGTGAATCAGATCAAACAAGTGAGTAATTCAAAAGTCCAAAACACAAGCTTGTCCAATGTGCACATCCTCCTCCATTTGAGATGAGCGGATTTAAGTCTACCTGACAAGAATTATTGTCTTTTTATTGCTTTGCTCATCAACATATTTCTGATAGGGAGCCAAAATCGTGCAGTAGTATGGATGGGGCAATGCTTACGTGTGGCCTATGGACACTTGTCAGCAGACTTCGAGTAATGGTGCTGCAATAATAAAGCTTGGTTGCATCTTGGTTGTCTTTTGAGTTTGTCAATCTGTAGCTCAATTTTCACTTTCCTCACTAATGATCACACCACAGGATATATAGCTTCCCTTTGAGACAAGTTTTACTCTTTCCAGTGCAGCAGTGTCTGTGCTCATAGACCTGATGGTGAATGGTCTTGGTGTATAATGAGTTACATTTTTGTGGTTCCATTCTCATACACGTATGCTGTGCCTGATCAGGCTAATCACAAATGTAGAAAGAAACCAGTGCCAGATTTTTGTTGACAGTTTTCGTTTAGTGGTAGGTGATGTGTGTGCAAAAGCTTTGACTGTTCAGGCTGTTTAAATGTGCACCTGTGCAGGGTCGTGGACCATTATCAGATTATTCATTACTTGGGCTGCCAGATCACTATATTGAAAAGTTCCGTCTGTATGACCCCATTGGGGGAGAACATATGAATATTTTTATGGCTGGTCTCATCACTGCTCATAGAATTGTTGCAGTGAGTCGTGGATATGCATGGGAATGTCAGACTCAAGAAGGTGGATGGGGCTTGGATGGTGTAATTCGTGAGCACAACTGGAAACTCAGGGGTATTGTCAATGGTATTGATGACAAGGAATGGAATCCTGAGTTGGATGTACACCTAAAAGGTGATGGATATGTCAATTACTCACTAAATAGCTTGGAATCAGGAAAGCCAATTTGTAAATCTGCTTTACAGAAAGAGTTGGGTCTTCCTGTTCATAGTGATGTTCCTATGGTTGGTTTCATTGGTCGGCTTGACCATCAGAAGGGTGTGGATATTATTGCTGATGCAATGCCCTGGATGATGGAACAAGATTTGCAGTTGGTAATGCTTGGCACAGGACGAGATGATTTGGAAAATATGCTGCGTTCTTTTGAAGGGCGGCATCGTGATAAAGTTAGAGGATGGGTTGGCTTCTCAGTTAGAACTGCACACAGAATAACTGCTGGATGTGACATCTTGTTGATGCCATCACGATTTGAACCATGTGGTCTGAATCAGCTTTATGCCATGCGATATGGCACAATACCTGTTGTACATGCAGTGGGTGGTCTTAGAGATACTGTGCAAGCATTTGATCCTTATTCTAACACAGGCACAGGGTGGACTTTTGATAGAGCAGATTCATCAGCGATGATTCATGCCCTTGGGAATGCTTTGTGGACTTACCGGGAGTTCAAAGACAGTTGGAGAGGCATACAGCAACGGGGCATGTCCCAAGACTTGAGCTGGGATAATGCTGCAGTGAATTATGAGGAAGTCATGATTGCTGCCAAGTACCAATGGTATGTCTTCACACTATATGCATCTTCATATTCTCAGAAATTTTTTGTTTCTGCAAGCAATCTCTATACAAAAGCACTACAGAGAAACTTAGTTCTTATTTGTAAACATGATTCTTAGTAAGATTGCACTTCTGAGGCATTGTATTTGTTTCCAGTTGTCTCTAATGCCATTCTACAGAGAGATATAGCTTTATTTAGTAGGCATGCAAGTATTTTCAGTTATACCTGCTAATCTGGAAATGTCAAAGATACAAGTAGTAAGGAGATAGGTGGTCCATATAGAGGATTAGTTGGAATTCTATTTGTAACATGGTTTTCTAATTCTGCTACTGAAGTGGCTCAATGATGATATAGATTATTGGCGGCAAAGTAGCGTGGAACACTTTCGAGATGCATTTGCAAATGGTCTCTACAGCGGTGGTTTGGATCATGCATGAATCATTTCATCAACTCATAGTTCTGACCCAACCTTTTGTGGTTTTGATGTTCTGTATGTTATTTGCCAAATCAAAGCACAACACATTTAGGTACTCGCCAGTTTGATTTGATTGGGCATTACTGCTGATTCTGGCTTTTCATCTAGCTGTGAATCAAACTTTTGAGAATGTATGGAGGGTGTTGGACATCTTAGCTCTAGTAATTTGACAAGTGAAGGTGACAAGGAACGATTTCTTCCTTATTTCTTCACTCCACACATCTATTTTATTAGGTTGTCAAACAACATTCCTATGAAAATCTCCTTTGCTCTCCAATTGGCCCTTGTTACAAATGATCAGCAAGCTTTATAACCAATTTCCCCCTTGGTTTGCTTGGCAAAATTGCCTTCACCGTGCTTCTTGAGTGACAAATTCAACCCAAATCACTATTAGCTAAATGGCCTCTTGAATCTCCTAAGATTTCCCTATTCTAGTGACTGAAGTTCAAGTCTCTAGGCCTTCAAATTTGAGCACACTTCTTGAGGTGACTGTCAAACCCTAACTTCTATTGTAAATCAGGGTTTACAGCAAAGATTCTTCCAAATCTCCACCTCCAATGGTTGGAACTATTGAAATTTGCTGAGAAAATCTAAGAATTGGTTGGAAGATGAGAGAGAATGCAGAGGAGAGAGACAGTTCTGAGTTTCTTTGCAAGAAAATGGCAAAAATCAGTTGCCCTGCTGCAACAACTTGTATAGCAATCACCTACTACTAGGAGCCCACAATCCGAAGTCACTGAGGTCAAAATTGCTGTCACCTAGTTCTTGGGGGCCTCAAACTGTTGTTGCTTGGTCTTGAAGCTGATCCTAATGGTTGGAAACCTCCCTGATCACCTGGCCCTTGGTCTAACAGTTTTCTCCTATTGGCTAGACTCAGAATGGTCTCTTTTTTTCGTGAAGATAATTGAATTAGGTAGTGAATATTTACAATAGACCATCAGGTCAACATTCTCCCTGTATCTCTTACTTTCTATTACATCAGAATGGTCTCTCTCTCTCTCTCTCTCTCTCTCCCCCCCCCCCCTGCAACTAGCCTCTCCTCACTTGCATGGGCAAGTTTTGTTAAGTGGTAGCCTTCCTAATCCATTTTCTAGCAATTTCCTGCAATGTTAAATTAATTTTCAGAATATTAAATGTTGAAAATTAATTTAATAATTATTTCATGCACAAAAAAAATATGATTAGACAACAACTAAGCCAATTTATCATCCAAGTATTCCTAGGCATTCATTGGCCCTTGGATTGGCATTAATCAATTAGTTAATGTCAAGTCTCTAGTGTCACATCGGCACTTGTGGCTAATAAAGTGACCTAGGCCAATTTCTGATACCAAATGCCACGTAGTACCTATCAAGTACAACTTGTTGCAACTCTTGCCTTCGGCATCGATTGATATCTTGAGGTCTAAGGTCCTACATTGTGAAATAGCTGACTTGCACCTCACATATGCTAGTCGAACGCTAAGCAAAGCATTGAAATTTCACTTCCTTGTGATAGAATCTCAACCTTGCAAAAGTGACCCCTAGAGCTGATGGTCTCGTTTTCGACATCTCTCTTGGATCTTGAACCCCACTATGATTGACTCATAATGTTAATACCCCCCAGTGCATCTTAGTAGGGACTCTTAACATCCTATTGTTTTTGCATCATCTTGGCTCACTCAATTTCAAATGCTTTGTAGTAGTCCAAAAAGCAACAATAGATGTGCTTCCATGTGTGCTGCTTGTCCAGTCGGCTTTACCCTATCGGGCTATCTCCACATGCAGTCAGATGAGCGCTGTGGAACCAAGCAATGATTAATCATGGGACAATGTATCTAGCAGGGGCATTTGATAAACTCATCATGTTTGAGGTGGGAAAAAATTATCTTAGTACAGGCAGTCTTTATCATGAGTAGCCGAACTGGTTTGCTCCTTTGAGTATGGAGTTTGTGTCTATCCAAATCACAGTCATCAGCTCTGTGTGTCTGAGATAGAAGGAAGGGGCATCCATGCTGTACATAGCATTGGAAAATGAAGTGTGCATCCATGTGTGTACGTGCCTCACTTTAAAGCAAGTTGGGATCGTCTTTTGCTGTGGCAGTCCCCATGATCTTTGCAGGAAGGTTGCTGTCTTAAGGGCTGAGTGGTTAGAAAAAGTAGGGAGCAGGAGAGGATGGCAGAGGAAGAGGAGAGAAGGGACAAAGATCCGTTTGAGGGTTTAGCACCATCTCTAAAAACAAAGTGTGAATTATAACATTAATATGCAAGCAAACTTTGGGTCCTTGTTCTCAACAAGAAATACAAACTATCTAATAAGTTACAAGGCATAATCAAGGCGCACAGTGATGAAAGTTTCTCAAGGATATGTACTCGTTGCTTTAAGTTTATTAAATGTTTAAAACATGTTGGGTGTTACTTTCTAGCTACTCAGAAAATTTTCTATTTGCAATAGGTGACCTGTATCTATTTGCTCCTTATTCTGTGAGTGGGTTCAATGCAGGTAACTAAAGGCATGCAAAAAGCATGTGGAGTGTAAGACTCTGTCTAGGCTATCACAGACGTGCTATTAATATGAATTTCTTTTGTTTGGAGCACACATATGTATGGTCCAAGTCTAGTGACATTGATGGAGTTTTTGCCCCCTTCTCTCTCACAAACAACCTCTGTATATTATTAACTGATGGCTTCCAGATCCTCTGCTGTAAGAGAGCTTTCCATCTTCTGCTTTAGAAAGGCACTTGAGGCAGGAGAGGTGCTTTAACATTCATGGCATGAAAAAGCTCTTTGTAAATTGGGCTTTTAAGAATTGAATCAGTGTATATGTTTGTATCTTTCTACTGTGGGGGTCATTCCCTCCTAGATGCTTTTGTTTATACCCCCATACCTTGGGTCTCTAGCTTCAGTCTTTTTGGGCATTCTTACTGAAGATCTATGCAACAAAATTGGGAATGCAACCAGTCCAGCATGTCTCAGGATAGTCTAAAATATCAGCTGTCATGTCTTGCTGCTTCTATTTTCTGTATTTTTGAGGAAACATTCCTAGCCATGAGGGCTTACTACATATCATGGTACTGCAATATGAGAGAAAGAGGAGAGAGAGGGAGGAGAGAGAAAGTCTAGATTCTGAGATGTCAAACTGGGCAACCATTTCACACAAGACAACAGGCAAATGAGAGCAAAAAATTTGAGGAATCTATTGCATTGATGAGTTTGGTGTCTTTTTCATAGCCCCAAATCCCCCCTCTCTCACAAATCGTCATGGAGGGGGATGCCGTTTTGCACCCAATTTAATTTTTTTAAAACATTGGCCCTTGAAAAAACTGGCATTAGGGAGCTGGGGAGATAGCGAAATGGGCCCTCCAAGAAAATTGATTAGTTTTTATTGGCAAGGTGAGGTGGGTGTTACAAGCATATTGTGAGTGTTCATGTGTTTAGTTGAAACTTTATTTCATCAAGTGCACCAACTCATTTGTCCATGCCTGGTAGTTTTGCTCGCAAATTAAACCTAATAACTTGAATAGGTGCATTGCCATGATCCTCAAGTCAGCATTGGTGCTTTTGCATTGGCTTGCTAATTATAGTGATTATTTCAAATGCTTTCTAATTGCATAAGGCAAGCCATCATTGTTTTTAGCATTTTGTTTTGGTGTTTACATAGCCAATGAAAGTAATGGCTTACAAGCAAACAAGGAAAAACAAGCATATGCCCCAAACAAAGTTTTGGTAAGGGGAGGAAAATTTTGAGTGTGTTACTTGCTAAATGATAGGAAATAGCTAAAGAAATTGCAAAGCGAATGTTGAATAAGAATTTAAAGATAGAATCACATTATAGGAGTAAGTTGCACTTGAAAATATTGATATTAGTGGCTCATCAACATAATTGCAACTAGCAAACCCTTGTAAGTGTTTAATTGTTGACGTAAATGTGAAAAGGATTTCGTAGGACATCAAAAGGTTTGTCATTTACAACCTGCCAAGGATGAAGTAATGTCAATTTGTAACTTATTCTCTTGTTGCAAGAAAGTCCATACAAAGGGCTTCGGAGTTTGTGTTGTAAATTTATATAAAGTGGAGAGTTAGAAATTCAAAAGCATTTGGTGTGTCAATGAAAGGATTTGTAAATGTGTGATCTATTATGCAATAAAAAGTTGCGGTGAAAAGCATATGATGAACGCCACATTGTTGCATAAAGTAGAACTCCTTGATTATGGTGATTTTGACGTAACAAAGCCATGTTTAAAGCATGAGGAACACAATTTGTTTATCTGAACAAAAAGGTAGAAATGAAACTCAGGGTTGATGTTATGATGCTTTAGAAAGGTACAAATATTTGTCTATTGTAGCTATGTAGGATATCAACAATATCTACTTTCATGTTGAAGTTCTAAGAGTGCGGATTCATACAAAGGATGGCATCTTTGTTCTTGTGGAGTTATCTCTAAATATTTTCTATTTAAATTTATGAAATCATAACCATTTTTATTCTAAAAATCCATTGTTTTATTCAATCTCTCTTGCAACATTAACCTTAGAAATGGACTTTCATAATGTTATGACATTCCTAAAGTAATACTCTATTAACTGATAATGTAATAAATTAATTGAAGAGGGAGTGTTGTAGATTGATCAAACACATTTTCTTTTTGATGAAGATGATTGATTTTTCACTTCTTTAGGTTTATTGAATTTAGTTGTTATGCTCAATGAGTTTAAATCCTATGATATTAACCTATTATCATTGGTGAGCCATTCAAGTGAATGTGGAACACTACCTTATATTTTTATGATTTTGCAAAGCTTTGATTGGTTTTTCACTCCCTTGGAAAACATAATTCACTATTTGTATAGAATAGATAACATTGGAGCATTTAGTGTGTTTTAAAACACATTAAACTCCAATAATTTATGTCATCATTTGTATGCATGTTTTTATGGAATCTACAAAGGGAATTATAATTTCACAAAATTGCTTGGTGCATTACATGTTAAAGCTCAAAGTATTATATATGCTTTTGCCAATAACATAGAAGTTATTTCATCCACATCTCATTCAATGGATTTTCAAACACCTTGAAGCTCTCTACGTGAAATTGCATCAACCCTTCCCATGAGAGTAGCATGACTTTGCTTAATCTCTTGTGCTTTCATGTAAAAGTATGAAGAGTCAATTTTCCACCAATTGAATTGCATTGAGCATGATAAGTTGCAACACATCATGTATCTTTGGACTTTGTAGAATTTGTATGATGTAAAAGTCATTCAAGCAACCACTAGGTGTTTGAAATGAAAGATGGATAGTCATACTAGACACATTGAATGCTTCTTATTTTGAACATGCCATGATTAGTACTTCTTTTTATGTGGCATAATTGATTGTAATGATGCATTAAACGACAACATAGGTGAATCAAAAAAAAAAAAAGGGGCCCGTGCACTATGAGTCAATATAAATTAAAGGCATGTTGGAGTAGTGATCTTTTTAAACTATATATAATAAAGAAAAATCTTGTAACTATTTTAGTTTTACGAATATAATTTTGATATTGTCATAGGTCTAATTTTTGACATATCTTGAATGCCTTATGGTTTTATTTTTTTTCTCATTGGAGCTAGGTTGATTACATCTAGAGCATAACATGCATTGCATGTCCAAGTGCCTTCAAGTTGTCTTGCTCTTTCAAGTTGTTGGTGCATGTACTATCGAAGTGTCTATATCCTTCCAAGGTAATTCAATTGCTCATTATATAATAGAATTTGGAAAAGACAAACTTCTCATTTTAGTTTTTGATCAAGGTCACACAAATATGTGTCATGCTTCCCTATAAGAATAATCTCCTTTAGAAAGCACAACGAAACAATATTTTCTTGTGATGAAGAATCTTTAGATATTTTATGTGTCTTGAGACTTGTACATAGGTACATAGCAAATAACAATGGACTTTTTTACTTTTAGCAAATTTCAATTGAAAAATACAATGTGGTTGGTTACATTACTAAGAAAAGATTACACATCTATTCAAATATCACTATGTATAATGATCAAGATAGCATATGCAATCAATATTCGCATCCTAGTTGTCTACTTTCTTAAAACTATAGGTTTTTTAGGACCATTATTCTTTGTGAAAGAATACTACGAAAATTGATTTTTTGGAAAAATACTTTTAGGATCAATATATTATAATAAATATAAAAGGATTTGAATCCAGCTCTTAACAATTTAAAAAAGCATTGCTTAAACAATGAATTGTTTATTTTCCTTCCACATATTTGGCTTTATAATCCTCTAAAACTTTCTTCATTAAGTAAAAACCATTGATAAAACTAAAATAAGTTACGACCATAAGGATCTTGTATATGTTGAATATCTATGTTTGATGTCTACAATGCACTTAAATGTTTATTTTAAAAAATATGTGCTGAGAACCTTGGTTTTGATATTGCACTGAATAATGCTATATCCCTTTTTTATGGGAGTGAATTCAAATAAGCAATCATTATTTCAAGTAATTCAAGGCATGATTTCCTTCGTTTACATGCCTCAAAGTGGTTTGAGGATCATATATTATTTCATAAGATGCATATAGAAAGGAAATAACAACCTTTGTTGCATATTTTCAAGATTTTTTTATATGATTATGCATGTTCATATCTACAAGGTCACTAAGAGGCATTGAACATTCACATATAAATCAATAAATGCCACTAGTGAAGCCATTGATTACATAACTTTTATCTAGACTAGTTCATCGTTGGTTTACATTAATTACTTTTTTGATTATTTAAGTAAACATTTTCGCATATTACCCATGCTATGGTAGTGGTATTGTGCACATGTAATCTAATCTTGCTTCACAAATCAATCCACATCATCATTAGCATATTTGGTCTATTTCATTAAAAGTACCCATTTTTAAAGGAATTTTGAATGCTAATTTAAAATATTTCATTTTCTTTCTTGCTAAAAAAGAAAGAAACTAGGTGTGAGTTGTCTAATTGTGGCATGTACATTTTCCCACAACTTATCCATATATAATGTAGAGATGTTTTATAATCTAGAGATATATGAATGTGGCACGTTCATGTTTGGGTCTTTAAAAATGATATCTAACTTCAGGATACTATCTAATTTAACTTTACCTTTTGACATATTTTGTGTTAAATATATGCCCAAGTATTTCCCTTTCTATAATTTTATCAACATAGAGCTAGGAATCGAATATATAAAAACCTTATTACTGCAAAGGACTTTCATACAAACTCATAAATACTATGGATACTTGCATTCAAGGGGAAAAAAGTCTTCCCTCACAAGTCACCATAAAGTAAGCTAACAAAAGTTGGCTCCTCTACATGTTAATCAATGGTGATGTCTATTGCTCTTGCCACAAGTATGGTGGAAGTTTTTTGTAGTTGAAACATCTTATAATATTTTTGCCTACTTGACATGATGAGAAATTGCTTAAAGATGGCATATTAAAGGACTCTATTGTCCAGGATGGGTTTATCTTAATCTTATTTAAAGCATACAACCTTTGTATGCATCATCATTTGATGTCTTTCATTACTTTATTAGGTCAAACTAAGGTGGAAAATAAATACCTTTATATTTCAAATATCACTTTAAATCTAGTCACAACAAAGTTTTCATGATCACTTCTAAGAATATTTTTTATATCTTAGCACTATTTTTTGGAACCTTAGTGATAAGTAAGCATCACTGATGTATCAAATAAATTAATTTGATTTCCATGAGGGAAATTCCTCTAGCATTAACGTTTTGTCTTCTATTCCATTAAGTTGATTAACCTCTCTAATAACTTCATTTCACTCCACCTTTTATGGGTTCTCATATTTATGGAACTAATTGGTTTAATCAACTTGACTTTTACATTGCTACAAATCCTTGACTCTTCATTTAGAATGAACGCTCAATGTAAAGATGCAAACTATCAAATGAAGAGCTTGGATAAGTTGAAAAATATCTAACAACCTGCATAAGATAGTATGGATGTGTCTTGCATATCTTCTAAGTATCTTTTAATTATAATTGTGTTGCATTGTGCTTTAAAATGAAGCTTTTCATTGGTGAGTATTCGCTATCATTATGGCATGTTTGATCTTGTAATTATGACTTTGCAAAAAAAAAAAAAACTAAAAACAAAAACAAATTCTCATCATTTGGTTGTATCTATTAAATCATTTTCAAACTTATAACCAAAAAAATGATAGCGAATAGATCTCACCTTTGTAAGATTCACCATTGTTACTAAGCACACCTTGATTACAATTTAGTGGATCATCATGCCTACAAAGAAGAATAATGCAAGAAGTTGATTATAGTCACTGCATTTGTATGTATGACATGTTGAATACATGAAAAGAGATATCTATGACTCCACAATCACCATTTAAGGCCAAGCTTTTCATTCTTGGATATTCATGCTCATCTAAAAGCAAGTGATGTGTTGTCCTTAGATTTTCAAATTGTTAAGTAAATACATTTTCCAGTCTTGTAGCAAGTAAATACATTTGTTAGCAAGAGAGGTTAAGCACATTGTAGACACTTGGATCATGTGTGCCAGTCTACGAAGGCAGTGGAAGAGATATCATATGCATTTTATGATGATATGCTTGATGATTGTAGGGGCAAACCAAAATAGAGAATAGGGTGAAAGATTGTGAAAGAGCCTCTTTATGTTGGGCATATTGAACTTGAAAATATCTAATTGCTTATCTAATGCAAGTATGATATCCTAATTCAAAGTGTTGGCTGAGTTGTTGCCTAAGAGAAATTACATGTCTAAGTCAAGCCAAAGTA
This sequence comes from Lygodium microphyllum, assembly GCF_053477565.2. Lineage (NCBI taxonomy): Eukaryota > Viridiplantae > Streptophyta > Polypodiopsida > Schizaeales > Lygodiaceae > Lygodium > Lygodium microphyllum. The sequence continues at coordinate 131,706,685 of NC_141148.1, forward strand.
GTCTTGTCCTTTATTGATATGTACATATGTACCCATACAAAATAATTATGAGTTTTTAAGAAATGATGTATAAACTACAACATGTCCTAAGTGTGGAGCCCTCGTTACACACAAGACACTCAAGGAAGTGAAGTCCCATGCAAAGTAATGTGAAAATTTCCAACCATACCAACTTAAGAATCAAACATGAGTTTAGGCACAGCTATAGCTTTGGTCATGTTATGGTACAAGTATGCTTGGAGCATGATGTTTTTATGCTTACTCCCAATGATACACCTGCATGGAAGCATAGAAAGGTAAGGTGCACCTATGTTTGGTACTATATTCTAACACTTGCATTTGGGCACTAATAGTGTGAAACAAGGTTTGCACTTTAAAAAATGGAACTTTGCATGGCTAATGTGCTACTCAATTTATCATATAGGGAAACCAAAGAAATGGGTCATTGTATCATCACTACTCATCTTAAAAATATAGAAACCAAAGAAACAAGTGTGTGCATTTCATCTTGTTATGGTTGGAGGAGCTTCAAATAAAAGTTGATGTGTTGGATTCATATAAGCAAAATTCACAATGAATGCCTTTTTCTTTTTCAAAGAATGATATGAACGCTATTTTCCCACATGCAATCCCATGCTTTAAGCACACCACTCCATTCATCTTAGAAAGGGAATGTATGATTGGCATGAGAAATACCTATCTTGAAGAGTATCCATAGCATCCCATGAACATGTCAATTGTTTGATCACCATCATGTGCAAAGCATTGGTATCATGCATGGGCACTAAATGAGTGGGCTATGCAAAGGAATAAGATAAACTTGCTATATAATCATCAATTGTAGTATGGGAAAGATATCCTTGTAAATTATTTGCTTGACTCAAAAGCACACCATGGCATGGAAAATATTGGTATCATGCATGTTAAACAAATGAGTGGAATATTCCCAAAGAAATAAGATAAACTTGTTATATAATCATGAATTGCAATATGGAAAAGATATCTATGTAAATTACTTGCTTGTCTCAAAGCACACAATTTATGAAAGGTGGAGTAGGAGTGTAAGCAGAACGGAAGTAAGAGCTATGGAGGTTCAAGCAAAGAAGAGAGAGACCACTATGCGAAAACTCCAATAGTCAGACTTTATGAACCACCTTTCCTTATTCTATTGTCATATAAAGAATAACATGTAAAGTGACAGTGACGGGCACTACCACCTATAGTGTATAGGTGTGTTGGTAGTAAATATAATACATGTAGGCGACTAGGCACATACAATCTTTAACCACCCCCAACAACATAGAGTCCAAATGCAATGTAGGAGTCATAGTCATACGAAGGTTTGCTCTACGAGATGGCTCAGTGGCTGCAATGTACAGAGCCTTAGTAGTAGAAATGAGCGACAACTCCCATTGCAAATGCTATATATGGTCTAGTGGCTATCATGGCATACATCAAGTTGTGCACTACTACGGATGTATACAAGATCTTGGCCATCTAGGCCATCTCATCATTTGATTGGGAAAAATTTGCTTGGCCTACCTGTACATGGAACCGCTCAAGAAATTTATGAATGTACTCATGCTGTGTGATGACAAGTAGGAGAGTCCCTTGAGCGATTAAGCATAATGTGTATACCAAGTATGTGAGAGGCATGTTCCATATCCTTCATCTCAAAGCTCTTCTTGACTTGAGTCTTCAAATCATCTAGCTCATCATGGGCACTCCCAGCAAATCAACATGTCATCAACATATAGTATTGAAATGATGAGGCTACCATAATGGGACTTCTTCTTGTAAAGACACGGATCCATATCATTACAAAAATAACTGTATGAATGCATAAAGGCACCCTATGAATGCATAAAGGCATCAAACTTATGATACCATTCCCTAGGTGCCTATCGAAGTCCATAAAGACTCTTCCTCAACTTGCACACTAGATCTTCCTTGCCCTTTTCCTTAAAGCCCATATAAATGTCCTCATGCAAGTCCCCATGAAGGAAAGTGGTTTTAACATCCATATGGTACAAGTACAAATCCATCTACACAACCAAGACCAATACCAAGCATAGGATAGTCATCTTGACCACATGAGAGAGTATCATATCAAAGTCAACTCCCTTCTCCTACTTAAAACCCTTAGTAACCAATTTGGCCTTATATGCTTGCTTAGGGTGACAATGGCTACTCTTCAACTTGTACACCCACCAATGGGAAAGGAACTGAATCCCATATATAGTTTTTCTAAAGTAAATCATACTTAGAATGCATGGCTCTCTTCTAAGAGTTACTATTACCTCTATGGATGGCCTCCTCACAAGTAAAGGGCTCACCTTAGAATCTCTCACCACCATGACATAATGCATAGAAAAAATTTGATTAGGAGGATATAAGACTCTAGTGGAGTTTTATAAAACTAGATGTGGAGCTTGTATGTCATGTCCTATGTTCCCAACATCATGATCCTACACAATATGCTGATCTTGGGCCACTATATCATCAGTAGTTTGCAAAGCATGCCATCTGATTGGGGCTGGTTGATGTATATTAGGAGCCTTCCTAACTAAGCATATTGCGAACTCTCTCTTGAATAGTCTAATTCATGCACTCTGCAACATCATTCTGGGGTGGAATTTATGAGGTAGTCAACTGTTGCTTAATACCCTTCTTATCATAAAACTACTCAAATGCTTTCGAGACATATTCATCCCCATTATCATATCATAGGGATTTCAGTCTCTGCAGAGAGACTGGTTCTCAACCATAGCAAGAAAGTGTTGAAATGTAGCAAGAAACATGAGCAATAGATCCAGATACAAGCAAATGGTAAAGGCTGCCAACCTTGGCACCTCTAATAAAAACAAGGATGTCATGAGTAATCTTCCATGCAAAATCACCAAAAGAGATATGGTACCTATGTTCATCCAACCATCTAGTGAAGATAAGGATTTTAGTCAAAGCTAGAATATGATGTACATCATGAAGCACAAACGGAGCACCAATATCAAACTACAATCTCACATCACCTATGCCAATAATATCCAATGTGATGTTATCTCTCCCAGTCTAACCAAACCTATAATAGTATGGTGCACTCATAGTAGTGTGAAATGTATTTTAGGACTCGAGTAGTGTAACAAGCAAGAGAAGAGACTTGACATTCTCCTAAAACTTAAGACCCTATGAAGTAAGCTAATTGAAAATGGAATTAAACATTTAAATGAGAAAACATAGATGTCTCTTTCTTCATACGAAGTTCCATGAGTTTTTTAAGCCAATATAGGTGAGTTGTAGGACTCTACTTATCATAGAGATCACAAATTTTTTTCCATAATGTACAAGCACCACCCTCAATCTCAATGATATTAAAGTACACTTACTTTGACAATGACAAAATAATAATAAACAACATAGCTCATCAAGCTCTTCCCAATCCTCTACATCATAAAGTTTTGGCTTTATACCCTCTAATTTCAATGGCTTGACTTACTTCTTTTACAGCAATATATGCCAAATTTGAGTCTTCCAATACTAGAAGTTATTGCCATCCAACTTCTCTATGTTGAAGATAGCATTGTCATTGGAGGTATTCGAAGCACTTGCCATTACGTCTAGCAAAAAGAGAGAGTGAAGGTTGTTGTAATAACAATAAATCAACCCCAAAACCAAGCCAAAAAGAGTGCAGCAAGAGGAAGACTGAGCCAATACACTCATGTCCACAAGAAGGAAGCATTAGAGTGCTGAATACAAGTACCTGCTCTCAAAAGAATTACTCAAAGTTAATTTTTAGCATGACTTGCTATAAATTTGCAATAAATGAATAAGTAACTATAGGCAAACATGCAAAAGAAAAAGTTCTCACTAAGAAGATCTAGGTAGCAACTAGGATGTATAATACAACTAGCAGTGTAGCATAAACCACCGAGTACCAAAGACTATCAAAACATCCAATTTGTCACGTACATAGATGCATATCACAATGTATACCAAGCATATATCGACCACTAACAACTTATTGACAAAATTAGTGTAAGGTGTCCAAGTCAAAGGTAAGTGAGCCCACAGTCATAAACCTTTGCAATGACAATATATACATAAACCAAGTGAGCATAAGAGAGGATCCCACTAACTCAAATGAACAACCAAGCTCTACGTAAAAATACAAAGTCCTCCCACTAGTGAAAATCTAGAGTATCCAAAGTAGTAAAGGAAGCTCAATGCATATAGCTCATAGCATCTAGGTATTCAAAATACATAATGTATAAATGTAAGAGCATGAACCTTCAATATGCCTTCAAGTCTGGAAGTGGAAATCAGTGAAGCAAATAGCTAGTGTCCAAATGCAATCAACCAAGCTCAAGTCCGAGATGTGGAGCTCACCATAAGCATATTTTGACATGAACAACAATGCCAAACATTAAAATAACCATGTAGCATACCCTAATAGTATTTGTGCATTCAATACATAGGCATTCCCTATGAATGCTTGATGTCCAAACCCTACTATAGCAATAAACCCTTCAATAACTAAGGTAATCAAGCTCAAATCAGTCCGAAAAGGTTTGCCAAGCATTAAAACAACATCCAAGTGTTACAAAGTTTCCCCATAAACATTACATGAACACGAAGCATTTGAATACATGCTACCCACAATATTTTAAGTAGACATTCTCTATTTACATAATCAATGGCTAAGCATATGGACTTCAAAAAAATCTCAAGATCAAGCCTTTAATGCCTTTTTCTTAAAGATGAATGTGAAGGTGCACTTTCTAACATGTCATTTTGGTTCACTAACAAGTGTCTCTTGAGCAAGGATATTGATCAAAACTCCATTAGTAGATTGTAGTTGCAAGGTAAAGAAATTGTGTGCAATCTCAAGAAGCACTTTTCTACAAGTCTCGAACATATACATGCATTTCCTTGTCCAAATAGTGAATCAAGTAAACCTAACTTCTCAAGTAAATTTTGTAGAAGCAATGTGGTCATTAACATTAATCAAGTGGTATGGATAGAAATTACTTTCTATTTATTTTTTTAGCCTTTTATTAGTGAGATCAAGTAATTTTCTCTATGAGTATGTTGCAATTACCATTACCTAGTCTAGCATGAAAATAGGAATTTGTATTCTCTCCTATCTATTGTGGTTAAAGCTTCTCTTCTAGCTCAATTATCCATTAATATGCACTTTTGATTCATATATATCTTCTCTTCGTTGATTTTATGTTTCAGTTGTTGTGAGATTAGAGGGTTATTAGTGCCATTATTTATTTTTTATTTGATGTATTTTTTTGCAATTATATATTAGTGCATTAATATTCAAGGTGCCACCATCCATTTATTTTGTGGCATGGCTATCCTTAAATATTAAGCATTATCATTCATCTATTCTTTTGATGATTTATGAGGCACCATCACTCATTAATTAAATAAGGCACTCTGAATATGGAGAAGACCTTATTATAATAATACTAATTTAGTATTCTATATTTATACTAATGATATGTGTTCATAAATATTAGGGTACTTTAATGCATACCATATGGACCTCAAGAAACAAAATCATCTCTTATAGACTCATAGCTCAAAGGATATAGCTTCTCTACTTCCCTATGCCCAATTGATATACATTTCCAATAGTCTCCAAGACATCAAGATGCTTGTCTTAATGTGGATGGGTTTCTCATAGACCCAAATAATTCTTGAATGTTTCTCATAAAGATTGCCTTATTGATGCCATTCAAATGGATGTTAGATGGAAAAACAACAATGTATGGAGATTTTAGGAGTGAGATACTAGCATAGAGAAATGAAGAGCTAATTTTGTGGTTATGGCTGCTATGGTTGTGGAAGAAAAGATTTGATGGAAAGATTTATAAAGTGGAGAAAAGGAAATGCCCAAACTAAGCTTTTCTTAGAGAAGCACCACAAAATGATTTTCTTAACTCTACGTGATATACAATGAGCTTTCTTGGAGAAAAGAAATATTTTTAAGAAAGGGAGGAAATTTTATTGATGCCCAATGGGGTCCATCTAACATGAGGGCCATGGTGCAAGAGGTAAATTTTGGAGGGGATAAAAGTGGGGGGGGGGGGGGGGGGGGTGGTGGTGTTTTGAGGAACAAGCCTATAAATGTTGGATCAAAGGGAGAAAAGGGAGTGGATAAAATATGTAGATCACCCCTTCTTTCATAGTCTAGCTACAATTTTCCATAAATAGGCAAGCAATTAAATTCTAAAGTAAATGACCCTTTTGGAAGCCATATTTTCCTCAACGCATGAAGATGTTTGCATGGTTACCCTCATTAGATCTATTATTAGAGCACATGACACATGGTCATATATTATCGATTGTGTACCTATTAGCCACTATCTCTTGTGCCTCCCTCTTGGTCACCCATCCTTCTAAATGGGTAGTAGGGCATATTGCTACCTCTATGGCATACCACCACAACATAAGGCATCCAAATCTAACAATATCCTTACACATATAGGTTTACACATTTCACACTAATGATGGAAAACTATATTGTCTCTTTGGTTTGTCCAAAATAGTACAATCAGTCACAAATAACCTGTTTTTATTCTATCTAAAGATGATGTTTGGGACTTGATAGAACACTTTGATCCATTTGACATCTAGCAAGAACATGTGGAAAATCTATACCCAAGCTTATAGTAGTTGAGCATGTTTATGTGCACATACATATCGCTACTACTTATTGCTATGTTGTTCTATTTCCATTAATTTCTAATAAGAAATAAGTGCATTGGACCCTTTAGAATCTAGATTATTCTTTCTATTGACCTCTTCAATAAGCAATCTACTCTAAATATTTGCATAAGTCAAACCCCCAACAAGTGTTGAATCTCTAAGAGATTGCTAATATCATTCCTAAAATTATTCTTTCTATTGACTCTTCAATAAGAAATCTACTCTAAATATTTGCATAAGTCAAGTCCCCTGACAAGTGTTGAATTTCCAAGAGATTGCTAATATCATTCCTAAAAGTGTCCCAAACTTTCATGCAAGATCAAAGCGATAACATGGCCTTGATGGAGTCCTCAAAAGAAATATTTTGAGGTGAGATTTGGTTGAAAATAGTGTAAAAATCATTTAAGTGGTTAGACATAGATGTGCCCTCTTTGAGAAGAAGATCAATAAGATTTTTCAACCAATAAAGCTTCAAAAGAAATATTTTGAGGTGACAATTGGTTGAAAATAGTATAAAACTCATCTAAGTGGTTAGACATAGATGTGCCCTCTTTGAGAAGAATATCAATGAGATTTTTCAACCAATAAACCTTCTCATAATAAGTGCATTGGACCCTTTAGTACCTACATTATTCTTTCTATTGACCTCTTCAATAAGGAATCTAGTCTACATATTTGTGTAAGTCAAACCCCCAACAAGTGTTGAATCTCCAAGAGATTGCTAATACCATTCCTAAAAGTGTCCCAACTTTTATGCAGGATCAAAGTGATAACATGGCCTTGGTGGAGTCCTCAAAAGAAATATTTTGAGGTGAAAATTGGTTGAAAATAGTGTAAAACTCATTTGTGGTTAGACATAGATGTGCTCTCTTTGAGAAGAAGATCAATGAGATTTTTCAACCAATAAACCTAAGATGCACCATTTTGTTTTACATAGAGGTTACAAAGCTTTTTCCATATGCCACATGCACCATCATCTATGTCCTTCATATTAAAGTGGACTAACTTTGAGAGTGTCAACATGATAGTAGAGCATGCAAACTCATCCAAGTCATCCTATTCAATTCTATCCATGCCCTTAGGTTTCACATCTTCACATTTAATGGGGTTAGTCTATTTATTTTGCATGAAGAGATTATATATCTATGCCTTCAGATTTAATGGGCTTAGCCTATTTGGGCCAAAGATCATAGATCTATTCCTTCCAATAGGAGAAGTTAGTATCATCAAACTTCTCAATATTAAGTAGTGCATTTTTTGAACTAGACGATAAAACTATAACCATTGCAATAGATACAAACCAAGAAGTAACCAAAATAACATCAAGTGCACCACTAAGAAGACCACTAAGGTTGTTGAGTGCTCATGAATGCCAAATTGCCAAAATTTAATGCCCCAAATGGGGTCCAAGAACTCTTATGTGCTACCTTTCTACAATTATTCCAAGAAAAAACAACCCATAAAACCTTGCACAAAAATTGTCATCTAGGCATCCAAAACAAGCAATTTTCCCTATGTAATATAAACATGGACCAAATTATTGAGTTCATTGAAATAACTAGTTTAGATGCTTCCCTACGTACATGCAATTCACTACAATTGAAAAGGGTTAAATTCAAACTAGCTTACTTGATTGTTGACAATGTGAGTCTAGCTTGTAATAAAAGAGTTCATAGCTTCAAACATGGACACAACTTCCAAAATATCCATATCAAAATTTGCACGTGTAAAAAAGACTCCAACAAAGCTAGTTTAGACAACAATAATGTGAAAGGATTGATTAAGCTTAAGACTCTTATTAAAAGGCTTAATGGTGAAAGGTGACATTTGTCTCAAAAAAGAGCCAAAAATTTTTATTGGCTAGTGCTAACTTAACGGGGACAAAATTATGCTTGCATGGCAATCGAATCTATCCAAAACATGCTTATTGTAAGCATGAGTTCCAAAGCACCTAAGCAATAAAAAATCAAGTTTCAATCTCTTCTCTTCTCTTTGTTTAATAAACTTAAGAAAGACCCCTATTTCTCTAACTAGGGAGGCAGGAGACCCCCTACTTTGCCAACAAAAAAAGCTATCCATTTGGTTAAACAAACCCTATGCTTGCATACATCTATACATGAACCAAATTCTTCTAGAGCAATCCAAAAATCTAACTAATTGAACTAGATAAAAACATTAGTTAAAACCATCCCTAAGGCCAGTACATTCAATTTCTTAAGCACCTATTTTACATATATCAAAGAGCTTGGTAATAAAAGTATTAGTGACATTGTACATCATATTCACTTCAAGATTGAGAGGGTCTCGTGTGTGTAGGATGCTATTGAGAATATGAAGAATACAACTTTTAATTTGATATTGGCTCTAGGGAGTTATTTTCTCATCATACCCTCAACTATGATTCTTAATAGCACTATCAAATTTCAATATCCTCAAATGTGATTCTTAGTAGTACTATCAAATTTCAATACCTGAATGATGGCTTAATGTCATGGGAAGATGATGTCTATGTTATCCTATCCTTAGCACTCTCTTAAGATCTCTCCCCTTGATATGTAGGAAGAAATAGAAAGAACTTGACTCTATTTCTTCCTCTCAGAAATCTAATTGTAATGCAAACTGATTTTAGAATTGAAAGCATCACTACACTATTGATGCCTTATCCTTGTATATATATCTTCAAATGTAATATATCTCACATTTCACCAAAAAAATGTCCATCGAAATAATCCTATGATTATATATCTCCTTTACTCTAGAGCATTCATGATCTTATTTATTTTTTGAAGATGGTTTAAAGAGTATTGTAGGACGTTATACAAAGTTAGTTACATGAAATAACATGAACTTTTGACAAGTTAATGGAGTTAGATAAATAAATCATTAGCAGTCCTATATACAATAATATGAACTTTTAATAAGACAATGGAGTTGAATAAATAAGTCATTAGTAATCAAATTCTTATAAGAAACCTATGATAACAGATATAAGTATTCAATATCTCTTCAATCTTTTTGTATAGTTGATAGTCTCTCTTAAATAAAAATAATTTAGTGAGCTGATAGAATAATTAGCAAAGAAATAGAAAAAAGAATATATTATCAAAAAAATATGTAACTATTCAATACATATTGTATATTTTTAAAGCTCCTAAATAACATAATCATGTAGTAAAGATATACTAATGCAATATCTCTTCAAAAAGATAATCCCTTTTGGATCCAAATTATATAATGATAGGTACAAAAAATAGCAAAGGACTAGTAAAAAATTTTCCAAGCATTACTATGCTTAAGATACTTCAAACTACCTATATTGATCTTTTCATTAAGTGGCACTCGAAACTAGCTAACAATATTTGTATCAAGCCATATTAATTAAAAGTATTTCTAATCGTGTCATATCTTTGTAAATCTTATTTTTTTCCAAGTCTTCTTCAACTATGTCTAAGTTATTTGATTTTTCTAGGATTTTTCAATTTTAGGGTAATGATCACTTCTAGATTTAAGTATGTGATAATGCTATAATCTTTATTTTCAATGAGATATTACACTTTTTAAAAAAATGAAAAAAATTTACACAAATATATTTTGCTTTGAAAAAAAAAGGATTTTTTTCAAGATTTTTGGAGCTCATTTGTTATTTTAAAAAAAATTTAAGGCTAAAAATAAGCCTAAAAATGAGAAAAAATCACCATAAATGGGATTTGAAAGATACAATGTGATTAGGTGGGTTACTACATCACCAATTCTCCTAATCGCACCATATTTTGTAAGTCTCATGTATGTTGATTTTTTCTCATTCTGATACAAGAGTTCATGAAACGAAAAGGACGCCTTGTGGATGCTATGGAAAAAGAATAAAAGTGGACATATTGTGTAGAGAAAGAAACTCAAAGAAAGAGAACCGAGAGAGCTTAAATATATTGGTGCCAAAAATAAGTCATGTAGTCAAATCTCTCAATTTTAAAAAAATTGAGTATTAACTTCAAGCCCCATCTTTGTCATATCTTTTGACAGCTTTTGTCAGTGAATAGGACTATCGAGACTACCAAAACATGTTAGATTTTAGATATTTCAGCTTAAAAGTATCTTTCAAATTTTAAAATATTGTAGCTTTTGATTGCTTTGTTAGTGAATAGGACTATTGGGACTACCAGAACATGTCAAAATTTAGATAACTTGGATAAAAAAGAGGTGAGAACTATGAAATGGACTTTACTATCTCCAAAGTGGAGACAACAATACCATATTTTTGTATACATGTCAAAGTCTCTTGGGATCTTTTCTTAATCAAGGGATTAACAAAAGTGCCATTTTTTCATATTTTTTGCCCTAATGGACAAAATACATTTTATGATAAGACAAAGAATGCTATTCTAGTCAGCAAGTTTGTAATGCAAAATGACAAAACTTTTGACTATGTTAGGGCCATGTTTCATATGAATTTCTAAAAAAGAGAAGAGGTGAAAATAACAGAAATGGAAGAAGACAACATAACAATGATGCATCTTCCAGTAATCAAGTTGATAATGAGAAGTTGTTTGTTATATGGCACATTATGAATGCAATAAATGAATATGCATCAAGAGTAATGACTAATGATTTATGGTATGTGGATTCAAGTGCCTCTACCCATATGATGTCTCATGGAGAATGGTTTAGAGAAATTAAAAATCATAAAATGATTTTGTGGAAATAGGTAATAATACAATGCATCATATTGCTCATGTTGGGAGTGTCCCATTGTTTATGTAGGATAGAAAAGTTAAGTGTTTGGTTTATGTGTTGCATGTACCTAACATCACAAAGAACTTGGTTTCTCTTGGGAACTCAAAAACAATTGACACGCAAGTACACTCTTCAAACAGAATGGTGTTGCTAAAAGAAAGAATAGGCACATTACAAAAATTACACGGGCGTTGATGGACTAAAAAACATGCATCATTATTATCAGACTAAAGTTATCTCTACATCTATATATACTATGCACAAGACTCTTATTACTGCAGTGCGCATGATGTGACACCAAACAAGAACTTTACTGGCAAGAAACTAGATTTGTCACATGTTAAAGTATTTGGATGCATTGCATATGTACATGTTCCATGATGAGCTAAGAAAGAAGTTGGATGTGAAAGCAAAAAAGTGTGTATTTGTTGGCTATTCCCTTGAGCAAAAGGGTTGCATGTATAATAATCTAGTTACATATAAGTTATAGGTAAGCATAGATGTTGTGTTTGATTAGATGAGTAGTTGGTATGCTACTAAAAAATAGATCATTGCAAATTATGTAAAAGAAAAAGTGATTGTAGAAAATATGGATTCACAATCATAGACATTAAGTGGGTCAGAGGAGTCCTCTTCTAGTAGATCTATTGAGAGACCATTGAGTGGCAGGTTGCATGTGAATAGCACTCAATAGTATCTAAGTGTTAGTTGTGTACCTAGGTGCCTACAAGGGGTACTATAGATGGACTGCCTAAGGGTGGTGAATGGGATGTCTAGGAGTGCAAAATGGTGTCCGCCTTAAGGGTAATGTGTGTTTATCTTAGCCTAAGAATGTAAAGTTTAATGGAGGTGTGTTTCCAATGTTATGTCCCAATGGATGTGATCTAAGGGAAAGTGGTCTAGAGTTTGAGGATGTGCGTAGGGTTTGGTTGGGTGACTAAGGTTTAGTTGGGTGACTAGGGTTTACGTGTATGACTAGATGCCTAGGGTTTAATTCAGTAGGCATCTAGTCATACATGAGGTGTTTAATTAGGGCATAAAGGTGCACTTAAAAACTAAGCACATGAGTTATATATCTAATTGTAATTCAAATGGCTTATTGTGTGTGTCTATGATGATTGAATAGTATAGCGCCTTACTACTCTTGCAAACTTGAGGTCACATGCCTAAGGTTGTGATATGCTTCCAAGTGCAAGGCCTAAGAAACAATGTCATGAGTGTCTAAATGTCTATAGTGTGTGACTATCGAGGTTTATCCTAGGGTCAATGTTGCCTAGGGATTGTGGAACTATTGGACCTCAACACTACATGTAATGAAGTGTTGGGCAAATCATAGTGTTGTCCTAGATGCCTATTTGTGCAATAAGGGTTGGAGCCTAGCAATCCAAATAAGGTAAGGTGTTATTGCTAGGTTGTAGATGACATGGGTGATACCCAATGCATCCAAGCATGTTGTGCTTAATTGCGTCATGTCAGGATATGGTGGCTAGTCTAATTTGGGCCTAAGGGTTGTCCTATCATACTATTAGTAGTCCTAATTGAGGTGAATATCTAAGTTGCAACTTTGCCTTATACCTTTGAGTTGCAAGGGTTGTCCTATTATACTCGCAAAGTATGGGTTTACTTTATGCGTAAGAAAAGTAAAGTGTTTTCTCACTTTAAAAGCTATAAGGCTCTGATTGAGAAGGAGACAGGGGTGCATATTAAATATCTAAGATCAACTGGAGGGGGAGAATATCTCTCTAATGAGTTTTTTTATTTTTTACAGAAAAATAGTATACATAGGCAATATACTTGTAGATATGCTCCATAGTAAAATGGAGCTATTAAGCAAAAAAATAGGCATATTGCTACATTATGAACAAGACAACTGTTAACACCGATGCAAAGAAAGCACAAAGAAAGCAAATAAAATTAAAAAGATGCAGAGGATAGAGTAGAAAAAGGTGGCCCAATGGAAAAAACAAGAGGAAAAGAACCAAAAGCGCAAGAAGAAAACTCAGAAGTCCAAGGCAAGTGCAATAAGGAAAAGACACATTTCAAATATAAAAGCACACCCTAAATCCTTGTAAAAGAGTTCCACGCTCCCTCTTGTGCAACTTGTAATGTAGATGGGCATGGATGAAGGAACCATATAAATAGAAAGGGAATAGGGAAAGAGGACCTATTCTAAAATGGCCCATCATGTAAAAAAGGGATGGATGCCACCCAACGAGGTGCACAACATGCATAAAAAGGCAAAAAGTGAATGAAGCATCTGCTTCTTGTATGTGACCAAAACTAGCTCTCTTCTTCTTCTTCTTCTTCTTCTTCTTCTTGCTCTTGCTCTTGCTCTTTCTCTTGCTCTTGCTTGTGCTTGTGCTTATGCTTGAGAGAGGGAGTGTGAGGGAGTGAGGGTGAGGGATTGGGGTAGAGAAGCTCTCTATCTTCTCCTCTCTTCCTTTTCTCTTATCTTATCTTCTCTTATCTTGGGCACATCTATGGAGCTTAAAGCTTGGAGCCTGAGAATCGAGCTAGCTTGAGCTTGCACCTTAGATCATAGAGCTACTAGAGAGCTTGTGGGAGGAGGCAACTCGATTGAGCATGAAAGTGCTCACTACACTTGTATGTGTGAGAGGGTGCACAAATATATGAAAGGTAGCCATTACACTTGGCTTGAAACACTTGAAATGATAAGTAATCCATGGGTCTTGGAGCGGTTAAGAAGAAGAGCTCTCACATTTTGGTTCTATTGCCACAACCAATGATTCAAGCTTAGAGTGCACATGGCGCCCCAACACTTTAATCCTGTCGGCGGGGATTACACGGGTTACTTCCTCATATACATATGAGTTCATCTCAACCCTTCGACCTCGAATATGTAAAGTTGAGTTTACGTGAGCTTCCACAAAAATGAATAGCTTCACGACTTTCAGGTCTTCCAACCACTTGATCCTCTTTAGGTTGGTTTGTAGATAAGCAAACCGGTGGGCAGCTATATAGTAGATTCCTGAGGCATACGTCCATCTTCATTCCATGTACAAAGGTGATGGATTATAGATTTGTTCCAAGATGTTCATAATCTCAACCCTTTGTCGATAATGCGGAGAATGCATTGCAGTCATAAACATGATTCGAAATACTAAGAACTTGTTCCATGCTTCACAATTCTGCAAGACCGCATTCGAAGTAAGGAAATGTTTGGAATAGCAACATTTTCTTTACTTCATCTTATTAAGATTTCATAAAAACAATTTCTTGTTGGTTGGCTCTGATACCAACTGTAACGTGTCCACTTGTATCTTTAGGACATGTCTTAGCAGTCCATCGGAAAGGATGTCTAGAAAGCTCCACCCGGCACTCCCATGAAATGTTACGGGGTTTGCGATCTAGGGCTTTCTGCGCCGGCCACGTAGCGGAAGTATTCCGGCCGTTCCCACTTAGGATCGACTTGAATTAGGGTTTTCCTTATTGGTCATTTCCTAACGGCAACTAGCGTCGGACCCAAGAGAACTACTTTACGCAGAAACACCAGGTCCGAAGCGGATTCACGTTGCACTTGGTTCAAGGAGAATGGAAAACCAGAGGGATGCAAAGCTCAACCTCTTTGCCATAAGGCATAGTCCCATTCTGTTCCCCTAAAAAAACGTAAATCGGCATCAATCATAACTCTAGGTCAACGCTTTTGTTGTTTGTGTTCTTTGACGATCTTCCTGTTGTCCATCGTGATTTGAGAAAAGTTCCCGGCCAACCAGGATCACCC
Source organism: Lygodium microphyllum (assembly GCF_053477565.2). Taxonomy (NCBI): domain Eukaryota; kingdom Viridiplantae; phylum Streptophyta; class Polypodiopsida; order Schizaeales; family Lygodiaceae; genus Lygodium; species Lygodium microphyllum. The sequence continues at coordinate 131,721,875 of NC_141148.1, forward strand.
ATCTGTAGGTCGGACCTATGGCCCATCCTCCACACTTTCCTCGAGTTGTTTTAGTTATCTAATTACCTAACACATTTAGTTGGACATGTATCAATCAGCTTCTTTAATTAGCCCGTTAGGCACTGGTTCTTTCACGTAATCATATCACTTGACATAGAAAACACTGTCAAACTAGTTCCTTATTAACAGGTTATCATCTTTATCTTTGAAATACAAAAAATCCAGTCCGTAGGCTTATCCACAATCCGCGCGAAGGCTATCTAGCAATCCACAGGGATTACCAATCCAAGTTTTCGCACGTAGACTAGTATACGGGCCTTGAGATCCAATCTCGAGTCACGTTAGCCTCTTGTGCAGGGCCCGGAAGGCGAGGGATTTACAGCGAGAGCCCCCCCGGCACCCAAGCGTCCTGCTGCTCCAAGTAGCGCTCAACGGAGAGACCTCTCGCGGCGGGCTTGGTCCACTTTCCTGGCGCGGTTAACAACCCCCTTGGTTAGGGTCAGGCAGGCAGTCGAGGGTAACTGAAACTCCTCTTCCTTCAGGCCTTCAACCTGAAGTATAGATATCCATTTATCTTTTAGTTCATTGATCAAAACAAAGCCAAGCAGTGCTCTAAAATCTGTAGCAAGTACAAACATTTCCATTGGTCGTTTTTGTTGGCAAACTGCTAGGGAATTAATCCTTCCTTTCGAATACGTCCAACATTCGATCCCGGATGACTTGCAACTTGGCAAGATCCCCTATATCCTGGGTTAGGGCGTACCCTATTAACCCAACTTGGTCAAACCTTAAGTTCATAGGTTATTTCAGTTTATCGGTTGGTCTTTAGCTTCCAAACAATTATCTTTACTTAAGAAGATACTATATTAGGATGATTATTCATCCTCTTGCAAGATAACTTGCGTAAGGACCTACCAACCTCATTACGAGAATTTGGCCATTCCCTTGTGATCCAATCACAAGATCATATGATTCCGCACTTGCTGCGCAAGTGTCGCATTGAACTATGAGACTTATTCTACTCATTGAACAGAGTCACGAAACAATCTATTCATGATTATATTAGGCTGACGTCGTTAGTCCTAGGGTTCCAAGTTCCATCTTGTAGATTCTTAGGGATAAACCCTAGTTCACTTTCCAAATATGTTTCACTGTCCCTACATTTTGGTGAAAGTGGGCAAGTATTTAGGGTACAGGAGTTTCAGTTTTAGCAATCCGTAATGATTAGATTACGTATTAATTCCTAGTGAATTTCTTGGAATTTAACTCATTCTAAACGAGTACTCCGGGGTTTAGGCATTTAGATTTGTGCCAATTTATTGAACTCTTGAAGATAGTTACGTTTAACATTTCATAAACCATGACTTGTTGTCTACGCATAAATTGATTTTTCAACCTTAACTTATCGATTTAGGTCAGGCATAGGTTAGGTTAATTCAACTAATCTTCCTATAACTTGCGAACAAAATTCATGCTAAACAAGCAACCTTTTACTTGATAATTTATGCAGCAGTTGACAAACGATCATTGCCTAGTGTTATGCATCGTAAGAATCATTTTACGCCTTGCACTTTCCTAAGGATTCCTAGCACTTTCCATGATGATTCAATTTGTGAAGAGAATATGGGTTAATAATGTGATATGCGGTTTATACTTCCATGTTTAAACGAGATATACTATTTTAATTCTGTTTTATAACAATGGACATTAATCTAATTTTAATTCATTGCACTACATAAAGCTATTTACTAGAAATGCATTTATGCGGCCTTTATTTTGCTTGTTTGATTGAAAATATTAATGACTAAATTCCTCCGTCGTGAACTAATTTTTCTAAAGCATTTAAGATGAAAAAAATGCATCCTATTTCCCACAGTTATCCTTTGCACGATTGAGTTATAAGAATACCAAATAAAAAATGATGAAGGAAAACCTGGACTTGGGGTGAGATGTCCACGTGGATGCTAGGAGACGACCCTTCTGCGGCTGTGCCTTGGGCTTTCTTAGGAGGCATCGCGAACGTAGTCTTTCCATCGTGGATGCAGCTTTACAACTCCTTTTTGAAATTCTACCGTGGCTCCCTTTTGTAATAACTTGCACCGTCCGTCGAAAGCAGTTTTAGAGGGCTTCCTCTTTGAATTAGGGATTTCAAAAGGGGGTGTTTTAAAATCTTTCGTGAATAAGACCCATTAAAGACATGGGAAAGGCTTAATGGCCTTATAAAGACTCGCACGAACGGGGAATAAAAGGGTGTAGAATCCCTTACGAGGGCTTTTGAGTAGGAAAGGAAGGTGTGAAAAGACTCTAAACATTCTCTTTTCTTTAACGTGTGGGGAAAAAATCAAGGTATGGGAGAGCTAGATGGGTTATTTTTGCATGGCCTAAGAGGCCCTTAAAGGGATTTAAGACCTGGGAAGGAAGAGACTTTAAGGTAACGTCTTTTTGGTGGAAAAAGGGTTTATAGGGCTTCAAGGGAAATTTGAGAGGGGGGGGGGGAGGCTAAGGGGAGGCCCTTAAGGGGGAAATTCCAGGGGGAAAAAGGGGTATCCTTAAAGGCTATGGAAAAGGGGGTCTAAGGGGTCCTTGGCGGGGGGGAGGGGGGCGGTTTGGGGGATTTTAAAACAGGGGAATAACAAGGACCTTGGGGGGTGAAAGGGGGGACTTATGAAGCTCTTTTAGAAGCTTCTACGTGTGGGCAGGGGGAGGGTACAGTCGACAGCCGGCCTTTAAAACTGGCATAGGGCTTCGATGGTAGGGCGAACTCCTTTGGCGGCGCCCTATCTACGCTGCTATTGTAGCTCACGGTCTCTTCCCGCGTGAAGACCACCTCTCTCTCTTTCGCCCCAGCGTCACAGCAGCCAGAATTCGACAAGCTCAATCTCTTCCTACACTCACACTCTCTGAATTTTGATGGTGTCCCCCCCTTAAGTGTTCATGGCAGCGCTCAGCCGTCCCCCCTTTTGCACCCCCTAGTTTATATAGGTAAGGGGAGGGGGATCCTCCCTCCCCTGCGTGGCCGTGCCATGGCGACTTGTTGCCAGCTAGCTCCACCGAGGAGCTTCTACATGCATTCTATTCCACTCCCCCTCCAGCACGACAGTCGGTTGGGGGGGAATAAGAAATTTTTTTTGCCATATCCTACTAAATTATAAAAATTGCAATATTATTATCCCCACTACTTATAAAAGGGGGATTCATGCGTGATTGGTAGTGTTCGGTATGTTACATTCTTTCCCCCTTGGAGGAATCGAGATGTCGTCATCTCGAGATAAGCTGGGGATATTGATGGTTGAGAGTGCTTTCATCTATCCAAGTGGCGTCCTCTTCGGGATAATCTTTCCACTGGACAAGGCATTCTCTCAAGGTTCTGGATCTCAATTGTCTCTCCCTAACATCTAAGATCCTGTCAGGCCTTAGTTCAAGGACTCCTTGACTAGGCATTACAATTTGTTGGTCATCAAGTACATGGTTAGGATTAGGTACATACTTCTTCAATAGGCTGATATGGAATACATTGTGAACCTTTAGGTTCTCAAGGAGTTGTAGTTTATAAGCATTAGGTCCTAGCATTTGAGGATCTTGTACGGTCCACAATACCTTGGACTTAGCTTCTTGCAATCTCCTAAGGATAGGGAACTCTTCTTAGGGCATACACGAATGAAGACCACGTCTCCTTCTTCGAAGATTCTATCTTGATGCTTCAAATCTGCGTATGCTTTCTATCTATCCTTGGCAGCTTGGATGTCCTATCTTATTGACTTTATTTGGTCATCCATCTCTTCCAACATCTGCCTTGAAGCTTCAACCCTTAAGGTTGGATATGAGAAGTTTAGGGGACTTCGACAGTCGTGACCATACAATGCTTGGAAAGAGGTCATCTCAATGCTTTGTTGGTAAGAAGCATTGTAGGCAAATTCAACCAAAGGCAAGTATTGAATCCACCTCTTTGGCTCATGACATCAGTATGCCCTAAGTATATCCTCCATGACTTGATTTACTCGCTCTGTTTGGCCATCCGTTTGGGGATGGTAAGCGGTGCTAAAGCAGAGTTGAGTCCCCATGGCTTCAAAGATAGCTCTCCAGAAGTGTGATGTGAAGAGAGAATCATGATCACTAATGATTCTTTTGGGTAACCCATGTAGCTTGAATATCTCCTTGATAAACAATCTTGCAATGTTTGAGGCTTTATAGTTTGTCTTTACTAGAACAAGGTGTGCAACCTTAGTAAGCATGTCAACCACAACCATGATGGAGTTGTATCCTCCCTAGACTTGGGGTAGGCCTACAACAAAATCCATACTGATGAATTCCCATTTCATTTGGGGAATGTCAAGCGGTTGCAGCTTCCCTGTCATCTTGACATGTTCGGCTTTGATACGTTGACAAGACAAACACTCGGTGACATATTTGAGAACGTCACCTTTAAGCCTCTCCCAATGGTAGCTCTTCCTAACTGCATTAAGAGTCTTGGCATAGCCAAGATGTCCTGAGAAAGGGGAATCATGAGCTTCCCATAATATCTTGTGCTTAAGTGGCTGACTTACCGATATACACAGCCTTGTTCTATAGTAGACAAGTCCACTATTAATAGAGAATTCATGATACTTCGCTTGTAGCTTTTGATCTTGATCTTTGATAGAGATTTCCCTTAGCATCTTTTGATAGACTAGATCATGGCATGCATCCTCTCTAGCTAACTCAAGTATCGGATTGTTTGGCATAGATACTTTTGTAGCTAGAGATCTAGCTGTTGATGAATTCTGCAGGATTAGAGAATTAAGGAATGCCTTGCGACTAAGTGCATCGGCAACTACATTCTCTTTTCCTGGTCGGTACTTGATTTCAAAGTCATATTCCTCCAGTACTTCAATCCACTGACGTTGCCTCAAGTTGAGCTCGTTCTGGGTAAAGATCCACTTGAGACTCTTATGATCAGTCACTAGGGTAAACTTGTTACCCAATAGGTAGTGTCTCCAAAGCTTTAGAGCATGGATGACAGCTAGCAATTCCAAATCATGCGTAGCATAATTCTTCTCATGACTCTTCAATTTCCTTGAAGAGTATGCTACAGGATGACCTTCGTGCATGAGCACACATCCCAAGGCAAGTGTGCTAGCATCAGTTACTACTTCGAACTCCTTATTGAGGTCTGGAAGTTTTAAGATAGGTGCTGATACCAAACTTGCTTCAATCTATCGAAGCTATTCTGTTCGGGAATTGACCATGCAATGGAAGTTTGCTTCTTCAGTAAGTCCGTCAGAGGTGCTACAATCAAAGCATACTTTTTGATGAAGACCCTATACCATCATGTCAATCCAAGAAAGCTGTGTATTTCTTTGACAGATGTTGGTATTGGCCATTCTACCACATCTCTGACCTTGACTGGGTCCATTGAGATTCCTTCTACTGATACTATGAATCCCAGATATTCAATCTTCCGTTTGAAGAATGCACACTTCTTCATCTTAGTATATAGCTTATATGACCTCATTGTTTCAAGGACAATCCGAAGTTGGGATTCATGATCTTCCTCCTGTTTGGAATAGACTAAAGTATCATCGAAGAAGACAAGCACGAAATCATCAAGATACGACCTAAAAATATCCTGCATTAACCTGTTGAAGGTGCCAGGGGCATTCGTAAGCCCAAATGACACAACTAGGAATTCAAAGTGCTCATATCTTGTATTGAAGGCCATCTTGGGGATATCTTCTTCCTTGATCCTTATCTGATAGTAACCTGACCTGAGATCAATCTTGGAGAAGATCTTTGCACCTTGAAGATGATCAAGAAGCTCATCAATTCTAGGAATAGGGTACTTGTTCTTGACCGTTGATTGATTCAATCCTTGGTTATCAATACATGGTCGAAGTGTTCCATCTTTCTTTTTCTGGAATAGTACTGGAGCTCCCCATGGTGAACTGCTAGGACGGATGTCCCCCAGTTCTAGCAGTTGCTTAAGTTGTTCCTTCAACTCAATTACTTCAGGTATGGACATTCTATAAGGTCTCTTTGCAATTGGTGCAGCTCCTGGTACTAGCTTAATCTCATGATCCACTTCTCTTTGAGGCGGGAGTTTTGTCAACTCTTCAAGGAATACATCCGTGTATTCCTTTAGCCAAGAAGGTCCTTCACTAGACTCTTGCTTCTGATCTAACTTGTTGAGTTTGATCAAGTGACAGGTAATCCTTTTCTGACTCCTTTTATGATTCGAGATACTTTGGCCAATTGGATTCTTGGCACTCCAGCCTCACCTTGAGTTGTGACTAATTCCCTTTTAGAGTTTCGAAAGGAAACTTGGCCCTTTTCACAATGAATGTGGGCGTCGTTAGGCTTAAGCCAATCCATTCCGAGTAGATACTCGTGGATACCTAAATTCATGACTCTGAATTTGACTGAAGTCTTCTTTCCTTCAAGAAAGAATTCCACCTTAGCAGTTTGCCTGGTACAAGTAACCTCACGACCATTTGCCAATTCCACAAGCAAGATAGGTGCTTCTACTATGGCTATTCCTAGTCTTTTTGCACAAGCTGGTGAGATAAAGGAATGTGTACTGCCACAATCAATCAAGATCTTGAAACTTTTACCTTGATAGTCTGACGGTGTCTGAATCACCGAGAACTGGTGATTCGGCCCTTTCTTGTGTAGAGCAGCATGGACTGTCGCCCTTTCAAACTCTGCTTCCATGGTCGGATCTTCTTCTTCTTCTTCTTCTTCTTCTTCGCACATTTGCCTATTGGCAACGCAGGCGGATCTTCCTCTGCCTCGGGTAGCGGCTCCTTGACCACGGCCCATTCCTTGGAAAGGCGCTTGGTGCTGTTCTTCTCCAAGTTTGGGACATTGCCTCTTGAATTGACCGGGCTTGTTGCAGTGGAAACAACGGAGGTTTTGGCCATTGCTTTGAGTAGGAACAAAGTTGTTGACGTTATTAGTCCATGCTTTCTTTCTTTGTCCCTGATTATGACCTTGAACTCTCTTCATTTGAGGTTTGAATGCTCCTCTGTTCAGGTCATTATAAGACCAAGATTTGTTACCCCTTGGTCTAGTCTGCACCTCCTGAATTATAGGTGCAGCTCGAATGAGTGCGTCTTGAAGATCTGATGGACGCATAGATTCGAGATGGGTATTTACTAGTGGGTTTAAACTAGCACAAAATTTAGACACTTGCTGTGTCATGTCCATCTCTGGCACATACTTAAGAAGTGAGAAAAATTTAGAATAGTAGGTGTCAAGAGTGAGTCCAAGTTGTTTTAGTTCGTAGAACTCATTCATTTTCTGCATGCGATATGCAGGTGGTAGGTATCTTCCGTCCATGACTTTCTTCAGCTTCTCCCAGGTAATGGATCCCTCCGCGATCCCTTGATCCCTGCACCATTGCTTCCACCAAAGCCTGGCTTCGCCGGTGAGCTTCAGCTTGGCGAGCATAGCCTGATTGGCGGGTGCAGTACCGGCTGCTTCAAAGTAATCCTTAATGGATTCAATCCAAATTTCAGCATCTGCTTGGACCGACCTGCCCCTGCCGAATTTTTCGGGAGGCTTAATCTGCTTGAGAAGAAACTTCTTCTCCTAGATTACATCAGTACTTGATGTAGGAGGCGAATTGGGAACCTGTACCTGGGGTTGTGCCTGGATAAAGGTTTCTTAATGTTATTACACGATAATCGTTATTGATTTATATTACATCTTTAATTCCGCTATCAGCCAAGCAATCTAACGACTTAACTTTTTATCGATTCTCATGCACAATCAGACATTGATAAAAAGAAGTCTTATTTGTATTTATATGGGCATAGCCCTTTCAGAATACAACATTCCTTGCGATGATAAGCCAACTGTTACATTTAATTTGGGGAGAACAATGTTGTATTACATTTATCTACTCGAACTGTATAATAGTATGGTTTCGGGTCATGGATTTTCAGGAATCGATAAGTCATTGGAAGTTCAGGGTATCCTTTCCTTTGGAACCCATTCTTTTCATGGCACCCCAACACTTTAATCCTGTCGGTATTATACGGGTTACTTCCTCATATACATATGAGTTCATCTCAACCCTTCGACCTCGAATATGTAAAGTTGAGTTTACGTGAGCTTCCACAAAAATGAACAGCTTCACGACTTTTAGGTCTTCCAACCACTTGATCCTCTTTAGGTTGGTTTGTAGATAAGCAAACCGGTGGGTGGCTATATAGTAGATTCCTGAGGCACCCATCCATCTTTTTTCCATGTACAAAGGTGATGGATTATAGATTTGTTCCAAGATGTTCATCATCTCAACCCTTTGTCGGTAATGCAGAGAAAGCATTGCAGTCATATCGAAATACTACGAACTTGTTCCACGCTTCGTAATTCTGCAAGACAGCATTGGAAGTAAGGAAATGTTTGGAATAGCAACATTTGCTTTACTTCATCTTATTAAGATTTCATAAAAACAATTCCTTGTTGGTTGGCTCTGATATCAACTGTAACATGTCCATTTGTATCTTTAGGACACGTCTTAGCAGTCCATCGAAAAGGATATCTAGAAAGCTTTGCTCAGCACTCCCATGGAATGTTACGGGGTTTGCGATCTAGGGCTTTCTGCGCCTGCCACGTAGCGGAAGTATTCCAGCCGTTCCCACTTAGGATCAACCTGAATTAGGGTTTTCCTTATTGGTCATTTCCTAACGGCAACTAGCGTTGGACCCAAGTGAACTACTTTACGTAGAAACACCAGGTCCGAAGCGGATTCACGCTGCACTTGGTTCAAGGAGAATGGAAAACGAGAGGGATGCAAAGCTCAACCTCTCTGCCATAAGGCATAGTCCCATTCTGTTCCCCTAAAACAGTGTAAATCGGGATCAATCATAACTCTAGGTCAACGCTTTTGTTGTTTGTGTTCTTTGACGATCTTCCTGCTGTCCATCGTGATTTGAGAAAAGCGGCCAATTGGGACCACCCATCCGTAGGTCGGACCTATGGCCCATCCTCCGCACTTTCCTCGAGTTGTTTTAGTTATCTAATTACCTAACACATTTAGTTGGACATGTATCAATCAGCTGCTTTAATTAGCCCGTTAGGCACTGGTTCTTTCACGTAATCATATCACTTGACATAGAAAACATTGTCAAACAAGTTCCTTATTAACAGGTTATCATCTTTATCTTTGAAATACAAAAAATCCAGTCCGTAGGCTTATCCACAATCCGCGCGAAGGCTATCTAGCAATCCATAGGGATTACCAATCCAAGTTTTCTCACGTAGACTAGTATGCGGGCCTTGAGATCCAATCCCGAGTCACGTTAGCCTCTTGTGCAGGGCCCGGAAGGCAAGGGATTTACAGCGAGAGTCCCCCCTAGCACCCAAGCGTCCTGCTGCTCCAAGTAGCGCTCAACGGAGAGACCTCTCGCGGCGGGCTTGGTCCACTTTCCTGGCGTGGTTAACAACCCCCTTGGTTAGGGTCAGGCAGGCAGTCGAGGGTAACTGAAGCTGCCTCTTCCTTCAGGCCTTCAACCTGAAGTATAGATATCCATTTTTCTTTTAGTTCATTGATCAAAACAAAGCCAAGCAGTGCTCTAAAATCTGTAGCAAGTACAAACATTTCCATTGGTCGTTTTTGTTGGCAAACTGCTAAGGAATGAATCCTTCCTTTCGAATGCATCCAGCATTAGATTGCGGATGACTTGCAACTTAGCAAGATCCCCTATATCCTGGGTTAGGGCGTACCCTATTAACCCGACTTGGTCAAACCTTAAGTTCATAGGTTATTTCAGTTTATCGGCTGGTCTTTAGCTTCCAAACAATTATCTTTACTCAAGAAGATACTATATTAGGATGATTATTCATCCTTTTGCAAGATAACTTGCGTAAGGACCTGCCAACCTCATTACGAGAATTTGGCCATTTCCTTGTGATCCAATCACAAGATCATATGATTCCGCACTTGCTGCGCAAGTGTCGCATCGAACTATGAGACTTATTCTACTCATTGAACGGAGTCACGAAACAATCTGTTCATGATTATATTAGGCTGATGTCGTTAGTCCTAGGGTTCCAAGTTCCATCTTGTAGATTCTTAGGGACAAACCCTAGTTCACTTTCCAAATATGTTTCACTGTCCCTACATTTTGGTGAAAGTGGGCAAGTATTTAGGGTATAGGAGTTTCAGTTTTAGCAATACATAACGATTAGATTACGTATTAATTCCTAGTGAATTTCTTGGAATTTAACTCATTCTAAATGAGTACTCCAGGGTTTAGGTGTTTAGGTTTGTGCCAATTTGTTTAACTCTTGAAGATAGTTACGTTTAATATTTCATAAACCATGACTTGTTGTTTACGCGTAAATTGATTTTTCAACCTTAACTTATCGATTTAGGTCAGGCATAGGTTAGGTTAATTCAACTAATCTTCCTATAACTTGCGAATAAAATTCATGCTAAACAAGCAACCTTTTACTTGATAATTTATGCAATTGACAAACGATAATTGCCTAGTGTTATGCATCGTAAGAATCATTTCACGCCTTGCACTTTCCTAAGAATTCCTAGCACTTTCCATGATGATTCAATTTGCGAAGAGGATATGGGTTTATAATGCGATATGCAGTTTATACTTCCATGTTTAAACGAGGTATACTATTTTAATTCTGTTCTATAACAATGGACATTAATCTAATTTTAATTCATTGCACTACATAAAGCTATTTACTAGAAATGCATTTATGCGGCCTTTATTTTGCTTGTTTTATTGAAAATATTAATGACTAAATTCCTTCGTCGTGAACTAATTTTTCTAAAGCATTTAAGATGAAAAAAATGCATCCTATTTCCCACAATTATCCTTTGCACGATTGAGTTATAACGATACCAAATTAAAAATGATGAAGGAAAACCTGGACTTGGGATGAGATGTCCACGTGGATAATAGGAGACGACCCTCCTGCGGCTGCGCCTTTGGCTTTCTTAGGAGGCATCGCAAACGTAGTCTTTCCATCGTGGATGCAGCTTTACAACTCCTTTTTTGAAATTCTACTGTGGCTCCCTTTTGCAATAACTTGCACCGTCCGTCGAAAGCAGTTTTAGAGGGCTTCCTCCTTGAAGTAGGGATTTCGAAAGGGGGTGTTTCAAAATTTTTCACGAATAAGACCCATTAAAGCCATGGGAAAGGCTTAATGGCCTTATAAAGACTCGCACAAACAGGGAATAAAAGGGTATAGAATCCCTTACTAGGGCTTTTGAGTAGGAAAGGAAGGTGTCAAAAGACTCTCAACATTCTCTTTTCTTTTAGATGTGTGGAAAAAAACAAGGTATGGGAGAGCTAGATGGGTTATTTTTGCATGGCCTAAGAGGCTCTTAAAGGGATTTAAGATCCGAGAAGGAAGAGACTTTAAGGTAACGTCTTTTTGGTGGAAAAAGGGCTTTAGGGCTTCAAGGGAATTTTTTTTTTGGGGGGGGGGGGGGGGGGGGAGGGGGAGGCTAAGGGGAGGCCCTTAGGGGGGGAATTCCAGGGGGAAAAAGGGGTAGCCTTAAAGGCTATGGAAAAGGGGGTCTAAGGGGTCCTTAGGGGGGGGTTTTAAAAACACGGGAATAACAAGGACCTTGGGGGGTGAAAGGGGGGCTTATGAAGCCCTTTTAGAAGCTTCTACATGTGGACAGGGGGAGGGTACAGTCGACAGCCGCCTTCAAAATTGGCGTAGGGCTTCGGTGGCAGGGCAAACTCCTTTGGTGGCACCCTATCTACGCTGCTGCTATAGCTCATGGTCTCTTCCCACGTGAAGATTACCTCTCTCTCTTTTGCCTAACATCATGGCAGCCAGAATTCGACGACCTCAATCTCTTCCTACACTCACACTCTCTGAATTTCGATGGCGTCCCCCCCCCCCCCCCCCCCCCCCCCCTTAAGCGTTCATGGTAGCACTTAGCCGCCCCCCCCTTTTGCAAAACCCCCCCCCCCCCCCCCCCCCCAGTTTATATAGGTAAGGGGAGGGGGATCCTCCCTACGCTGCATGGCCATGCCATGGCAACTTGTTGCCAACGAGCTCCACAAAGGAGCTTCTACATGCATTCTATTCCTCTCCCCGTCTAGCACGACTGTCGGCTAGGGGGGAATAAGAAAAAAAAATTGCCATATCCTACTAAATTATAAAAATTGCAATATTGTTATCCCCACTACTTAATAAAAGGGGGGTTCACGCATGATTGGTAGTGTTCGGTATGTTACAGGTTTGAAGATCTGATGGTGGTCATCATTTTGTAAACTCTAGTCACAACTTAAGCCATTAGAGATGAATGAAAGGAGGGAACCAGTACTCACGAGTGTCAACAAAGAAGAAGGTGGTTACATGGGTTGAAGATCGAAGATGGAGATTTTGCAGCTATGATAAAGAAGGCAATGACAAATTTGGAATGGAGGCAAAGAAGAATGGGAAGGCTTTTAAAGGTGCTCCAGATAGGTGTGACGAAGGCTAGTAGCAATAGCTTGGGGAAGCAATGCCAGGCAAAAGACTACACAAAGGAGGCACATGGGATCTAAAATGAAGTTGATTATTGAACATTGATATTTCCTAATTAATCATCATGATTTGAGCATGCTAATTTGAGATAGAGCTTGTATAGCAGAAAGACTATGGTTTTTATTACATAGAGTGCCTCTATTTTAAACATTGATATGATGAATATGTAATCCATTATTGAGTAATAATAATGCTATTTATTTATTGGGGTATTGGCATCAGTAGGTAACAGAGGAACTTTGAAGATGAGAGGAAGCAAATGTGGAGGCCACAAGCATAAGACGTGCAGTCATGATCATGGAAAGGACCATTTAAGTTGAGATAACTCCTAATAATGAAGAAAGGTGTCTCACAATGGTAGGTACTATTAAGCGGTATCCAAGGGTAATAGGATAAAAGTGGAAAAAATAATTAATTAATATATAGTTACTCATTGATGGAGGCAATGGACTAATCAATGAAGGGGGCTAGTTGCAAGGGGTTATGGGAATACAAGAGTTGGAAATTTGGGGGGTTATTTAGGGGAAAAGGAAGGGGGGTTGATTGATTTACGTCATGTAAAGTAAATAGGGAGATACACATATTTGCAAGAAACTAAAAAAAGGGGGTTAGACTAAGGGTTGTGTGTGTGTGTGTGTGTGTGTGAGGTAAACACAAATAAATAAGGACTTATTTATGAATTTATAAATTCTATACATGAATGTTCATAGTAACAAATTTTCAATATTAGAAAGATTTCACCATCAAGATTAATAAATAATATTTTTTCCAATAACTTTGTATTCACATCATTTAACATTTAATAATACTGAAGAGGACAAGTTATAGAGGTGTAATGCTACTTCAAGGTTCATCATTTTATGAGTCAAAGCATTTTTTGAGAAAAATTAGTAAAGATTTGTCTTCTAGGAGTTTAGATAAACCTTAGAATCAACAATCTTAGCTATTTTTATAGAAGTAGCTCCAAAGTAAGCTATCCATCCACTTGTTTTTGTATGTACATATGCATATATGCATGCATGCATACACTTATATAAACACACATACACATGTGTGCATGCGTGCACACACACACACACACACATGAATCCACCGGGGATCAGAAGTAGAAGGAAGTAGAGATAGGAGATGGAAGGGAAGATAGAGAATATCCAAGTGGTAAACACGACAAAAACAAATCACAATGAATTGAAACGATATGTATTGAAAGAACCTAGAATCTTTGCTCTACTCAGAAGCAATCTCCAGGCATTAGTTCTCCTGGAGCTCCTTCGTAGCCCAAAAACGTGGATCAGAAAAATCAGCTCTTCTTCTGCTGCCCGGAACCCAAATCTGATGGCTCTGTTGCCTCCGAAAGGGGGGTAAAACCTCAAGATACCTGATCACGGATCTCCCAGATCACTCCTTCTTCTTCTTTCTGTTCAATTTGCAGTTTTCAACCTGTTTACAATGATCGCGACGCGCGCGATTTCGTTAATCTATCCCTCTTGTGAGATTGCCTAACTGGCTGAAAAAGCAACTAGCTTTTTTGCATGCCATCCTAATCTAGAAGATTTTTCTTCTTCTTTTTTGGATTTTTACGATAAATAATATTAAAAATAGACTAAAATTATCCAAAAATCTAGTATTTTTGGATAATTCATGCAACTCGCACTAGTAGTAATGGCTCAGATCACATTGACTCTCTAGATCAATAAAGAAGTTGGATGATGATGCATTCCATACATTTTCACACTATGTCCTCATAACATCACGACAACATGTGTGTGTGTGTGTGTGTGTGTGTGTGTGTGTGTGAAATCATTATCAATAGATCTATCTCTAGGTGTGCATGTATTTCTTCTCTCTCTTTCTCTCTCATATATATATATATATATATATATATATAATTTTTTATTTTTTTGGACTGAGAAAATGTAGAAACCAATAAATTGTTTTGTATTTGAAGACCATCGATTAGATAAAAGGATGAAGAAATCTAGATTTATTAAAATAACACAAACACAAAGATAATGTCAAATTAGCATATATTATTTGTTGCAAAGATTATTACATATCAACATTGTTTTGCAATCCAAATTGATATGAGATGCTTTTCTTCAAGACTATACAATGACAGAAACCCTTCTTGCTCTCATCATCTATACTTTTGGCATAACTTGCATCTACTTCTAGACCACATTGGGAGACTTTGTCATAGTGTTCATCCATGATCATGATGGTTGTAACTATCTCGGCAGAGCAAGGCAATGTACTTTAAGAATATTAGCAATGTGTCTAAGTTATAAACCTTACGCAAAGTTGTAATCAAATCCATTGTTGTTAAAAAAGCAATCATGTTGATGTATTTATGGATGAGATAATATAGTGATTACATATCAGATAACTATCATGTGCATTGCATGAATATCACAAACCACCAAATATTGTATGAGTAAATAAAGCATTCTAAACTAGTCATACTAATCAAAAGGACACCCATAGTCCTCTTCATCAATCTCCATACTATCCTCCTCACTCCTAGGAGTTGAAAGAGGTCTCTTAGCCAAAGTTTACATACTGTGATCAATAATATCAGGATCTCAATCAAATGAGTAGCATGGATGCCCAAAAGGTATGCATGCATACATCAATGGGATTGTACCACATTCCATGTCTAGAGCTAGTCCCCAAGGAGGTCATAATGCATTCAAGAAACTCTGCAAAAAGTGAACATCATTGTGGGAGCTTCTTACTCACCTCTAAGACCCGTGAATTATTTATCATTTCAAGCATTTCGAGCCAAGTGCAATGGCTACCTCTTACGTAGCCATGCGCGCTCTCATGCCTATGAGTGTAGTGAGCTTATCTTCATGCTTAATCGAGTTGCCACCTCCCATAAACTCTTCGGTAGCTCCAACATCCAAGGTGCAACCTCAAGCTCCAAGCTCCAAGCTCC
The DNA here is from genome assembly GCF_053477565.2 of Lygodium microphyllum. NCBI lineage: Eukaryota > Viridiplantae > Streptophyta > Polypodiopsida > Schizaeales > Lygodiaceae > Lygodium > Lygodium microphyllum. The sequence continues at coordinate 131,737,305 of NC_141148.1, forward strand.
ATTGTCACGTGTGAGACAAGAAAAGAGAAAAAGAAGAGAGGAGGAGATGGAGAGCTTCTCCACCCCAATCCCTCACCCTCACTCCCTCACACTCCCTCTCTCAAGCACAAGCACAAGCATAAGCAAGAGCAAGAAGAAGAAGAAGAAAGCTAGTTTTGGTCACACACAAGAATGAGTATCTTCATTCACTTTTTTCCTTTTAATACATGCCCTACTCCTCCTTGGGTGCCCATCCCTTTTTTACATGGCTGGTCATTTTAGCCTAGGTTCTCTTTCCTTATTCCTTCCGATTTACACGATTCCTTCACCTGTGCCCATCTATATTTACAAATTGCACAGGAGGGAGCCTAGAAGTCTTTTACAAAATGAATTACAATGCGCCTAAGGCTTTTCTTGCTAGAATATTCAGTGCACTTATTATCGTGTGCTTCCCTTTACATCTGAGGCTTTTCTTGCATTTTTCTTGAGCTTGCCTTTCTCTTACATTTTTCTCACTTTAGGACTTTTTTCCATTTCTAAATTTTCAAGGGTTATCTGTCTTCAACTGCCAAAGGTGGTGTAACATTATCCCCCTCCTAGTTGGGTGCCAATCCCATGGCACTTGTTGGTGAGGGCTTGGATGGTGGAAGGGTTGCCATGTGGGTCGATGATGCAGCATTGGGGAGGTTGTGGCTATGGAGAAGAAGCATAACAAATATGGATGAGAGGTTGTAGAGGCCGATGATAGATTGAGTGGATAATGGGGGTCTCTGATGTCAATGGTTGAACTATGGGTTGTCGAATATGTATCTAAAAAGGAAAAGAAAGTGCACTACTTGAGGGTGTGTCTACCTCACTACATAGTGCATGGTGTTTGTGATAGTGGAACTAAGATTTAGGTCACAAGCCCATGGTGTTGTCCCACACTTAAGGACCCAATTTGTGTACAAGGGGAGGTGTTGTGGGTGTGACTTAGGGAGACATGTCAGGTGAGCAGGAGCCCCCCAAGTGTATCCTACCCTTGATGTATCATAAGTATGTGAAGTGGGGGAAAGGGACTAGGGTACTCCCTAAGTGTAGTGCTTATGATGCTCATAGAGTATAGACGGGCTAATTTCATTGTGGTATTTCTTTTCTTTCCACTACTTTCCTTCTTGTTTTTCTCCTTTGTCTTTTCTTTTCTTTTCTTCTCTTCTTCTTCTTCTTCTTCTTGGAATGATAAGGGGAGCACATTAAGAAGCATCCCTTTTCAGTCTTGAACTTCCAAAGGTGGTGTAACATTATCCCCCTCCTAGTTGGGTGCCAATCCCATGGCACTTGTTGGTGAGGGCTTGGATGGTGGAAGGGTTGCCATGTGGGTCGATGATGGGGCATTGGGGAGGTTGTGGCTATGGAGAAGAAGTATAACAAATATGGATGAGAGGTTGTAGAGACCGACGATAGATTGAGTGGATAATGGGGGTCTCTGATGTTAGTGGTTGAACTATGGGTTGCCGAATATGTATCTAAAAAGGAAAAGAAAGTGCACTACTTGGGGGAGTGTCTACCTCACTACATAGTGCATGGTGTTTGTGATAGTGGAACTAAGATTTAGGTCACAAGCCCATGGTGTTGTCCCACACTTAAGGACCCAGTTCGTGTACAAGGGGAGGTGTTGTGGGTGTGACTTAGGGAGACATGTCAGGCGAGCAGGAGCCCCCCAAGTGTATCCTACCCTTGATGTATCATAAGTATGTGAAGTGGGGGAAAGGGACTCGGGTAGTCCCTAAATGCAGTGCTTGTGATGCTCGTAGAGTATAGACGGGCTAATTTCATTGTGGTATTTCTTTTCTTTCCACTGCTTTCCTTCTTGTTTTTCTCCTTTGTCTTTTCTTTTCTTTTCTTCTCTTCTCCTTCTTCTTCTTCTTGGAATGATAAGGGGAGCACATTAAGAAGCATCCCTTTTTAGTCTTGAACTTCCAAAGGTGGTGTAACATTATCCCCCTCCTAGTTGGGTGCCAATCCCATGGCACTTGTTGGTGAGGGCTTGGATGGTGGAAGGGTTTCCATGTGGGTCGATGATGGGGCGTTGGGGAGGTTGTGGCTATGGAGAAGAACTATAACAAATATGGATGAGAGGTTGTAGAGGACGACGATAGATTGAGTGGATAATGGGGGTCTCTGATGTTAGTGGTTGAACTATGGGTTGCCGAATATGTATCTGAAAAGGAAAAGAAAGTGCACTACTTGGGGGTGTCTCTACCTCACTACATAGTGCATGGTGTTTGTGATAGTGGAACTAAGATTTAGGTCACAAGCCCATGGTGTTGTCCCACACTTAAGGACCCAGTTCGTGTACAAGGGGAGGTGTTGTGGGTGTGACTTAGGGAGACATGTCAGGCGAGCAAGAGCCCCCCAAGTGTATCCTACCCTTGATGTATCATAAGTATGTGAAGTGGGGGAAAGGGACTAGGGTAGTCCCTAAGTGCAATGCTTATGATGCTCGTAGAGTATAGACATGTTAATTTCATTGTGGTATTTCTTTTCTTTCCACTGCTTTCCTTCTTGTTTTTCTCCTTTGTCTTTTCTTTTCTTTTCTTCTCTTCTTCTTCTTCTTCTTCTTGGAATGATAAGGGGAGCACATTAAGAAGCATCCCTTTGATGAGCAAAGGCCAGGTTGTGTGGTGGCTTGAGGGCTCTACTTAGGAATGCCCTACTCTTTAAATACCCTTTTAAGTTAGCTCTTACATTGAGTGGAGTGGACGACAAAAAGAGGTGATTACACCTACTGAATCTACTATCACAAATGATTGGCAAGAGAGTGGCTCTCATCATGAGGCAAGAGAGTGGCTCTTATCATGAGGTGCACCATTGCACGGCTATCTATCCCCGCATTGAGATAAAAAAAGAGGGGCGGCAACCTCTCTTCCTCTACAGTAGGTTTTTCTAAAGTAATATTTGCAATAGGTGGAGGTAGTTACATGTGGTGATGAAGGTAGGGTTGGGGCATGAGGAGAAGTCTTTGAGGAAACCTGCTATAGATGGGCAAAGTTCCCTTTCGATGAAGATCAAGCTTTCTTTAGGGATTGAGGGATTTACATTGTAGATCAGAGAGAAGTCATATCTACCATGCACCTCACGATTGAAATCAATTCCAAACCTTTTGGGTAGGGCATGTAGATAGGATCATTCCATTCATAGGGTACAATACTACAAAAGTGATCCAGGCCTCTAAGCTAGAGTCCCAAATGTTCCTGCACCACCTAGGTTGTGCCTCATATACCTCCACCCTTTGAAGTACCTCCACCACCTTATCTTTCTAGTAGCCTGCAGGTTCTTGTTGTTGCCATTGGTGCCTCATCCGTTCTTTTAGACATCTCCTTCCTAGCCTCGTTGAAAGTTAAATGATGTCCTCCACCACCTTAGGAGATAATACTCTGTCCAATGTGCAAGAGGGAAGGTGAAGGTGAACTCGAAGGGGCGGCCATGGTTTTTCCATTGCTCCCACACTGCAAGTTCCTCCACCACCTTAGGAGATAATACTATGTCCAATGTGCAAGAGGGAAGGTGAAGGTGAACTCAAAGGGGCGGCCATGTTTTCCATTGCTCCCACACTGTAAGTTCTTAACCCTTATGAGCAGGATCACACTCCTCACTTTGAGGAATGGCCACTTGTGAAACTTGCGGTGTCTTGGCTTAAAAGTTCCTGTGGGCATGTTCCACCTGCTCTCTACTCTTGTGCCTCACCTCCACCATCCGTTTAGGTGGCCATGCTTCCTCTCCTTACTCTTCCAGTTATACTTGTGGCTGTAGAGGGGGGCTTGGTTCCTACACTAGTTCTTTCTCTTGGTGGTGTGGTTCAAAGTCAGGTCCTTCTTCTTGGATCAGTTCTAACGGCTCGTGTTGAGGTGGCTGTATTTGTTGTTTTGGCTCCCCAAGCCCTAGCAAGGAGAGTTTCTATGTGGTTAAGCCAACTAAGATTAGGTGAGCGCATTGCTCCTCTACTCCCAAGCTGGTGCTAGACTTGGGTGCCTTGGCATGGAATCCATGTTGCAATGCCCTCTCTTTCGTCTTGGTTGCTCCAATGTATTTTCTTCTCCTGGCTGCATGACATTCAATACTATGCTCAAGAATATGCGTTACTTTAGCATTCTTGTCTTGATAACCACGGCCTTGCTCTATAAGGTGTTCACGACCAAAATGGGCCAGCTTGTAAGCTAAGTCTTTGATTTTGTTTTCATTTCTAGCTACCCATTCCTCCACTTTTTTCTTCGTCTACTCTAGCCCTTGATTTTGGTACTAGGCTAGGGTGGCAATCACCTACTCCTGTTCCCGCCACGGTGTGTGCATTTACTCTTGCTCCTAGTTTTTATGTTCCACCTACTCCCTCAATATGGCTTACTCATGGAGAGTTGGTTGAAGCTAGTTGTGCGGCTCCATTAGCTTCTTTGTAGCCTCCTCATCACTTAGGTTCCTTACTACTTGCAGCTCTGTCCTTATCTTTTCTCTTTGCCTCTTCAACCCCTTTATTTTTTACTCTAGATTTTTGTTTTCCCTGGAGTTGAAGGTGCATATATTCTCTAAGGAGATGCAATTCTCTCTTTATTCATCATACAACTCCTTTAGACTCTCTTCTCCCTCCCTTTCCTTCAAGGCTCTCTTCTCCCTCCCTATGAAAGAAATGGTGAACATGTACAAGCATTTTACTTGAGTTCAGAAAGGGGATGTGGTAGATCCTCTTCAAGAGGCCGTGGTATGGGACGTATTGGCGATAACTAGCAAAACAGGTTCAATCAATAGTTTGGTGAAATGCAGGTCTCTGGAGAGGTAGAGGAAACTTTAGAGATAGGGGGAGCTCTAGAGGAAGAGGTGGATGGCAGAATAGAGGTTCTGGAAATTCTACTATTGTTTGCCATTATTGTGGCAAAACAAGCCATATTGCAGCCCATTGCTATGTAAAGAAGGATGATATTCGCAGTCTAGTGTGATGATTCCTTCGAATGCAAATCTTCTACGAGCTTGGAAATGAAGGGATGAAAATGCATTGTGTGCCTTAGTTACAAGCTGTTTTGATAATGTTCTGACTTTGATTTAGCATATAACCAAAGCATTAGAGGCTTGGAACGTACTGAGGAGTCAGTATGAAACGCGAAACCAAACAAGGATTCAAAACTTGGAGAATCAACTAGCAATGGAGAAGTTTGCTAAAGGAGAGACGACTAAAGCATTCATCACTCGGATTAAGAATCTACGTGACCAGATGGCTGGTGCTAGGATACAAAAGACTAACAAGGAGCTAGCTCGGAGGTGTCTTCGGATTTTTCCACAAAAGTTTGATGGATTAGTAACTGCCCTTAATACTTAGGTGAGACCTCAAGCTTTGACTTTTAAGGAGTTTTGTGCATTATTGATGAAGGAGGAGTGCATCCTATGCCAATGTAAAAGGCAGAATGAAGATTGTCATGTCAAGAAGGCAGATGAAAAGAATGGTACCCTTAAAAGTAAAGAGAAAGAGACAACCAATACAGCTAAAGCAGAGTTGGAGTTATTCATGGAAACCATTGAGGAAGTGTGCTCCTCAGCACAAGAAGTACCACTGACTTATGGGTGTTGGAGAGTGGGGCTTCCTATCACATGACCAACAAAAAAGGTCTATGCAGTTTTATGTAGCCTCTACAAGAATCCATCACTATGACGGTTGAAAATGATGCGAAATGCCCTACTGTGGGCACAGGTACCATCTCTTTTGTTGTTGAAAATGGTGAAGTCAAAAAGCTTTCAAATGTGTTGTATGTTCTCAAGATTAGGAGAAATCTATTATTAGTTTTGCTGCCATAACTAATCTTGGTCATGAAGTGAGGTTCAAGAAGACAGGTGCAGAAATCAAATGCTGGCAAAGTTGTTGGCAAAGGAGAAAGAAGGAACAACCTGTATGAGCTAAGTGCTCTTACAACCACCCCTAGAGTGGGCACAAGTAAGCTTTGGTATGAAAGGTTTGGACACATCAGATTTGCAGTGTTGAAGGAGATGCACAATCAAGGTATGGTTGCTCACCTACCTACAGTGATTGAATTGAAGGAACCATGTGAAGCTTGTATGATGGGGAAGTAACAAAGAAAGGCATTTCCACAAGAAAGCAAGAATAGAGCACAGGCTTCTCTAGAGTTGGTGCATGCTGACTTGTGTGGTAAGATGCCTACATATGCCTTGGGGGGATCTTCTTATTTTATGTCGACTACAATAGGAAGATGTGGATGTACTTCCTTCATGATAAGGCTCAAGATTTTGTAAGTTTAAAGAATGACTAAAACTTGTTGAGAATGAAAGAGGGAAAAGTGTGAAGAAATTTAGAACAGATAGTGGTGGTGAGTTCAACTCATAGGATTTTGAAGACTTTTGCAAGAGCAAAGGTATCAAGCATCAATTGATGACAACTCACACACCTTAGCAAAATGGTGTTGTGGAATGCAAGAATTGCACCATTGTGGAGATGAAAAGATGCATGCTAAAGGGTAAGGGATTGCCTAACCATTTTTGAGCTAAAGTTATTAATACTATAGTCTACATTCTAAATCAGAGCTACACAAAGGCTCTCAAGGGAAAAACACCTCATGAGGCTTACATTGGTAAGAAACCATGTATCTCACATTTTAGAATTTTTGGATGTGAATGTTATGCACATGTTCCAAATGAGAAGAGAAACAAGTTAAAACCAAAAAGCAAAAAATGTATATTCTTGGGTTATAGTGATGAGAAAAAGGCTAACAAATTATATGACCAAGAGGCAAAGAAGATCATCACAAGTCATGATGTGGTGTTTAAGGAGCAGTCACATACATTGGAGGAGGAGAAGGCAAGTTCTTCCACTTTATCATCAAGCGTAGTAGTCCATTACCGTACAGGAAAGGTTGTTATGCAGGTAGGGAAGAAAAGCAAGGAACGGATGACTTTTGATCCTGAGCTCCGGAATAGAATGAACATGTCCCTAGAGCTATCTCTATCCTTAAGGAGGAAGAAGCATCATATTCAAATGATGAGGAAAACGTTCACCAATCTAACATCACCCCACCAGAAAAGCCATTGCCACATTGGGTGAAGCAGCTCCATGACCACAATAATCCTATGCCTACATCTATTGAAAAGAAGGCAAACTGATCAAGGAGGTCTCAGAGGATAGAGGAGCAAAGGAGGGCTTCTACTCACATAGTCAATATGGCCTTGATGTGGCTGAGATTATGAGAGAAGTAAAGGAGCCAACTAACTTAGAAGAAGCACTTGTAGATCGAGCATGGAAGGCAGCTATGCAAGCCAAGTATGACAACATAATGAAGAATGATGCTTGGGAGCTAGTGGATCGGCCAACAAAGCGGAAGGCTATTGGCACCAAGTGGATTTGGAAGGTAAAGTACAAGGCTAATGGTACCTTAGAAAAGTACAAAGCCAAATTGGTTGCATAGGGATTTTCACCGGCTGAAGGGTTTGGTTTTCAAGTGTCATTTACCTCAACTGCTAGAATGACCACTGTTCTCACAGTACTTGCAGTGGCTACCCCACAAGCAGTGGCCAGTTTACCAAATGGATGTTAAGTCAGCATTTTTAAATGGTGACCTCAAGGAGGAGGTGTATGTGGCTCAACCACCAGGGTTTGAGGCCCCCCATTTTGAGAAAAAAGTGTGTAAGCTGAAGAAGGCATTGTATGGATTGAAACAAGCCCCCAGATCATGGTACTAGTGGATAGATAAGTTCTTTTTAAAGTTAAACTTCAAAAGATGTACCTCAGATGCTAACTTGTATGTTTACAGGGACGGTGAAAAGTCTATAGTGATTGTCCTATATGTGGACGACCTTCTTATTACATGTGACTATGAAGATATGATCAACCAAACTCGAAAGGCTTTGAGTTCTGAATTTGAAATGACAGACTTGGGCTTGCTACACTATTGTTTGTGGATTGAAGTCTGCCAAGAGCCAAGAAAGATCTTCATCTCTCAAAAAAAATATACATGGGAGATCCTGAAGGCATTTGGCATGATTGAGTGCAAGGAGATACACTATGGAGGTGAATGCAAAGTTATCCGTTGAGGATATATCAACACTAGCAGTCATTGGGAGGTATAGGAGGTTGGCTTGATCTACTTGTGTAACACCAAACCAGATATCAGTTTTGATGTTGGTGCTTTGAGAAGGTTCTCAAACAAACCTCATGAGAGTTATTGGAAAGCTAGGATGCGGGTGCTCAGATACTTGAAGGAAACTCTTGACTATGGTATCACATACAAATCTAGAACTTCCTTTGTGGGGAACTGTGACTCAGATTGGACAGGAGACATTGATTCCAGGAAGTTAGTTTTTAGTTATTGTTTCTCTTTGGGTTCAGGAATTTTCTCTTGGATTAGTAAGAAGCATCCAACAGTGGCATTGTCTTCTACCCAAGTAGACTACAAGGCAACTTGTTTTGCTACATGTAAAGAAGTATGGTTGAGAAGGATCCTATGGAATATGGGAGTGCAGGATGAAGAACCAAATATGCTGAGTTGTGACAATTAGAGTTGCATCGCCATTGCCAAAAATCTAGTGTTTCATGCACACACCAAACATATAGAGATATACTATCACTATGTGCATGATTTGATCGAGGATGAGATAGTGTTTCATGCACACACCAAACATATAGAGATATAGTATCACTATGTGCATGATTTGATCGAGGATGGGATAGTGAAACTGGTCTATTGTCCAATAGAGGAGAATGGAGTGGATATCTTCACCAAAGCACTTACGAAGGATCTACTTTAAGTTTATCTTCAGAGACTCGGCATTGGGCCGAGGAGATAGTGCACCCTGTGGGTGGACATTGAGACTGGGGGTTAGATATGCTCAATGCCCCACCCTCATAAGGTGCCACCAATGATCCATGGTGCTCAAAGTTGTAAGGCCCCCATTATGAGGAGAAGCCATATGTAAGCCTGGATATTGGTTGAGTTCTGACTTGTATGTTAGATGAGGTCCATGTGACCAGATGGCAAAAAGGTGACCGTTGTGGGTCTAATCTTTGGGTTAGACGGAGTAGTTAAGCTGGTAGCAACTCAAGGCACATTGCATCGAGTTGCACGGTAAGGGAGTTATCAGGGGTCCTAGCCAACAATAAAGGGAATATTCTTTGGAATATTTCCTAGCCAACTAGTGGAGGTACACATGGAAGGTCAACAAACATATGTGCATATGGAAGGTCAGCAAACACATGTGCACATGGAAGGTCAATAGACACAAGTGCATATGGAAGGTCATCCATCATGACCCCCTTCACAGGCTATAAAAGCTAAACCCCTTCACAGTCATCAATCGTCTATCTTTCACCCAATTAGAGTTGTTCTAGCTAGCCTTAAGCTCTTCACCTATCTTCTATCTAGATCGCCATCTAAGCTTCACAGTGGAAGCACACATGTGGATAGAGCCATCATTGTATCAATTGTTTTGATCTTTTTTTTTCTCCTCTTACTTGTTGTGTACTCTCTATCTCTTTCTCAGATTCTATTCGTTGCGCCGTGTAATTTTTACATTCTCCTTTGTTGCCTTATTGATTTGGCTTTGCAAATCCTTTATTAATTCATATTGATCTTCATTGTCGCACATAGTTGAAAGCACTGAAGTGGTCGACACATTTAAGCAGGTTACGTTTGGCTATTGGCATGATTCTACGTTGGCTATTGTTGAACTCTTTGCTCTTGCTACAAGGGGGGCTCCTTCGTTGGGTCTAGGCACAATTCCTATACTTTGCTAACTAAGTATTGCACCCAGAACATGATGTTGCTTTTGTTGACCACCACCACTTCTATATTTCCTTGTGTTGGGATGATTGTTGGTGAGGCCATGATTGGTGGGATTGTGTGCAGGGAGACTTGACACCTGCCTTCTACCATCGGTTTTGGTTCTGGTTCCTCTACTATTGCACTCGTGCTTGGGATATCCTCTCTTGTTGGGCTCATCATTGCCAATTCCTGAGATCAAAAGGGTTGTTCCATGAATCTCTGAATGGCCAAGGCAATCTCCTCCTCCTCCTATTGCCTTAGTCGTTCTTCCTCCTTTTCTTGCCTTTTCATGTGCTCTTCTTCTAATCTCTTTGATTCCTCCTCCACCCTTTGCAATTCCATGTTTTCCTCGAAGTTGGATCGAATTCTTCTTATGGGGATTTTGAGGATGATCTTTTTCCTCCCCCTTGGCTCGTGTAATGTCTCCTCCCCTCCCCCGTGACCACATACTAACCGCTCCATAGGAACTCGCCCCCTTTATTTTTTTTTAAAAAAAAATTATCTCTCCCTCTCTCTCCCCTTGCCGTGTGCATGGCGGGGAGAGAGAGAGAGAGGGAGGGAGGGAGTGAAGTTAATGATAAGGGGGGGCAAGCAACCCCCTAGGTGGTGGGTGGCACCACCTTACCACCTCCCCTTCCCACCCTATAAAGCTCCCCCCCCTTCCTCATCTAGGGACGCTGAGCATCCCCTGGTTCCGCATAAGCTTCACCCCCCTCTCTGTCTCGGCAGCAGCAGCAGCAGCGCCCCTCCTGGGCCTGGAGAAGCGCCTCCCCCTCCTCCCTCAACGACAGGCAGCGGCCCCCCCTCTCTGTCGGGCTGAGAATCCCCCACCCCCTCCGTTGGGGCATGACGTCAGCACACCCCCCCCCCCTCCGTTGGGGCATGACATCAGCACACCCCCCCCCCCCCCCGGTTGAGAAGAGAGGGAAGAAGTAGAAGAAGAAGAGGAGAGGGAAAGGGAGAGAAGAAGGGAAGGAGAGAGAGAAGAGAGAAGGGGAAGAGAGAAGAGAGAAGAGAGAGGGAGAAGAAGAAGAAGAGAAGGAGAGAGAGAGGGAAGGAGAAGAAGAGAGAGAGAAGAAGAGAGAGAGGGAGAAGGAGAGAGAGAGAGAGAGGGAAGGAGAAGAAGAGAGAGAGAGAGAGAAGAAGAGAAGAAGGGAGAGAAAGAAGAAGAGAAGAAGGGAGAGAAAGAAGGAGAAGAAGAGGGAAAGAGAAGAAGAGAGAAGAGGGAAAGAGAAGGAGAGAAGGAGAGGGAGAGAAGAAGAGAAGAAGTAGAAGAAGAAGAGGAAAGGGAGAGAAGAAGGGAAGGAGAGAGAGAAGAGAGAAGGGGAAGAGAGAAGAGAGAAGAGAGAGGGATAAGAAGAAGAAGAAGAGAATGAGAGAGAGAAGAGAGAAGGGGAAGAGAAGAGAGAGGGAGAAGAAGAAGAAAAAGAAGAAGGAGAGGAAGAAGAGAGGGAAGGAGAAGAAGAGAGAGAGACAAGAAGAGAAGAAGGGAGAGAAACAAGGAGAAGAAGAGGGAAAGAGAAGAAGAGAGAAGAGGGAAAGAGAAGAAGAGAGAAGAAGGAGAGAGAAGAGGGAAAGAAGAAGGAGAGGAAGAAGAGAGGGAGAGAAGAAGAGAAGGAGAGGGAGAGAAGAAGAGAAGAAGTAGAAGAAGAAGAGGAGAGGGAGAGAAGAAGAGCAGGAGAGAGAGAGAAGAGAGAAGGGGAAGAGAGAAGAGAGAAGAGAGAAGAGAGAAGAGAGAGGGAGAGGGAGAAGAAGAAGAAGAAGAGAGAGAAGAAAGAAGGGGAAGAAGAAGAGAGAGAGAGAGAGGGAAGGAGAAGAAGAGGGAAAGAGAAGAAGAGAGAAGAGGGAAAGAGAAGAAGAGAGAAGAGGGAAAGAAGAAGGAGAGGAAGAAGAGAGGAAGAGAAGAAGAGAAGGAGAGGGAGAGAAGAAGAGAAGAAGTAGAAGAAGAAGAGGAGAGGGAGAGAAGAAGAGAAGGAGAGAGAGAAGAGAGAAGAGAGAAGAGAGAAGAGAGAAGAGAAAGGGAGGAGAAGAAGAAGAAGAGAGAGAAGAGAGAAGGAGAAGAAGAAGAGGAGAGAGAGAGGAAAGGAGAAGAAGAGAAAAAGAAGAAGAGAAGGAGAGGGAGAAGAGAGAAGGAGAAGAAGAGAAAAAGAAGTAGAAAAGGAAGAGGAGAGGGAGAGAAGAAGAGGAGTTATGCATGTTTGGCATCGCATTGTCTGGCCTTAGATTCCTTGTGAACCCGCGTACCACTTCCTTCTGCCAAGGCCAGAGCGGTCGAATACCTCAAGGGTTGCAAGACCAAGAACGCACAAGGATGGCACCCAAGAGACAAGTTACAAGGAGCACAAGTGCGGAAGTTGCAAACGGGGCTAGGAACATATCCAATGCAAGCGGAGACATGAATACCACCAACCCTCCAGCAACTATAGCTCTTATCCAGGTTGTCCCAAGACTTAGATTCTTCTCATGCATCTTGAACTCTTAAATGGAGGTAGAATTGCATGTTTTCGAAAGGGCTTAGGATGGGTTGATCTTCTACCCTAAATAGGTAGCCATGATTAATACAGGTTAAAGTGAAATCACTTAGTTCATTTAAAGGATCTAGAAGGAACTTGTTAAATCGACCTTGCAAAGCCCTAACCCAAGGAGGAGAGTGAACTTTAGGGTAGTTGATTCATGCTAAGCATGTTGCTTGGAACTGTTGAAATGGTTTTAACAAAGGTTGATCCTGTTAAAGATGGATTGTTGACCCAAGTTATGCTTGGTTGTCTAGAAAGGTTATAAAAGTGTTTTGATACATCCAAGTTAAATTCTGGTTGTGCATGCAATGGGATTGCGATGCCTTGAAGCAAGAGGTTGTGCATTCAACTGTTTGTTAATGTGGTTTTGGATGTTAACCCAAGTGGGGTGCGGTTGATGATTTCATGGCTGGGTCTAAGATGACTGATTGCCATGGGAACAAAAGGGATGTTTTCCCTAGTAACTGTTATTAAGCTGGTTGTTTCAGTTGTGGTTGTTTGCCTTAAGGGATAATTAAGGAAGGATAGTGCCGAACCGCCAAACCCTAACCAAGGGGGTTATGAATCCGCGTCGGGAATGTGGACCGAACCTGTCGCGAGAGGTCTCTCCGTGGAAACTACTTGGCGTAGGAGGACGCTTGGGTGCTAGTGGGGGCTCTGGCCGTAAATCCCAATGCCTCCGGGCCCTACACAAGTGTTCTACGTGACTCAAGATGGGATCTTGAGGCCTTGATACTAGTTACAAGGTAGAATCTTGGTAGGATAAACCTTCGGGGTTTGTTACCGGGAGATGGAAGGATTTTTCTGCAGAGGCAGAAAGGAACACTTAATTCTCCTATATGGGCGGGAGACAAACATTGATCTAAAGATAAGTTAAGGAAGTGTTTGAGCTTGTTTTATCTTGTATTTGTGTCAGTGACCTAAATTAGGTAAAATAACCTATGATTAACGGGTTAATTAAGGAAGTTGCTTTTATAACTAAAACAACCCCTGAGGGAAGCATGGTGGATGTGACCAATGGGTCTATCCTATGGAAGGGTGGTCTCAGTTAGCCGAGAGCTTTCCTCAAAGGAAATGTTAACAAGGAATATTAGGAAAAGTCGAGCGATGACCTTGGAGAATGTTGGTTAGAACCCTGGTTCATACCATTTTAGGGGACCGGAATGGGACTACGCCCAACAGGCATAGAGAAATGGGACTATGCCCAACGGGCAGAGAGTCGAGCGATGCATCCCTCTTGTTTCCCATTCTCTTTGAACCAAGTGCGGTATGAGTCTGCTTGGGTCCACTTGTATCTACGCAAAGTAGAGCAGCTGTCAACCAACGCTAGAAGGCAGTTAGGAAGACTCGACTGCTAGGAACCCAGAATTCACGTCGATCCTAGTGGGCACGACTGGATAAGTTCCGTTGCAAGGCAGACTCGAGAGACCCTAGTTGGCAAACCCTATGTCATTCCTTGGGAGTGCCGGGCGGAGTCTTCTAGATTGATCTCTCGATGGGCTGATAAGACGTGTCCCGCATTTGAGGGGCGAGCACGTTACAGCTCGATAACTCTAAGCCTCTGCTCACTGACCATCCTCTCACTCGAGGCTTCCTAAAATTGAGATGGTATTTTATTCTCCTTTTCACTAGCAGTTCTCTCCACATTATCTATTTGCTCGTTGTGGACTTCTTCTTCCCCCTGTTTCTTCCTCCCCCCCTTGGGTCGACAACTCTGAGACTTGTTGCTCACTGATTGTCCTCTCGCTAAAGGTTTCCTACAGTTGATATGGTTGGTCATTCTCCTTTTCATTAGCAATTCTCTCCATGTTCTCCTACTGCTCCTTGTGGACTTCTTCTTTCCCATGTTCTCCTGCCTAAAAGCGAGATGGTCGGGCTTACTAGGGTGGGAGCATGATGCATCTCTCGGATTGGTGACATCTCTAAGGTCTCCTCTACTAGTTCTCTTTCTCCCTCCCCCAGATCTTCTTGGATGATGACCATTAATACTCCTCCAAAGCCTACATCAAAGCCTTGCATGCAGGTTTTTTCCTCTCATACTCCACTATGGTAGCTGGAGACTCCCCTATCCTGCCACCCTTGTTGGTGCTATGGCTAATACCTTTATTGCCAATGCTTGTATTTTTTTTAAACGTGCGTAGGCTTTCCAATTCGCCTCATCCAAGGCATTGTTTGCAAGGCTCTCCAACAATGGTACGCTTATTCTATTCATAAGAGCATTATATATCTAGCTTGAAAAAAGGGTGTGGACCATTTTAGCTTGTAGTCGAATGGTGGGTCCAGAGGAATGTTAGCTAGGTTGATTCCATCATTTGTGTAGACCTTCTTTTTATCCATTTCTCCCATCCCATACACATCCCTCTTTGGCCTCTTCTCTGGCTTCTCTACTAATCCCAATGCCTTCTCCACAATCTCTCAATTAAGGGCAACTTCCACCCTTCTAGAGGTTTTGCCTTGCTTGATGGTCATCGTGCCACTGTTCCTTTGGACATCGAAAGTCCTTAGGAATTTTGTGCATTTGTTGTGGTCAATGTCTTGTCCCGCCTTTTCCAAGTACTTAGCAAGGTTACATCACTCTATCATCTATGCCACTACCTCTTCGAATGTCACCACTCCTTCCAGGTTGTGGATGTTGCAATGTTTTAATTGATTGAATGCTAGGATCTCCATGGCTACTCTGTATCTCCTATGCTCTTCCTTCGAGAAAGGGAACCTCTTGGCTTTATCCTATTGACCTACCATTTTGGTTTCTATTGCCATACAATATCCCTCAATTATTTTTCCTTAAAGGGCATCTCTTGCACAGACAGTAAAATGACTAGAAAGATTAGTATCCGACAATGAAGAATATAACCCACAAAATAAGAATTCTCATACCAATCGATCCACACACTTTACACATTCGTTCTTCCCTTTTTAAAATTCAATTTCTATTTTTAGTTTTCATCCATTACCCCCCTTTCCCTTGGAAAATATGAAAATCCTTCCTAGGATTGCAAAATTCAAGGTGTATGAGCATTCAGTGCATCCGTGGTATGCCTCACTTTCGTAAGAGCTAGTCAATAAAACTTAGGGTTATACTCTAGAGTCGCATAATGGTCCATATCATGTGGGCGAATGCCTACTTGCATGGTATAAGTTAATACATCAGTTATCAAGAGGTCACCAGAGTTGAGTTGACTTGCAATGTGAAACTCTTCCTCCATTAGAATCTTATCCAAGTATGGGTAAAGCATGATATTGTCTTCTAATGGTCAATTCCTAGTTATGGCCGAGACTTTAAATGAGGTGGGACCCACATAGGTCAAGTTGTACTCAAAATTCTTGATGGCAAATCGTTGCTCCCAATTGGTCATGATTTGGTAGCCTTCTTAAGCCCATGAAAGGCGCAAATTATTTCACTTAAGTAAGAAATCAGACTCACATTCAGCAAGTCATTGGAATTCAAAAAGTTCATGTGGTGGCATGGAGATTTTACTTTTCTTATAGCATGTGATCAAGTGTTGGCTTATGGCCTTTCCTCATGAAATTTCATTGCCAATCATCTCGTTTGCAATAGTGGAAATATTAATAAAAATGATTTCATATTCTTCCCAAGAACACATCACAATGAACATATCTCATTTGCTATGGGTTTGTCAAGTAGACCTAGATCCGAGTGTTCGTAACTTCTAGCAAATAGTGTGAAAGTTGAATCCAGTCATCGGATGCACATTGCCAAGTCATCCCCTATGTCCATGGCCATGTTGAAAGTCACTTCAAGAATGGATCATTGTGGTAGTGATGAGCTAAGGTCTACCAATAGTTTGGGTTTAGTCAAACAAGACAAGTTGATGCAAGGTGCTTCCACTTGAAGATTCTTAATGGGTGTGGTAGGATTGATTTGTGAGGTTTGAAGTTCAATTGACACTTTGTCATTGGGTTTTGCAATTGTGATCATCTTAGAGCCTTTAGTAGGTGGGAGCTCACTCATGAGCAATTGCTTGTGGAGTCTTGGTTGAGTTGGGTCGATAGACCATTTGAGCACTCAAGAATTGAGAGCCCTTCCTTGTAGTTTTTTTCCTCCCCTGTTTTGATTAGTGGTTTTGAAAGTTGATTTTTGGGGCACAAGATTGAGGATCATACATAGCACTCAAGAGTTTATGCAAACATAGCAGAGTGTTGCCCTCATAGTATCCTTGGACTCACAGAAAGGCTTTTGGAAGCCATCGCTTCTCGGTCACGTGTGAACTATAGAAGTGCCAACTCCATTTTTTAGACTTAAAGCTTGAGGCATGGAAACTATGCATTCCTGATGATTGACATTTGTGAAACTATGGTCTATGCTTAGGGACCCACTTGAGTGCTTGGACCATAGCTCTGGGTGGGGTTTTCAGATGCAGCGGTGAAGGTACTATGCGAGTACATTGTAATTTACTACCCCCTTCTTAGGGTGGACACTAGGTTTAGCTACCGGTGGCACAATAGGTTTTGGAACAATTGTGATGCCCCTACTGAAATCCGTTATCATTCTAACATGACCGAAGGTGGATGCACTGTGAGTCATAGTCAATATTACAATGAACTTGGTCTTTTAACATGTGTCCAAGTAGTGACTCCTTATCAAGACTTTGCTTGTTAGATAGCACGTAGAAAACAATGGGTAGACTCTTAGTCTTGATAGAAACCATTAGTTTGCATTTTCCAAAGAGTGGATAGGATTGCCCGCCAAATGGGCTAAGCTTCACATTGGTTGATTGCAATTGTTCATGCATTAAGATATTGGCGTCGGCTCCCTCGTCAATTAGCACAGCAAGGGTAAATGCCTTTAGGGAGGTTATGATGATCTCCAAGTAGACTAGTGCTACTGCTTCCTCATCTGCCTCCTCGAGTTCGGTGATGGTTGCAACCCTCACATTCATCAATGGTTCTATCATCAAAGGTTTGTGAAGTGGTTGTGACAAAGGGCAATACTGTCTAATGCAACTTCCATTGAAGAAACCTATACCCTCTCCTTCTAGGGTTTCAAGTTTCACGTTCCTCGTTTTATTGACATTGTAGACCTTGAAAGGTCCCAATCCCTTGAACTTCATTTTCTGCTTATGTCCCTTGCTAGAGTATAGCAAGACTAAGTCTTCTTGCCCAAAGGCTCATTGCTTAAAATATTTGTCAAACCAACTCTTGCAGTGTGTTCTTTTGCAAATTAGAGCATGGGTTGTAATGAGGCGAGTCTCAGATAGGCGTTCTAGCTCCACTAACCCATTTGTCCATGCTTCTTGGCCCTCCAATCTCTCTTGGGCTGCTATTCTCAAGCTTGAAAAAATAATTCCATTGGCAAAATAGCTTCAGTTTCGTAGGTCAATTTGAACGGAGTCTATCTTACGACAGCTAATTTGTAGGCTGTCATATATGCCCATGAAGCTACCATGAGCTTATTGTCCCAATCACTGTGCGAGGCAGAGACCACTTTTGTTAGAACACCCACGCCCAGATTTTGTTTGTGGATTCGGATTATTAAGAAGATGGATAACAAGTGAGTGATCACTTTCTTGATGAAATGTGTGCCTTGGTCACTAACCAACTCTATGGGGCAACTAGACCGTGAGATTACTTGCTCCCAAAGGAAATTGGTCATGGTTCTAGCATCATTCTTGTGAGTTTCTTGAGCTTCCACCCACTTGGTGATATAGTTCGTGGCAACAATGATGTACTTGTCTTTCGAGTATTAAGTTGCAAGGCTAATTGGACCGATGAAGCTGATTCTCCACTTCTCAAATGGTTGGTGCACGATCACCAGGGCCAACTCCATTTTGTCCTTACTACAAATAGGGACTTTAGTCCATTGGCACTCATCGCAATCCTTCACAAACTTGGTTGCATCATTAAATAGTGTTGGCCACCACAATTGGGAGTGGAGTACCTTGTGTGGTTGTAGTGTCTCCATTGAAGTGTCCTCCAGTTATTCCACCATGTGCTTCCTTGAGCACATCATACATTCCATATTCACAAACACATCTCCTTAAAAGTCCATCCTATCTTGCCCTATACAGTTGACCTATAATCAACTGATAGGGTTGGATCTTCAAGATTAGTCTTTTTAATCTAGCTTTCTCAATGGGTCATTCCAATAGTTCATTCTTGAGTATGTGGACTATGTCATCTGCCCAATATGGTGTGAGGTCTACTCTAAACAATTCTCATTTGCCAAACATTTAAAAAGGTTTGCATCTAGTAGGTCCTCATTGATTCCCTATCCACCAATAGCTTCTCTTGTGGGTATGCGGGACATATGATCTGCCATATAATGATGTTTGCCCTTGCGTACAACCACAAAGAAGTCAAATTCAGAAAGCAAAAGTAGCCATCGAGCAATGTGTCTTGTTGCGCAGGGTTTATTCACAAGATAAAGCAATGCCTGATGATCTACAAAGAAGGTGAAGGGTGTCACTAGAAGATAGTGTCTAAACTACTTTACGGTGAAAACCATGGCTAGCCCTTCCCTCTCTATTGTGGAGTAGTTCACTTTTGTCTTAGTGAGCTATATGCTAGCAAAGATCACTGGACAGTCGAGGTTTTGTTCACCAAGTTGGCACAACATTACCCCCACTGCAAATTGTGATGCATCAATGTGCACGTGAAAGATAATGGACTAGTCTAGGGCTCTTAAGATATTAGCTTAAGTTAGAGCATATTTAAGCCTTTCATAGGCCTATTGACATTCTTAGGTCCACTCAAATACTATTAGTAGATTGTGCAAGGGTCCAGTAAGCAATGCATCATTCAGTGCAAACCACCGATAGTATCCTATGTGGTCTAAGAAACATCAAACTCCCTTAAAGTGGTCAAAGGAGGAAGTTCTATAATCCGCTTGATTTAGAAAAGTCAATGGCTATCCCATTCCTCAACACAACGTGCCTTAAGAAGCAACCATACTTCACCCAAAATTGGCACTTTAAGGGGTTCAACAAAGACCATATTGCTAACACCATTCAAATACTATTCACAGTTTTTCCAAGTACTCTTCCCAATTGGTGTGGACACATAGGTCATCGACAAAGTCTTCCAACCATTTCCTAAGCATGTACTTGAAAATAGCACACATGAGGCATTGGAAGGTATCACAAGCATTAGTCCAAATGGCATGAATATATGGGCAAATACCCCCATTCGGTGGCAAATGGCATCTTGTTCCTCTCATTTGAATGGACTTGCACTTGGTTGTAGCCTGAGAAACCATCTAGAAAGTTTTAGCTTCCTTTCCTGCCACTCTCTGTCACTAAATTGATTGCTTATTACGCATTCTCTATTTAATAAATTTATGCTAATAAATTAATGACTCACTTTTCTTTAAGTGTTGATAATGATCCAGCATGGTCATGAGACCATTTAGAGACCAATGTTCCTAGTGCATCACTTAATGGGGTGATCAGAGCACTGTGACGGGGATATCTGGTACAGGCTACACAAGTTATAAAGGGGGAAAGAAGTGTCTGCCAAGTGTAAGAGTCAATAAAGAACCAAGGAGTTACACATAAATGAATATGGATTAAGTTCTAAGAAGAAGAAGTGCATTAGCATTGTGTACATGTATTTATGTGTGCATCTGGGGATGCCTGGGAACATTTAATTGTGTGTAATGAGCATTGCATTCATTTGGGGTCATCCTCTCCCTTACAAGTCAAGGTTTAAGGTCTTTTCTTTCATTAAGAAAGATGAGAGATGTAATTCTCTCACTAAAAAAGATGAGAGACATGATCCTCTGGAAGTGTGGAGAGAAGTGATTTCCTGTTTCTAAGGTCTAAAATGGCACAAGATTTTGTGTGGAAGTCAATCTTAAGGTTGAGGCCCAATGCAATTTAATGAGCTCTCCTTAAGGTGGTTGCATGGACCACAAGTTACGAGTACAAGTTTGAGAAGCTGTTATTTTTAAAAGACATGGTGAATCCATTTTTAAAATATCTAGCGATAAAAATACTATCTTCAAAAATGGCTTGCATGGGTTATCGAAAACAACGAGATCTACAACTTTTGTGTTGGACGTTTTTTCATCCAAGCAACACACAAAGAGATATCTCAAAATTGGTGATGCAGAGTAGGTCCAACAAGATCTACAACTTTTGTGTTGGACGTTTTTTCATCCAAGCAACACACACAGAGATATCTCAAAATTGGTGATGCAGAGTAGGTCCTGGAACAACCACATCTTGCATGAAGATCAACTCAAGTCTCTCTCCAAGAAGAGAAGCTCTTCAAAGCCTATAAAAGAGGAGGCTCTCATTGGGTGTGAGAGTGGTGAAGCAAGCATCACTTTGCATGCATCCAAGAGGAGAAGAGAAGGTACAAGTGCTACAGAAGCTCTGCTAAAATCAAGTGCTCTGGAAGCTTCGTTGAAATCAAGTTCCAAGAGGAGAAGAGAAGGTGCAAGTGTTGCGAAAGCTCTGCTGAAATCAAGTTCCAAGAGGAGAAGAGAAGGTGCAAGTGTTGCGGAAGCTCTGCTGAAATCAAGTTCCAAGAGGAGAAGAGAAGGTGCAAGTGTTGCGGAAGCTCTGCTAAAATCAAGCGCCAAGAGGAGAGCCCTACACATATTGTGTAGGAGAGAAGGAGACTCAACAAGGATCAAAAGATGCCAACTTCCAAGTTATGCAAGTGTTAGCCAATTGTATACCGTGCAAGGAATCGTGATCTTGTCTCCAAGATCTATAAGTAAGAACCGGTTTATGTGTAACGGAAGAGCTTGCTCCTTGTCAAAAATATAACTCCATAAGGGGGGGCTAGCCCATCTTCCACGCCCTAGTGTGTTGTCAATCTCTCTCTCTCTCTCTCTCTCTCTCTCTCTCTCTCTCTCTCTCTCTCTCTCTCTCTCTCTCTCTCTCTCTCTCTACATCTTTCTTTTCTCTCATATGTTCTCTCTCTATGCTAGCATAATATTCACCATATATATTTTAAGTATATAAGAAAGTCGAGCGTATGTTGGATATTATAATAGTGGTATCAGAGTAGGTCTCTTTGCTTTTCTCAAAGTAAAGATGATCCTTGCAAGAAGAAGGTAAAGATGGCAACTAAAGAAGCACCTACAAGTGAGCAATTACTAGCTCAATTGATAGAGTATCATAGCTTGTTGAAAATTCCCGAAGTATATCAATTGATTGACAGCTTAAGGGCAAGGGAAGAAGCTACTTATGAAGGACCGAATCCTCCAAAAGATAGTGATACTGGAGGAAACACCATTGCACCAATTGATAGTGAAGGTACAAAGCATCCAATTGCAGAGAAGCTTCCTAGAAGGAAGAAGGACTCTCAGGTTAAGAAGAGTAAAAAGACCTCATCTAGAGTGAGGCGGATAAGGAGGGAGTCAACTCCTTCAGCAACCTAAAAGGGAGCGACGGATCGAAGGGTGTGCAGTGGCAGTGACTGTCAGTGTAGTAATACATGGGCGGCTAGGCAGAGGCGCCTTTACCCCTAACAACCTCCTACTTAAAGGTGAATCTATCCTAGTGAGGAGTGAAAAGAAAAAGAGAAAAAGACAGTACAACATGTACACAAGTACAACTGGATGAGGAAAGACGTCATCTCATCCCACACCCATCAACCTCCTGAGGAAGGCAAAGCGCTCTGTAGAGAGGCTTTTCGTAAGCAGATCTGCAAGATTCTGGTCAGTCGAGATCTTGACAAGATCAACAGACTTGTCCTCAACGATCCCATGTATGAAGTGATACCTCACCTCAATGTGTTTCATCTTTGGATGGAAGATCGGATTCTTGACTAACTGAATAGCACTCATAGAACCCGAATGCAGTGTAGGGATAGCATCAATACCAAGGTCAGCAACTAAACAACCCAACCAAATGGCCTCCTTGCAAGCCTCAATGGCTGCAACATACTCAACCTCTGTAGTAGAAAGGGCCATGCATTTCTGCACCCTGGACATCCAAGAAACAGCACCTCCAGCATAGGTGAATACATAGCCAGAAGTGGACTTCCTACTATCTGCATGTCCTACATAATCAGAGTCAGTGTACCCCATGACTCCTGTATCCTGGCTGCCATAGCATATGCACATATTTGCAGTGCCCTTCAGGTACCTCATGATACCCTTCATGGCATCCCAATGCTTCTTACCAGGTGTAGCCATATAGCGTGCCACAACACCAACTGCAAAGGCAATATCTGGATGAGTGGCTATCATGGCATACATAAGACTGCCCACTGCAGATGCATAGGGAATCTTGGCCATCTTGACCCTCTACTCATCTGTCTACCGACAATCAGCCTGTGATGCCTTCACATAAGAAGTCAATGGACAGGCAATAGACTTTACGTCCTGCATGCGGAAGCACTCAAGGACTTTATGAATGTACTCCCTCTATGACAAGTAGAGGAGTCCCTGATTCCTGTCGCGTCTAATGCGCATACCAAGTATATGAGCGACCTATCCCAAATCCTTCATCTCAAAGCTCTTCTTGAGTTGAGCCTTAAGAGCATCTAGCTCATCATGAGTGTTCCCTGCTATCAACATATCATCCACATAGAGTACCAAAAGCAATAAAGAACCATCACGGGCTTTCTTCATGTAAAGACACGGATCCATACCACTCCTGCTATAGCCCTGTGACTGCATTAAGGCATCAAACTTATCATACCACTCCCTAGGTGCCTGTTTCAAGCCATAAATACTTTTCTTCAATTTGCACACTAGGTGCTCCCTGTCAGGTTGTGCAAAGCCCTTAGGTTGCTCTATATAAATTTCATAATGCAAGTTCCCATATAAGAAAGTTGTCTTGACATCCATCTGGTATAAATCCAAGTCAAGTTAAGCAACCAAAGCCAAGACTAAGTGCAGGGTAGTTATCTTAACCACAAGAGAAAAGACCTCATCAAAGTCCACACCATGCTCCTGCTTAAAACCCTTTGCTACCAATCTAGCCTTGTATGCCGGCTTGGGGTGTCTAGGGGTACTTTTTAGCTTGTACACCTACTTGCATGGCAAAGGCTTCCTGCCCATAGGCAAGGAAACCAAATCCCAAGTGTCATTCTTATACAGGGAGTCTATCTCAGACTGCATAGCCCTCTCCCAAGAGTGACTATCACCCCTGCGCATAGCCTCATCATAAGTGAAAGGCTCTCCTGCATCTGTAACCAAGACATAATGCATCGAGGGCTGAAATCTATCTGGTGGACGTCTGTCTCTAGTAGACCATCTCACGGCAGGCTCTACTGCCTGCCCAGCTGCATGTCCAATGCCCCGACCATGAGCATATGTTGTAGATGTAGATTGTCCAACTGGCTGTGCAGGAGCTCTCAGCTCCTCCTTAAATATGACCCTGCGGATCTCAACAACTCTCTCAGGCTGCCTATGCATCTTGTCTTCATGGAGACTACATCATGACTGCGGATGACTTTCCGCGCTTGTGGATCCCAGAGACGATAACCCATCTCGCCTGCATCCCCATAACCAAGGAAAATGCATTTGACACTCTTGTGATCCAGCTTACTTCTCTTGTCCCTGGGCACATGGCAAAATGCCTCACATCCAAAGACACAGAGATGTGCATAAGAGGGAGGTTTCCCAGTCCATACCTCCTCTACAACCTGGAAATCCAAACCACTAGAGGGTGATCTGTTTATGACATGCACAGCTGTATTAACTGCCTTAGCCCAAAAGCTTTGTGGTAGGCGTGCATGGCTAAGCATACTGCGTACACGCTCCTGGATCGTTCTATTCATCCACTCAACCAAACCATTAGGGCTGGTCAACTAACTCTTAATACCCCTCTCATCACATAACTGCTCAAAAGCACGTGAGACATACTCACCCCCATTATCTGTCCTTAGGCATTTTAGCCTATACCCAAACTGGTTCTCAACCAATGCAAGCCATCTCTGAAACACCTCCAAGACATCGGATTTCAGCTTAATGGGATAAGCCCAAACTTTCTATGAAAAATCATCTATGCACGTAACAAAATACTTTGCACCACCCATTGACTGACAAGGCATGGGCCCACAGACATTCGAAAGTACCAATGCCAAGGGCTCACTCATGTGTGGCCTACCAGACAACTTATGTGTAGACCTAGTCTACCTACCATAAAGACAATGCTCACATGAATCAAAACATGCATAATCAAGGGGCGGTAAGTACTGCAAACCAGAAAGCATTTTCATTCCCTTCAAAGACATATGGCCCAAACGGACATGCCAAAGAGATACATGTGGGATAGAACCCACAGACAAAACATGATCAAGGGAAGAAGCTGATATAATCAAGGGGCGGTAAGTACTGCAAACCAGAAAGCATTTTCATTCCCTTCAAAGACATATGGCCCAAACGAGCATGCCAAAGAGATACATGTGGAATAGAACCCATAGACAAAACATGATCAAGGAAAGAAGCTGATACAATCAAGGGGTAGAGACTGCTAGCCTTGGCACCTCTCGCAATCACAAGTCTGCCACGAGTGATCTTCCATGCAGAGTCTCCAAAACATACATGATATCCTACATCATCAAGCTGTCCAGCTGACATGAGACTGCATGTCAAAGCAGGTACATGACATACATCCTGCATAACAAAACTGTTGCCAGAAGGAAACTGCAGCCTAACATCACCAACGCCGTGTCCATGAAAGGGCACACGTGAGTCCAAGAGCCAACACTGTGCATACATAGAGTGTATCTCTGTCATTTGTGAAGCACTAGAAGAAGCCGCTAGGATATAATTATCATCATCAACATCCTCAGGCTGCATAACATTGATCTCTTCAATTTTAACACTGGACTTTGCAAGTACTATGCTGCGATCAGAAGACTTACCTTGCACTTTGTCTTTTCCCTTATCTTTGCACCTTTCATTGTGCAATTCATGGCATCGTGGCCTAATATGGCCCTTTTTCCCACAATGGTGACAAGTAACATCTGCATTCCTGCCATGGGATTTGCTACGTGACTTCCCACGAGACTTGGACCGAGATTTCTGAGAATCTCGTCCACGGCCACTACCACTGCCATGCTTTCCATATCTATCATTGCTGCCTCTAATTTTCATAGCATGAGACACACGAGAGGCATCCAAATTCTTACGGTTAACCTCTTCCTGCAGAAGAGCACTCTCAACATCAGATAATTTCAAGGTAGCAATGGAGGCACATAATGCAGTGCATAATACATCCCATGACTCATTAAGAGTACTAAGCAAGAAAAGAGGAGTGACATCCTCTGCAAAAGTGATGTCCTGTGAAGTCAAGTTCTTGAGTATAGCATGGAACTGGCTCAAGTAAGCAAACATAGTCACATTCTCCTTCATGCGCAGATCCATAAGCTGCTTCAGCCAATACATCTGACTCGCTGGACTTTTCTTGTCATAGAGATTTTTTATCTTATCCCACAACTGCCATGCACTCTGTTCTTCCTCAAAGACATTATAGTGAACATGTTTTGTGAGAGACAATACAATAGTGGACTTGCATAACTCATCAAGCTCAAGCCATTCCTCATCTAGCATAGTTGCAGGTGGATGCCCGCTTAACCTCAAAGGTTTGATCTGTGATTTCTGCACCAACACCTGCTAAATCTGGCTCTTCCAATAAGAGTAGTTCATACCATCAAGCTTAGTGATGTTGAAAATAGAATGATCAGTGGACGAACTCGCCATAATGCAGGCTGGAAGACTGTAGACAGTTCAAAACTGATTGTTGTTTACTACAGAAAAAGACCAAAAAATCACCAAAATCAAGGGAAAATGGCGAGGAAAGTGGAACCAAAGCTGCTACCCACCACCAAGTACTAGTGAATGTACATCATTTCAGAGTGTTTCAACATGAAAAATCCATGTCAATCTATACATATATGCTTGCTGTAATAAATTTCATATTTCAATAAAAGAGAGCTAATAGTGCCAAAATCGGATCCCAAGGCAATTAGATACTACCAAGACCAAAGCTGGCATCATGCGGGCATAGCATAAGCATATGACGGTCGATAAGCATGAATCCAACACCCAAGTATGTCATACAAACATCTGCCAGTGAGTAGGCACACTCCCCAGTCAACGGGGCAAAGTGTTCCTGCCACTACCAAAACTTGACACATGTAGGTGTCAGTTCACAAAGATACGGATCCAAAACTGAGACTTAGCTCATAAGCATACAGTGAACCAAGACATATGATGGATCATCCCAAAAGGTAAGAAGTCCCAAAGTCTCAAGTGTTTGTAACTGCTCAATAGCATATAACGGCTCAATGCATAAAAGTACTGCCTGCTCAATGTTTGATAAGCATTCAAGAATGCTCCCACTGGCACAAAAGTCGTATGTATGAGCTCAAGAGCTCAAGCCAAGGCAAGATACAGTGCCAATGACATAAGTCCAAGACAATACATCAATAGTACATCCCGAACATGTAGGCGGTAGAGCATCCATATGTAGCATCCAAAAGCATGTAAGACATCAAGTACATCCCAATCCAAAATCTGACAAGCCAAGTAACATCCAAGACAACTCTAGATAATCCAAAATGCATCCAAGGTGGAGCTTCAATGAGCACTCAAGCTCAATGTATGCATAGGGTAATCAACCATGACATGAGCATCAAGCCGTAGGCAACGGGTATGCATAAACCCAAGGAGCATCACTGTCAAAGCATATACCACAGTCAAGCACGAACCATGTCAATGAGTGCGTAATGTCAAAGCTCTTCCAAAAGCATTCGGAATGAAAACCAAGCTCGAATTTGTACCTCGAAGATCAACACTTCATGGCATATATCCAAGACATAGGCCGGAACCAATAGGCATAACCCAAAGCATGTAAAATAGCTTCAGCCCATTTTTATTACAGCATGAAATGACTGTAAAAACTGAGAAATTTCAGTCCCAATTCAGTGCCAAAATGATGGCATAACATGTGCAATCCATCCCCAGGTCAATCTGCATCCAATAGGCATCAAACCAGTTGACTATGTATGCCTAGACAAGCATAGCATTTACTATCAATGTAGCATTAGCATAACATGACTGTGAACTGCTATAAACAGTCCCAAATAGTGTTTGAATCAGCCCCAAATCAATGTCCAATGCTCAAGCCTGCAAGACCAAGCATCAAGCATGTGCAAATGCCTCAGATGAAGCTTGTGGAAGGGCCCAATGGCCTGGAGCTTGAGGAGGACGGGTGTGGAGCAGATATGGATTAGCCTGAAACAGGCACAAATAGCGTGTTGTTGTCCTGGGGGGCCTGCAGCCCACATGGCATACTTGGGGTGGAGTAGGGGCTCAAGTAGGTGCCCAAGGAGGCACACACCAAGCCTCAAGGGTTCTTGAGCAGGGGCAATGAAGATGTGAAGCACCGGAGCTTCAACGGTGGCTGCCCCAAACCGTTCACAGCCTGTGTGACCAGAGAACTGAAGTAAAACCTAAAGAAAATGATCAAATATTATGTAATGCCTTGAAGGTGCCCAACAATGCCGGGAAGGTGCTCAGGAAGCCGGGGAGTGACGGGAGCTCGAAGGAGTCGGATATGCCTGCCGGGAAAGAGACCCAATGCAAGTAGGAGTCGATGGGATGCTGAGAATGCCACAAACCAAGCTCAAGAGTCGAAAAGCAAAGCTCTGATACCAGTTGAAAGGGAGCGACGGATCGAAGGTTAGACTCGAGAGCTATGGAGGGAGAGCAATACCAATAAAGGGAGAGACTAGAAATGGGAACTCCAACAGTCACAATGTGTGACCGGGCCTTCCTTTATTCAAACTATTACTAAAAGAATAAATAATAAAGTGATGGTGACGGTGACGGGCGCCCGCCACCTGCAGTGTGCAATGGCGGTGACTGTCAGTGTAGTAATACTCGGGCAGCTAGACAGAGGCGCCTTTACTCCCAACACAACCAGCTACTCCCCTAATTACTCAAGTTCCTCCTCCTCCTCATCGTCTTCTAGTTTCTACTCTCTTGGTTCTAAGTCTCGTGCAATCCGCAAATGGACAAAGAGGGATCATAAGAGGAGCAAGCTTAAGAAGACTAAGACTTTCAAGTCTGGGGATAAGGACATAAATTTTGACTCTTACTGCAGTAAGAGAGATCCTGCTAAGGCGTTAGCCTTTGTCAGGCAATTTAAAGTTGCTTTTTCTGATGGTAATTTCTCATAAAAGTCTAAGCTCATGCATGTAGGCATGCACTTGAAAGACACCGCTAGCAATTGGAGGGAAGGAAACCTACGACTTGAAAAAAGTTCAAGAAGAAGTTTTATGCTCAGTCCTTGCCTCCTGATTTTGAGAATGATGTCAAGAAGGAGTGGGATTGGCTAGGCCAGAAAGAGCATGAGAAGGTCACTAGTTATGTGGACAAGTTTTGGTCTACTCTTCTCAAGGTTACTCCTTTCATGAAGATCAGCAATGAAGAGAAGAAAAGAAAGTTAGCTGAAAGTTTACATACACCTAGTACATCTCGAAAGTTGGAGATGAGTTCTTATAGAGCCAGTCAAGAGCAGCTCTATGATCAACCAAGAGACAGGACAAATCGAAGATGATGCCAGGAGGCATATTCCATGATGGATTCCGTGAGGTTTTGTGGTGGATTCCGTAAAATTTTATTTATTTTCAGGGCTCATACACAAGGTGGATTCCTTGTGCGAAAAGTCGATGAGGACGCCTGTCCTTTTTAGGTGTCTTGTTAATTTAATGTGCAAGTGGGTGATTCCGCAAAATACATATTTAAATTAATAGACGTTTATGAGTTTAGAGTGCACTCGTAATAAATTAAGGTTAGGATTGAGTTCTAACCAATTTATTTATTTTGTAGCTAAAGACTACTAGGTATTCACTTTTGTCAATTTAATTTTATTATTTTCTAACAATTGTGAATGCTTCAGTTGATGTGTAGAGTAGGCAGCGGTGGCGTTGGGAAGCACTGTGGGCGATAGCGTATATTCAAGTTATTTAGAATAATTATCATTTTTAATGGGCGCGCATCTTAGGCGTGGTGCCAATATTTATTTTCACGCGCTTATTTACTGAAGCGCTTGACATTTATTTATTATTTTGTATGTGTATGGGCGCACAATTTAAATATTGATTCATGTCGTGCAAGTCTTCTCTCTTGTTTTTTGTGCAAAAGAAGAGTTCTTTTGTTTTTGGGGACCTTCCGGCGCTCACTACGCGCGCATACAATATCCAATCTGTGCATCTGTGGTATCAGAGTGAAGCTGAGATTGAGAGCTTCCAATCGCTTACCATCTTGCGCAAAGGCGGAGCTCCTGGAATGATCGAGCTCTACAGTCAATCTCGTGGCAATCCATCAATACCAGCGTGTTCCTGGCAGTCAAGAACCCCCTGCTATGCACTCAGATCGCGAAGGGCCAGCCTCTGCGCGGAGGACCAAGTGGGAAGCTTCTTCATCAACACCTTTTTTTTTTCAAGACAAAAGATAGATAAGTCAATTTAAGCTTAAAAGCTTAATAAGCTTTTTAATAAAGCTTAATCCCCAAAATTTCAGTGATGACGGTGGCGGTGTGTACTCTTGGGCGCCGATTCAGTCATCAACATCCTCTCGTCCCAGACGTTTCAAAAAAAAAATCGTTAAGTTTTTTATTAAAGCCTAAGGCTTTAAAAGCTTACTAAATCTTAAAGCTTTACTAAGCCTCAAAATCCCAATTTTCAACTCTCTTTCATAGCGGCAGTTCCCACTGGACTAAACATGAACCTGTCTTCAACTCTCTGGAAGCCCCTGTTCACACATGTGGACTGACAAAGCTAGATTCCAGCAAACAGTTTGCAACACGCAGTCTACACACAAGATTATCTTCTTGGAAGATGACCGTGATATCAAATTCCGCATCCGCAAAGGAGAGATACTACAAAAAGTCATAAAAGAAAAAAGAGAAATAAGCCTTGTAAACCCGACTTTGAGCTAATCTCATCCCTCTAACAAGATTTCGAGTGTGTGAGGTCTTTTGGAATTTTGCAGGATGTCCGATCAAACCATAGAAGATTTTATGGCTGAAGGTGACCTACTTGAACCAACAATGGAGCAAAAACTGAATTTGATTATGATGCAGCTTCAAGAGGAACGAAGAGCACGTCAAACTTTGCAAGCTCAATTGGCCAATTTACAACGATCTACCGCCGACCAAGATGGACTGCAATCTGAAGATCTTATACAACGTACGATCGATGCAACACTTGAAACGCAATCTATTCAAAAAGAAACAAAGATAAGTAAAAGAAATTTCAAATTTCGTACTTTCAATGGGTCACGCAATGGAAAGACTGTACTTGCTTTTATCAGTCAATTTGATGATTATTTCCATGAAGAATACTATGCTGAGAAAGACAAACTTAAGTATGTCACTAATCATCTAGTGGACCGAGCATCCCTATGGTGTGGGCTGTTGTCCGCAAGAGCATTGATTGTCCTACTACTTGGGAGACTTTCCAAAAGAAATTTTTGCAGAATTTCCTTCCACCCCAATTCCACGAAAAAGCAATCAAACAATGGGATTTTCTGCAACAAAGGAATTGTGAGCCTATTTCACAATATATCGAGCGTTTTTGGAATGCTTTATTGCAACTACGAATGCTTGAAGATGTACCTGAGGCAAACCATAAACGCAAGTTTATGTCTGGCTTACTTGGACATTTTTATGCGGAGGTCAACATGTTCAAGCCAACGACTCTCAAAGATGCAATTTCCTTGGCCTATGACACTGAAGACAAAATTCGAGGATGAGAGAAGCGACCACAACAATTTCAAACTAATGGTAACTTTGGTTCAAAACAATTCAATTCAAATTTTTGAAGATTCAATCAAAGTCGTTTCCTTCCACCTTCATTTCGTAAATCTTGGGCACGACCACCTGCTTTACCATCAAACACAAATCCAAACCCTAAGCCATCTCTCCAACCAAATCCCAACATTCCTAAACTTCCTGCTATTACCAATAATGTATCTAAAGCCAAACCCATAGTCTGTTACAAATGTCATCAACCTGGACATCTAGCGGTGAATTGTCAAACCAAAAAGCCAACTGTTCATATCAATTATTTGGGAGTGACAAAAGATGAAGAACATGAAGAAATGCCGGATTTCACGAAAGACGATGATGATATTGGTATTACTTTAGATACTTTACCAGGTATGCTAAATCTCCATTCTTTATTAACGATGAAATGTCTTGTGCATGGTAAAGAAAAGACCATTTTACATGATGATAGGAGCATACACAACTTTATTTCTGCAAAATTGGTCAAAGAATTGAATTTACACACTGTTTCTACACATTATCGCATTAAGGCTGCATTCCTAGGCACTAGATATAATGGAACATAAGAAGTGCATGACTTAGAAATTAAAATTGGTGATTATGTTGAATGTAGAAATTTCTTAGTTGTGCCTTTGCAATCTAGTGAAATTATCTTAGGAATGCCTTGGCGTCATCAGTACAATCTTGATATAGATTATTCCACGCATTCAATGAAGATTCATTCTGATGGAAAACAAATCACATTGCATGGTATGCACACTTTTGATAATTTTCCATTGCTTAGTCATACTTAGGCTAAACGTGCATTACAGAAAGGTAGCAAATCCTATTTAATATGGGTGAATGAAATCGAAGCTAAAGAGAATCAAATGCATCCTAGGCACGCACAATTTCTTTCACAATTTCAAGATTGTTTTGCTACTGACTTACCACTTGGCTTACCACCTATACGTCCTGAAGATCACAAGATAGACCTAATTCTTGGATCACAACCACCATGTAAAGCACCATATAGACATAACCAAATTGAGCAGAAAGAAATTCAAGCCCAAATTGAAGAATTGTTAACCCGAGGACTCATTAGACCTAGTAGTTCTCCATTTTGTATACCTGTCTTATTAGTGAAAAAGAAAAATAATACATATCGCATGTGCATTGATTATCGTGCCCTAAATAAAATCACTGTTAAGAATAGATATCCGATTCCTAGGGTAGATGATCTTATGGATAAGCTACAAGGGTCTGCAATATTTAGCAAGATAGATCTTAAATCTGGATACTATCAAGTAACATTGGACACATCTGATGTATTCAAAATGCATTTAGAACATAATTTGGACACTATGGATTCCTTGTTATGCCTTTTGGTTTAACTAATACATCAATCACATTCAGTCCTATGATGAATCGCATATTTTTTAAGCATCAGCATTGTGTCATTGTTTTCTTTGATGGCATATTGGTTTTCAGTAAGAATGAGAATAAGCATTATGAACATTTATCTTTGGTTTTCAAATTATTGAAAGAGAATCAATTATATGCTAATCCAGAAAAGAGTGAATTTTTCCAAATGCAAATTGAATATCTAGGACATATTGTTTCATCTGAAGGTATTAAAGTTGACCCTAAAAAGATAGAAGCAATTTTGAAGTGGTCGATACCTAAAAATGTGCACGAATTATGTTCTTTCTTAGGTCTTGCTAGCTTTTACAAAAATTTTGTGAGAAATTTTTGATTTCTTGCATTATCTTTGACAAAACTATTAAAGAAAGGCATTGTGTATCATTGGTCTGCCGACAATCAACAAAAGTCCTTTGATTTACTAAAACATGCTTTAACTCATGCTCATGTATTGCAATTACCTGACTTCAATAGACCATTTTTCCTAGTAGTTACTGATGCTAGTGGATCTGGAATAGGAGCAGTCCTTATACGAGATTCTCATCCCATAGCCTACTCTAGCTGCAAACTTAAACCCTCTGAACTTAAATATTCTATCTATGATAAGGAATTACTAGCTATAGTACAAGCTTTATGTCAATGGAAACACTATTTAATGGGATCTAAATTCATGATCAAAACTGACCAACAAAGCATTAAACATCTCCTTAGTCAACCACAAATATCTGACCGACACATTAAATGGGCTGCTTTTATTCAAAGTTTTTATCCACTCATACAATATCAACCCGAAAAAGAGAATGTTGTTGCCGATGCTTTAAGTAGAAGACCGACTATTCGTAATATTTATGTGATATCTTTTGACTCTCTTCTCCCTATGAAAGATACTTATGACCAAGACCATACTTTTCAAGTTGATTGGAATGAATTAGTAAATTAGTTGCAAATAACTAGATTCCCATTGATTCATTGTCTTACACTAATGGATTTATGTTTTATGAAAAAAGATTATGTGTAATTGTTCCATTTCGATTATTTGTTTTGCATGAAATTCATTGTCTCCCATACCAAGCCCATAGACGAATTATTTCTACTTTACGTATACTAATTGAAGATTTTTATTGGCCACACATGGAATCTGATGTATCTAACTTTATTGGCCACACATGGAATCTGATGTATCTAACTTTGTATATGAATGCTTAATTTGTCAAAGAGTTAAAAGAAACCATGGTAAACAATATGGCTTATTAATGCCTTTACCAATTCCAGAACAACCATGGGAACAGATCTCAATGGACTTTATCATTAGTTTTCCTAACACTAAAGCTAATCATGAAGTGATTTGGACTATTATTGATAGGTTTAGCAAACAAGCATATTTCATTCCATGCAAGAAAACATTAACTGCATCTCAAGTTGGTCAATTGTTCTTAAAAATTGTCTTCACTAATTATGGTTTTCCAAAAGTTATTATTTCTGTCCGTGATTCTAGATTCTGCAATAATTTTTGGATTACTTTGTTTGCTAACCTAGGTTACTAGCAAGCTCTCTCATCAAATGTTTAAGAATCCCCTAGAGTTTAATTTTGTTAGATGAGACATGGAAGGGAACAAGTGTTGGTTGACTACTAGAGCTCCTTTCCATTATGCAAAGTGGTACTAATGGTGGGATCCTACTCTTCAGTAGTAGTAGATGAGATTGTGTGACTTTGTGGGACTCATCGGCTACCCTGGCAGCTTGCTTATAATCCTCCTCATCATCCTAGAATGGAAGATTGATGGTGGCTAGAACAATCATCCAATCTAGCTCATCCTTGGGGCAAGGGACATCCTGAAACAAATGGGCAAACAAAAGCTACTAACAATACCATTTTAGATCTTTTGCGTGCATACACAATTTCAAAACCACAAACATGGGATACACATTTACATTTACTTCAGTTTGCATACAATAACACACCACATACAGCTACACAAAAATCACAATTTGAAATTATTTATGGATATAGATTACCTACAACTGTTACATCATTGTCAAACAAAGTTCAAGCTGCTAATGATATTGCTAACATGCATGCTACTATTTTTTATGAAGTTAAAGATATGATTGCCAAAGCCCAACAATCATATACAAAACAAGCCAACAAGAAAAGAAAAGCTATGAGTTTCAAAGTTGATGATTATGTTTGGTTACAAATTGAAAAGCGAAGATTACAAAGTGTTGACAAACACCCTGTTGTAAAGTTAGCCCCTAGATTCTATGGACCTTTCAAGATCATTCACAAAATCAATGACAATGTATTTAAACT
The DNA here is from genome assembly GCF_053477565.2 of Lygodium microphyllum. Classification (NCBI taxonomy): domain Eukaryota; kingdom Viridiplantae; phylum Streptophyta; class Polypodiopsida; order Schizaeales; family Lygodiaceae; genus Lygodium; species Lygodium microphyllum. The sequence continues at coordinate 131,772,025 of NC_141148.1, forward strand.
AGAATTACCACAACATTGGAAAATCCACAACGCTTTTCATATCAGTTTATTACGACCTTTTAGAGGCCATTTCGGGGCTCATACACAAGGTGGATTCCTTGTGCGAAAAGTGGATGAGGACACCTGTCTTTTTCGGTCATCTTGTTAATTTAATGTGCAAATGGGTGATTCCATAGCGGGTGATTCTGCAAAATATATATTTAAATTAATAGACGTTTATGAGTTTAGAGTGTGCACTTGTAATAAATTAAGGTTAGGATTGAGTTCTAACCAATTTATTTATTTTGTAGCTGAAGATTGCGAGGTATTCACTTTTGTCGGTTTAATTTTATTATTTTTTAACAAGTGTGAATACTTCAGTTGATGTGTAGAGCAGGCAGCAGTGGCGTTGGGAAGCACTGGGTGATAGCATGTATTCAAGTTATTTAGAAAAAATTGTCATTTTTTATGGGCACGCATCTTAGGCGTGGCACCAATATTTATTTTGACGCACTTATTTATTGAAGCACCTAACATTTATTTATTATTTTATATGCGCATGGGTGTACGATTTAAATATTTGTATTGGATATTATATTTGGGTACCGCCCGACTCCTTAAGTGCCCAATACGTTTAATTCTTTAGTGGGACAAAAGCAAACACAAAAGCTAAAGTGTGCTAATTGTAAATTGGGCTATTTTTTGAGCTTGGAGATCAATAACATATCAAATACATGCTTTGTGGAGCGCTCACACAAGGCATGGGGGGAGATTGTACCCAATTAGTCTTTTGATTCATGTCGTGCAAGTCTTCTCTCTTGTTTTTTGTGCAAAAGAAGAGTTCTTTTGTTCTTGGGGACCTTCCGGCACTCACTACGCGTGCATACAACATTCGATCAGTACACTAGAAGAAGACCTAACTTTACCCATGACCAATATTCAAAGCCAGAGGGTAACAAGAAGAAGCGCAAGTATCTCTAACCCTCTGAGATACAAAAGTACAAGGAGGAAGAAAGGTGCTTTCTTTGTGGTGAGTCAAGGCATATGAAGCCTGATTGTCCTCACAAAACAAAGGAAGAAAATGTGGTTAAAGATCCTCCTCCACCACCCTCAAATTCTATTCCGGATGTGCAAGCTAACACTCATTCAAATGAGAAGAAAAGACAACTCTTAAAGGGTTGGGGGACACTCAACAATCAACGAGTTTTGATACTCTTTGATCCAGGGTCCATAGATAATTTTGTATCAACAAATACTACTGAAAGATTACTAATTCCATCGGATCAATTGGGAACACCAATTGAATTAGGTTCGGCATTTGAAGGACTTACAACCAATTCTACTCCTATCCAAGGGAAGGTTGAATCTTAGAATTGGGGATTACCGTGACCAAGAATCTTTTCTACTTGCACCCATTGGTAATTGTGATGTTATTTTAGGCATGCCTTGGCATTACAAGATTAGACCTCTTCCCAATTTTGTTAAGAAGACCCTTGCATTTCAATTCAAGGGTGGGAACATAGTATGCATTGCTAATGCTGGAGATTGGCCTGTGCCAATGGCTAGTCATGTTAGCATTTCTAAAGAAATGAAGAAATTTATTTTTGCGTATATGATTTTTGTGAGAGAATCAAAAGAAGCTAATGACTCAAGGGCACTTGATGTCTCTAATAAACACACAATACCAACTAATGCTTCCAAGTCTCAGCATGATTTTGTTAAACAATATGAATATTGTTTTAATGATTCACTCCTAGGAGAGTTACCTCCTAAGCACCCGAAAGATCACACAATTGATCTTATCCCATGCAGTTCACCACCTAACCAACCGCCTTATTGAGTAAGTGCAAGTCAGCAAGAGGAGATCCTAAAAAAGGTAAACAAACTGTTGGAAAAAGGGTTAGTTCAACCTAGCTCTTCTCCATATTGCTCTCCAGTCTTACTTGTTTAAAATAAAGATGGTTCTTTCCGTATGTGCATAGACTACATATCTTTGAACAAGATCACAATCAAGAATCGTTTTCCTATCCCAAGGATGGATAAGTTGCAAGGGGCTAGTATCTTTAGTCGCATTGATATCAAGAGTGGCTATTACTAGATAGGGATAGCACTTGAAGATATTCATAAGACATCTTTTTGTACAACATTTGGACTATACGAGTTTTTAGTCATGCCATTTGGTTTGACTAATGCACCAGCCACATTCAACCGAATGATGGAGAGAATTTTCAAACCTCACTCAAAGTTCACATGTGTCTTCTTTGATGACATTCTAATATTTTCACGGTCTGAGGAAGAGCACAGAAAACATCTACCTATTGTTTTTCAAGAGCTTCACAAGCTCAGACTATAAGTCAATGCTAAGAAGAATCAATTCTTCCTTTCGAAAATTCATTACTTAGGCCATATTGTTTCTTAGAATTTTGTGAGAATGGATCTTGAGAAGATTTGAGCCATTGTTGATGATTGGCCTACACGTACTTCTGACATGAAATTAGAAGTTTTTTGGATCTATGTTCATACTACATGAGGTTCATACAGGGTTTTGCATATGTTGCATCTCCTCTACATGACCTTACTAAGAGGCGAATGCCTTTTTGCTGGGGATCAAGGCAACTACAAGCCTTTGAAAGAATTAAGTTTCTTGTGACTCAAGAACCAGTTCTCATAGTTTTGGATCTTTAAAAACCTTTTGAAGTCCACTACGATGCTTTTGGGGATTGCATTGGAGTTGTGCTTAACCAAGAGCATCATGCAGTAGCATTTGAGAGCCGATACCTTAAGGATCATGAGCTACATGCTCCAGTATATGAGAAAGAGTTTATGGCAATGGTACATGCTCTTCAAGTATGGAAACACTATTTACTTGGTGCAGATTTTGTTATTAAAATAGATCACTAAAGTTTAAGATACTTCCTCACTCAAAAGAAGCTCTCAGAGAAATAGATGCGCCAGGCAAATTTATTATCTATGTTTCATTTTCAAATCCTTGATACATCTAGAACTAAGAATGTGGTAGTAGATGCTCTATCACAGCGACCTCGAGTGAATGCAATCACAACTGTTTACCATAATGAGTTCATGGATTTACCCAAAATGTATGCAGCTGATTCTAACTTCTTAACCATACGGGATCAGCTTAACTTAGGTTAACTTAGGTCAGCCGATTACACCTTACTCAATTCGAGATGGTTATTTGTATTATTATCAAGCAATTTGTGTAGCATTACCATTGTGACACAAGGTAATGGATGAAGCACATGCATCCCCATATGCTAGACATAGGGGTATTCTACCCACTACTTGAGCATTGGAAAGATATTTATTTTGGCCCAATCTTAGAGCTAACATTGAAAGATATGTTCGCGAGTGCAATATATGTCAAAAAGTAAAGTATGACAAGCATAAGCCACCTGGTCTACTGAAGCCATTACCTATTCCCAATGAGCCTTGGGAAAGTATGGCCATGGACTTTATCATGGAGCTTCCTCGCACATAAGCAAGCAACGATGCAATCTAGACTATCATTGATAGATTCAGTAAGCAAGCTCACTTTATACATGTGTCAAAGACAATAAAATTCGATCATAGGGCTAAGCTATTCATTGCTCATATTTTCAAGCATCATGGCATGCCTAAGCCCATTATAAGTGATCGAGATCCCCGCATGACCAGCCTCTTTTGGCAAACTCTCTTCGAGAACCTCGGGACAAAGTTAAAATTTTCATCCTCTTATCATCCTCAAATGGATGGGCAAAGTGAAAGTGCTAATTCTACTATTCTAAACCTTTTGAAATCCTATGTTTCTGATAATCAAAGAGAATGGAAAAAGTATTTGCCTTTAGTAGAGTTTCCATACAATAATACATTGCACTCTAGTACTGGTAAGGCATCCTTTGAGATCATCTATGGTAAGCCTCATTTACCACCCATTCTTCTTACGAAGGATAAGATCTTTGCAGTAGATGAGTTTGTTAGAGACATTGATACAACTTTCACTCAAGTAAAAGCTGCTATCCAAAGGACACAAGAGAAGCATAAATACAAAGCTAATAAGCATCGTTCTAAGTTAGATCTCAAGTTGGGACAATATGTTTTTCTTAAGTTTGAGAAGGCTCGCTTGAACAAGTAGAAAGGTCAAAAGGGTAAAGTGGTTAAGCTTTCTAATCGCTATTATGGGACTTTCAAGATCACAGATAAGATAAACAGTGTGACTTTTTGTTTGGATCTACCAAGTCATTGGAACATTCATAATGCTTTCCATATAAGTTTGCTATGTCCCTATATTGGAGAACCTCCAATGGAACCAATCAAGGAAGATTTACATGACATAGAAGAAACAGAAGAGTTCCTTGTGCCTGAAAGAATTTTACACCATCAGGACAATACTCTAAAGTCAAGTAAGGTATTAGGGAATTATCTGGTTAAGTTTAAGAATTATCCCCCATTGGACGCTCAGTTTATGACTGAAAGAGAACTACAAGACTTTCCAGATCTTCTTAAGGGCTATGTATTCCCTCTACAGTTGAGGTCAACTATTTAGAAGCCAAAGGGATGTCACTAAATTGATTGCTTATTATGCATTCTCTATTTAATAAATTTATGCTAATAAATTAATGACTCACTTTTCTTTAAGTGTTGATGATGATCTAGCATGGCCATGAGACCATTTAGAGACTAGTATTCCTACTGTATCACTTGATGGAGTGATCAAAGCATTGTGACGAGGATATCTGGTACAGGAAGTACAAGTTATGAAGGGGGAAAGAAGTGTCTGCCAAGTGTAAGAGTCAACAAAGAACCAAGGAGTTACACATAAATGAATATGGATTAACTTCTAAGAAGAGGAAGTGCATTAGCATTGTCTAAATGTATTTATGTGTGCATCCAAGGACGTTTGGGAACATTTACTTGTGTGTAATGAGCATTGCATTCATTTGGGGTCATCCTCTCCCTTACAAGTCAAGGTTTAAGGTCTTTTCTTTCATTAAGAAAGACAAGAGAGGTAATTCTCTCACTAAGAAAGACGAGAGACATGATCCTTTAAAAGTGAGGAGAGAAGTAATTTTCACTTTCTAAGGTCTAAAATGACACAAGATTTTGTGTGGAAGTCAATCTTAAGGTTGAGGCCAATGCAATTTAATGAACTCTCCTTAAGGTGGTTGCATGGACCACAAGCTAAGAGTACAAGTTTGAGAAGCTTTTTTTTTTAAGACATGGTGAATCCGTTTTTAAAATATCTCATGATAGAAAGAGGATCTTTAAAAATGGTATGTGTGAATTATCAAAAACAACGAGATCTACAACTTTTGTGTTGGACATTTTTTCATGTTTGACATTTTTTCATCCAAGCAACACACAGAGAGATATCTCAAAATTGGTGCTATAGAGGAGGTCCTGGAGTAGCCACATCTTGCATGAAGATCAACTCAAGTCTCTCTCCAAGAAGAGAAGCTCTTGAAAGCTGTTACCGTGTTTCCGACCACGTTACCACAGCACAGAGGAATGGGAACTGGGAAAGAAGGAAAAAGACCAAAAAAGGCGCAAAAGCAAAAAAGGCACCTTGACTGGCAACCAATCCCTGAAAAATTCAAAATATTCAGACACGACCCTCAAAAGGCTTCGGTGTGGGGCCGTGGCAATAAAAGAGGAAACGGCGCACCATTAAAATATGGGAGCACTCCCAAATCTGTGTAAAAGAGTGCCAGGCTCGCTCCTGTGCAAAGTGTATGCATTAGTGGGAATAGGATAAATTAGAATGGTGAGAAATAGGAAAGAGGGCCTAGGCTACGGCCGGCCATGTAAAAGAGGAAAAGGGGATGACCGCCCGGAAGGGATTTAGGGTTTTGTATATAAAGTTGAAAAAATGAATGAGAAGCTCATTCTTTGGTGTGTGGCAAAAGGAGTCTTCTTATTCCTCTCTTCTTCTCTCCTTCTTGCTTGTGTGTGCTCTTGAGAGAGGGAGTGTGAGAGTGTGAGGGAGTGTGTGTGTGTGAGGGTGAGGGATCAAGAGGGTGAAGCTCTTCACCATCTCCTCTCCTCTTCTTCTCTTCTCTCCCCTTCTCTTCTCTTGCGCGCGCAACTATGGAGGATGGAGCTTGGAGATGGAGGAGGCTTGAGGATGCTTGTGCTAGCATCTAGGATCGTGGAGCTACCGAAGTGCAAGAGAGAGGAGGGTACTCGGTCGAGCATCAAGGTAAGCTCACTACACTCGTAGGATCGACGGCGCATCGGCTAGGTGAGAGATAGCCATTAGAGCTCACTTGGAATGCTTGAAACAATAAGCGGTCCATGGGTCTTGGCGGTTGAGCGAAAGCTCCCACATTTTGGTTCCATTGCCGGGACCACGGATTCAAGCTTGAGCACTTGCGCGCCTCACATCGAGCATCGAAGTAGGGTATTCATCCCCGAAACAGAGCTTGAGATAGGTAGGAAGTTGGGTGCTTTTAATCTTCGGAACAAGTAAGTATTTTGGATATTTTGGTTGTTGATGATTGGAAAGCATGGAGAATCTATTCCAGTTTTTTGTCTTCGATTTTTGTTGCATTTAGCGTAGGTTAGAGCTAGGAGATCGAACCGGAAGAGGGTAGGGTTCACTGTTTCAAAACAGAGTAAAAACAGGGAAAAAAAGTCATGCAAATGCGCAAAATGCTCGCTAGTGAGGACTAAGATCGATAAGAGAGGGATCATGGGTGTCAACACCACAACTGGAAGGGGCATATAAAAACCGGGAGGCCAAGAGAAAACTCATTTGTGCCATTTCAGAGCGAGAGAAAGAGAGAGAGAGAGCTAGGAAGCCCCAGGCCGTGTGATTCGATCGCAGCACCGACGCACTCACCGACCCATTCAGGTATATCAATCCATTCCTCAAATCCCCTAGATGGTATCTGGAGGCGTGTGCTTGTAATAGTTGAGTAAAACGCAAGAACCGGGCAAGGTTGGCACCGCACGGTTTCCGTCGCGCTGTTTTCGGCCCGTCTAAGCTATCGATTCTGGGCCGAGGCCCAGAATCGGCCTTCGGCCCCTTACCATTTGGCCACTCGGCCAGAACCCTAGTCGGCATTCGGCCCATCCGAGTCAACCCGTCTGAGAGACTCTCTTCGGACCATCCGAGCCATAACTTTTTGACCATGTGGCACATTCGGCCTGGTGCCATTTGGCCCGTCTGGGCGACCCGTCCGAATTCCACAATCGGAACTCGGCCACACCCGGGATTCAACCCTCAGCCAGCTGCGGATTCGACCTGTCCGAATTAGCCTGTCTGAATCTGTCAAACCCGACATTCGGCCCGTCTGAGTAAAACTCGTCTGAGCCAGATTGCAAATTCGGCCCTTGACCCCATGCCATTCGGCCCGTCCGAGTGACCCACTCGGACCCTACAATTCGGACCACTTGGTCCGAATGCAGTCTTTTGTCAAAGCTGTCAGAAATTTGACCCAACCGGGAAACGCGCATTAGCACAACTTGTCGAAACCCTTCGGACATTCAAAACTTGATTCTGGCACTCGGGCTAAGAGAAATTTTAGTGCACGGCCACTTAGCGGTAGGCAGTAGACAGTTGAGGGAGCCATGGACTAGAACACAAGCCGCTGAACCACGAAGACCTGATCGATCAGAAGTAAACAAGGAAACAAACAAGGAACCCTAAACCCTAACTAAACGGCAAGAAAATGGACCCACAAGCCTATCAAGCCAGAAACGGACGAGAGTGAGTGGGGCGCCGAGAAATTGCTTGCTGCACTCACATTGGATTCTGCACTTGAAGTACACTTAAGGAAAGTGAAAACCTGATTGGGCACAAGTGCACGAGGACAACACACTCACCGAGTGGCGGTAAATTGAGAATTGTATTCAGTAATTAAGGGACCTCGCTCAGATAAAGCGCTCAAGGAACCCACCAATAGGAGAAGACCCAGGACATAGACAAACACGCAAGCATAGAGGAGAACCAAGCAAGGAGCGCCAACAACAAGGACCTATTACGACTAGTTAACCTGATCGACAGCGCGACGAGGCGCAAGAATCCGACCATGACGGAGGAAGGCTCAGACCATCGGGTTACCGAGGAGCTCGATGTTAGCACATTCCCAGATGCTATGCAGCAGATGGTGAACAGTTACGATGCGCATGCCCAGTACGAGCACCGCGGCAGAACGGCAGATGCAATCATTGCAGACCTAGAAGAAGAGAGAAGGCTAGCTCGCAAGGCATTGCAAGGCATAGCCGAGTATAATAGGGATCAACAAGCCAGGAGCCTAAGACAAAGCATGGAGTTGCATGAAGTGCAGCGAGTGCTAAACCTGGCTGGCCGGAATCATACGGACCAGAAAAGAGCACTAGAGGGAGACCTGACGCTGAGTGAGCTCCTCATGAAACGGCTGCTTGATAACACTGTAGTAGAGCAGAGTGCCACTGCACTAGCAACGTCATTGCTTGCAGGTTTAGGGGCAAACCAAGGCTTAAAGAGTCAGGCCAAAATACCTATTTTCGCCAAGCAACTCGACAAGTACCAGCCACATGACGACCCGTACAGCTTTATCAAGCAGTTTGAGCAAGTCTGCGAAGCAATGGCCTCAACGACCAGACTCAACGTTCACAAGCATTCGGACTTTGCTTAAGCGATAAAGGTAGGACATGGTATACAAGCCTAGATGCCATAGAGCGGGCCAACTTCAATAACCTCAAGGATCTTTTTGTCAAGAGGTTTGCCGAGCCCGGATACTCCGACAACCTGCTAGTATGCTTGATGAACGTCAATCAGAAGGAGAAGGAGGGCATCCGCGACTATGTGACCCACGTAAGGAGTCTCTTTAAAAGAATCCCTTTAGGCGAGCGACCGACTGACAGGGCAGTATCGACTGTATTCATCAGCGGAATTCGAGATGAGGAGTTGTATAAGGCACTGGAAGGCAACTCAAGCTTGCAGCGAGACGTGGTGGCTAGGGTTTTTGAGGAAGCCATCAGAGTCTATGACCAGCTAAAAGAGCGGAGCTCCAGGAGCTCAATCCTAGAAGAAACCAACCCACGAAGTTTAGAGAGGACGCCAACCTCTAGTGAGCGGTCGAACCCATCACCCCAAGATAAAGGGAAAGCCACCGAGACAGACCAAGGCCTGGCGGAGGTCAGGATGGAACTAACCAAGATACAGGACATACTGAGACGACCAACGCGACCACACATCCAGTGCGTGTACTGTGGAGGGAACCACTTACTAGATGAATGTCAAGACCCTAGGTCAAGACCTTGCGCCAATTGCAGGAGGTTCGACCACGATGCCGCACAATGCAGGCTACCAAGAAGGTTTCCATACTCGCAACCCTACGGCCAGCCTTATCTAGCTAATAGGCCACAGTCATTCTTTGGAAGGGGAGCCCCATTGGCTCTACCCGCGCCTAACGATATGAAACCCGCCATCCCTAGAATGGACATAAACCCCACCGGCATTCCTAGAACGCCTGGTCCTTATGTGACCCACCCAACGAGCGACGCTCCAGTTCATTACGTAGAGGAGCCAAACAATGAAGAGATCTACGTTTATGCTTACGTCTCGCATGACAACGAGGGTAATGCGGTCCTCATGGAATATCGACCCGTGCCGGTGATGGTGTTGGGAAGAGGACGGGGTAGAGGCCTAGGAGAGCAACCACAGGATCCAGTCACTTGTTGGACTTGCGGACACCCCGGTCATGTCTCATCGCACTGCCCTGAAAGAGAGCAGGAAAATAGGGACAAGGCGGATCAAAGGTGCGCAGAGTGCGGAATCACCCATCTTTTCGTTGATTGCCCTAAGCGGAAGCCATCCTCTAGCGCAGCTAATTTGCCATCCGTCCCATTAGGGTTGTTTGGTGTTGAAAACCCTGACGGGGAGGCCACACCTATTCCCTTGCGAGTCATGACCCGAGCCCAAACCAAGCAGGCCGGCATCTCTCTGCCAAGACCTAGCAACCTGGACGCGGCCTCAATAGGGAAGAAAAGCCGCAAGCGGAAGAAGAAGAGGTCGGACGCTAAGGTCGCATTGAAGACCGAGAGTGCTACTGTTGAGATATCGAGCTCCACTCGTGATATGCCAGGGTGACCGTTGTGCATTTATGTCACCGACTTGTCAGTTGCAGACGCGGTTGGTACACCGCCCATGAATAATAGCTACATGATAGCTATCCTTATCTACTCTAGTTCGTGGCTCAGTTAGTATGCCACCTTAGTTAGTTGATTTTGGTTTGAGACCCATATATAGGGTTCTTCTATTTCTTTGTATGAGAGTTCTTTTGGCTTACACAACTAAGAAGAGGAAAACAGTTTTCAGCCTCCACCTTTTGTGTGTATTCCCCCATTGTGCAAGCAAGAAAGCTACAAGTGAGACTCCTTCCTTCTCTCCCACAATCTTGACATGGTATCAGAGCCTTGTTCGTGGTAAGGAGCTCAAGAAAGCAAGCCAAGCTCGCGGTGTTCTGGTAAGAGGAGCAGTGTTGCTTTCATTTTCTATTTTGGGAGCAGATCTCTGCAGGTAGCACAGCCAGAAATTGCAGGAGTGCATTGTCTCAGGTTGAGACGCCCTTCGCGGTGAAGCAAGAGGGCAGTATATGCTGCGAAAGGGCTTTAGCCCTTGGCGACCCTGTTTTTTTTATTTGAGGCCATTTCAGGGCATGTTTTGGAGGCGGAAGTTTTCTGCACGCACTCAGGAAAAGGCCCTGTTTTATGCTGTGCGACCACTGTTCTACAGGTCGGTGAAAAGTTATTGTAGAAATTGCATCGTATGCTTGTGCGCAGAGACATTGGGAGTTTCAGAATCATCCTTGGTTCCTGTTTATGCAAAATCGTCACTAGGAAGTGACTGTGTGGTCAAATACCAATTTCGCCAGTTTTGCAGATTTGCCCTTGTGAGGGTGAAGCTGAGTTTTTGCAGTGATAGAATTTTTCGCAGTGTTCTGTAATGGCGTCTGATTCTCTTTCTCAAATTGTAACTGAAAAGCTTGACAAGAACAACTTCCAGGCATGGAAGTTTAGAATGACAAATTTCCTTATGGGAAAAGGATATTGGGAATTTGTTGCAGGAAATGAAGAAGAACCAGTTCTTCCTGATGTTCCCAATCAACAGCAAATGCAGGCATTCAAAGCATGGCATGAGAGAGCCAGGAAAGTTATGTACTGGCTGTCTATCAGCATTTCAGACTCTATGATTGTGCATATTCAGGATGCAAGTACGCCAAAGGAGGCATGGGATACTCTGTCAAAGATGTATAGCACAAATACACAAGCCAGGAAAATGCAGCTCAAGCAAGAGTTGCACAATGTGCAAAGAGAAAATATGAGCATCAATGACTACCACATGAAGGTGAAGAAGATTGCAGATGCACTTGCTTCCATTGGGTCGCCAGTGGAAGATGATGATTTAGTTTCTGTGACCTTGAATGGTCTAGGAAAGGATTATGCGCAGTTTCGGACATCCATTTCCGTCCATGAAAGATTTCCTGATTTTGAGGAGTTGATTGCTCTTCTAATTTCTAAGGAGCAGAGAAATGGTGGTGCATCTTCTTCAGGAGGAACTTCAAAAGAAGCTGTCTTCTACTCAAATGCTGGAAGAGGTAGAGGCAGAGGTAGAGGAGGCCGATTTGGAGGCCGTGGTAGAAATCAGAATATGTAGCAAACTCAAGAAAACCAGTCCTATGGAGGAGGACGTGGTAACTCTAGAGGCAGGGGGAGCCAAAGAGGTCGTGGTGGATGGCAAAGAGGCCAAAATGCAAACAGTAATGTTGAATGCTACTACTGTGGTAAAATGGGTCATATGGCTAAAGACTGCTATAAAAAGCAGAATGACATCATGAATGGAAAACTGCAACAAGGGAATTATGCATCTTCTAGTAGACAGGGTGATGACAGAAATGAGCATTTGTTCATGGTGCAGCACATGAACAATTCTGTGACAAGTGCAGAAGAAAGCAATGATGTATGGTATGTTGACTTAGGTGTATCAAACCACATGACAGGTCATGCAGAATGGATGGAGGATGCAAGGAAAATGGAAAAACCAGGATTTGTGGAGACTGGTGATGATACTGCACATCCGATTGTGCAGATTGGAAAAATTCCTTTGTCTATGCAGGATGGGAAAAAGAAATACCTGTCCGATGTATTTCATGTCCCGAATATCACCAAGAATCTAGTATCTGTTGGTCAAATGGTTGAACAGGGCTTGCAGGTCAGATTTAATCCTCATGGATGCTTTGTTGAGGATATGAAAAATAAAGGTCGCTTGATAGCAAAAGGAAAGAAGAAGGGCAGAATGTTTACATTGGATGCAGACATGTCTGAATTGAGTGCAGCAATGTTTGCACATGGGACCGGTGTAGTTGCAGATATTGATATCTGGCATAAACGCATTGGTCATGTTAATGTACAGCGACTTAAATCAATCCAGGCCCAAAATATTGTTGCAGGATTGCCTAGATTCAAGGCTACAGAAATGCATAAGGTATGTAAAGCCTGTCAGTTTGGAAAACAGGCAAGGAAACCATTTCCTAGACATGTTCAAGAGAGTAAAAAGCCATTGGAATTAATCCACTCTGATGTGTGGACTACTAAAGCTGCATCTCTTAGAGGCTGTCATTATTTTGTTACTTTTATTGATGACTATAGCAGAAAAGTTTGGGTGTATTTTATGAAAAAGAAAAGTGAAGTTTTTGGGCATTTCAAAACTCTTAAAGCTATGGTTGAAAAAGAAACAGGCCTGCAAATAAAATGCCTAAGGTCAGATGGAGGGGGAGAGTACCTCTCAAATGAGTTTGCAAGGTTCTTGTAGGAGCATGGCATAAAGCAGCAATATTCATGCAGTCATACCCCACAGCAAAATGGAATTACAGAAAGAAAAAACAGACTTATTGGAGAGGTGTCTCGTGCCATGCTCAATGAAAAAGACCTGCCAGATTTTTATTGGACTGAAGCAGTTGCTACAGCAGTCTACATAATGAACAGGACTCCCACTGCAGCAATACATGGAATGACTCCAGAGGAGAGGTATACTGGTAGGAAACCAGATATTTCTCATTTGAAAATTTTTGGTTGCATTGCCTATGTACATGTGCCAGATGAGTTGAGATCCAAGTTGGATCCAAAAGCTGAGAAGTGCATCTTTATTGGTTACTCTCTGCAGCAAAAAGGGTATAGATGCTATAACCCTTCTACTCGTAAGTTTACAGTGAGCAGAGATGTTGTTTTTTATGAGATGAGTAGCTGGTATAAACCAGTAAATGTGATTGATGATGTAGATGCACAAAATGGTAATGCTGCACGGAATTCACAGCAGCAGTCACAAAATATTAGTGGACCTGGAGCGTCCTCTAGCAGTGGTTCACATTCTTCGCCATGGACAGGCAGATTGAGATCACGAGAATCTTCTCAAAGTAATGCAGATAGTGGTATGCAGGTAGCACGAAAAGGAAAAGAGAAGGTTGATCAGCCCATGTTTGATGTGAATGCAGGTCACTCTTATGTGGATGGTGAATCCAGTGGCTCAAAACAGAGCATTGATGATGAGTTGGGTACTCCTTCTATTGTTACACCTGGAGTAAGGAAGACCAGGGATGTTTTGAGAGCACCTGGGAGTGAACCCACTTTGCGCAGGTCTACCAGAGTTAGGTATCCTGTGGATAGGCTGAAATATGATGGATTTACAGCCATTCACTATGCATATATGGTCAAAGTGATACAGGAACCAGAACCCACTTCTTTTGAGCAAGCCATGGGAAAAGAAAAATGGGAGAAAGCCATGGATGAAGAAATGGATCCCTTGGAAGCAAATGCTACATGGGAATTGGTACCTTTGCCTAAAGGTAAGAATGCAATTGGCTGTAAGTGGGTTTATAAGGTGAAGCACAATGTAGATGGTTCTGTGAACAGATACAAGGCAAGATTAGTAGTCAAAGGGTATGCACAAACATATGGCATTGACTATGAAGAAACATTCAGTCCGGTTGCAAGGATGGCAACCGTAAGAGCAGTCATTGCTATGGCTGCATCAAAGGGATGGTCTTTACATCAGATGGATGTAAAGAATGCCTTCTTGCATGGTGATTTGCAAGAAGAGGTCTATATGGAGCAGCCACCAGGTTATGTGCATGCTGTTCATCCTGAGTTTGTTTGCAGGTTGAAGAAAGCCTTGTATGGCTTGAAGCAAGCACCTAGAGCATGGTCTGACAAGATAGGGCAGTATCTTGTCACTATTGGCTTTCAAATTTCCAAGGCAGATTTCTCACTTTATGTGAGAAAGACAGAGAAAGGTATTATGCTGCTTGTCATTTATGTTGATGATTTGATTATGACAGGTGACAGTGATGAAGATACCCTTCATGTGAAAATGCTATTGAAGTAAAAGTTTGAGATGAAGGATTTGGGAGAGCTGTGTTATTTCTTGGGCATTGAGGTGATTAGATCACCAAGTGAGATACAGCTCTTGCAGAGGCAGTATGGATTGGACATGCTGTCCAAATATGGGATGACAGGCTGTAAGCCTATTTCAGTTCCTTTGGAGTAGAATGTGAAGCTAAGCGCAGATGCAGGTGAGCTTCTGGAAGACCCTACTATGTACAGACGCATAGTAGGAAGCTTGATTTATATGACTATTACCAGGCCAGATTTGAGCTATGCTGTTGGATTGGTAAGTCAGTTTATGCAGGCTCCAAGGAAACCGCATTTGGATGCGGCTAGACGCATACTCAGGTATGTGAAGTCCACATTGGAGAATGGACTATTTTATGAGATTGGGGTTCAGATACAGCTGCATGGATACACTGATGCTGATTGGGCTGGTAGTATTTCTGATAGACGATCTACCAGTGGATATGTGTTCTCTTTTGGGAGTGCTGCAGTCACTTGGAGCAGCAAGAAACAGCCTACAGTTGCCTTGTCGAGCACAGAGGCTGAGTACAGGGGTGCAGCAATGGTTGCATGTGAGGTAGCTTGGTTGCATAAGCTACTTTATGATATGCATCAGTCTACAGATGGGCCAGTTGTCATTTATTGTGACAACATGAGTAGTATACACTTGGCAAATAACCCAATCTATCATGCTAGAACAAAGCACATTGAGGTGCATTATCACTATGTGCGGGAGAGGGTTTTACTAGGTCTTATTGATCTAGTTTATGTCAGCACAGAGGATCAGGTAGCTGACATATTTACGAAGGCATTGGGCGCAGAGAAGCTGCGCAAGTTCAGAGACCTGCTTGGTGTGCAGGAATTGGGATTGAGCTCGAGGGGGAGTGTTGAGATATTGAGCTCCACTCGTGATATGCCAGGGTGACCGTTGTGCATTTATGTCACCGACTTGTCAATTGCAGACACGGTTGGTACACCGCCCATGAATAATAGCTACATGATAGCTATCCTTATCTACTCTAATTCGTGGCTCAGTTAGTATGCCACCTTAGTTAATTGAGTTTGGTTTGAGACCCATATATAGGGTTCTTCTATTTCTTTGTATGAGAGTTCTTTTGGCTTACACAACTAAGAAGAGGAAAACAGTTTTCAGCCTCCACCTTTTGTGTGTATTCCCCCATTGTGCAAGCAAGAAAGCTACAAGTGAGACTCCTTCCTTCTCTCCCACAATCTTGACAGCTACAACTTTAACTACTGGAAAGAAAGTCTCAGATGCGGAGGCAGAGACTTCAGCCCCTAAGACAGCCGAAAAGGGAAGCACCAAGATAGGGGAATACCCGCACCCCAAGCGACAATTAGAGGCCATAGAAAAGGTGAAGGAATGGGTGAGGGAGGCTCAACAGCACCTCAAAGATGCGGAACCCGTCATGGAGGACAAGATCGATGATCTCTCCAGCATAAGCACGCCAAGGTCACCACCTCCACCTAGGTCAGCCGAGGCTACTGTGCCACAAACAGTGCCACTAAGACCAAGCTTGGATGCAACAGAGCCGCAGATCAGCCGTGGCCGTTGGCCCAAATAGCCTAGCTTGAAGGAGGAACAAGCACTTAGCAATCTCCTGACCACACTAGTGACCACCCCCGTAACGTTTGGCTTGGGAGAGCTGCTTAAGCAACACCCTGCCCTATGGCAAGACCTTAAGTAGTGGGTTGAGGGCTCACAAGAGCATGTCACGGTAGACCCGCAAGACCAGGATGCAGAAACACAATTACCCAGCCTCACGCTGCACTCTGTACCTAAATCTTTGCACATCAACGCCTTTTGGGAAGGCTCTGAGATACACGCAGTCCTGCCAGTCCTAGCCCTAGGTGACTCAACAAGGAAGGGAATCGTAGACATGGGAGCTGGCATTAGTGTGCTTAGCCATGCGGTGCTGCAAACCTGGGGAAACCCGCCTGTTGAAGCTGCTAGGTTTAACATTACACTAGCAAACAGTATGAGAGTGAAACCATTCGGGGTCTTGAAAAATTGGCCAGTGAAGATCGCAGGAGTCCAGTTCTCCCTTGACTTTATAGTCATGAAGGGAGTGGACTACGATGTCCTATTAGGCTGACCTTGGATGCGCAACGCTAGAGTCATCGAAGATTGGGGTAACGGCTTGATAACATCGTACGAGTTGAAATGGACACTTGGAAGACCTCACCAGTCGACCTAGACACCATCTCAGCTATGCTCAAAGGGAACACTCAGATCAGGAAGCCCTATGAGTCCTTGACCAAGTATATCCCCTACCCAGAGGATGAGTGGGATTGGATGCACGTCCTCACTACAATTGACCTACCGTTCTCCGACCAGGGGGCATACGAGCAAGCCATCGAAACGATCGGTAAGGCAAACGGAACACTTCCTGCGCTAGTCTACATGATGGCAGCAAACCCCCATGAAGGGCTTGAGCCTGTTACCTTCCAAGTACCTTCCAACAAAAGGGAACTCCAGGGAATACTGGAGTACTTAACGGACTGGCTAGCAGGCAACACAGCCACCAACTTCAAGCCGCTCAAGGACCTCTTGGAGGAGTCCGAGTGGAAGTGGACCAGGGTGCACGAGCTGAACCTTATGTATAGCTGGGCCTTGGTCCCCGACCAACAAGACGACCCAGAGCAAGCCTTGGGAGACGATGAGCAGTCGAGCAATAAAGATTCCTGTGATGAATACGAAGATTGCCAATCCTTCGGTGATGAAAGTGAGGGTGAAGTGGATACCATAGAGTACGACACTGAAGGACAAGAAATTGAGCAGATACGGGCAGACGCCAAGCCGTAGAGGAGACAGGCCCTTAGAATGGACCAAGGAGTCATGTGTACGAAGTGTGATCGTGCTTGGTTGGAATGCGTAGGAGCCGTAGACCTTGAGTAAGCCGGCCTCACCCAACCAAGAATGACATCACTGCTTAGAACTGAATCACCATCTGAACTGTGACCACCAGGGGAGACCACCTCTACTAGTGGAAATGGGGAGTTTAACTCTGAATTGGAAGTTACTTCTAATAGCGACCCAGAAATCCCTAGGCCACCCATGACCAGATGCACCAAGGGGGACTTACCTATCCACCTGAGGCACAAATGGTTGCGGCAGGGTGAGGCAAAGCGCCCCAAGGATGCATGATTAGAGGAATAGAGAAAGCCGCAAGACCTCCCCAAACGCTTCACTAAATTCAAAAAAGGGAATAGGGTAGTGGTTTTGCTAGGTGCCAAGCACCAAGGGCAAACAAGAGAACCAATCGAAGGGCCAGCCAAGGTCAAGGAGGTAAACCTAACCCCGGGAGGGGAAGTACCCCGACCGGTATTCATTGCCGAGGACTTGACTACTGAAGAGGAGTTCAGTCTTGTCGCTCTTTTGCGGAAGTACATAGACGTATTTGCTTGGTCCTTAGATGAGCTACGAAGGGTAGATTCGAGTGTTGTGACTCACAACATACCCATGACGTCGGACGCAACGCCAGTCAAGCAGCGACCGTACCCCATGAATCCAAAGCACGCTCATGCTGTCAAGGAGGAAATCGAAAATTTGATGAGAGCTGGATTCATTTACGAAATTGAGCACACAAACTGGGTGTCTCCCATAGTCATTGTGATGAAGAAAAACGGCAAGATTCGAGTGTGCGTCAATTACAAGAAGGTGAACACTGCTACAAAGAGAGACAATTACCCCTTGCAGTACACCGAGCACATGCTCTAGAGGGTGGCAGGTAAGGAAGCCTACAGTTTCCTGGATGGCTTCTCGGGGTACAACCAGGTGCAAGTGCATCCTGCAGACAGGCACAAGACCGCCTTTGCCACTGAATGGGACATCTTTGCTTACGTAGTCATGCCCTTTGGGTTAACCAATGCCCCCGCCACCTTCCAATGCCTTATGTGCACCATATTCAAGGACATGCTTCGTAAGGAGTTGGAGGTCTTCGTTGACGACCTGTGTGTCCATTCGACTTGGATTGAACATCTAGACAAACTTCGCACAGTCTTTGAACGGTGTTGCTTATATCGCCTCTCCCTGAACCCCTTGAAATGTCAGTTTTGGGTGAAGCACGGATGCATCTTAGGGCACGTGGTGTCAAAAAACGGCATTGCCACGGACTTCTCGAAGGTCAGGGTTATCGTTGACCTTCCACCCCCAAGTAATTACAAGGGAGTTCAATGCTTCTTAGGTCACACGGGATACTATCGGCAGTTTGTACTAAACTACGCACTGATCGCTAGGCCATTGTACAAGCTACTAATCGTCTTTGAGTGGACCAAAGCCTGCCAACAGGTGTACAAACAATTGAAAAAGGCTCTAACAACGGCACCGATTCTACGAGCCCTGGACTGGACCACTACCTTCCACGTACACATTGACGTCTCTAAGTTTGCCGTGGGAGCAGTGTTGTGCCAACCTGGTGAGCATAGCTTGGACTACCCAGTGAGCTTTGCTAGCAGGCAACTCACCGAGACGGAGATGAATTATTCAACAACAGAAAGGGAGGGACTTGCCATGGTGTTTGCCGTGAAGAAGTTCCGGCACTATCTACTAGCCACACCTTTCATTTTCTTCGTGGACCATCAAGCCCTGCTCTACTTGGTAAACAAACCTTGTGCCACAGGATGCATAGCTCGATGGCTCCTCCTGCTCCTAGAGTTCGACTTCTCCGTGGTGGTATGAAAGGGAAAGCAGCACTACATGGCAGATCACATGTCCCATATACCCATAGGAGAAGCATCTAGACAAGGCATCATTGACGAGTTACCTAACGCCCACCTATTCCACCTGTCCAGAGAAAGAGACCTATTTAAGGTTGATCTGACGCCATACTGGGCAAATGACATAGTCCAAGTGCTCGAGCACAGACTACCTGAGCGACCTATAGAGAAGGCACGCCTTAGGCGCCTGATATTGAAACTCCAGCCTACCAGCTGATTGCAGGCCAACTCTATAGATTAGGGCAAGATGGATTGTTGCGAAGGTGTGTGTGTGAACATGAGATGCATGATGTGCTCTCAGAAGCGCACAGCGGCATTGCAGGTGGACACTTTAGCGGAGACACGACGGCACGGGAGGTGCTGCAGTCCCAACTATGATGGCCCACACTTTTCCGCGATGCCAAGCGATATGTCAAGCATTGCGACGAGTGCCAGCGGGCAAAAGTTCTGATTCGTAAGGATCAAATGGAGTTAACTCCAATTATCGCTCGCCAATCCTTCGAAAAATGGGGAATCGACTTCATAGGACCAATAAGCCCTACAACGCAGTACTCGCAAGCCAAGTATATCATAGTGGCCACAGATTACCTCACGAAATGGGTAGAGGCAAGAGCAACACGAAAGAACGACGCTAGGATGGCCGCCAAATTCCTATGGGAACAGGTGATCTCGCGCTTTGGTTGCCCCATCGAACTGGTTAGCGACCAAGGCACACACTTCATCAACGAAGTGATAGCACACCTCCTATCCACCTTTCTTATCATCCATCGCAAATCCTCGCCATACTACCCTCAGGCTAATGGCCAGGCAGAATCAACTAACAAGATTCTTATTAACGTCTTGACTAAGGTGGTCTCAGCCTCGAGAAGTGACTGGGATAACAAGTTGATGGCAGCCTTGTGGGCCTACCACACAGCTTACAAAACAGCTGTCAATCAAACCCCCTTTAGGCTGACCTATGGGACTGAAGCAATTCTACCGGTAGAATTCTTCGTCCCTAGCCTGAGAATAGCACTCCAAGAACGATGGGAAGGGAAGAAAGCATGGACACAACACCTGACCGAGCTGGAACGCCTATCTGAGACTCGTCTTCTAGCCACCCACACGCTCATCTGCGAGAAGGCTCGACGGAAGACGTGGTTTGACAAGCATGTCAAGCAGTGAGACTTCGAACAAGGAGATCTTGTTCTGCTATACTCAGTAAAAGGACACAAGCAAAAGATGAAGTTCCAAGGACTAGGTCCTTTTAGAGTACGCATGATTGGTAGAACCGAGAATGTCGAGTTGGAGACACTTGACGGTGAAGGAGTGGGTTTTTTTAATGGCAGCTGCATAAAGAAGTACTATCCTCCTTCCCATCCATTACATGAGCCACCCATGCTAGTAGCCCCGTTGGACGTCCGAATGGCAACTGTAACCGATCTAACGGATCAAGACGAGGAAGCAGTAGCACCGGCGTATCTAGGAATCGTAGTCACAGCAAGCGCGGTATATTCTTTCGACGCCTTGATTGATGAAGGGGCTGACTACAACATCTTGACGCATGACCATTGGACACGCATTGGTCAACCAACGCTACAGCCCACTAAGGCCAACCTCACCCCGTTTGGAGGTGCTCCCTATTCACTCCTAGGGAAGTGCAAGGCACTTGTTTCTATCGAAACTGAAAGTTTACCAGCCTTCTTCCATGTGTTGCCTAACACTAAAGAAGTCGGTAACGTGTCACTGTTGGGGCGCACCTTCAAGAAGCTAACCCACTGTAATGTGGATTACAACCTAAACCGCATTCATCTCACCATCGGCAACACCCGAATAGTAACGACCTTCAACAACGGCTATCGTGATCCCTCCACCATCACGACGCCAACGGTAGAAACCCCTAAAACCACGCCCCAAACCCAGTCTAAACGAATGAAACCTGTGGCTTCGTGCCACGCACTCGAACCAAGGCCCAAACCCACCAAGAATGCTCACAAGGCCAAGGAGCCCAGACTTATGTGGGTGCCAAAATGGCAGAAACCGCATTCGGATACACCACCCAAACGGGACCCTAACCGCCAAAAAAGTCAACCGTTCTAGCCTAGGAGAAAGTATAGACGCTATTGCCATAGCCAAACGACCATGCTGCGATGGATTTGTAAGGATCTCTTGCAGACACAAGGATACTACGAGGGCAACCCCTGGATCTGGGTGCCTAAAAATGGCCAGCTAAAAAGCTCAAGTACATGTGATATCACCCTAGACAGGAAGGCTTGCACACGGGGTAACCAGCGCATAATCAGCGCACCATTACCAGCAACGGCTAGTGAGCCTCAACTTACCTACCAACCAAAGCAACCGCCACAAGCCTTAAACCTGCTTAATCCAGAGGGCTTAAAAAACCCTATGACTGCTCATTTAGAACCCAACCCAACCCCGAGGCCCCCAGAGCTCCCTGCAACACCTCAATGTGTTTCTACGAGCAAAGCCCAACATGTGACACCGATGAGGCAGTCACCACTATCCAGTCCAGTTGCACCAATTCCACCAGCAGGACTTAGACCCTCGTACACGGTACGACCTTTCCTTTCCTTGGCTAACGACCTTGCCGCGACCTCTGGGGATGACTTAATAACCTGCATCAGGACATTGGACGACACTTTCACCACCTTCGCTAGAAGCTATGAGTGGCTAGACCTAGGCCTCCTGGACAAAACCCTTGCTTCGGAGGTTCGTGCCTTACCTTGCACATGGGAGGAATACGAACTCATAACTACTAAATCCCCCAAGATCGCTGAAGAACTTGTAGCAAACAATGAAATCTCAAGGGAGCAAGCGGCACTCAAACGCCTAGTCCCTTCATATCGGAAGCCTCCCCATTCTGTTCTTGAAAGTGAACTGCATGAGCTCATGAGGATGGCAAGCTCGCCCTCCACGTTCTTACAGCAGTGGTTTGCTCTGCGAATCCAATGGGAGAAAAAAGGTTGCCAAATAATGACCAATGCCGAGCAACGCAGGGCAATTAAGACCATTGAATACGACCCCACTTATGTGGCACCCATCTTGTTTAGGGTTTTAGCCATCACCCGCAATCAGCACCTAGACGCTTGCCCACCCCTATATTGACCAACTCCTAACCAAAGAAGAATTACATGTTGTTAGCCGCCTTCATACTGGGAATCTCTTTCATGATGTCTTGACCTACATCTCCCAGGTCTCTATCCAACCGGCTACTCTCGATTGCCATGTGCAACTGGAATACAATCCCCAATTCTACACATGGCTTCCTCACACGTAAGGTCCTACCCCCACAGCACCAACGCTACCCTTTAACTCCCAATCCTAGGAAGGATTCTTCTCTCAGCCGGGGGAATGGTGGTATGCATGTACGTGCAAAAACCCGAGGAAAAGAAAAGTGGGAAATACTATGGAGGGAATCAGATAGGAAATGAATAAAAAGGGAAATATGGTAAAATAAAAGGAGTGAAAGATATAAGCATTAGTATGGAAAATTGGCTGCCAAAAATTCAGTTAAGAGTTTAAAAACAGCAAAGCACCATATGGAAAACACTAACGAAAGTTATGAATTGTGGCAGGAGCAGAAAATGTCGCAGCAAGACCGAGCCCATCGGCTCCCATTCACTGACGAAGAAAGGGAGCTATATTGCATCCAATTGGAAAACCGCGCCTTTGGCCAGATGAAGTTCCGAACCATCCACAACATCGAAGTCGTGGTGGCGAAGGAGGAGGCAGCCAGAAGAGTGGTGGAACAGTGCAACCTGACAAAATACATTGAAAATTTCTCGCAGGAGCCTGATCACTTCAAATGTGTGGAATTCCTCAGGACATACGATTCGGACCAGGAAACGGGCATTGTAACAGTCGGCCGAGGAGAGGGCGCAAAGAAGGTACCGGTCCGATTGGACCCAGTCCTAGTGGAAAAAGCTCTGGGATTGGCACCAAGGACCGAAAGGCGGCAAAAAAGGGATGTTTACACCTTGCTAAAAATGAAGAAGGAAGAGGTGCTTACAAACGATGGCATAAGCATCCAAGACATCCCCGACACTGACGCCAGGCTATAGGCAAAGTTGGTGCACATGCTCTTTTCTGGCCAACGATACAATGCTTTAATGCATCGAATTAGTGTGCCCATGCTGGAGAATGTAGCAGCTCATACACTAGATGAGGTGGACTGGAACGGCTACGTGCAGAAGACTATCAAACAAGCGGCCAAAGCACTAGTCCTGGGAAGCGCACCAACAGGAGCAAACTCTCCTGCTTCTAAGGTAACAGAAAGGAAGAAAGCCTCCTCCAAGGCCTCTTTTATCGGTTATGGAGGAGTCTTAACTGCACTAATTCAGGAGGCAGTAAAAGTAGCACAAGAGCTGGAGGAGGGAGAAGGAGAAACGTCGGAGAAGTCACCCCCTCGACAAGACAAAGACAGGTCCACCGACGAACAGAAATAGAAGAAGAAGAGGAAGGACCAGCTAGTAAGAGGGTGATCAGGACAACAAAGAAAAAGGCGGCACAGAAGAAGAAAAAGGGTGATGAAGGCAAGAAGAAAGAGAGGGAGGACTTGGAAAGGGCAAAGAAGGAGTCCCTGAAAGAAGCAAAAGAGAGAGAGAGGATGAAAAAGCAGGAGGAGCAGAGGGAAAGAGAGGAGTTGCAGAAGGCTAAGGAAGCATCCAAACAAGAAGCTGAAGCAAAGAAAAGGAGGGAAAAGGAACAAAAAGGGAAAAAGCAGGAGGAGCAGAAGAAAAGAAAGGAGGAAAGGAAGAGGAAAGCGGAGGAAGAAGAGGAGGAGCTGCGAAGGAAAGAGGAGGAAGACCTGGCGGAGGCCACACGACGATCCATCGAGCAACAATGCTGGGCGGACGAACTAAGGAACCTAAGCCTATGTAGAGAGGAGGGGCCTGGATCCAGCACACAGGTGCCTGAATTCGTGCCACCCCCAGTCTCCGAAGGCAAAGGCAAGGCCTCGCTTCATCCAATCCCTACCCTCCTGATACCTCCCACGGAACTCACCCCCAGCATCCCCACTAGTGCTGAGGTGTCGAATTTCGTGGCGTGGATGCAATATTTTATCAACAAAGAAATGGGCGAGGGGCGGAGCACGAAAACTACAGCCACATGACAGAAAAGGCCGGTCGCTGATGCAGAGTCCAAGCAGGAACCCAAAAAGCAAAAGGTTGAAGCCTCCACCTCGCCTATTCATGCAACAATGATGCCACCGACCAATTACGATGAATACGTCGCGGAGCTGCTCTTCCAGTTGGAGAGAGCAAAGGAGGAACGCAAAACAGCCGTGGCGGAGTTGGCAGCTGAGAAGGAAACCATGGCCACCTTCCAATTGGACAAGACAAGAATGGTGGCCTTGCAGCAGCGCGAAATTGCAGGGCTAAAGCAGGAACTGAAGGCTAGGGATGAGCGAGAGGAACATTGGAGGCAGTTACTTGAGAATGAGACGCAAGAGTTAGTGAACATGCAAAGAGGGCACAAGCTTCTCATAGGGCAGTATGAGGAGCTTGCTACAAAAGCCGCTAAGGTGGATGCACTCAGGGAGGAGCTGGATGCTAAGGACGAAGAAAGGCAACGAGGCATGGAGGAGCAGGAGGAGGAGATCAAGCGCCTAACAGATCAGCTAACCCATGAACGACAAGAACAAGAGAGGCTGGTCAGGGAACTAGAGGATTATGGACAGAAAATCATGATATTGACCTTGAGACAAGGGGAAGGCCTGGAAGTGATGAACAAGAGGGCAGAGGAGTGGGCCGCGCATAACGAGAAGAAGGTGAAGACATTGGCGCACCATCTTGCTTTAACAAAAAAAGAGAAAATCATTGCGGAGAGCAAGGCAAAGGCCGCCCAAGTGGCCTTCAGCGCTCAACAGAAGATCTTCCTCAACACCATCTTGGACGTCACTCACACAGCACAAGGAGAGTCGCTGGAAGTAGTACAGAGGAAGCTTGGCATGGCGAGAAGGGCTCTACACGCAGGACTGCAGATGCCACCACTACCGGCGGAGGTGAGGCTGAGTCTAGGGGAACAGTGGGAATACCTGACGAGAGCCGGCCTAACCTCCCAAGAAATAGATGCCCTAGGGTTCCAGGAAGAAGCAGTACTCACAGAACGGCAGGGGGAAGAAGCCGAGCTGGAAATTGATATGAATCGCTTTAGGGAAGATGTGGTCCCACAACCCCCCTCGCCACAGACCCAAGATCCACAACAAGCAGAACCAGCTACAGAGAGGAAAGCCATCTCTAAAGAAAGGCGGAAAAAGCTGGTGGAAGAGGCCAGACAGAAGCTGAAAGCCAAACCAGTCGTGCTACCGTTCGCGCCTCTCCCTCCATGCCCAGATGATCTCCCGGCGGGATTCCATGCAGAATTGGTGGTGTGGGAGGTGCAAGAACTAGCCAAGGAGCCATTCTCCTTCAGTTTCCTCCTACCCAACAGTCTGTGGAGGGTCCTGCCCCTCAAAGTGATGGACGAGATGATCGCGCTCGGTGTGGCCGGGCTGGGAAAAAGATGGCTGGAAGAGCTGGAAAAGACCCCAACTTCTTGGGGCATCGAACCGGGTGACTACTGGCACGATAAAGTTTTTGAAATCCCCTACACTGTACAAAACTATAGGGACCAACCCCTGTGCAGGAGGCGAGTATGCGACATAAGCATGCTCGCCTGGATGGCTTTTTGTAATACTCTACTATTCGAGCGGAACGACCCTACTTATATGGCATACCCTCGAAGGGTAGGCGTAGATTTTGATGCCAACCTCCATGGGCGCTATGACTTCCCCGTCATTTATAACTCCACTATAGCATCCTTCGACAACGCCCTTCTTCTCACCACAGAAAGCCTAGATGAATCCATGATGCGCTTCCTTGTGGATTTTTCCTCATGCCCTGACCCCGCCTTCATAACCACCTGTAACTATCTTAGACTACTTAGGCTACTCCTTAAGCAGGACTCGACTCCACAAGAGCGTGGCCTACCTCCCCTATTCTTCGACCCTAATGCTATAGATAATTGTGCCATGGCTCGTCTCATGATGCGGGCTACTCTCCTCCCTTCTTTTTGCCTAGCCCTCCTAGAGGACATGAACGACAGCCAGTTTACTAGATGCAACCATCCCTTTCTCTCCACTACCTCCCTACATGTCCGCATGAATCTAAAGGATTACATGCAGAATCGCCAATTTTTGAGCAAGTCTCTCCGTCCACCTTCCCCTCCTCATTCCGACTAAGTTACTTGGGCCTATGTCTCATTTCCCAAAAACAAAAAAAAGCACCTAGGGATCTCCCTAGCCCCCTCCCCCACTTCACGCCTAGGGCACATCAAGGGCAGGACTTCCAGACCTGTCACCCTAAGGCTCGCACCGCACCACCAACGAAGCACAAGCTGGGTCCTCAAGTGTGGGACGTTACCAAGGGCTTGCCCAAGGTTAGACCCATCTCCCAATTTCACTACCACGAGCACAACACCCTATACGACAAGCAACACACCCCTTAGGGAGGGCACAATCCTTTTTACAGGTTTTATCAACTCTCAAAGGCTGGCTACCCACGGACGACTATCACCCTGGCACCCCTTAAAGACCCAATGCGCATCGGCCTCCAGCCACCCACCTGGTGCTGATGGCCACTATGATCGAACCAGCTCAAAGTCCGCCATTGGCATAGATCTTGGATATGTCTCGTCCAACGATCCATGCCCTACCCTCAAGATCCACGGATAGCTTATTGCTTCCACCGGCCCGAGCACTTTCAGATCCAAGGTGCATATCTTCAATCACAGCCATAGGGATCAGACCAAACTGAGTTCAAGGGGTGTTTACCAGGATAATATCCCCCACACCATCATTGCATTGCTTCAAGCGCTTCTCCGACTCACAAGACGACCGGCCACAACAGCGTGACGGACGCTGAATGTCTCCATGGAGCTCTGAGTCATCCTAACCACCAACCTACCTCTTCCGCCGACCAGCCGACCCAACACGCCCCTTGTCCCACCGCAGTGCTATGGGACTGGCACTTGGCTAGGAGGGGGGTAATGTTACCGTGTTTCCAACCATGTTACCGCAGCACAGAGGAACGGGAATTGGGAAAGAAGAAAAAAGAGAAAAAAATGCGCAAAAGCAAAAAAGGCGCCTTGACTGGCAACAACCAATCCCTGAAAAATTCAAAATATTTGGACACGACCCTCAAAAGGCTTCGGTGTGGCGCCGCAGCAATAAAAGACGAAAAGACGCACCATTAAAATATGGGAGCGCTCCCAAATCTGTGCAAAAGAGTGCCAGGCTCGCTCCTGTGTAAAGTGTATGCATTAGTGGGAATAGGGTAAATTAGAATGGTGAGAAATAGGAAAGAGGGCCTAGGCTACGGCCGGCCATGTAAAAGAGGAAAAGGGGATGACCGCCCGGAAGGGATTTAGGGTTTTGTATATAAAGTTGAAAAAATGAATGAGAAGCTCATTCTTTGGTGTGTGGCAAAAGGAGTCTTCTTCTTCCTCTCTTATTCTCTCCTTCTTGCTTGTGTGTGCTCTTAAGAGAGGGAGTGTGAGAGTGTGAGGGAGTGTGTGTGTGTGTGAGGGTGAGGGATCAAAAGGGTGAAGCTCTTCACCATCTCCTCTCCTCTTCTTCTCTTCTCTCCCCTTCTCTTCTCTTGCGCGCGCAACTATGGAGGATGGAGCTTGGAGATGGAGGAGTCTTGAGGATGCTTGTGCTAGCATCTAGGATCGTGAGCTATCGGAGTGCAAAAGAGAGGAGGGTACTCGATCGAGCATCAAGGTAAGCTCACTACACTCGTAGGATCGACGGTGCGTCGGCTAGGTGAGAGATAGCCATTAGAGCTCACTTGGAACGCTTGAAACAATAAGCGGTCTGTGGGTCTTGGCGGTTGAGCGAAAGCTCCCACAAAAGCCTTTAAAAGAGAAGGCTCTCCTTGGGTAGAAGAGAGGTGAAGGAAGCATCACTTGCATACATCCAAGAGGAGAAGAGAAGGCGCAAGTGCTACGAAAGCTCTACTGAAATCAAGTGCTGTGAAAGCTTTGTTGAAATCAAATTCCAAGAGGAGAAGAGAAGGTACAAGTGCTGCGGAAGCTCTAGTGAAATCAAGTTCCAAGAGAAGAAGAGAAGGTGCAAGTGCTACGGAAGCTCTGCTAAAATCAAGCGCCAAGAGAAGAGTCTTACACATATTGTGTAGAAGAGAAGGAGACTCAAGAAGGATCAAAAGGTGCCAACTTCCAAGTTGTGCAAGTGTTAGCCGATTGTATACCGTACAAGGAATTGTGATCTTGTCTCCAAGATCTACAAGTAAGAACTGGTTTATGTATAATGGAGGAGCTTGCTCCTTGTCAAAAATGTAACTCCACAAGGGGGGGCTGGCCCATCTTCCAATCCCTAGTGTGTTGTTAATCTCTCTCTCTCTCTCTCTCTCTCTCTCTCTCTCTCTCTCTCTCTCTCTCTCTCTCTCTCTCTATGCCAGCATAATATTCACCATATATATTTTAAGTATATAAGAAAGTCAAGCGTGTATCTCGGATATTATAACACTCTCTCTATCACATGCTCTATATATGGTGGCGGGTAATTGTCTCTCTTGGTAGCTCCATTGACCTTCTTATAATTTATGCATACTCGAATCTTCCCATTCTTTCTCATGACTATGACTATGGTGGGTGACACCCAATCCATATGCTCTATCTCGTAAATTAATATTACCTTCAATAGCTTATAAATCACCTCTTTTACGATGTGTGCATACTTAGGATTCATTGCATATGGTCATTGCTTGGCTAGTGCTACATCAGGGCTCAAGGGATGTTGTGAGTAACTATACTTGGATCTATTCTCTTAAGCTCATCTAAGGACCATGCAAACACATAATCAAATTCCCTTAGGAGATTTATGAGATTATGCTCCTCCTTCTCGGTTACGTCGTCCGCTATGTACACAGGTCAAGTACTCATCATCAGAATCCTCATACTGGGATTGTATGTTGCTAGCAGGGTTCCTACTTCCAAGCTTTGCCACACTTGCCATGAGAGTCTAGTTATATGATAAATTTAGGCCGTGCACCTTAGTCCATTGCCACTCTCTCCTTTCCATAAGATCCTTGAGAGGCTTTAAATTGGTAGATGGATTACCCCCAAGTTGACTTGACAAGTACTTGAGGATTTTGCGAAGTTCTAATTTATTGGCTAGGACATGATAAGTGATTGGTTTTGGTTGACCCATGGAACTCTTGGCAATCATGCACAAGGGTACCACGGGCATGTTAGAAGTGAGGGCAATCTTAGGTTTACTAGCTGAGTCTGTAGCTTGCCTGGATCCACCCTCATCCTTCGAGAATGGGAGATCAATGGTTACCAATACATGCATCTAGTCTCGCTCATCCTTAGGGCAAGAAATGTACCTTGTTAAAGGTCCATAATCGCTTCTAGACCTCAAGCCGCCCTTTAGCAAGGTAGAGATGACATCTAAGTCCACTAGTGAGGTTTTCCATAAGTCCATCTCTACTCAAATTGCTTTTGATCAATTATCCAAGAATATCGGCCCATTACCCCAATCCTCTATTACTTTGGCATTCCTCATCCAAGGTTTGCCGAGCAAGTCATCATAATCCACTTCCTTCATAACTATGAAGCTCACTAAGAATTTGATTCATGCTATCTTTAGTGGCTAGTCCTTTAGGACTCTGAAGGATCTAACCTTCATTCCATTTGCTAGAGTGACATTGAGTTTTGCAGTCTCAATCGATGGGTTTCCCCAAGCTTGCAAGTCTGCATGACCAAGTATACTAACCCCTGCTCCTGTGTCCGCTATCTCCTTTTGTGTAGCATCCCCTAAGGTAACTACATGTGAGAATGTGTGCATCTCAATGCCCTCCCAAAAGGCATTTACTTGTGGTGGGAACTTGGATATTGGATTCAGTGTGTTAGGCTTAGTATGTGTGTCATGGCATCATAGTGTGGACGATCTTGCAGGTCATGGTCATTACTACATTCTACCCATCGCTTCAATTATTGCCAAAGTGTAGAGTTTTTCTTAATCAACTCTCCCAACAACAATGTCACATGAGTTGTTATTGATGAGGTTAGCAATTTGCCATTCGTATTTCCCTCCTGAGCTCCATGGGCTCCCTACCAATGCTCATGAGTTTTTAATGTATCCATGGCCCCCTCATTATGCCTATGCAATTGTTCACATGGTGGTGTTGTCTCTCCAGCTGTCAAATATGTGGGAGAGTTTAGTGGGCTCAAGGTTGAGAGTTTGTTAATCTTGTCCTCAATGCTAGGTTTGGCATCTTAAAGGTGAGCTTGTGCTTTTTTATCCACTCCTTGACCACAACCCTCAGCTCTGCTGGTTGGGGTCATGGTACTCTCCAATCTTAGCGCTTCCCTTCTCTCTCATCTTAGGAGTAGATGTTTATGTTGTGGCATCCGTGACCTATTTCCCTTGGTTAATGTGGGCTCACTCTTGGTCTTGAGCTTTATTTTTGCCTCGATTCTCTTTTTCCTCTGTTGTTAACTCCTCTTCCCTATAGAGCATGGATCCAGAGGCTGCTAGGTCCAAGTAAAGAGATACTGGCCTGCTTTGTTTGAGCTCATGTTGTGACATTTAGGGGAATAGATGTGGCATCATTATCAAGTGACTCAACACAAAAGAGTCCAATCGGCACAAATGGCATGATTGTCGAACCAATGGAGGGATTCTGCTAGACCAATTGGTGAAAAAATGTGTGACTTTGCATTCGGGACACCTCAAATTGGTCTTCTCTCTATTTTCTTGCTCCTTTTCAGGGTAGTGAGATGAGATATGCCCTCAATGGCCACATGTCCAACATGCTATGGGTTCCTGGTTTTGATCTCCTCCTAGGCCTCCAACCTCTTCCTCTACCTAAGGCCATGACTCGCATAGACCTATAGTCTATCAATATGGGATTGCCCTCTTGATCATAAGAGACATAAGGATTCAAGTAAGAATATTTCTCTAGTTATTCCTCCAAAAAGTGCATTGGAGCTTTGCTTGGTGGATGGGTCACGATAGGTGCTAGAGGTCTAGGTATTTCCATCGAGTTGATGTCTATCCTTGGGGTAGCTGGCTTTGAAACATTAGGCATAGGGAGAACTAAAGGGGCTCCCCTTCCAAAATACGAGTCTAACTTCTGGATAGTATAGCTGAGTGTAAGGCTGCTATGGGTAAGGCAAATGTCTTGGCAACCAAAAGTGCATGGTATCATGCCCGAAACTTTTGCAATTAGCACAAGGCCTTGATCTAGGATTGGAACGTTCAAAAGGCAGGTGGTTCCCTCCGCAGTGTACACACTGCATGTGAGGTCGTGCTAGTCTTCGTAATGGCTCTTGTAGTCTAGCTAGCTCTGCTTTTAGGTCAACAATAGCTTGGGTCTAGTCAACACTCTTCCCTTTTTCTTGTTCATTGAGGGCTACTTGTTCACTAGTTGTTGTAGCTCTCTTGATGTTTCTAATTGCATTGCTACCTTGCTGTGCGGCCTAAGAACTTCTCTCCCTAAGCAAGTCATCTACCCATATGGCTTTCTCAAAGACTCTCGCAAGCACATCCTTTTGGATATTTGAGTTGCTTGCAAGGGCCTTATATTGGAAGAGAGGGAGAGAGACAAAGTGGAGCAGAAGATGAGTCTCAGCTCATTGTTGTTCTTCTTTTATTATTCTTCCATCATACTCACTGAAAGAGACTTACACACATAGGTATGACTAACCAAGACTAACTTGTGGTTAAGTCACTAACTACACTGACTTATTGAATGTCACACATGTGTACAGCTATATCCAGCTAATGTCGGTCACACACATAAAGATAGACCGACTGAAGAGTAGTGAGAGCTTAATATTCTAACACTCCCCCTCAAGCTCAAACCATTTGATAAAATCTAAGTAGTTGTTTGAAGTATATGAACTTTTCTTTACCAAGAGACTTGGTAAATATATCTACTACCTGTCTTTAGTCTTCACATGAATCAAGTCAATTTTTCCTATAATAACCATTTCTCTGATGAAATGATAGTGAACCTCAATATGTTTGGACCTAGCATGGTAGACAAGATTGCTAGCCAACATAACATTGCTGAGGTTATCATAATGCAATCTCACTCTACTTTCCAGCTGTATTTCCAAGTCTTTCGGTGGTTTCATCAACCAAAGTGCTTCGCAAGCTGCTAATGCAGCTCCTCTCTACTCAGCTTCTGTACTAGACAATACAACAGTAGGCTATTTCTTACTCTGCCAACTAATCATGCTGCTGTCTAATCCAAATACATAACCACTACTTGACCTCCTGTCATAGGCATAATCAGCCTAATCAACATCAGTAAATCCTATCAAGTCAAGGGATTTTCCATATGCATAAAATAGCCCATAATTTATAGTACCCTTTGCATATCTCATTATCCTCCTGACTGCATCTAAATGTGGTTTGCGAGGCTTCTGCATAAATTGACTAATCAGCCCCACTGCATAACATAAGTCAAGACGATGGGTAATAGTTAAGTATATCAAGCTACCCACCATGTGTCGATACATGGTCACATTCTCTATGTCATTCCCAACATCAATCTACATCTTGACATTCTAATCAAGAGGTGTCTGCATAGGCTTGCATTTAGCCATACCATACTTCTATAACATGTCATGAGCATACTCCTTTTGTAGCAGCCATATACCTTGAGGCGTAGACACTACCTTAATTCCAAGAAAATGCTTCAGCTCACCAAGGTCTTTGACTTTGAATTCAGCCTGTAAACATGATTTAATTTCAGCAATGCCCTCTTCGTCATCTCTAGTGATGATAAGATCATCTACATAAACCATTAGAAACACATATCCATGATCTGTCTTCTTCATGAGCAGGCTGTGATCTGCATCACCCAATCTAAATCCATGTTGCTATAAATAAGTACTGATTCGAGCATTCCATGCTCTAGGTGCATGTTTCAGCCCATATAAAGCCTTTTTTAGCTTACATACATGTGTAGGAAAGTCTGGGTGAACATAGCCTTCAAGCTGCTCCATATATACTTCCTCAACCAAATCACCATTCAAGAAAGCATTTTTTATGT
Source organism: Lygodium microphyllum (assembly GCF_053477565.2). Classification (NCBI taxonomy): domain Eukaryota; kingdom Viridiplantae; phylum Streptophyta; class Polypodiopsida; order Schizaeales; family Lygodiaceae; genus Lygodium; species Lygodium microphyllum. The sequence goes on from NC_141148.1 coordinate 131,805,183, forward strand.
CCATTTTCCATAATTTTTAGCCTTTGCATGTTGTCAAGCAATGTCAGTTTTGACTGTTGCCATTTTAGCCACCGGATTGAAAGTCTCCTCATAGTCAAGGCCATACTATTGCGCATACCCTTTTGCAACTAGCCTGGCCTTATAGCGTTCTAACAAACCATCTGACTTGCACTTAAGCTTGTACACACATTTGCAGCCAATGGGGACTTTGCCTTCAGGCAACTCAACCAATTCCCATGTCTCATTTTCAGCCAGGGTTGCATACTCCTCATCCATGGCAGCACACCAGTTATCATCTATAATTGCATCATTAAACTTTGTAGGTTCTTTGTAACCTATCACACTAGTCATATATGCATAATGGCAAGTTGAATAACCAGTGTAAGTGTACCTATCAACTAGCCTTCTGATCCTCTCAGATCTCCTCAACTGTGGCTCACTCTGAGCATGCCTCTCATGAGGTGGTACATACCGATTTTGCCTAGCACCTAGCATCATAATAGATGGAATCCCCAACTCACTATCCAAACTATCACTGTCAGATGACTCATAACGTGCAGTAAGTGGTCATGTTACATCCTCAAACACTTTTTCTTTTCTGTTATCCACTCTTCCCCTCACTGACATATCCGTTGTCGTGATGTTATAAGGACATAGTGTGAAAAAGTATGGAATGCATCATCATCCGACTTCTTTATTGATCTAGAGAGTCAATGTGATCTGAGCCATTAGTACTAGTGTGAGTTGCATGGATTATCTGAAAATACTAGATTTTTGGATAATTTTAGCCTATTTTTTATATTATTCATTGTAAAAATCCAAAAAAGTTAGGAAAAAGCTTCTAGATTAGGATGGCATGCAAAAAGCTAGTGGCTTTTTCAGCCAATTAGGGGATTTTCACAAGAGGGACAAATTGATGAAATCGCGCACGTCGTGATCATTGTAAACAGGCTGAAAACTGCAGATTGAACTGAAAGAAGAAGAAGGAGTGATCTGGGAGATCTGTGAGCAGGTGTCCTGTGGTTTTACCCCCTTTTGGAGCCAATGGAGCCATCAGATTTGGGTTCCGAGCAGCAAAGAAGGAGCTGTAATTTTTATGCACACTTTGTTCTATGAATAAGCTCTAGGAGATCTAATGCTTGGAGATTACTTCTGAGTAGTGCAAAGATTCCAGGTTCTTTCAATACATATTGTTTCAATTCATTGTGATTTGTCTTTGTAGTGTTTACCACTTGGGTGTTCTCTATCTTCTCTTCCATCTCCTATCTCTACATCCTTCTACTTCTGATCCCCGGTGGATTCGACCTTTCGATAAAAACCCCTCTGACATTGGTGAACCCGATGTGAAAGGTTATTAGAAGAAGAAAAGACAAGATGGGAGAATCTTTGAATCCATTCTCCAGTGATGTTTTGCAACAGTTGGTGCAAAATATGAATATGCTAATGCAAGTACAACAACAACAACAAGTAATGTAAGCTTCAGCTCAAACAAAAAGTGTTGTGATGAATGCTTTGCAAGCAATTGAGCGTGAGTTGAAGTTATTCAATGGCAGGAATGTATCTGCATATGTATATACCTATGCTCAGAAGATGGAATTCTTTGGGGTGGCTCAATCTGCATGGAGCCGGTATTTTGTGTGTGTTACTGTTCATGAACTAAAAGCACGGATTACTGAATTATACTTGCAGGATGCAGACTAGGTAGCCTTCAAGAAGACACTCAAGGAAGAATTTTACATTCAGGACACCAGTTTGATTACACGCAACAAGACTTTTCAAAAGTGGGTTTTACAACCCAATAAGGGTCTTGTGGTGGCTACGGAATTGTTAAGAGAATTTGAAAGTCGATTTGAGCAGTTAGATATTGCAGAATAGCAAGCTCTTGCAAGTCATAAAATTGAATTGTTTCTATAGGCAACTGATCTTGAGCTTCAAGAGAAGCTTGATGATTTGCTGGAGGATCAGATTATAGAGACAGGTTTGAAAACAGAGTGGAGACATGTCCAGGAAGCTGTTACTGCACTTGTGAAGAAGCATAGAAGAAGAGAAAGATTGCGTGTCTCTAGCTTGCCCACTGTTACGGGCAAGCGAGTTGATGTATCCAGTAAGCCACCTACTTCTATGGCTAACCCTATGGCTGTACATGCTATTGTTCCCTCTGTTAGGGAAGATGTCTTAGATGAATTGGTACATGCTAACCCTATGGCTAACCCTATGGCTGTACATGAATTGGTACATGCTAACCCTATGGCTAACCCTATGGCTGTACATGCTATTGTTCCCTCTGTACATGCAAAATTGGATGAAAAAGGACAAGAGAAAAGGGAACGAGTAGCAACCCCTAAGCCTAGAAAAAGATGTATGTGGTGTGACAATTTGCAGCACGAGAGAAAGGATTGTAGTGCCTATCAGGAGGCCTTGGCACGACAGCTCATCTTTTGGAAAGATGGCAAGAACCATGCACAAGAAACAAGATTGCCTCTTGATTTGAATTTTGGAAAGGGAGGTATGCAAAAGTTGTTGGAAGACTTGGCTGTCCAAAATGCTTAATGGGAGAAAAGCAGTCCAATTTCTTACTGTTTGTGTGTTAATCATCCTAGAAATCGAGATACGCTTTGAGAGTCTCCTTTGGTTCCAAATGCAAGGAAATTCAAAGACCTGGATTTTCATTAAGCACTACTGTAATGCGGGGCTACAGTAGTGCTGTTCAATGGATGTACTCACCTCTTGATGAAATGAAGCATGTATTTACTATTGGTAATTCTCAGTTTACAACAAACAGTTCATGTTGGTTTAAGCCTATGGAAGCTATGTGTAGGGCTGAACGCATATCTATGAAATGGGCTACTAAGAAACTGAGAGCATTGGGGTTGTTAGCTGAAAATGATGGAATTTCAGGCATCTTTTATGAGCTGAATATTACTAACACTTTTACGGAACTATGGCTGAAATTTTAGCAACTATACATGCAGAAAATGAGGCTGAAAACAGAGTGTTGTCAATATGTTATATGGATATGTATGATGTTATAGCATTGTTTGCTCAACAAGAAGGATTACAATGGGCTGAAGCACTTGTGGAGACAAAGTATAAGACAGTTGACAAAAAGGTGAAATGAATTTCTTTGCCACTTCCATCAGAGAGCGAGGGTATATATGAAAAAGTGTCAAGGCAGCCAAGCTTATGGGATCCTAAAGATATAGGTCATCAGTTTACATCTGAAACATTACATGAATTGAAAGTTGGTGCAGAAGGGTTTCTTTTGCCTGCTGAGAGAGACTTTTTTATGCGGATGTTGGCTAGACATGGGAAGGCATTTGCATTTCAACCAAGTGAAATAGGTTGTGTGGATCCAAATGTTGTCTCTCCTATGGTCATATTTACTGTGCCACATGTACCATGGAACTTGAGGCCTATTCCAGTGCCTAAAGCTTACTTGCCAAAGTTGATGGATTTGCTAAATGAAAAGATTCGCATGAAGATCTTGGAACCTTCTTCAGCCTCGTACTCAAATCGTTGGTTTACTGTGCCCAAAAAGAATGGAGCTTTGAGATTTATTCAAGACATGCAACTTGTCAATACTGTGCCCAAAAAGAATGGAGCTTTGAGATTTATTCAAGACATGCAACCAGTCAATAAAGTGACCATAAGAAATGTGGGTGCAGGTCCTATGGTTGATGAATTTGCAAAGGCTTTTGCAGGCAGAGCGATCTATTCTTTGGGTGATCTTTACTCAGGTTATGATCAATTTCAGCTTGCAATTGAAAGTAAGGATATCACAACCATGAAGACTCCTTTGGGATTAGTATAGATGTGTACTCTCCCACAGGGTGCAACAAACTTAGTGGCACACATGGCAAATGCTATGAATAGGGTACTCAGGGATTTTATACCACAATTGACTATGCCCTTCTTGGATGATGTTCCAATCAAAGGGTGTGCAGTGGATGAAAAGAATGAAGAGATGGATGCTCATGGGTGTAAACAATTTGTTGCACACCATATTGTGGATTGTGAGAGGATTTTGACGCGTCTAGAAGAGGTGCATTTAACTCTTTCTAGACAAAAGTCTGTCTTTGGAGTTGAAGAGGTTTTGATTGTTGGGCATATGTGTGGGGCCTATGGGCGAAGACCATCACCAGTAAAAATAGATGGACTTGATAGAATGCAAGATGTATGCATGAATGTATCAGAGGTGTGTAGATTCTTGGGAGCATGTGTGTTCTATTTGATATGGATTCCTCACTTCGCACATGTAGTTGATGCTCTATATCAACTTCTGAGGAAAGGTCAGAGCTTTCATTGGGAAAGGAAGCATCAGAAAGCAATGAAGAAATTGAAGCAACTCTTAAAATTTGCTCCTACATTGAGAAAGGCTGACTATTCACATGGAAAGCCTATCATTATTACTGTTGATACAAGCCCAATCGAGATTGGATGGGCCATTGGGCAAGATGATGAGGAAGGGCAAAGATATGTAATATGCTTTGGTGCAAAAGTATTGACTAAACAACAGAGAAGATATCCACATGTAAAAAGATAATTATGGGGAATTATGACAACCCTTAAATGTGATAAGGAGTATTTTATGGGTACTCATGTAGTCATTAGACTGATTGTTTGCCGGTATTGGGTTTGATTACTAATTGTGCTACCTTGGACATTGCTATGCTCCGGTGGATTGCATACATCAAATCTTGAACCCTGAATTTTAGCATATTGCAGGAGGAGATAACCCAGTGGCAAACATGTTATCTCAAGCACGCTATGAGAATGAAGATGGGATGATGGATGAGGAGGAAGAAGATGACTTTCTTATGGCTGAAAATGATGTTGCAAGAGTGAATTTAGCAATGCAAGGTGTTGCTACAACATTAACAGAAGCTTGGACAACAAAGAGAAGACACTTTAGATGTTTTGCATCTTATGTAGAAGTGTTTTTGGAAGACAAATATGCAGGAGAGTGGCTAAGAATTGGTCAACATCTCAGTACATTAACAAAGAGAGATGAATGACCAGATGAGGAGTTTAAGAAGATCAAGAGGAAAGCCTATGGATTTTTCTTAAAAGATGGATACTTATGGAAACATGCTAAAAAGAAACAGGGTATGCCATTGCGAGTTTTGGGTGATAGAGCTTCACAAGTAACTATTATGCAAGAATTTCATGAAAGCTTATGGGATGGTCATAGAGGTGTTTGGGGTACTTTTGCAAAGATCAGAGAAAGATATTGGTGGCAAGGTATGTATAAGGATGTTTCTCACTTTGTGGAAACATGTACGACATGTCAAATGTATTCATCTGTGAGACATCGGGATGGACTGCAATCCACATATCCATTGTCTCTTCATTTTAAGTGGGTGGTGGATTTAGTCACGATTCCTACAGGTCTTTGGCAAATGAGATATCTTGTGCTTGCCCGTGAAGACTTGACTAATCAAGTGGAAGGGAGAGCTCTACGTACTAAGACAACAAATGTCGTATGTACTTTTCTCTTAGAAGATATCTTTTATCGGTATGGCTGTGTGGGAAAAATTGCAGCAAATAGGGGTGAGCTAGATGTAGATGAGGCTCATGATTTCTTTGCACGGTTTGGGATAAAGCTTGTTTAACATCAGCCTATAACCCTAAAGGAAATGGAAAAAGTGAAAGAGGTCACCCACCTATTGTGAAGGAATTGGCAAAAGCATGTGGAGAGAAGGTAAAAGAGTGGCCACGATTGCTCCCTTATGCTTTGTGGGCCGACAGAACAACTCATAGTGCTGTTACAGGATATATGCCTGCAAAATTGATGTATGGTCAAAAACCTATCATGCCGATAGAAGAGATGATAGTCACATGGAGTGTGTTACCTTGGGAGGAGGAGTTGAATCGAGAGGAGTTGTTGGCCTTACGCATTAGACAGTTGGAAAGAAAGTCAAAAGATATAGAGGTAGCAACTACAAAGTTAAGGGCAGCAAGGATACAGAACAAGAAACGGTTTGACAAAAGACATAGACTGAGACCAAGAACCATACAAGATGGGGATTGGGTATTGGTTTATGATAGCAGTTTAGATAACCAGCATAGTGCCATGCGTAAAGTTTCCAAAAAATGGTTTGGACCCTATGTGGTAAGACATGTGTTTGATAATGCTACTTATGCATTAAATGAGATGGATGGGACAGCCATCAAACTTCTAGTAGCAGGGAAAAGAATCAAATTATTCAAAAGGTGGGAATCTACTACCTATGAGTTTCCAGAATTGGATGAAAATAGTGGTCCTGATACAGGGGCTAGCCAGGAAGATATGGAAGATGAAGAAGTAAAGGATATGGTTGCAAAGGATGAGGAGGACTCAGAATCCGGTGACAACTAGGATTTTGGCACATACTGAAGGATGTGCAAGTTCAGAGGGGGTGGATGTCGTGATGTTATGAGAACACAGTGTGAAAATTTATGGAATGCATCATCATCCGACTTCTTTATTGATCTAGAGAGTCAATGTGATCTGAGCCATTAGTACTAGTGTGAGTTGCATGGATTATCCGAAGATACTAGATTTTTGGATAATTTTAGCCTATTTTTAATATTATTTATTGTAAAAATCCAAAAAAGTTAGGAAAAAGCTTCTAGATTAGGATGGCATGCAAAAAGCTAGTGGCTTTTTCAGCCAATTAGGGGATTTTCACAAGAGGGACAGATTGACGAAATCGGGCACGTCGCGATCGCTGTAAACAAGCTGAAAACTGCAGATTGAACTGAAAGAAGAAGAAGGAGTGATCTGGAGATCCGTGACCAGGTGTCCTGCGTTTTTACCCCCCTCGGAGCCAACAGAGCCATCAGATTTGGGTTCCGTGCAACAGAGAAGAAGCTGTAATTTTTATGCACATTTTGTTCTATGCAGAAGCTCCAGGAGATCTAATGCCTGGAGATTGCTTCTGAGTAGTGCAAAGACTCTAGATTCTTTCAATACATATTGTTTCAATTCATTGTGATTTGTCTTTGTAGTGTTTACCACTTGGGTATTCTTTATCTTCTCTTCCATCTCCTATCTCTACATCCTTCTACTTCTGATCCCCGATGGATTCAACCTTTCGACAAAAACCCCTCCGACACCGTGTCAGTGGACATAGGAGTACGACTGTGGAAGCATCCTGACCAAGGACTTATTATAAGTGACCCATCACTTGTAGGACCACTTGTAGATGTACTCATTATAGGTATATTTTCAGCATCACTAGTGCTAACTGATCCATCAATAGCCACTGCAATAGGATTACCATACCACAATGCCAACTCATCAAAAACAACATCTCTATTAATCAATGTCTCATGTGTCGATGGTACATAAAACTTGTAAGCTTTTCGGTCTTATGCATAACCAAGGAACGCACTTGACAACTTTAGGATCTAATTTCTTTCTCTTTTCATCAGGAACATGCGCATATGCAATGCTACCAAATACCTTCAAGTGTGAAATATCAGGTTTGTGACCATACAACCTCTCATATGGACTACATCAAGAATCCCTGCTGTAGGGATTATATTCAGCACATAGACAACAATTACTATTGCTTCAGCCTAATAACCATTTGGCAAACTCTTCTCATTCAACATAGCTCTTGTCGATTCCATCAGTACCATATTTTTCCTTTCTGCTACACCATTTTGCTACGGTCTATAGATGCAAGTTAACTGTCTTTTGATCCCATATTTAGCAAGGTACCTATCAAAGTAATTAGAGACATATTCTCCACCTCCATCTGATCTAAGACATGAAATTTTATAGCTCAACTCATTTTCAACATGCTTCTTGAAGTCCTTGAATGCATCAAACACATCATCCTTATGTTTCAGTATGTAAAGCCAGGTGTACTTGCTGAAATCATCAATGAAGGATACATAGTAACGAAAACCACCAAATGAAGCATTATGAGACGGATCCCATACATTCGAATGTACCAACTGCAAGGGTCGTGAACTATTCCGTACATGTCTCATAAATGGAAACCTTCCTTGCTTTCCAAACTAACATGCATCACATACATGTCCAAAGTCATGATACTCGAACTTAGGCTATCCAAGCACAATCTCCTTCTACTGCATAGATTTCAGCTTTTATACATTCGCATGGCCAATCCGCTTATGCCATATATCGACATCCCTTATAGCACCATCATCATGTGCAAACATGGCTGCTTTCAATTCTGGAATTGACGCATCAAGAGTAAACATTCTAGCATCTCTTTGGCCTCTAGCAATCAATTTGCAACCATTACCATATTCTTCAACAAAGCATCCATCTCTATCAAATCTCACCTGCTGTAGATTCTATTGTGCCATCTATCCAACTCAAAAGATTCTTGGTTATTGTAGATACATGTAGTATATCATGCAAGGTCTTTTTCTTGCCACTAGGCATCAATAAAGGTACGACTCCTTTATGCTGAATAGTATGCTGGGTGTCATCCCCAATACAAAGATATCCATGTGAATCTGCAAACATCTCATCAAACCATTCTCCATGGGGTGTCATATGATTTGAAGCCCCTGAATCAATGTACCATCTCTCATCTCCGTTGTTCTGCCTAGATGCATTCTTAGACACATGTTGTATAGAGCAAACAACCTGTTACCCTGATCATCAAGAACTCCGCTAGATGAAGCATAATTTCCATGCTGTCTACCCTTGGCTTTCATGTCAGCGTGCTTCTTATGACAATCTTTGGCTATATGCCCATATCTACCACAATAATGACAGTCCTTGTTCTTGTTGGACTAATCATTTGACTGCCAAGATCCTCCTCTGCCTCTAGGGAATCTCCCCCTGCCTCAAAAATCGCCAGATCCACGCTAGCCCTGTGTATTCATGCCATGCCAGGTGTTCTGCTATTGTTGTCCATAAGTGTTTCGAGTGTCTCCTTGACCTCAAAAAGAGCCATGGCCTCTGCCACCTCTTCCACTCTGACTAGAGTAAAGAATAGTGTCTTTGCTTTGAGATGTACTAGAACGTGTATTCAGCCCAAGCTTAACTTCCTCATGCAGCAACAAAGCAATCAACTCATCCCAATCAGGGGATTTAGCTCTCATAGAAATAGACATATCAAATGCTTTATACTCTTTGCCAAGTCCATTCAATGTCACTGCAATCATATCATCCTCAGGCACTGAAAATCCAATGGTGGCAAGTTGATCCACTATGTTCTTGATCTTTGTAGTGTAGGCTTGAATGCTTCTGCCATTCCTACACATGTTATTTAACTATTGCTTCAGCTGAATCTTTATTGCATGTGTTACATTTTCATAATTCTTCATGAGTATGTCCCATGCATCCTTTGGGGAACTGCATCTAGTAATTTGTATAACCATAGCATATGATATACATAAAGAAAACCAATGTAACACCTTTGGGGAACTGCATCTAGTAATTTGTATAACCATAGCATATGATATACATAAAGAAAACCAATGTAACACCTTTGGGGAACTGCATCTAGTAATTCTTCATGAGTATGTCCCATGCATCCTTTGGGGAACTGCATCTAGTAATTTGTATAACCATAGCATTTGATATACATAAAGAAAACCAATGTTACACCTTGCATGCTCTCTTAGTCCATAGCTTATGAGCCCTTTTCTGATAATTTGTCGGATTCCTTTCAGGCATTTTAGGTTCAGCATCATCTCTTGTACATAAGTCCCAATAACCTCTGCCAACCAAAAAATTCTTCATACGGAACTTCTGTAAAGCAAAATTCTTGTTGTCCAGCTTTTCTCCCACAATTTGAGTGATATTATCAATGCCTTGAGCATTTGCCATAGTTGCATCTTAGGTATTCAATGATGTATACAACCTGTAAGTACCTAATTTCCTTTCCTACAATTCAAGACCAAATTCTTGCAATTCAGGATAGTTTCCTACAGATCAGGACAATTTCCTGCAATTTAGAACAGTTTCATGCAATTCTGGATAGTTTCCTTGCAGAGATCAGGATAGTTTCTTGCAATGCAGGACAATTTCTTGCAAATCAAGACAATTTTTTGCAATTCAGGACAATTTTTTGCAATTAAAAAATTCCAGATCTAAATATTTTTCAACATAAAATCTCAATTCCAATGAATGACATCAAGTCCATATGATTTCCCAGCATATACTTATGCTTCAATGGTACTCCTGAACAAGTTTGAGAGCTCCAAGCTCATGTCAGAGGTGCATACATGCTGTAGGTTGTCTGTATACAGTAGAGCACCATTATTTCAAATCTGTAATCAATTCTTCAAGCTCCCATATGAGCTCTCAGTCAAGTAATGATGGTATCACCTGTTGTTTATTGTAGTAAACAGCTAGTCTACACAAGTCTATGATGAATATCTCAAAATCTGTGAGGAATTTGAAAAAACTTTCTTCTACAAAGTTGTAGATCACATCGAAACAGTCAAGATTAGTTGGCCATTTCTCCAAAATCCATTTATGTAGCAAGATATAGCTTCTTCAAAAGAATGGGTTGCAAGCACAGTCTCCTTTGTTGACGTTTTCTTCAGAACTGATGTCTTGATATCAAATGGCCACTGCTAAGCCTCCAGGCTTCAGGCATTCAGGCCCTGATACCATATTGGAAGAGAGGGAGAGAGATAGAGTGGAGTAGAAGATGAGCCTTAGCTCATCATTGTTCTTCTTTTATTATTCTTCCATCATACTACTGAAAGAGACTTACACACCTAGGTATGACTAACCAAGACTAAGTCACTGACTACATCGACTTATTAAATGTCACACACGTGTATAGTTGTATCCAGCTAATGTTGATCACACACATAAAGATAGACTGACTGAAGAGTAGTGGGAGCTTGATATTCTAACACCTTATAGAGTTCTTCCTTGTGGATCCCATTAATGAATACGGTAGAGACTGCTCTCTCATTGGGTCACTTAGCTATAGGTATCCTATTATAGAGACTCCTCACATGTGTGACGTAGTCTCACATGTCCTCTTTGTCTTTCTGGCAGACATTCATAAGCTTAACAATGAGGTTGTCAGAGTATCATGCCTTTGAGAATCTCTTGATAAAGAGATTCTTCAACTAGGTGAAGTCATTACATTCCGCATTGTCTAGACTGGTGAACTAAGTCCTCGTCCCTTGTCTCCTAAGCAAAGACCAAATGCTTGTGCTTGTTGAGTGGGGTCCATGAGTTTATTAGCCTTACATACCTGATCAAAGTGCTCGACAAAGTTGTAGGGGTCATTGTCAGCCTGGCATTTATCAAGTTGCTTTGCAACTATGGGTGTTTTTGTTTGGCTCCTAGCATTTGGGGTGACTTCCAACCCGGGTAGTAATGATGCGGCCAAGGCTACCACACTTTGCTCAATGCTAGTATTGTCCAACAATCTTTTTGTGAGTAACTCACTTACTGTAAGGTCAGCTTCTAGGGCTCTCTCCCTATTGCCATTACCTCCCATTCTATTCCTACCTGAGATGGCTAGGATCCTGTCAACCTCATTGAGCTCTCTCTCCTGATGCAACCTTTGAGCCCTTTGCTCCTGGCTATAACAAGTCACAATGCACTGCAATGCTATCCTTGCCAATCTCCTTTCTTCCTCAAGATCGTCTATGAGATCGGCTATTGGTCTCCCATGGTGCGCTATCCTCATCTTTGTTGGTCGTATTGTGTAACAAGTCATCGGATGTCATCTGGGTGCTCAACTATGTTAAGGACAAGGTCGAGGTCTAGACTATTTTCATTCGAGCTAATGCCTGTCATAGTAGTTGCCTCCTGACCCACTAGTGCATCTATGAGGTCAACTAAGCCGGCTAGAGACATATCCCTTATCTTGGTGAGCCTTTCCTTCTCTTGGTAATGTGATGGTTCAGTCCCCTTTATGTCTTTGTCCTTGTTTTTCTAGGTCCCTTATCTGATTCTTGGGGTTGTACTTCTACTGGTGGGTTCTTTTTTAGCTTAAACCCATTTAGTATGTTCCTTGTTAACCCAATAGTTTACAAATGTGCAACACTTATACACCAACAGTGTATCTCAATGTACACTGTGTGAATTCAAACTTTCCAGCTTTCACACGTGCTTAAATGCCTACACTCCAGAGTGCGACCTTTGATGAAGTCAACTACATCAATCAACTTCTTGTCCTTTATGCTTTTGGAGGGGCTTTGACTACTCCTAACTGTTGAAACTGGGTTCTCTATGGGTCGTGACAGGTGGTCTGTCGAGCAGCCAAGTGAGTCAACTTGGGTGTCTAATCAAGTAGCAGCCAATGGTCAGATCTCTCCCCTACGGACTACTAAGTTGAGATTCCTCTTTTTCTTTCTTTTTTTGGTAAATAGTCCTATGGTTTCATTTATAGGTTTGGGGTTGGTTGGGAGTAGGTCCTACAAGCCCCTAAAGATCAAAAATCAGTCAAAACATGGTTCTAGACAATTGGTCCAAGTCCGAGACTTGACCGTCCGAGTTGTGAATTCGGCCATTTGAGTGGACTTCTTAAAGGATTTAGCCATTTGAGTGGTTAGAGGGGTGCCCGTCTGAGCATCTAAGTGGTCATCTGAGTGGTCAAACTCAAACTTAGACAAGACATGCACGTTTGGTGAGCATCCAAGTGGTCATCCGAGGCCCCAAGTTGGCCATGTGAGGCCGAGTGGTCAAGTCTATCTGAGTCAGACGTCCAAGTAGGTCACTTAAGTGACTTGTATGTCTGAGCCCAGGTCACGACTCGGCTATTCAAAGCATGTGGTCACCATGGAGCGGCACTTGAAAACCCATCGAATGGCACAAATATGCTTTTTTATAACTTAATGCACACCATTTAATGTACCCAAGATTCTGGAACAATGCAACAATTAGCAACATAGGGACTCATAGCATACTTTGGAAGGGCTGAAAGCATTAAAGGCAAGAATCATTGGTGCAGCAACCTGTGGATCTATCACTCCCTCTCTCTCTCTCACTAGCTCTCTCCCAATCTCACTGAATGCAAATGAGCTCTCTCTCCCTCCCTTTTTCACCTTTTTTATTCTCTCTTTCTCCCTTTATACTCTATTTTCCTTCTTGGACATGAAAAAACTATTTTCTTTCTTCCCCTATTTCCTTATTTCTTGGTTATCCAGAGAGTTATCTTTCCTTCCTTTTCAAGTCTGATCAAAATGCACAACTCCTACTCTAACCAATGCACAAAAGGCTTCCTAAACCTAAACTAATCCACAAAAGGGATCGAATAGCCTCCAAATCCCTTGCTTCCTACCTAAAACCAAGTGCCATTTTGGATTCAAACTCCTACTTTGTCATTCTTTAGAGCACGCAAGCACTCAAAACTTGAATCCGTTGGTCCCGGCAATGGAACCAAAATGTGGAAGCTTCTTGCTCAACCCTGAAGACCCACAGACCGCTTATCACTCCAAGCGTTTCAAGCCGACTGCAATGGCTACCTCTCACATAGTTGTGTGCACTCTCATGCCTACGAGTGTAGTGAACTTTCCTTCATGCTCGATCAAGTTGCCTCTTCCCACAAACTCTTGAGTAGCTCCATGATCCATGGTGCAAGCTCAAGCAAGCTCGATCCCCAAGCTCTAAGCTCCATTGTCAGGCGCGGGACAAGAAAAGAAAAGAGAAGAGAAAAAGAAGAAGAGAGGAGAAGATGGAGAGCTTCTCCACCCCAATCCCTCACCCTCACACACTCACTCCCTCACACTCGCTCTCTCAAGCACAAGCAAGAGTAAGAAGAAGAAGAAGAAGAGAGCTAGTTTTGGTCACACACAAGAATGAGGTTTTTCATTCACTTTTTACCTTTTTATACATGCCATATTGCTCCTTGAGCGCTTATCCCTTTTTTACATGATCAACCATTTTAGCCTAGGTCCTTTGTCCTTATTCCTTCCTATTTACACAGTTCCTTCACCCATGCCTATCTACATTTACAAAGTGCATAGGAGGGAGCTTGGCGCTCTTTTACAAAATGAATTACAATGCGCCCAGTGCTTTCCTTGCTTGAATATTCAGTGCACTTATCATTGTGTGTTTCACTTTACATTTGAGGCTTTTCCTACATTTTTTCTGAGCTTGCCTTTCTCTTCCATTTTTTTCTCACTTTGGGGTTGTTTTTCATTTCTGATTTTTTGGGGCTTTTCCATCTTGAACTTTTGAAGGTGGTGTAATAATTGCACTACCCAATAGCTCTAAGGCAAGATTCCTTCCCTTTTTCTCCCTACATCCGACAAGTAGTACCAAAGGACGTGCTAGCCAAAGTCTACACCCCGTCTCTATGTGAATTCTGAGAACTCCATGAGCTGTACCAAAGCTAGGCCTTTGCAACATTGAAGCACGTATAGAAGGAACACATCCATCTACCATGAAACACCAACACAAATATAAGAACACCAACACAATCATTTAGAGAAATCATGAAATGAGAAAGATATCATATAATAGAAAATCACATGAATGGAGATACCATCAACCACTATCACCCTCATAAGAATAATGTGCTCCACAATGAATCTACTTGAAATCTCCAAATCCAAAAAGGGCGGATACCTCTCAATCTGTGAATGTGTAGTTCATGGGATGCACAAAAAAAAAACTAAAAGTGATCAAAATTAAAAATCAAGGCAATTAGTGAATGAAATTAGGAAGTATTAGGTATACTTCATGTTATTTAGGTAGACTATGATGGGACATGGGTATATCTTGAGATGAACTGCTCAAACATACTTGTTAAATGCATTTACTACATGAGAATGACCACTAGAATGCCATGGAAAAGATAGTTATAATCAATATAACTGTGAAAATTGAGGGTGTATGATTATAATAAAGAGATGTATACTTAATTAACATTTAATGCTTATGAAAAAATTCCCAAAATGGTGGTCAAAATCAGAACATAGTCAAATCAATGACTAATGCATGTGATTTAATAATGTGTGTATGTTATTTGCATGGCATATAGCCATGTGGCCATTTGTGTAGCATGGCAGAAACACATCTATAGTATGCAAATCATGTAATAATAGGAGAAATGGTGGCATTATACTAGTAGAGCACCTTACACTAGTGGAGAACTACATAGTTGGAGTAAATGGGACACATAAGGTGGTGCACAAATGCCCATAGATTGAGAATTGCAATAGCAAGAATCTAGGTAGATCCATGGTGGCTTTCATTGCTAGATATAGTTCTACATGTCAATGATTTTTAGAAGTAAAGTGAGGCAATAAGTACTTTATAGCCATATAAAAGATAACATAGAACAGTAACTAAGAAGATGTTGCGTTTAGTACAAAATAATTGGACAGTAGTAGGTCTAAAGGGAGAAATAGGCAACCACCCATTGTGACAGAGACAGAGGTGCCATCAAAGAGTAGCATTAGATGAAAAAGAGGAGAAACCAGTCCAGTCTATCATCACATCACTTGGTGATGTTCAACAGGAGGAGAAGCTAAAGGTGAGGGAGTTTTCCCAACTCCACTCACGTATGCTTCTCCTAAAGAGCACCCTAGGATGTGATTAGCTTTTTTTATAAAGGTAAAAATCCCTAAGATTTGAAAAGGGGGTTCCCCCCTTTTTTTAAAACCTAAGGTGTGAAGGTAACTTAGGAAGATAGGTTAAGCAAGATACAATAACCCATGTACAATTTAAAGAAAATGAAGACCTTGGAAAACAAAACGTATGTCTTGAGTCTCATAGCCCATCCATAGCATGTGTATTGGAAACCAAACCCCCGCATGAGAGAGAGAGAGAGAGAGAGAGAGAGAGAGAGAGAGAGAGAGAGAGAGAGAGAGAGAGAGAGAGAGAGAGAGAGAGAGAGAGAGAGAGAGAGAGAGAGAGAGAGAGAGGTGTGTGTGTGTGTGTGTGTGTGTGTGTGTGTGCGCGCTCTCTCTCTCTCTCTCTATCTCTAGGTGCGCATGCAACACACACACCCCTATGTTATTCTTGTTGATAAGATTATTGTATATATTTTATTTTTTCATTTAAATCTCAACATCATCATCCTAATATGGCTGCAAATGCGCATATATGTTGAAGGGAGCCCATGCGACAACTACATAGACTTTGGTTAAACTCTATAAGAGTTGGTCAAAGATACCATGCAAGACTTTGCACACAAATGTGTCGGTTTCATTTAGGTCTTGCTTCATATTGTCATCCAAATGAAAGTGATAGATTTGATCGAGTGTGTTCTTCGTAGCAATTATTCTCTCCATCCTAATATTGCAATGTTAGATACAGATATGCTAGCAAGTCAAGTGCAACCATTGTTACATATGGAGGACAGAATCTCACACGTTTCTAAAAGGCCACTTGCTAATGATCAAAGGTTGGCTAAACTACCAAGTTTGAACCTCCTAATGGTAAATCCATTTCACTTTTACGTGCTATGCTTGAGATGGAAATTCATCCAATGATATCTGTACTACACTTACATGATCTTAGACCTCATAGCCTTTCAAAAATGAATAAAGCATGTTCTCATTATGATGCAAAAATTTGGAGTTGCAAGTCAAAAATTGTTTGTGGGTTAACATTGGAAAAGTATTGTTGTCAAAATGGAATTGCCTTCCCTTCAATAACCACCAAAGTATTGTTGTCAAAATGGAATTGCCTTCCCTTCAATAACCACCAAAGCCTTCACGAATTTTGTTGCTTAATGAGCATCTATGCAATAAGGAGTTCAAGAAAAACATTCATGCATATAATGCTACCCTTGCTTTTGTATCTATGAGTGCCAAAATAGATGAGTCCCTACTTGTTGGATGAAGTGGCTATACCTTTCAAGTGCATATTTTGTTATCACATTGTATTGGTTCTCTAGTGTCTAATGCTTAATATCATCAAGGATAAGATTTGCCCAAGTATATGTGTATGATAATGAGAATGAGATTCAAAATAAAATGGATGTTATTCCAAATATTAATTTTGAAATCTTAGCTTTACTTCCAGCAATGACACATTCTCACAATGTTTGTACTCGTGCTTTTCATTCTTTGGCTAAGAGATTGCTTGAAAACCCTATAGTGGAGCTAAGAATGGCTATTGTAAAAGGTTGAGGTCCCTCGAGATAGTACTTCATGCCTATAGGTAATGAAGTTGCTATTATAATGCTTGTGCAAGGTGATGATGATATCTTCTAACATCATGACATAAAGATGTATACAAAGAGTGGTGTCCTTGCCTCTATATCCAACTTCTATAGAAGCTATATGCAATTGCTTTATGTTCTTTAATTCCCCAATGAAGAAAGTGGACGGTACATGAAACTCTTGTACACTATTGCAACCTTGGATGTCCTTCCAAAACAAGTGCTCACCAAAGAATGTGTCACACCGATGTAATATTATGCATTTCATATTCAAATTCAATCAGATACTATTATGTGCCTATTGTGGGGGGTGGATGATTGTTGCAATATTAATCAATTGATAATGATAGTGGTACAGAGAAATCTAGGTTGACCTAGCATTGTCATAATCATTCCAATTTGTGTGAGAAGGTTTATTTTGGCCTTATTGATATAGTTATTGCAATTGATAGTCATTGTGCTATTTCTAGTAGTGGCATGTACCACATGTCCTAGTTGTACCAAGATGTCATGGCAATTGTTCATAATAGAGGTAAACGTAACCGTTTTTTACATTTACATGCAATCCAAGATAGACATAGATTGAGGATGCTTTGCTACCTAGGCAAATGGTGCATGACAGACCAAATTTGACCACAACCTTCTATTGAAAACACAAAGACATGATGGATTCTATTTTAAGGAGAAATCTGTTTGGAAAAGTTGTAGGATACATGAGTGTGGTAGAGTTCAAAGCGTGGCTTACTGCACTCAAATACTTTGTTGATCCTGAAGGGTAATTTCAAGCTAAGGATTTTTATTGTCATTTCCAAGGGTGGCTATGAAGAGAGCGTGTGTTGCTCTTTGCCATTCTCCTCTTTAGAACCATACGTAGATATTTGCAGTTGTCTTAGAATTGCGAATGACAATGCATGTGTCAACATTAGGAATAAAAGCTTCATTACCTAGCTTCTTTCTCTTGGAAATGGTGATAATTGCTTGCATGGTGGTAACTATATTGTCATTCCATTGCATATGATTTTGCACAATACCACCATGGAAGATCTTATTTCACATGTCTACATGGATATCTTATTCACACAAAGCTTGGCAACTTTCTTTAGTGGTGGCTATGTTATTTCGGTGTCACATAACAAAGATGTTGATGCCTTGAATTTTGCAATCTTGTGCGAAATGCTTGGGTATGCCTACATGTACGAGCATGTTCTACAATGATTATTCCATAGCTGAGAGTGATGTTGATTCTTTCATTTACTCAATTGAGTATCTTAACTCTATTAATCTCGGAGGTGGTTCCCCCCCCAATTGTTTGATATTTAAGAAAAATACCCTTTGTTACACTCTTGGGGAAACTTAACCTTGCAATGGGTCTATGCAATGGTGCTAGGGGTTGGTATGCAAGCAATTCCATAGAAAAATGATGGAAGCTAAATTTATTATTGGTGATATAATTTTTGTTCCTAGAATTATATTTATTCCTATGTTAGTATGTCTTCTATTTGTAATGAGAAGAAGACAATTTCCCATTCAATTAGCATTTGCAATGATTATCAATAAGTCCCAAGGTTGACATTGAGCTACATGGGCTTGTACCTAAGGATTCTTGTATTTTTCCATGGTCAGTTATATGTTTCCATTCTAAAGTGGCATAGATTCCTATTCAAGCTGCCCAGGTTTGGAGTGCCCGGGCACCTACCACATAGGTTAGGAGGTAGGTTTGGGAGACGTTTCAATCTGAAAGTAGCATAGATTCCTAAAGTTGCCAAGTTTGAAGTGCCCTTTGCACTTGCGATGTAGGGTAGGAGGTAGGCTTGGTAGATGTAAGTAGTTTAGATGTACAATTTCAAGTTTTTATCAAAGTCAGCTTATAAACATTTCTCTATCGCCATGAATACAAGTTTCCATAACTTATCCTTAATGATGGAAGGAAATTTTGCTTATGATTATCATCTTAAGCTATTGAAAATTTTGTTTTGTATGTAAAATAATGTAAGAAATACGGAGAGCAATAGACTCACAATCCAAACAAGATAGATACATCATAGCACGAAAGAGCAATGAAACCCCGAGCTCATCATTTGCACACCAATAGTTTGACATGCTTCTTTGCTTATTGATTGTATCAAAATTCATACATGAGTAAATGTGAGCATAATATATAATATCATCAGCTTGTTTTGAAGATCAAGATCAATAGATAATGATTTAATCTCTCTACTAAGCTATGTTGTAAACCTACTTGATAAAAATATGGAATGTGTTAGGCATAGTGTACAATTAAAACCAAACAAATAAATATTTGGATGAATACATTTGTACAAGACAATGTACAATATTGATAGTCAGAAATAGTTAGATGAAAATATTCGAGCAGTATTTTTGTCTAAACAATATCGATAGTTTTAAATAATCAAAATAAGTCCACTACTTTTAGCGACTAATTAAGATTTACAACGACATGCAGATATGCGTAGCAGGCATTTTGCCATTTATTATGCTCTTATTACTTGCTCCGACGATGGCACACGGAAGGCCCGATGACGGAGCTAGGCACGCACCGCCTGCTGCTCGACGTTCCAGCGGGGGGGCATTGAGGCTTATGCTGGCGGGCCTTATCCTCGGCTACTCTCTGTCTCGCCTCGCCCTTCTCCTCCCCAAGCTCTTCTCCTGATCGACAATCATTTCTTCCCCGGTATGCTGTTGCTGTCGTCTCTATGATACAAAGCTTTATGTCTGTCAAGATCTTTATTAGTTTATGATGCGATCACTACTGAAGATTTACAGATCACAAGAAATGGGGTTATGCATGAATGCGTTAATTTACAGAGTCGGTTAGTTGACAGGGCTTGTGTCTATTTGCTGCCTTTCCAGCATCTTGCGTTTCGTTACAGCTGCAAGACATTATCATATTAGGGCTTGTGTCTATTTGCTGCCTTTCCAGCATCTTGCGTTTCGTTACAGCTGCAAGACATTATCATATTAACGACTCTTGATCTACTAGTGTTACACCTTTCGTGAACTGAATCCAGATCCCCATGGCTTCATGAGTTGTTATCAGTCTTGCACACTCTAATGCAGTTGGCCACGCAGTATTTGCACCTAGGACATGTACCTTTGTCTTGCATCAATCAAGAGACTCAGGAATTTATACGAAGCCACAGTTTTAGCCAGAGTAGGGAGGCCTCAGAATTGGGAACAAGTATCGCTTATTTGGCAGTCAACAATTCGCCACAAGTGGGACCACAATATTGTTTTTTCAGTTTGCTGTCATAGGTCTTTCCAGGCCTACATTTACCATCAACAGCAGTTCACATGGCAGCTACGCATTTTTTGTGACCAAGGGTCTATAGTTCGATGGGTTTTTGCCATTTCCATTAAGGATAATTGCCTTTTGTAGATGTGACTAGTTTCACATCAGCCATGAAATAAAGCTTGAAACTAGAGAAGGGTGAGCAATGGATAGAGCCAGGTTTCACCTGCCAGCCAATGCTAAAATGAATCTCAGGCTGTAGACTTCTTCCTCGAAGAGCTAGACTTGCACTCTCGTTTAGTCCTCACTTAGAAGCATGGCTCTTCGCCATGTGATATCCAACCTTCACCTTAATAAATTAACCCTCTCAACTTTTGATTATATTCGAATTAAGATCCCACTAGAGAGTGTGCTCAACATGGCCTTCAAAATCCCTTTCAAGTTTTTGTTGGCCTTCAAATGTATCAGCATTCTTTTCAATTCCAATGCCACGAGTGTTGCAGTCTCTATTAGGGAAGTATGTTTGCTTCAATGGCATCCTATAAATCCAACATGGATAGGGACTTTGGGTACACATGATAGATGTGCTGTGGAAGAATAAGCTCAATGTAAGTAATAGAAGTGCATGGAGTAGATAAGCTTTTTGGGATACATCATCTTTGTGTGTATCTTTAGAATTTATTGGGAGAAAGTGAACAGTGAGCTTTTGCCACAAGGGTGAGTAGAAGATGCTCTTGGGATTAACAATGCACTTTTCAACATTTGAAAAGTTAAAGGAAAAGATGACGTCAGATCGTGTAGTTGCGTTGCTTGAGCTAAGGAAGTCATTCATTGTTTAGTGTGATGCATGTGAGAATAGCATAGGGGCTGTTTTAATACAAGATGTCCAAGTTACAGCATATGAGAGTTATGTTCTCCATGGTGCAAAAAGAAATTTGCAGGTTTATGAGAAAGAATTGTTTGTTGTAATTGATACACCTTCTACGTGGAAACACAATCTTTTAGGGGATGATTTCATAGTGCAAGCAGACCATCAAACATTGCGCTATTTCTTGATTGACTAAGTTGTTTGAGAAGCATATGAGATGGGCAAACTTTTTATCTATGTTTCATTTTTAGATTGTGCATATAGATGGGAAAAAGAATATGATGGCCGATTCATTGCACGTAAGCCTCAGACTTCGGTTGTCGCTATTATATATTACACTGATTTGGGTGCCATGAAAGATTGGTACGTTGTTGATTCGTACTTTGCAAATGCATAATCAGCTTCACAATGGCTAGAGGCATGAGTACTTTGTACTTAGAGATGGTTTTCTAATGATGCATGGACAATTGTGTATAACAAAGTAGTTGAGGCCGAAAGTGATCACTAAGAGTCATGTTCCTTATGCAAAGCATAGAGAGATTGATGCTATAGTTAAAGTAGTGGAGCATTCCTTTAGTAGCCTTATTTGAGACATGAGGTTGAGCAGTTTGTTAGGACATGTATCATACATCAGAAAGTGAAATATGATAGGTAAAATATGTTGGGTTTATTGGAGTCCTTGTCTATTGTAAATAGGCCTTGGTAAAGCATTGGTATGGACTTTATCTTTGAGTTTTCTAGGACACCTACAAGGAATAATGGGATATGTGTAAGGTTAGGGTTCAACAATACGCGCACACTCATAGTGAACAAGTGAACAACAAGAGAGGAGAGTGCTAGAAAGTCACATCCACTATGTGAGAATGAATGAAAGTACAATCCCTAAGGTACTAAGTGCTAGCACTGCTCATAGAATTGGCAAATTCTAACTTCCCCTTACAGTGCCAATATGGTAATTTACAGGAATGATTAATCACTAAAGGGTAGTAAGTTTAAGGACTTGCAAAAAGTCTCAAACTTCTCACGAGGTAGTGTCTTGGGGAAAATATCTACAACATTTCCTGTGTAGGAACATATATCAAGCTGATCTTTCTTGCATAGCATCTTTCTTTGACATAATGGTAATGCACCTCAATATGTTTTGTGCCATTGCAATAACACTGTGATTGTCAGAAAGAATGGGTGTAGGACCATCCGATGGTAAATGTAGATCAACCACCAATTTGTGCAACCATACACATTTCATTGCTGCCGTGAATGCTATCCTGTACTTAGCCTCATAGGACGAGATAGCCATTGTAGGTTGTATCTTGCTTATCCATGAAATGCATGAATGGCCTAGAAAAAAACACAGTCCACTAGTAGATTGCCTAGTGTTTGCATCACCAACCCAATTTGAATTACTGTAAGCTTGTAATTGCAAGTCTCTCACCCTGGGAAATAATAATGCATGTGAGTGAGTACCTTGCAAGTATCCGAAGATCCACTTAACAGCTTGCCAATGTATAGTCCATGGGCTATGCATATACGTGCTCACTTGAGATATTGTATATTGAATATCAAGGCGTGTGTTGCGAAGATAGATAAATAAGATAGCCAATAGCCTGGCTGTAAATTGCAATATCAGACATCTCTTCCCCATCATGCATAGACAGCTTTAAGCCTGGCTCCATAAGAGTGCACATAGGTTTGCAATCTTGCATATTAAACCTATGTAACAACTTATCCACATATTATGACTGTGACATGATGATACCGTACTGTTTTTGGGTGAACTGAGTCCCCAAATAATAGTATAGACAGGCCATATCTGACATAGCAAATGCATGTTTTAATTCAGCCTTGAAATCTGCAATTTTTGCTTCTAAAGGTCCAGTGAGTAGCATGCCATTTACATAAAGAATGATAATCAGCAAGTCCCCCCTTCATTCTTAATGTATAGAGTGGGAACAATTGGATTGTTTTTGAATCCTTTGCTGGTGAAATATGCATTGATTTTAGAGTACCATGTACAAGGAGCTTGTTTGAGACCATAAAGAGCTTTGTTTAGCTTGTATACCATGTGCTCTTTCCCCTTAATCACAAACCTTGGAGATTGTGACACATAAATATCCTCATGCAAATCCCCATTTAAGAACGTTGTCTTAATGTCCAACTGATATACCTTCCAACCATAATTTGCAGCCATAGCAATCATATCTCACTATACTCATATGGGATGTAGGAGCAAAAGTCTCTTTATAATCTATGCCCTTCTTCTGTAGACTGTGCATAGTCTTTTGCTATGATAATTGCAAGTCAGAAATGCATAGTCCTCCTCCACGAAGTTGGTTGAAGCATCACCATCAGTAGCTTTGCTGGTTGATGTCTCTTGGACAGCCAAGTTGGAGTTTTTTTTCTTCTCTTTGGCTAAACTCTTACAACATTCATCAATATGGTGACTTGGCTTCTTGCAATAATGATATTTTCCATTCTTTTAGACTTGTCTATGTCTTGGACATCCTTATTTGATGGCTGTCTAGCATCACCATTTACTGATTTTTTGCATTTTGCTTGACTTTTCCTTTGCCTTTGAATTTGGAAGGCATAGCCACATCTCTTGAACGCAATGCAACATTCTTTTGAGTTTATTCCTATTGCAACAAGAGGCCTTCCAACTCTACAAATATAAGAAGTTGCTCTCTCTCTCTCTCTCTCTCTCTCCCCCCCCCCCCCCCCCCCCCCCCCCCCGCTTCCTTTCAAAGACAACATAAAAATAGGTGTGGAAACCAAGGTACGACTCAGGAAGAGAGTTCAGTGTGATGTTTACCAATTCAACGTCCTGAATGATTTCATCCACATTGACTAGCTGCTTATGCAAATCCTGTTTGTGAGTAAGGTGATCTGTCATGTTATCACCCTCATTCATGTTCACATTGGCCAACTCTCTACGAGGATAAGATATTTTGGCCTCGTTATGTGCTGCAAACATATGCTAAGTACATTCCATGCTGATTTTGAGTTCTTACAAGATCGGATGTGTGGAATGATCAATCTTTTCATTGCCAAGGTAATCAAAGAAAGTGCATGTGCATCTTCTGAGTCCCATCTCCTTTGATCCTCAGTAGGAGGGGGAGGAGGGGTAGTAGCATTAGCAGCCTGTCCTGTAGCGTTATGTTGAGGTGTTTGAAATGCAAGACCTCCTGGTCACTGCAAATCACGTGTAACATAGTTTTGCAAGTCCTTTGCTACAAGAAGATTGCGGACCATAAAACTCCACAATGGATAGTTTGATCCATCAAGTTTGTCCTCCGGAGTGAGGGCAGCAAGGATGTTTCTCTGATCATTAGTTCCTTGATATGCCATGCTGTTAGTGACAAAAATCTGCAGCCAAATACTTCTTTGCTGAAGTATAGTTTGTACTCCTCAGAGTACCAAAAATCCCCTCGGGATTATGCACCAAGTACCAAACTGTGAGACACTTGCCAAAGTGTGCCCTATTCGACCCAAATCAGCACTCAGCCAAGAAATAACAACAATGCACTGGTGATGCCACCATTGTGGATATGACACTAAGTTATAGCATGCTCGGTTTGGCCATCTTAATTATGGCGGTTTGCTTCCCCTAAAAAGCAAAAATATGGTGCTCGATCTTCCTCTGTTTGAATGCACCTACTCACAATGTATGTGAAAGCTGTGTACTTGGAAAAATGCATTATGCCTTTTTTCCCAAAGGTTCAGCTATACAAGCTAATCAAAATTTACAGCTTGTGCATAATGATATTTGTGGAACCATGTGTGTCAAATCCATCGAAAGATACTTGTACTTTGTTACCTTCATTGATGACATGACTCGTCATTGTTGGACATGTGCTTTGAAGCACAAACTTGAAGTGTTTGCATGCTTTAAAACATTCTTGGCCTTGGCTGAAAATGGTAGTGGATGCAAGCTGATTACACTATGTACCGATCAAGACGGGAGATACATGTCACGGAATTTCTACTCCTTGGCTGAAAGGGGCATTATCCATTAGTGTACTACACCTTATACACCTCAACATAATGGTGTGGTTGAAACAAAAAATTGCACTTTGATGGAAATGGCACATTGTATGTTGTCACACAATAAGCTGCTCCCAAAGTTTTGACTTGATGCTATCATGCGTGCAATGTATGTGGTGAATCGCAACCCAACTGAAGCATTTGTTGAATGTACGCCTTATTAGGCTTGGAATAGCTGGAAACCAATGGTGTCACATATTTGTGTCTTTGGCTGTTTGGCATATACTTTGATGCCACAATCACAAAGACATAAACTTGAAGACAAGGCTATCAAATGCATTTTGTTGGTTACTGTGCAAAAAGTGAAGGGTACCACTTGTAGCACCCTTCCACCAACAATATTTTTGTTAGAAGAGATGTGATATTTGTTGAAAATGCTGGTTAGCCCTTCATGGATAATAAAATCAACCCAATGTGGGGCCTATGGACACGTGTGGCAGTTTATTACCTTTATTTCAGCAAAGTGAACCTAATTTTGGTCAATTTCAGCAACCTATTGAGGGTTTACAGCAGCAAACACATGTGAATAGCAGCTTGATTTTCAGCCCATTGATCAAGGCATTGTTGTGAAGTGGCCAATGAGAGGGCTGCTATTCGGGAAGCTAAGACAGTCCCTAGATAGCTATTAAATACATTACGGGATAGCAAACAGGCACTTTCTCTTCTCGATAGAACTAGAGGAGCCACTTGCACAGGCACTTGTAGCTATTGCATGAAATGAAGAACTCGTTTCTCTACATGATGCTTTACAAAACGAACGTTAGATGGCAGCTATGCAATCAAAGTTAAAGTCTATTGAACAAAATGACACATGGGAGTTATGTGACTTGCCTACTAGCAAGTGTGCTATAGGCACTAAGTGGGTTTACAAATTAAAATGCAGATTTGATGGTAGCATTGATCACTACAAGGCACATCTTGTTGCCAAAGGGTATACCCAACAACATGAGATTGATTATGATGAGACATTTTGCACCCACTTTACATATGACGAACATTTGCAATGTCATTGCTTTGGCTGCTCATTATGATTGGCGTGTGCATCAATTGGAAATGAAGACTGCTTTTCTAAATGGTGATCTTCATGAGGAGGCTTATGTCATTGGCAGTAGCATTATGGGCTTTCCATTAACGGATGTGATCAAGGTAAGCTAATTAAAGGTTTAGCATAGGCCTTAGACAAGGTCCCAAAGTCCCTGAGATTCAAGCACTTGTTGTATGAAGTTCGATCAAGTGGTGAAATTCGACCCATTAAAACGAGTTTTATCCGTGAAGGCATTCTTGGTCGTTGCAACAAGAGTGGTAGTGCTAGGAGATAGATAAGGTGTGTAATGAGGGTAGGGTGGATAGGGTGGTGGGGGAGTGGAGTATACTTCGGAATTAATCCTAGAGTGCCCACCATGCATGTGGGAAGTGTGCATAGTGGATCTAAATATAGACATAGATTGACTAGGCATGGGCATGGTAACTGCATGAGGAGCCCATGGATGAGGGATAGAGACATGTGGAGCAAAGGATGAGAATCCATGCGTAGGAGTGACCTGTGGCAAGTGTGGTGACTCACCATAAGTAAAGGATAGAAATTCCTACGTCTGAGAGGTCAAATGATATGTATGATTGGGGGTAGTGAGGGGGATGCCCATCATAGTTGTCCCAGTGGGAAATGATGTACTCACTAGTAGAAAGGTGGAGGGAATTGTGTTAAAGGGTGGCATTTCCCATAATGAAGTCCTATGGTGCAAAGATTGGAGGATAAGTGGAGGGTACAATGTTAAAGGGTGGCATTTTCTATAACAAAGCCCCATGGTGCAAAGTGTCTGGAAGGTAAGTGGATAATATAGTGTTAAAGGGTGGCATGCCCTATGATGTGAAGTGATAGAAAAGGGGGAGTATAGAATGGAGAATGAGAATGTGCTAGGAGTGGAAACAGAGATTCCAACTCCCACTGTGGATGATGCAGACGTGGAGTGTAATCCAAGGTTTTGGAATGAAGAAGAGAGAAAATTGAGGTGTGGTCTAGAAGAGGGTGAGATGGGAGGGATTTGAGAAGAGTGGTTTACATGCTCAAATGAAGTAGAAGATATATATATACTTCATGAAGGATATCTGCTTCGAGAGCCCCCTCTATTGAGGTTTACATATAGAAAATCATGCGGATCTTGCACACCAAAAGGAGAAACAGGAGAGGGTTTTGATTCATACGACTCAAAGGGGTTGTATGAATCTAACATTGGGCTTGATTGAGATGAAGAAGATGGGTTGCCAATTGCCCCAAATGTTGTATGTCCTCCATGATCAGAGAGATAGCTAGCCTCACCAACTGGTTTGGATGGAGTAGCAAAGCTAGTTGGAGCATAGTGACAGGAAACGGCCGGAACGGCCCCCCGGCACGTGGAATCGCCGTCCTCGGAATGTATCCGTCATGGACCGCGTTTCCAAATGATGGAACGTTCCTTGTCCCGTTTCAGACAGGGAACGCCACGTGGCAAAACTTACCTGCGCCCGGTCGCGTCCTGCTCCCGCCTGCATCCTGCCCCCAGCCACCTTCATTCTCTTCCTTCTTCTTCTTTCTCTTCTTTCTCCTCCCACCTCCAACCTCTTCCTTCTCTTCCTTCTTCTTCTTTCTCTTCTTTCTCTTTCTTCTCTTCCTTCTCTAGGTTTGGCGTTCCCGTTCCTACTTACTTCATGAATTTTGATTTTTTAAATGCCGTTCCTGTTCCCACGTTCCCGTTCCCTAGGTTTGGCGTTCCCGTCCCCGTCCCCATCCCCGTTCCCCGTTCCCGTTCCCCGTTTCATGTTTCTATGAGTTGGAGAGATGTAAGTTTAACTATATGTGATGTGCAAGTACTCTTCAAACTCCCCTGTCATGAGATTGAAATATGAAATAGGAGAAAACAAAGAAGGTGAAGGTGGGGTGCCATCTTCCTCGCTGAGTCCATAATGTCTCTTTAAGGCCTCTAGTGATGGAGAAGCCTGATAAGGGCTCATGTGGTCCCGAGACAAAGGTGTCTGAGACATTGTGATTCTATTACAAGTCGTTTGTGTGCCTTGCCCAAAACCAAGCCTCCACAATATTTGTAGGATACACTTTTCAAGAGCATCGGTTGTGATACCATGTGAAGAGAACTATGGAGTAGCTGATAGGGTTTGCACTGAGGAAACACAGTGTATAACCCCCACAGAAATACAACAATACAGACACAGATGTGAAAAACTCAAATCTTGAAAGCAAAACTCAAAACTCAAACACATGAACAAACACAACCAGTAGGAGTGAGAAAGAGAACAACTCTAAAGTAAATGAATACTGTAAATAAATGTAAGAGTGTACAAAGTGCCCAAGGGTAGAGTACTAGTGTTGAAGAGTGATGACCATTGGAGACAAATCCCAAGTACTATAGCTAGTAGTTGAAGCGAGAAAAATTGTCAAATATAGATGCCAGAAGCTATTGGAACACCCTCTGGAATACTTGACGACAATAGTATAGATTTTGCAGGAGGTAGGCAGCACCAGAAAGCTGCAAATGCAAGTTGGGGAGGAGTCGCTTACTGATGTGGAAGATCAGCCCATTGTTGCATGGGATAGATGATGTCCAATGCAAGGAGTAGAGGGTTGCTAGAAGGCATAGTAGACTGGTGCTTGTTTGATGGAGCATCAAATGCAAGCAACAAAAGAATGTTTGAACGCTAGCAATGGCTGAAATTGCCAAACGCAGCAGTGATGGAGGTGCCGAACAAAGGGTACGATAGCAGTGGAAGAAGTTACTAGCATGGAGCACTTGCAGATGGAGTGGCAGCAGTTGCGGAGGTTGGATAGCCATCAGAAAATCCGCACAAGGGATCATGGCTGAATGGGGAGAGGTTGTCTATTTATAGATGTGGATGGATGCTCCCAAATTGGGGTTTCATAGAAACTCTCTTGAATTGCGTCTCATTTTAGGGTTTCTCATTAAATAAGCATGTTTTGGAGCTGTTTAAGAGGCTAATCAGCATGTAATGCATATTTTAGGTTGACAAGAGGCAATAGATACTAGATTGACCCGTGGATACACAACACTAGGTGGTTTGGAGAGGATGTGCTTACAGGTGCAGTTCCAAGAACCTTGCGCAAAGTTCTAGCTCTTCGATACACCAGTCACATTCAGACTACTTTATGAAGTATGGATATGGGGGACTCAGTCTTGACCACCATAGTAAATTAGGTGATGAATGGAGGACGATGAAGAGAGCACTATGTTGGAAAACGATAGCCAACCATGGAGGAGAGAAAAGATAGACAATGAGAGTGTGCTAAAGCAAAAGAGTAGAGTATACTTGCTGAACTGAAAGAATGAGAATGAAAGGTACAAGATAGATCTAAGGTAGACCTAGCTCTTAACTTAAATAGAGTTAACTGACTCTAACTTTAACTCTAAGAGTGGTGACACAACTTATAACTTTAGTTGTGTTTACACTAAGAAATGAAAAAGAACTAAAGACTAAAACATTGGGCATTGCCCATAGAATTGGCAAATTCTAACACCCCCTTGTAGTGCCAATGTGGTAAAGTACAATAATGATCAATCATCAAAGGATAGAAGTTTAAAGACTTGCGAAAAGCCTCAAACTTCTCACAAGGTAATGCCTTAGTGAAAATGTCTGTAACATTTTCCTATTTAGGAACATATATCAAGTTGATCTCTCTTGCAAGCATGAAACACAGGTTTGTGCAACTGCAATAGCACTTTGATTGTTAAAAAGAATGGGTGTAGGATCCTCCAATGCTAAATGTCATGGGTGGCTGGCATTTGAAACTGATCATGTGAAAATGCAGCATTTTTAGCAAATATGACATCTCTACTGACAAAAAGCCCTTGCTTTTTGAAATGTAGCTAGTAAATATGCATTTTACAGCCTGGTCATCAAGCTTCCCATGAAGCTCTTTCAAAACATGTACACGGGCTATGCAACCAAACACCCAAAAGTAGTCAACCTTGGGTTTCTTGCCATGCCAAGCTTCAAATGGGGTGATCGTTTTTAGTGCCCTTAGTGGGTGTACGATTCAACATATGATTTGCACACTGAAGGCCTTTAAAAAAAAATTTATCACCCAGGCAGCCCCTTGCTTTTGAGCATATAACAAGTCATCTCCATAAGAGTGTGATTCTTCCTTTCAACAACACCATTTTACTAACGAGTCATTCTAATAGTGGCTTGATAAGTAATGCCATGGTCAAGCAAATATGTCTCAAAAGCACGAGACATGTACTCCCTCCTCTATCTATATGAAGTGTTTGCACTTTCAGCCTCAAGCTTTGCAACAAGATGTTTAAATGCATAAATACATCAGATTTTGCTTTCAGCCCATATACCCATTGTATACCGAGAGTAGTCATCAATAAATGTAACAAAGTAAAGATGACCTCCAAGTGCATATATCCTCATGGAACCACAAACATTAGAGTGAAGAAGCTGCAATTTTTGGACAATACTCATTGTACCATCCTTTTTGAAGGAAAATCTATGCATCTTGCCTAAAATACATCCCTTACATGCCCCTTACATGCATGAGGAGGTGGAGTCTCCATTGTAGGTAGACATCTTTGAAGGATCATCAAACTCCCAAACCTAATATGTCCATAGCTTCGCATTTTGCATAGCAGGTAATAGAGTAGTGATTGCCAGAGTATCATGAGACTGTGCATCATAGGTATCCAACAAAAACAAACCCTTATGTAGGGTCCCAGACAGCCTAAGTGCATAATCCATCTCCTTGTCTTTGAGAATGCATTTGTCATCCTCAAAGATGACTTGAAAGCCATGCTTGTTAAAAGTAGAGATAGACAACAAGTTCGATAAAAAAGGCACAAAGAAGACATCTAGAAGCATGAAGTCTAAACCATTTGTAGCAGTAATAGTGATTGTCCCAATGCCACAAACATCATAATTGCTGCTGTTCGCACATGTAATACGCTTTTCAACAAGGGTTGAATGCAAAGAGGAAAACAAACACTTTCTCCAAGTGATGTGCTTTGAAGCTCCACTATCAAAATATCAAGTTTGTCGCGTTTTGGCAGCATTAAATGCTATATCAGCCATTGAGAAATCAAAACTGCAAGTCAGAAATGCATAGTTCTCTCCACAAACTTGAAGTATCACCATCAGTAGATTTGTTGATTGATGCCTCTTGGATAGCCAAATTGGAGTCCTTTTTCTTCTCTTTGCCTAATCTCTTACAACATTCATCAATATAATGACTTGACTTCTTGCAATAATGACATTTTCCATTCTTTTTAAACTTTTATTTATCTTGGACAGCCTTATTTGATGGCTGTCTAGCATCACTCTTTTGCTGATTTTTTGCATTTTGCTTGACTTTTCCTTTGCCTTTGAACTTGGAAAGCATAGCCACATCTCTTGAATGCAATGCAACATTCTTCCGAGTTTGTTCCTTGTGCAATAAGAGGCCTTTCAACTCTACAAATGTAAGGGGCTGTTGCTCCCCTCTCAAAGACATCATCAAAAGAGGTATGGAAGCCAATGTACGACTCTAGAAGAGAGTTCAGTGTGA
Organism: Lygodium microphyllum; assembly: GCF_053477565.2. NCBI lineage: Eukaryota > Viridiplantae > Streptophyta > Polypodiopsida > Schizaeales > Lygodiaceae > Lygodium > Lygodium microphyllum. Next base: position 131,836,955 of record NC_141148.1, read on the forward strand.
TGTTTACCAATTCAGCATCTTGAATGATTTCATCCACATCGAGTACTACTTGTGCAAATCTTGTATGTGAGTAAGGTGATCTGTCATGCTATCACCCTTGTCCATGTTCACATTGGTCAAGTCTCTACTGAGATAAGATATTTTGGCCTCGTTATGCGCTGCAAACATACGCCAAGTACATCCCATGCTGATTTTTAGGTCTTACAAGGACTGGATGTGTGGAATAATCGATCTTTTTATTGACAAGGCAATCAAAGAAAGTGCATGTGCATCTTTTGAGTCCCATCTTCTTTGATCCTCAGTAGGAGGGGGAGGAGGGGAAGTAGCACTAGTAGCCTGTCCTCTAGTGTTATGCTGAGGTGTTTGAAGTGCAAGACCTCTTGGTCGTTGCAAATCATGTGTAACATAGTCCCGCAAGTCCTTTGCTACAAGAAGGTTAGGGACCATAAAACTCCACAACGGGTAGTTTAATCCATCAAGTTTGTCCTCTGAAGTGAGGACACCAAGGATGTTTCTTTGATCATAAGTCCCTGGATATGCCATGCTATCAGCGATAGTAAAAAATTTGCAGCCAAATACCTCTCTACTAAAGTATAGATTATACTCCTCAGAGTACCAATAATCCCCTTCGGATTATGCACCAAGTACCAAACTGTCACATAGATGCCGAAGTGTGTCCAATTTGACACAAATCAGGACTCAGCCAAGAAATAATACCAATGCATTGCTGTACCACACTTGCCTCATAATGTGTGCCCTCAAAAGTACAAATGCAGCAACCTAATTCTGATTCTTACAAAAATTTACTGAATTTTCTTAAAATTTTCTGTTCAATTTGATTGTAACAGCAATTAAATGTTGTTGTATTGCTTGTTTGTTGCCTTGGAAGGCATGTTGGGCAAAAGCCCCAAATTTCTTCCTAAACTTTTAAAGAAATTGAAGAAATTTGTACCTTACAGCTTGAATATTTGCAGCAATGTCACCTCGGGGTGCGTGGCAACAGCAAACAATAGCTGGAATTTGCCTTGTGATGCCTACCGAAGCCTCTAGAACAAAAAGCTCCAAATTTCTCGCGCAAATGTCAATGAAATTGTGCAATGTTGGCGTTTCCAATGAAGATTCACACATGGAATTGCAAATTGGGCAAAAGCCCCAAAATTTTTTGGCGGCAATGTGAAGGAAATTGTGAAATTTCTTTGAATTGGTTGTCAATTTGAGCTTCGGGAGCTTCGGGAGCAAAAATTGATAGAAATCCCAACTTTTGGGTGGTGCAAGCTGAGATTCGGAAAGGGATGGCCAAAATGGATGGGAAATTGTAGAAATTTCGAAAAAACCCCAAATCTAAAAATTAGGGTTTTTGCACTTTTTAGGGTTTGCAGAAAATTGCAAGCAAGGCTGAGAATATGGCGGGTAGAGGTGAGAAAATAATGGGCAGGGTTGAAAACAACAGCAATTCCTCCGAAACGGTTGCTCCTCGCGCTGCATGTAGGCTGCATACTTGATTGCGCGTAGGGCTGCGCGCAGGCTGAAATCAACAGCAGCTTGTCCTTCTCTTCCTCGGGCAGAGAGTTGCCTGACAGCAACAGGATCTTAGGTGGGGCGGCATCGGCTAACGGTAGCTGAACTGAATCCACATGTAGAACTTGCTCTTATACCAAATGTTGGAAAATGACAGCCAATGATGGAGGAGAGAAAAGAGAGACAATGAGAGTGTGCTGAAGCAAAAGAGAGTAGTGTACTCGTTGAACTGAAAGAATGAGAATGAAAGGTACAAGATAGGTCTAAGATAGACCTAGCTCTAACTCAACTAGAGCTGATTGACTCTAACTCTTAACTCTAAGAGTGGTGACACAACTTATAACTTTAGTTGTGTTCATACTAAGAACTTAAAAAGAACTAAAGACCAAAACATTGGGCACTGCCCATAGGATTGGCAAATTCTAACACACTAGTGTCCATGATATCCAAGATGATTAGATGTAAGGCCTCAATTCCACATGAGATTGTTAGAGTTGAGCTAGCGGCTAGACCAATTGTGGTAGAGGCCCTCATCCGGTCGGTCATACATAGCCTATGGGATTGACCGAGACATAGATATGCATGGTTGGCTTTTGAGTCCTCTAGGCAGCTTGCCAGAGAGGGTGATACTTCATGTTGGTATGCATAGATGTCAGCCTGGTTTGGGTTACATGGCTTTAGCATGGACAGGTTACCCCCTTTCCAATACTCCCTTGATCCACCGTATTGCTGTTGGTAGTTGCCTTAGGCTGCATGTAGGTGCTTTTTCCAATTTCATGCAATTTTTTCATGAAAGATTGGTTGTATTCTTTCTCCTATATGCAAAGGATGTTGAGAAATGGTAGGAGGGAGAAACACAAGTGTATGACAAGCACTCAGACAAAGAAACTAAAAAACATTGAAAAAATTGTTGAATAAAGAATGATAAATATTGAATCATGCTGATGCAGTGGAGCGGAGCTTGGATATAAATTTCACTGTGCTAGGTGATTAGGTGGCAGCTCCTGGAAAGGATCTGCACTTTGATGGGAGTGAAATGCAGTCCTTTGGGCAGAGGTGTCAATGATGAGGAAAAGGCTGCTCTATGAAGGGAGTGAAACACAGTCCTGCGGGTAGTGAATATTGGAGTAGACTCTAGAATATGGAGGAAAGCAATAGAGGGAGCAAAATGCAACCCTCAGGTGCTATTGGAGATGAAGGATATGTTGAAATCTAGCCTGGATGATGGTTGTTGTAGCTGTAGTGTTGAGGTAAATGATTAAGAACAAAAATTTTGTGATTTTCCTCAATCCCAGAACTCCTTATCATCCTTAGCCTGTTGATAATTGGTTTATGTTTTAGTTCTCAGCTATTTCAATTAACAAAATATTGTGCTGCTACATTAACTGACAAGGAACTGGTGTTATTGCCTTCTGTGCTTGATATAGCTGCAAGGAATAAAATATTTACCATTCTTCAAAGGGCTTATATTTTTCAATACTTATTTTGAGAAATCGGGAGGGTTTCAATTGATGTGTTCATGTCTGATGTTACAGTAGATGGAGCATGATGAAAACCTGTAATCAAATGGGGAGATCATGGAGACATCATTTCTTGGGGCGAGACTGTCTCTTCAAACTTCTGTAGGGTCTGATAATGTTCAATGGTGATCTTTGTGGATGTCTTCATTTTGGGGAAGCATATTGAATAGAAGGAAGCAAATCATTTGTTCATGTTTACTCAGTTAGCTTAACACCATTCTGACAAGCCTAGTCCCCCTCATTGTGGCTCTTGGCAAGCTATTACTGATATGACAAGGAAAGCGAGGTTATAAGTGGTCTGTAACAAGGACAAGTGAAAGGCTTGAAAAGGCACAACAAAGTAAAAGACGCCTCCCAAGCTCATGTTTGTTCCACGTTGCCTTCAAGCTTCTATTGCAAGTTCTGGTCCCATTACTTGTTCTTCTTCTTCTTCTTCTTCTTCTTCTTCTTCTTCTTCTTCTTTATCATTGTCATCATTATCCTCGCTATCTTCACAATTAGCATCACCAGTTGTTGCTTCCACACTCCCGCCTTCCGTCGATCAGGGTAAGTAGACTGATTCGTTAATTTCTTGTGTGATCTTTGTACATATATTTTCTTTTGTATATTAACAAAACAAGGGAAGCCTGCCAGAAACTGAAGAGCCTTTGAAAGAGAGGAGTGAGCAACAGAGGGCTGCAGATGTGGGAGAGCCCACCTGTGTTGTCTGTGGACGCTATGGTGAGTATATCTGCAATGACACGGATGAGGATGTCTGTAGCATGGAGTGCAAACAGGTTGTCATTGATCGATCGAGGTGCAATTCTACCCGTCTATCCAACCACAGAACAGTTACCTATTTCCAGGATGATTGCATCTATGTGAAAGATAAAGAGCAGAGCTTGCCAGTTTGGCAACCCTATCAAAACCTCACAAACCAACAGGCAGAAGTGCTCAGACAGGAAATTGATGTCAATGTCACTGGAGAGAATGCTCCTGCCCCTGTTCTTGATTTTGCAGACTGTGCTTTCACCCCTTGCCTGCAGTGCAACCTTGAAAATGCAGGTTACGTTTCCCCAACCCCTGTGCAGATGCAGGCTATCCCTGCAGCTCTTAAAGGTCGTGACATTTTGATCAGGGCTGACACAGGTTCTGGAAAGACGGCCTCCTTCTTACTTCCCATCATTCAGCGATGCTCTATGATTCGGCACCATTATGTCCCAGAGCGTGTTAATCCCCTTGCCATAGTAATGACCCCTACCAGGGAGCTATGCGCGCAGATTGAGGAACAGGCTAAACTATTTGGAAAAGGGCTTCTTTTCAAAACTGCCCTTGTCGTTGGGGGAGATGCGCTACCCAATCAGCTGTATAGAATCAAGCAAGGGGTTGAACTGATTGTAGGTACCCCAGGGAGGTTGGTGGACCTCCTTGCAAAGCACCCAGTAGACCTGGACGATGTTTGCATGTTGGTGCTGGATGAAGTGGATTGCATGCTTGACCGTGGATTTAGACACCAGGTCATGCAAATTGTGCAAGCTTTATCGCAGCCACAGATCATGATGTTCTCCGCCACAATTCCTCCTAGTATAGAGAAGTTTTCCAGCAGCATTTTGAAAAACTATCTATTCATATCTGTTGGAAAAGCTTGTTTGTCAAATGTTTCTGTAAAGCAGACAGTGATTTGGGTAGAACCCAACCGCAAAAAGCAAAAACTCTTCGAGATACTACAAAGTGCATCTCATTTTCAGCCCCCAGCAGTGGTGTTCGTGAATTCTAAAGCAGGTGCTGACTTACTGGCAGACACTATACAGCATATGACAGGTTTGAAGGCCGCTGCTTTGCATGGTGAAAAGCCGATGAGTGACAGAAGGCAAGTTCTCAGGTCCTTTTTGATGTGTGAGCTGCCAGTGGTTGTATCAACTGGGGTGCTTGGAAGGGGACTAGATCTGATTCGAGTTAGGCAAGTAATAATTTTTGATATGCCCCATTCCTTACAAGAATATATTCACCAAATTGGAAGAGCATCTAGGCTGGGACTGCCTGGCACTGCCATGGTCTTGATTAACAATGAAAGCAAAGGGATTTTCAAGGACTTCCTACAGCTGCTGCAGTCTTCTGGTGCTGTAGTGCCTCGAGAATTGATAAACTCTCCGTATGCTCATTCATCTTATGCAGCAGCCTACAATTACAAAAAACGGAAGCACTAGATTGAGTAAACCAGAGGCTATCGATTTCATGGAAGCATTTTGAAGTGTGATTGCCTCTGATGCTCTAAGATCTGTAATTTAATATATCATAGACTGCTATTTTATCCAGGTTTAACTTGGTGCACATTCAAAATATACATGAAAACTACGTATTTTAGAGTTCAGCAGCGTTCATTTGTTCTCAAGAAGCATTTGTCAAGACAGGTGGACCTGAAGCAGGTTCATTTTATGGTGCTATCTTTTTTTGTACGTTAATGATAACATCAAGCACACCCATGTTTGATAGGCATTGCCAATCTTGCAAATATTCTGCCAACACTAAATCGGTGTGTAAATACTGTTGCATATTTTAAGTTAAGCAGGCTGATTTGTTTGTAAGAAGCACTTGTTATGAAAGGTGGACTCAAAACAGGTCTCAATTTTGTGAATGCCAGCACATAGCTGAGAGCATAAACCACAAGAACTCTTTAAGCCCATAAACTCTATGACTAAATAACTGAAGCATAAGGTTCCAAAGTATCAAATGTAGCTCAAAATAAAGCCTCAAATGTCACCAAGCCCATACATCAATTCCATGCAGTCACATAAGCATAGAAATGTAAGCCTTCAATACATAAGTTTCCAAGTTAAATACTTGTTGCCCATGTTGGGGGTAAAGGCGTCTCCGCCGTGTCGCCCCGTGTATTATTACACTGACAGTACCTGCCACTACACATTGCATGTAGCGGGCGCTCGTCACGTCACTTTATTCTTTATTCTTTTAGTGACAGTTTGAATAAAGGAAGGCCCGGTCACACATTGTGACTATTGGAGTTCCCAATTCTTGTCTCTCTTTCTTGCTTTTGCTCTTCCGCCATAGCTCGCGTGTAAGTTTCGATCCTTCTCACCTTTCAATTGGTATCAGAGCTTGGTATTCTCTTGCTTGAGCTCGACTCGGTGCTTTCCGACCTTCACATCGACTCGCTTCACGCATTGGGTTTCCATCCTGGCAGCCATAGCCGACCTCTCGAGCTCCCAACTCTCCCCGGTTTTTCGAGCTCCATCCCGGCCTTCTTGAGCTTCATCAGGGCCTTGTCCTTGAGGTATTGCTTCAGCATTTGCAGGCATTTGAGTGTATTCTCAGTTTGAAACAGGGCAGGAATAAAGGGCAGTCACTCTTCTTGAGCTCCATAGCTCATATCTTCCCTTCCCTTTGCATTGGGCCTTCACGGCTTGGTATGTGCCTATCTTGGGCCATTATTGAGCCCCCTAACCATCATAACTCCACGTGATTGGCAGCAGCACTCCAGGCCTCAACACGCTGAATATGGCGTCCATTTTCAGACTTTGACCTCCACGTTTTACAGCTGAATGCTTTGTTGCTCATGGAGCACTCATCATTGGTCTATTTGGAGGGCATTTGAGCTTTTTTGGATGTCATTTTGATGCTTTGGCTTGACATTGAGGTTGGGAGTTGATAATTCTCAGTTTTGAAACTGTCATTCACTGCATAACAGTGTTGGAAACAGGGCAGCATTCCTAACACTGACATTTGTTGCTTATGCCTCATTCCATTGGAGCTATTTGATGTCCGTATGCGGTCTACTTTCTACCCGGATGTATTGGGGATGTATGCATTTGGTTTGACCATGATTTTGGCTTGAATTCGGGGTTGAAATCTACTGTTTAGAACAGTAAATACATGTTGGAATAACAGTGGGTTGAAGGTACTTTACATGCTTTGGCACTTACCTATCGATACTAGATGTATGTTTTGAGCTTTGGCATCATGTCTCTGATATTTGGAGACGACTTGGAGCATATGTATGAGATTATGGGATGCTTTTGAGCTTTGCATTAGCTCCGTCTTCACTGGCATTTGGATCGACTTGGCATGCTCGTGGACCGTCTATGCCTTATGTCTCTGCTTGACAGTTAGGCTTTTGCATTACATGCTTTGGTTCGTGACATATGCTATTTGGTTCGTGTATGTCATACCGACATTTGGAGCTTGGATTTGGATGTATTTGAGCATTCTCGGCTTACTTGATCACTGATCTTGGTTGCTATTTGGATGTCATTGAGTTGATCGAGAGCTTATTTAGGCTTATGTATTGCTTCATGGTTAATACGATCGGTGCTTCATGTATGTCATGCTCTCTTGGATGCGCTTGATGCATTGACAGGGTCACTTATCACTAGTGTTTTCTCTTGGGTTGTTTGAGCTTCTAAGCTCGCTTTGTACGTCTTTTGTGCCAGTGGGAGCATTTTACATGCTTGCTTGACCTTTGACAGTTGCATGCTATTGGAGCACTTACATGTATTTGGAGCAGTTTATATCTTGAGCAGCTACATACGCATTGAGACTTTGGGATCATACTCCGATCTTTATGGATATGTATTGATGTACTCTTGGTTCACAGGATGCTTATGAGCTAAGTCTCATATTTGGATCTTTTCTTTGAGCAGACACCTATTTGTGTCAGGTTTTGGCAGTTATAGGAACACTTTGCCTAGAGTGTCTAGGGGTGTGCCTTTAACTGGCAGATGCTATTTTGACATGCTTCGGAGTTGAGCTCATGTTCTTTTCACTGTCATTGGCCTTGCTTATGTCCGTTTCATGCCGGCTTTGGACCTAGCATTGCTTGCTTGACATTGGATCCTATTTTGAGATAGTTTGCTCTCTAGATTGCATACCTGCAATTTATTACAGCAAGCAGTTATTGGTGGATTGAGGTGTACTTTTCATGTTGAAATATCCTGATTTGGTGTACCGCACCTAGTACTAAGTGGGCAGCAATTTTTGGCACACTTTGCTCGCCCTTTGGACCCCGTTTTGGTCATTTTTGGGCAGTTTTTGCAGTAAAACAGCAAGCAGTTTTGGACTGTTTGGGCATTTTCAGCCTGCATAATGGCGTCATCTTCGCATGATAGTGCTATCTTTAACATTACAAAGTTGGATGGTACCAACTACTCTTATTGGAAGAGTCAAATTTGGCAGGTCTTGGTGCAGAAATCTCAGATTAAGCCACTTCGGTTGAGTGGGGAGCAGCCTGAAACTATGGACAATGACGACTGGCTTGAACTTGATGAGCTATGCAAGTCCATGATTGTATTGTCTCTCACTGAACAGGTACATTATAATGTATTTGAGGAAGCACAGAGTGCATGGAATCTATGGAATAAGATCAAGAATCTTTATGATAAGAAAAGTTCGGCGAGTCAGATGTATTGGTTGAAGCAGCTTATGGATCTGCGCATGAAGGATAATGCGACTATGTCTGCTCACTTGAGCCAGTTCCATGCTATACTGAAGAACCTGACTTCGCAGGATATCACCTTTGGAGAGGAAGTAACTCCTCTTTTCTTGCTTGGGACTCTGAATGAGTCATGGGATGTATTCCACACTGCTCTTTGTGCCTCTAGTGCTGCTCTAAAATTGACAGATGTTGAGAGTGCTTTTCTTCAGGAAGAGGTGAATCGCAAAAACTTGGATGCCTCTCGTGGTAGTCATGCTTTGACAGTTAGAGGCATGAATGACAGGAATGATCGTGGTAATAACCGTGGCTGTGACTCGCAGAGGGTCGGTCTAAATCTCGTGGCAAGTCGCGTAGTAAGTCGCGTGGGCGCAATGCAAATGTCACTTGTCATCATTGTGGGAAAAAGGGCCATATTAGACCAGTGTCATGAGTTGCGCAATGAGAAGCGCAAGGATAAGGGGAAAGATAAAGTGCAGGAGAAGTTCTCTGATCGCAGCATAGTACCTGCGAAGTCCAGTGTCAAGATTGAGGAAATTAATGCCACGCAGATTGAGGAGTCCGATGGTGGTGATGAGTTTATACTTGCAGCTAGTTCTTCTGATGCTTCATACTTGACTGAGATACCTAGTATGTATGCACAGTGCTGGTTATTGGATTCGGGTGCATCCTTTCATGTCACGCCTTACCGTGAGTGGTTTCACTCTTACCGTACTGTATTTGGATCAGTCAGACTTGGAGATGATAGGTCTCTTGATATTGTGGGCTGTGGTGATATTCAGTTGCAGTTTTCCACTGGCAGTTCATTTTTGCTTAGGGATGTACGTCATGTACCTGCGCTTACGCGCAATCTTATGTCTGCAGGACAGCTGGATGATGCAGGATTTCATGTATGTTTTGGGGATTCTGCCTGGAAGATTACTCGTGGCAGACTTGTGCTTGCTAGAGGCGCCAAGGCTGGCAGCCTCTATCCTCTTGTTGTATCTGGGTCCTCAGTTGACCATGTTTTGGCAGTGGGTTCTATCCCACATGTATCACTTTGGCATGCTCGTTTAGGGCACGTCTTTGAAGGGAATGAAAATGTTATTTGGTTTGCAGTATCTTCAGCCTTTGGATTATGCATGTTTTGACTCGTGTGATCATTGTCTTTATGGTAAGCAGAATAGGTCTACGCATAAGAAATTGGGTAGGCCACGCATGAGTGAGCCCTTGGCATTGGTGCATTCCGATGTTTGTGGGCCTATGCCTTGCATGTCTATGGGTGGCGCGAAGTACTTCGTTACCTTCATTGATGATTTTTCTAGGAAAGTGTGGGCTTATCCCATAAAGCAGAAGTCCGATGTCTTGGCAGTTTTTCAGAGATGGCTTGCTCTTGTTGAGAACCAGACTGGGTATAGGCTGAAATGCCTTAGGACTGACAATGGGGGAGAATATGTCTCGCATGCTTTTGAGCAGTTTTGTGATGACAGGGGTATTAAGCGTCAGTTGACTGCCCCTTACACCCCACCCCAGAATGGTTTCGCTGAGCGCATGAACAGGACTATTCAGGAGCGTGTGCGCTCTATGCTTAGCCATGCAGGCCTACCCCAGAGTTTTTGGGCTGAGGCAGTTAGTACAACAGTGCATGTCATAAACCGATCGCCTTCCAGTGGATTGGATTTCCAGGTTGCAGAGGAAGTTTGGGATGGTAAGCCACCCTCTTATGCGTATCTCCGTGTTTTTGGATGTGAGGCATTCTGCCATGTGCCAAAGGACAAGAGGAGTAAATTGGATCCAAAGAGCATTAAATGCATATTCCTTGGCTATGGTGAGTCAGGAGAGATGGGCTATCGCCTATGGGATCCGCAGGCGCGGAAAATAGTACGCAGCCATGATGTCGTCTTCCATGAAGACAAGATGCACAGGCAGCCTGAGAAGGTGGTTGAGATCCGCAGAGTGATCTTTCAGGAGGAGCCTAGAGCTCCAGCACAGCCAGTAGTACAGCCTGCAGCAGTTCCTCCACATGGCCAGGGTGTTGGACATGCAGTTAGACATGTAGCAGAGCCTGCGGTGAGACGGTCTGCTAGAGACAGACGTCCACCTGACAGATTTCAGCCCTCTATACATTATGTTTTGGTTACAGATGCAGAAGAGCTTTTTACTTATGATGAGGCTATGCGCAGGGGTGACAGTCACTCCTGGGAGAGGGCTATGCAGTCTGAGATAGACTCCCTGCATAAGAATGAGACTTGGGATTTGGTTGCCTTGCCTAAGGGCAAAAAGGCTTTGCCATGCAAGTGGGTGTACAAGCTGAAAAGTACCCCTGGACACCCCAAGCCGGCATACAAGGCTAGATTGGTAGCAAAGGGTTTTAAGCAGGAACATGGTGTGGACTTTGATGAGGTCTTCTCTCCTGTGGTTAAGATGACCACCATGCGCTTAGTCTTGGCTTTGGTTGCACAGCTTGACTTAGATCTATATCAGATGGATGTCAAGACGGCTTTTCTACATGGGGACTTGCATGATGAGATCTATATGGATTAGCCTAAGGGCTTTGCAGAACCTGGCAGGGAGCACCTAGTGTGCAAGTTGAAGAAGAGCTTGTATGGCTTGAAGCAGGCACCTAGGGAATGGTATAATAAGTTTGATGCCTTTATGCAGTCACAGGGCTACAGCAGGAGTGCTATGGATCCGTGTCTTTACACGAAGAAAGCCCGTGATGGCAGTTTGCTTATCTTGGTACTCTATGTTGATGATATGCTGATAGCAGGGAAAGCTCATGATGAGCTAGATGCTCTTAAATCTCAGCTGAAGAAGAGCTTTGAGATGAAGGATTTGGGACATGCCTCACATATACTTGGGATGCGCATTAAGCGCGATAGGCATCAGGGGCTTTTGTATCTCTCACAGCGGGAGTACATTCATAAAGTTCTTGAGCGCTTTCGCATGCAGGACGTAAAGCCTATTGGCTGTCCATTACCTTCTTATGTGAAGGTATCACAGGCCGATTGTCCGCAGATAGATGAGCAGAGAGCCGAGATGGCTAAGATCCCTTGTGCTTCAGCCGTGGGCAGTTTGATGTATGCCATGATAGCTACTCGTCCAGATATTGTGCATGCAGTTGGTGTTGTGGTACGCTATATGGCTACACCTGGCAGCAGACATTGGGATGCCGTGAGGGGTATCATGAGGTACCTGAAGGGCACATCAGATATGTGTATTTGCTATGGCAGCCAGGATACAGGGGTCGTGGGGTACACTAACTCCGAGTATGCAGGACATGCAGATAGTAGGAAGTCCACTTCTGGCTATGTATTCACCTATGCCGGAGGGGCTATCTCTTGGATGTCCAGGGTTCAGAAGTGTACGGCTTTGTCTACCACTGAGACCGAGTATGTTGCAGCCACTGAGGCTTACAAGGAGGCCATATGGCTAGGCCGTCTAGTTGCTGACCTTGGGATTGATGCTATACCTACACTGCATTCGGATTCTATGAGTGCTATTCAGTTGGCTAAGAATCCGGTCTTCCATGCGAAGACAAAACACATTGAGGTGAGGTATCACTTCATACGTGGTGGTGTGGAGGACAAGTCTGTTGACCTTGTCAAGATCTCCATTGACGAGAATCTTGCAGATCTGCTCACGAAAAGCCTGAGCGCTTTGCCTTCCTCAGGAGATTGATGGGCATTGGATGAGATGTTGCCTTTCCTCATCCCTTGTACCTATGTACATTTGTACTGTCTTTTCTTTTTTCTTTTCTCTCTCACTAGGGCAGATTCGCCTTTAAGTGGGAGGTTGTTGGGGGTAAAGGCGCCTCCTCCGTGCCGCCCCGTGTATTACTACACTGACAGTACCCGCCACTGCACACTGCAGGTGGCGGGCGCCCATCACGTCACTTTATTCTTTTTTCTTTTAGTGACAGTTTGAATAAAGGAAGGCTCGGTCACACATTGTGACTGTTGGAGTTCCCATTTCTTGTCTCTCTCTTTCTTGCTCTTGCTTTCCCGCCATAGCTCGCGTGCAAGCTTCGATCCTTCTCACCTTTCAGCCCATTGTGTATATAGTAAAGAACCCTGCTTATAACTGAGCTAAGCAAAAAGCTCAAACCAATCCAAGAAGCATATCAAGACATGTACCACGCATCCCAAAGACCCGCACATTGCGTGGTAGGGATTAACTGTTGGACTGAGCGTGTAGCAAGAACCCAGTCCTAGGAAAAGTATGTCTATACTGTAGGCCAAAGCTCAACAGAAGCAATACCAGCAACACGTCTCCATCCTTAAGGAGCTAAGAAGGATTATGAATGCCCATGAGCCTACCATTGCCAAGCTTTCGTTCACCAAGGATGTAAAAGATATATTAGGAATGAGCAATGTAGATTAGTTGCTAGCATTGCTCGGCACTAGATTGCCTACATGAAGTCGTCGAAGATTGTTTTAACGAAAATTGCCAAGACGCAGACATTTTGGAAGCTTATGCGCACATGGTTATATTTGCAGATAGGCTTGAAACAAACTGTTTTGTTTGCTTTTGTAGCTTAATTCTTGTAAACCTTCATTTTCATGTACAATAGAAGGTTTTCATCATAGATTTTTTCATGTTTGTAATGTTGATTTAGGAGAGAACATTCCTTGTGGACGTGTATCTGTGATACAAAGATTGTAATTTGGATATTGTAAGTATCTTGTAATGATATATAATCATGGGGAAGCTACTGTATGTATATCCTCTATATCACGTGCGTTCAAGGTTTATTTATAAATATCTTTATTTTTTTGAATAAAACATAATCCTTTTCTATTTAATATATAAATAACACCTTTATATTACACCCTTTTGTATGTAAAAAATATATAAAAATGATATTTTAAAAATATCTTATTTTGAACTCACGTGATGCACACATATATTCATGAGTAAGTTACCCGAGCATACAATGAGAGGTAAGAAGCTCTTTGGTATATTTTTTCTAAGTTATATCAAATAATTTTTTTCTCGTAATTTTGTTCTCTTTGCCTTGTAGATTTCACTCAAGCTTGATAGTGTATGACATTTAGACAAGGATATACTTTCTTGCCAATTCAATAGACGAGTACCATGATAATATGAAGAAGTAAGTTTTGTAAGCCCATGAGAGAGAGGGAGGACGAGAAAGAGATGCATTAACTTTGTTTTCCTTGATCAAAAGAGATCTGTTGAGAAACTTATTAGGGGTTGAGATTGTGCTTCAAGACCACAAAATGTTGGAGAATATAAGAATAATCAATTACAGAGTGCTAAAGCAAGGTGATAACAATTGGGAGGGGAGAGTTTACTACAATGTTAAACTGCTCTTACAACATCTACTCGAGGTGCAAACAAGCGATGTAAGTTTAGTTTTTCGCAATTTAATGGAGCGTAGTATTTGTGACTTTATACTTAGGTGCATATTATATGATTTTATGTAGAGTGATCACTTAGCAAATTACACAGATGATGACCTATTTAGAGCACAAATGGTTAAAAATATGATCAATTGCACATTGAGACATTTTCACATCACCTACCAATATGCCTCCATCAATTGCAGAGTTCTAAAGCAGGGTGATGACAATTGGGAGTGGAGAGTTTACTACAATGTCAAACTACTCTTACAACATCTACTCGAGGTACAAACAAGTGATGTAAGTTTAGTTTTTTGCAATTTAATGGTGCATAGTATTTGTGACTTTATACTTAGGTGCATTTTGTACGATTTTATGTAGAGTGATCACTTAGCAAATTACACAAATGATGACCTATTTAGAGCACAGATGGTTAAAAATATGATCAATTGCACATCGAGACATTTTCACATCACCTACCAATATGCCTCCACCACTGCACGAAATACCCAAAGAAGTCAAAAGGCCATAATCCCATTGGAATACTATAGACTTGACTAATGTTGAATAAGAGACTTTAGATGCACCAAGTTTGGATACAGAGAGAATGTAGAGATTGTAAATATGCCAAAATTTTGTATTCAAATAAAAAATTGTCCTCTTGTATATACAACACTGCTTTGTAATCAAATTGTCATCATTAACAATAGAATTCAAATTGTTTTTGTATTACTTTTTTTCTTGTTTACAACTATTGCAAATGTATTTTTATTAGATAAGTTGTGGCAAGAGGAAAACTTTGTTTAGTGGGATCTCTTCTCTCTCTCTCTCTCTCTCTCTCTCTCTCTCTCTCTCTCTCTCTCTCTCTCTCTCTCTCTCTTTGACGGGAGCCACACAATGTGTGTGTGTGTGTGTGTGTGGGGGGGGGGGGGGGGTTTCCCAAAATTAGGAAGTCCTCTCCCCCCCGTTCCCGCGTTGTGTAGGTCTCCACCAGGGGGGGATTGCATAACACGAGGAAGGGGGGGGGGGGGGTTTCCAAAATCTTAAGGCCCCACCCTCATGTTGTGTGGGTCTCGGGGGGTTTCCTTAGACTCACGCAAGAGTAGGGAGGTCCACAGAAGTGCCGTGTCATTGAGTACTTCATGGGTTTGTTTGCTTTTTGAATGCGTTGCTAGGGGATGAAGGGAAATCTTGAGGCAGTGAAGCTCGATGGTGGCCTATCTTGAGTGCAAAGAGTTTCTGTCTCGCAACTTGCTATTGATAAATTTTCACATTTGCATTGAATAGTGTATGGGATCGGAAAAAAGCATTAGATGAGGTTGCTAAGGAATACTTGAGGAAAAAATCAAATCTTGTTAATTTTTTTCTCTCATTAGATGAAACCTTAACTAAAGATAATAGTAATTGGGTTTGCATAAATAATTATTGTGTGAAAAATCATATTTAACATGCATATTTTTTCACAATTAGAAGAATCTAAAACAATACCATGGCTAAAAACATATTTTTAATAGTCCAAGAAAACTTGATGCATATTTTTGATTATCAAAAGTCAAGATTGTAAAAAAAAAAGTTTGTGGGGATCTAGTAACTTCTTTTGTAGAAGTTTCAAACGATATTTGAAGTCCAAGAGATGGAAAATGATTTAATAAAGGATAGAAAATTATTGAAGCATGTGAGCACAAGGTGAATTGGGTTGTATTTTTCAACTAAGAGATTATTAAATGAGTATCCATCTTTAATAGGACTCATGGATAGATTTGTAGCTCAAACATTGATGAAGGTTGACATGGCAATAGAGTTATTAACAATTTTGATAGATTTTGGAGACATTTATTACATTATTAGGTATTTCAATGTTCTTTAACTCAATATATTACATATATCATTCTTTTTTTAATTTGATATCTAATAGTTTTTCTTTTCTTTCTAAATATCGTTCCTCTCCTTGTAGAGCTTAATGTCCTTATGAAGCTTGCTCAAAAGCAAACAATGTATATGGCTAAATATAATAATATTTAAAAAAATGATATGTTTATGTTGGATCCTAGAAATTCAAAAAATGGCATGATATCTTGAAGATTGAATCAAAATTGAGCTAAATCTTTTAACAATTAAAAAAAATGGTATAACATGCATCAAAGTACATTCAAGACTGATACATCTTTATGTTTCTAGGAAGTGAGTTTAAGGAAGAATTGTTAAAACACAACCAGTAAAGATGGAAACTTTCAACGATATGGTGATGAATGTTAAAACTACCTTAGTGAAAGTTACAAAGTCTGTGGTACATGGTTCTAAAATTGTGGATAAGCCTAAAGAAACCATATCAATACTAGATGGGGATGTACTTTTAGAGCAATCACAATGCTTTGGAGATGCTATGTGTCACCAAATTTAGTGAGGAGTCTATAAGGTCATGTGCTATTATCCTATTATGAAATAAGTTAAGTTCTCCAAGAATGTATGTTTGAATATTTTTGGCTTATTGACTTGGCTCAAACAATGATTTTAGGATCAATGGAGGAGGAAATAATGTTTAGTATTACGGGGTTTTTAAATAATAAGGTGTGCAACAAGCTAAGTACAAACTTGGATTCTACATGAGATTATATGTTTTCCAATACTCAATAGAGAACTTTCCATATGATCGAGCTCTAGCGTATTGAATATCAACTAATGCTCGGCCAAATAATGTGGATATTAACATAAGGTTAATAGCACCAACAATATATGTTGGGAGTAAAGGAGCCTTCGCCTAGCTACTCGTGTATTACAACACTAACAATACCTGCCACTACACACTGCAGTTGTTGGTGAGCGTCTGTCACCTCACTTTATTCTTTATTCTTTTAGTGACAGTTTGAATAAAGGAAGGCCCGGTCACACATTGTTACTGTTGGAGTTCCCATTTGGTCTCTCTCTCTTTCTTGCTCTTGCTCTCCCACCATAGCAT
This sequence comes from Lygodium microphyllum, assembly GCF_053477565.2. Taxonomy (NCBI): domain Eukaryota; kingdom Viridiplantae; phylum Streptophyta; class Polypodiopsida; order Schizaeales; family Lygodiaceae; genus Lygodium; species Lygodium microphyllum. The sequence goes on from NC_141148.1 coordinate 131,853,713, forward strand.
TTCCAAGCAAGCTTTGATCCTTCTCACCTTTCAACTGGTATCAGGGCATGGATTCATGACTACTCAAGCTTGGTTTGTGGCGCATTCAGCTTCCTATTGATTACCTACACTCATCTAGTTTCGTTCTCGGCAGCCATAGCCAACTTTCTTGAGCTCCTGTCACTCCTCGGCTTTCCGAGCACCTTCCTGGCCCCCTTGGACATCCTCTGGGCATTCCAACAAAGGTATTTATTCACTTGCTTCAGGGTTTCATCAAAGTTTACAGGTACAATAGGGTTTGCAAGATCAGGGTCAGCCATAGCTCCCACCATTGGAGCTTATTCACATCATATCCTGTGCCTGAAGACTTTGTAGGCCAGCTTGGGCTTGTACTAGGCCTTCATTGGCTCAAGGTTGAGCCCTCTTCCACTTGGTATACCCTTAGTAGGAGCAACAAAAAACATCGACAAATTAGCGTGATTTGCACCTGTTTCCTGCAGTCCTCTGGAAAGCTCCTCTGCTCTTGATGATGATTATGCTTGGACACTTGGGCATTGTGGCACTACTTGGATTGATCCTTGCCATGCTTTGAGCCTCGTAGAGGCTTTGGGGCATTGATATTCAGCTCTAGTTTGACTGTGTATACAACATACCTACTGTTTATGTCTATCACAGATCTCTACATGAAGATTGGAGGTTATCTACACTTCACTTGATGCCAGTATACTAGGCCATTGATGCCTATTGGTTGGTGGATGTAATGCTAGCGCTTTGCCATGCCTTTGGCCTCTAAGGGTTGCAAATACTCAGTTCTAAGCAGTAAATCACTGCTGTACAACAGTGGGATGAAGCCTACTACTTCATGTTTGCTTATGCCTCTTGGAATCGGGACATGCTTTGAAAATATACATTGATGTATTGATCATCGGGGATCAACTTTGAGCTTGATGTTTCTTCAGATCATTGGTTGAGCTTGAGCTCGCCTCACATAGCATTTGGATCTCCACCTTTGATGTACTTATGGCATTACTTTACTTATGTCTGACCGGTCTTGACATGCTTGGCCTATGCCACTACTACATGCCCGTTACATTGTCTGGAGTTGGATGGTGCTGAGCCTTGCTTTGGCTTGACATTTGATTTTCCATTGCTTACTTTGACTATTTCTTGGCTTGCTAGAGTTACAGTTTGGATGTACTTGATGTGTGTGGATGCTATGTACGGATGCTACATGGCTTATTTGCTCATGAGGTCTTATTGATGCTTGATCTTAGATCTTCTGGCACTAGTGCTATCATATGCCCTTGTTGAGCTTCTTTGCTTGATATTTTTGGTTTTTGTGCTAGTGGGAGCGTCTTGATACACTTGATGACATTGAGCAGGCAGTTTATGCTACTTGAGTATTCGGATACTTGAGACTGGGAGACATTGAGCAGGCAGTTTATGCTACTTGAGTATTTGGATATTTGAGATTGGGATCTTCACAAGGATGTTGCATGGTTGATATGCCATGGTTCTCATAGATGTATTTGGGCTGATTTGGGCTTTGCACTTCTTGAGCATACACCTATTTGTGTCAGGTCTTGCCAGTGTTGTGTACACTCACCTTACTGACGGATTCATTTGATATACTTGGGTGTTTGCTCGATGTCCATATGAATGCCACATGCTGATTTATGTCCACTTGATGCTGGTTATGCTTTGAGAGTCAGTGGTTGACTTTGTAGATTCATTTTGCCTATAGTTTGCTCTCATTGTACCTACATGTAATTTATTACAGCAAGCAGTTATGCATGGAATAACGTGGAATTTTCATGTTGAACATCCTGATTTAATGTACTTTTGATGGTACTTAGTATGGGAAACATCATTAGCTATCAGTTGGTGGTCATTTTGCCTTGGTTTTGGTGGTACTTTGGCTATTTACAGTAGAAAATAACAAGCAATATTGAACTGCCTACACCATTTTGAACTATAGTATGACATATTCTTCCATTGATAGTGCTATCTTCAATATCACTAAGCTTGATGGTATGAATTATGCCTACTAGAGGAGTTAAGTTTGGCAGGTATTGGTGTAAAAATCGCAGACAAAGCCACTAAAGATGCATGACGAGCAGGCTGAAACTATGATTGATGATGAATGGGATGAGCTTGATGAGTTATGCAAGTCCACTCTCATCTTGTCTCTCACTAAATAGGTGCATTACAATGTGGTTGAGGAAGCACAGAGTGCTTGGCAGCTTTGGGATAAAATCAAGAATCTCTATGACAAGAAAAGTCCAGTAAGTCAGATGTATTGGTTGAAGCAACTTATGGACCTGCGCATGAAGGAGAATATGACGATGCTTGCACATTTGAGCCAGTTCCATGATATTCTTAAGAACTTAACTTCGCAAGGCATTACCTTTAATGGTAAGGTTACTTCATTGTTTTTGCTTGGGACTCTGAGTGAGTCATGGGATGTATTTCGCATTGCCTTATGTGCTCCTACCACTATTCTGAACTTGCCTGATGTAGAGAGTGCTCTTCTAGAGGAAGAGATCAACTGTAAAAACTTGGATGCCTCTTGTGTATCGCATGCTTTGACTATTAAAGACAGAGATGGTAATGACAAGAATGACCATGGTAGAGACTCACAGAAGTTTAGGTTTAAGTCATGTGGTAAGTTGCGCAGCAAGTCTCGTGGAAGAAATGCTAATGTGACATGTCATCATTGTGGCAAGAAGCGTCACATACACCCACAGTGTCATGAGTTGCGCAATAAGAAGCGCAAAGAGAAGGGGAAAGAAAAAGTACAAGAAAATCCCTCTGATCGTAGTATGGTACATGCAAAATTTAGTGTGAAAATAGAGGAAATAAATGTCATGTAGATTGATGACTCCGATGGGGAGTACATACTTGTAGCTAGTTTTTGTGATGTTATGCCGTTGACCAAGGTTCACTCTATGTATGCGTAATGCTGGCATTTGGATTTTGGTGCTTCATTTCATGTTACACCATGCCATGAATGGTTTCACTCATACTGCACTATCTCTGGTTCAGTTCGCTTGGGTGATAATAGGTCACTTGCTATTGTTGAAATTGGGGATGTATGATTGCAGTTCTCTAATGGCAGTACTTTTTTGTTACAAGATGTACGTCATGTATCTGCTCTTACACATAGTCTTGTTAGCAGAGTATTTGTCAGCTCATGTGTGAGTTTGAGCTTGATCTGGGTTGGGCATTTTCATTTGGTATTTTAGGTAGTTTTCTAGTGTGGCATTTTATGCCAATAGAGCATTTTGTGTACCAGTCGGCCAGCATTAATGCTGGCCGACCAGCATTTTTTGCTCCCCACTTTTCAGCCTATTTATACTCAGTGGCTCCTCCTCAGTCAGTATCATCTTTACCATCTGCAGACTTTGTGGAGAGAGGAGCCAGAGCCAGTGCCAGTGCCCACGCAGCCAGTGACTCACTATTGTATGCGACTGTCTCGTGTTAAGATATATGGATTCCATTTCCCGTGCATACATCTGAGTTCTCATCTGTATCGTGTTCTTTCTTTCTCTTTTTGTCTTGTGTTCTAGCAGTTTATGTCAGCACATGTTTATGCTTCCACCGCTGCTCCACTTCTGACATGGTATCAGAGCTCAGGATCTGTGCTCCTGCTGTGTTTTCTTGCTGATTTCAGGACTGTTTTGTACCCCTGCTGATCAGATGATTGCTGTCGCAACCAGGCAACCTGTTTTGGGACTGTTTTCAGCCTGCGTTTTTTGCAGTTTTGCCATCGCCTGCTGCCTACGCACCCTCTACTGCTTGCGTTTTTCATCAGCAGAGCTGCTGGCGATAGTTTTCTCCCTATTTTTTTGCAGTTTACAGCCTGCGTTTTGCTACTTCAGCATCTCTTGTGGCTGGGTGACTGTTAATTTAGGCCGTTTTTGCTGTTTTTGACTGATTTGTTTGACTTTCTGCAGTAGATTTTGTCTTCTATTGATCAAATTTTGGGTTATATTGCCTTGAACTGTCATTTTCTGCCGTCTGTGCTTGTGTTTTGGCTGTGTTTCCTCTCTAAATTCCATCTCCTCTCCATATGGCTCCTCCGTGCACTTCCACTGATGATAAGTTACATGGACCTGATTATCTCACATGGAGTGCTGTCATGAAAGCTTGGTTTGTGCATAAGCGGTTATGGTACATTGTCTGTGGCGCTATTCCTCGACCTCTCCGTCCTTTTCCTCTTCCTGAAGACTTTGATGAGAACAACCATGAGGAAGCGGTGCTCACATGGGACTCGGACGATGCCTGTGCTTACTCGGCATTGCTTCGGTGTATTTCTAAAGCGGTCTTACCGGCGGTTACCTCCTATAGGATATCTCCTGAAGTATGACAGAAGTTGCAGTAGATGTACGAGGCACCCTCCACCATGCGGGCAGTCACACTTTATGGCTAGCTCCAGCAGATGAAGTTTGAGCCGAAAGATACTATTCAGTATTTTCTTCTTCGTGTTACGCAGGTACAGGACCAGCTTCGGCACATGCAATTTGCTCTTCCCGAGGCGCATCTCGTCGGGACGGTCCTCTACAAGCTCCCCCCGGAGTTTGATGGAGTGGCCAATGCTTTGCAGGCGCAGACATCATCGACTCCTGTCAGTTTTACACATATGACCTTGAGCATGAGACATCCTTGCGCTTATAGGGGCGGCTTTCGGCACATTATGGAGGTGAGGCTTATGTAGCTTCAGAGAGGGGTGATGGAAAGAAGAAGTCGAAGGCCTAGTGTTACCACTATGGCAAAAAGGGACATTTGCCGAAGGACTGCAAGACGTTAGCGGCTTCCAGGAAGAAGGAGCAGAAGACGAAGCGGGATGTTGACTCTACCGATGTGTCCTCTCCTTCATCAGACTTCGACTCCGATCCTCCGACCAAGGTGAAGTCCAAGGCGTGGAAGGGATCCTCTTCTTCGGATCGCGGGAAGGGCTTGGTGGCCCCTTCCTCGGCTGCTTTCTAGTGGTGGTGATGAGGTCATCCCTCACGACTCTCTTGTGCTAGAGAGGGAGTGTGAGCGGGTGTTCAGATGGGGCAGCCGCGCCTCATCTATACTTTTCTACAGGTGCACAGGTTCCAGAGAGGGACGTCCCTGACGCATCGACTTCAGTCTGGCGGAATCAAATCTTGGAGCTGGGATTGATATCTAGGTTCATGTTGAGCTGGTTATTTGACAGAGAGCGGGAGGCTTTCGTCTGGCGCTCACATGAGGGGACACTTTGGCGGTCTGGCCAAAGGCGGGGAATCCATGGTCACATATGTTCTGCGTTATTTTTGACAGGATGGTCTTGTATGCTACTGAGAGACATTGGTGATGCACACAGAGACATGCTATGATCTTCTCTATTTTCAGGTGTTTGGTATGATCGACATCAACATCAGGTTCTCTCCGAGGCACCTTGGTGGTGGCTTGATCACCCACTGCTTGGGTATCCATGGTTCTACTTGGTGGTTCTATGTTGTATAATTTCTGATCCCTTTTCATTGTACTATTGTATTGTATCAGATCACCCATGATCTGAGAGAGGATGTTAGCAGAGTATTTGTCAGCTCATGTGTGAGTCTGAGCTTGATCTGGGCTGGGCATTTTTATTTGGCATTTTAGGTATTTTTATGGTGTGGCATTTTATGCCAATAGAGCCGCAGCCAGTGACTCACTGTTGTATGCGACTGTCTCGTGTTCAGATATATGGATTCCATTTCTCGTGCATACATCTGAGTTCTCATCTGTATCATGTTCTCTCTTTCTCTTTTTGTCTTGTGTTCCAGCAGTTTATGTCAGCATATGTTTATGCTTCCACCGCTGCTCCACTTCTGATAAGTCTTATGTCTGCAGGGCGCTTGATGATGCTGGATTTCATGTTTCATTTGGGAATTTTTCCTAGAAGATTACCTGTGGTGGAAGACTTGTGCTTGCTAGAGGTGCCAAGGCTGGCAGCCTCTATCCTCTTGTCGTTGATGTAGACCATGTTTTCTCAGTCAATTCCATCCCACATGTATCTCTTTGGCATGCCCGTTTGGGCCATATGTCCTTGAAGGGAATGAAAATGCTTTTTGGTTTTGCAATACTTACCGCCCCTTGACTATGCATGTTTTGATTCATGTGAGCATTGTCTTTATGGCAGGCAGACAGACTAGGAATACACATAAGAAGTCTAGTAGGACACGCATGAGTGAGCCCCTGGCATTGGTACATTTAGATGTCTGTGGGCCTATGCCCTATTAGTCTATGGGTGGTGCAAAGTATTTTGTAACGTTCATTGGCAACTTTTCATGTAAAGTCTAGGCTTACCCCATTAATCTTAAGTCAGATGTCTTGGCTTGCATTGGTTGAGAACTAGACTGGGCATAGGCTGAAATGCCTTAGGACTAACAATGGGAGAGAATATGTGTCATGTGCCTTTGAGCAGGTATGTGACGAGAGGGGTATTAAGTGTTAGTTGACCGCCCCCTATACCCCATCCCAGAATGGTTTGGCTGAGCGGAAGAATAGAACCATCCAGGAGTGTGTACGGAGTATGCTTAGCCATGCAAGTCTACCATAGAGCTTTTGGGCTGAGACAGTCAGTATAGCTGTGCATGCCATTAATAGATCACCTTCTAGTGGTTTGGATTTCTAGGTTGCAGAGGAGGTATGGACTGCGTCTTATGCGCATCTACGTGTCTTTGGATGTGAGGCATTCTGCCATGTGCCCAAGGACAAGCGAACTAAGTTGGATCCTAAGAGTGTTAAATGCATTTTCCTTGGCTATGGAGATGCAGGCGAGATGGGTTACTGCCTCTGGGATTTGCAGGCATGAAAAGTCATCTACAGCCATGATGTAGTCTTCCATGAAGACAAGATGCATAGGCAGCCTGAGAAGGTGGTAGGGATACACAGGGTTATATCCCAAGAGGAGCCATGTGCTCTTGCACAACTAATTGGATAGCCTACAACAGTAGTTGTTACACATGGCCAAGGTGTTAGACATGATGTTAGACATGCAGTAGAGCCTGCAGTGGGACGGTCTACTAGAGCTAGATGCCCATTTGATTAATTTGAGCCCTCGATGCATTATGTCTTGGTTACAGATGCAAGAGAGCCTCTCACCTATGATGAATCTATGCGTAGGGGTGACAGTCACTCCTCGGAGAGGACTATGCAGTCTGAGATGGACTCCCTGCATAAGAATATGACTTGGGATTTGGTTGCATTGCCTAATGGCAAGAATTCTTTGCCATGCAAATGGGTGTACAAGCTGAAAAGTACCCCTAGGCATCCCAAGATGACTTATAAGGAAAGAATTGTTGCTAAGGGTTTTAAACATGAGCATGGAGTTGACTTTGATGAAGTCTTTTCCTTTGTGGTCAAGATGCCCACCCTATGCTTGGTTTTGGCCTTAGTCGCGCAGCTTGACTTAGACATGTATCAGATGGATGTGAAGCCTTACATTCTTGCATGGGGATTTGCATTATGAGATTTACATGGAGCAGCCCAAGGGTTTTGCAGAACTTGTCAAGGGGAACACTTAGTGTGCAAGCTGAAGAAAAAGTCTTTATGGCTTGAAGCAGGCACCTAGGGAGTGGTATCATAAGTTTGATGCCTTTATGCAGTCACAAGGCTACAGTAGGAGTGCTATGGATCCGTGTCTTTACACGAAGACACCCCGTGATGGCTCATTGCTTATTTTGGTACTTTATGTGGTTGATATGTTGATAGCAGGGAAAACTCATGATGAGGTGGATGCTCTTAAATATTAGTTGAATAAGAGCTTTGAGATGAAGGATTTGGGACAAGTCTCTCACATTCTTGGTATGTGCATTAAGTGCGATAGGCATCAGGGACTACTCTACCTCTCACACAGGGAGTACATTCATAAATTCCTTGGGCGTTTCCGCATGCAGGACATGAAGCCTATTGACTGTCTATTATCTTCTCATGTGAAGATTTCACAGGATGATTGTCCATAGACAGATGAGCAAAAGGCCGAAATGGCCAAGATCCCTTATGCATCAGCCGCTGTGAGCAGTTTGATGTATGCCATGATAGCTACTCGTCTAAATATTGCCTTTGCAATTGGTGTAGTGGCACATTATATAGCTATACGTGGCAAGAAACATTGGGATGCCGTGAAGGGTATCATGAGATACCTGAAAGGCACATCAGATATGTGTATTTGCTATGGAAGCCAAGATATAGGAGTTGTGGGTACACAGACTCCGATTATGCAGGATATGCAGATAGTAGAAAGTCCACTTTTGGCTATGTATTCACCTATGCTAGAGGTGTTGTCTCTTAGATGCCCAGGGTTCAAAAGTATACGGATCTCTCTACCACTGAGGCTGAGTATGTTGCAGCCACTGAGACTTGCAAGGAGGCCATATGGTTGGGCTGTTTGGTTCATGACCTTAGGATTGATTCCATACCTACGTTACATTCAGATTCTATGAGTGCTATTCAGCTAGCCAAGAATCCGGTCTTCCATGTAAAGACGAAACACACTGAGTTGAGGTATTAGTTCATCCGTGGGGTCACGGAGGACAAGTGGGAGGTTGTTGGGGGTAAAGATGTCTCTGCTTAGTTGCCCGTGTATTACTATACTAACAATACCCACCATTGCACACTGCAGGTGGAGGACGCTCGTCACCGTCACTTTATTTTTTATTCTTTTAGTGAGATTTTGAATAAAGGAAGGCCCGGTCACACATTGTGACAGTTGGAGTTCCCATTTGGGTCTCTCTCTTTCTTGCTCTTGCTCTCCTACCATAGCTCTTCCAAGCAAGCTTCGATCCTTCTCACCTTTCAATATCTTCAACAAACCTAGCACTATATCTCATGAATATATTATCTATTTGATATTTTTTTGTAACAAGATTAAGCTTTCATAAATTTGTGCTTTTTGATTTACTTTGCTTTAGTCATACTATTTTCTTTTCATTAACATGGTTAGACTATATTTCATTCTATACTTTCATTATCTTATTATTGAGAAAACCCTATCATGATTAGTATAAAAATAATATTTTTAAAGTTTTATATCTTTATGGGTCTCATTGGAAGTATTTCCTAATTGATTAATAAGGTTTCTTTTATTTAGACAAAGAACTACCTTACCTTCTCTAAAGTCTAAGCAAGAAGTTTCACCACATATTCTACAATATAAAATGGCATATCGGTTCTTAGAGGAATCCTTACATAGCACTCTAGAGAGCCATGCTAGACATGAAGACCACACAAGAAGACCTGAATGTTGTGTTCAAGTTGCACTAAGCCTAAACAAAATGTAGCACCATCAAAAGACAAACACAAAGATGAATAGACTCAATAAACATGACCTTAATCGTCTTATAAGTAGCATTGCACGAATGGGATAGGACTCTAATATGCGAATTATGTCCAATAGTTTAGCTACTAATTTAAACATTTTCATTTGAAAGGTTGGGTTTATAGATCTAGACCCAAAAGACGATGAGCTAATACCTCTTGCTTATCTCATGATCAAACTTATTGCATAAAGAGAGCATGTTGTTGATGCTCTCATCAATGAAGGAGCAGACTTCAATACTCTCATCATCTATAAAGCATAGATTGAAATAGGACAACGAAAGCTTACATCGACCAACACGATTCTCAATCCCTATGGGGAGAAAACCATATTCTCTCCTAAGAAAATGTAGGATCCTCACCATTATTGAGACTAAAAGCCTGCCTATCTTATTCTGTGTGCTTCCAAATTATGAGGACATGGAAAAATAAATACCTCTTATAGAGCTTTCAAATGAGCAATGAATTTTGAGGTTGATTATGTAATTCAACGGATACATGTGACGCTCTCGAATGTAAGGATAATTAAAGCTTTGAGCATAAGGGTGATCTTGTTGGTCCTCAAGGAAAAGGTGAGAAGCAAATCCGTAACTCAAAGGAGATGCTAGCTAGTCAGAGAAATATGAAAATGCTTGAGGAATTTCTTCAAAACCACAACAAAGAAAGAGAACATGTCACTATGGCCATGCTTAAAAAAATATTCCGGCATTAGGGCCAAAAAGGCTTCAAAAAATGCACTTTTGCTAATTAGGGGATTAAAGAAATGGCCAAAGAGAGTTTGCCACATGTGCAAGAATATGGTATTATTGTCTCCTCCTTTTTGGAGATAGTAGAGTCCACTTTGTGATTATCTCCTCTCTTTTATCCAAAATCTCCAAACTCTGATATGTTTTGGTAGTCCCAAAGTCCTTATTTACTTATAAAATTTGACAAAATCGGTTATGATAAAGATGTTGTGAAGTTAATAATAATATTTTTGAAAGTCGGGATCTTTTGGCACCCCCAATATATTTTCATTAGTGTTTTCAGTATTTCTTCTTTGTTCATTCGTCTTTCTCGGTGAGCTTCTTTATTTGCTCATTTGCCTTTCTCAGTGAGCGTTTTTCTATGCAAATTCAATCCAAGTATGGCATCCAAAAGGTGCACATCTCGTTTAATAAACTCCTGCACTGTCTATAGCCAAGGAGTAGACGGAAATTGGGAGCCCAAAACCTTTTACATAAACGATTGGGTGACCATGTTTCCCTGTTGCAAAGGCTCTCACAAGGTCAAAAGAAGAAAAAGAGAGGATATAAAACATCATTGGAAAGGGTGTATCATTGCTTTCAAAATTACGCATGAAGGGTGGTTAGTCAAAGTGCTATATGTTTACATGGCCAAGGATATGCACTTGTCTCCTAACGAACGTGTTTCCCAGTAGACACATTGTAAGTCTTAAGTTGATAACATATATGACTTTTTTTTTTCGTTTAAGCAAGTATTAATATCAAATTCTTGGTTGTAGATATATTTCCATCAACAAGTACTAAATGGCAACCTATGGAGAGTTTGAGTGGAACTTTTAATGCGATTCATAAGGTGTTTGCAGATATTATATTTACTGATGAGACCATCGGTTCTTTTAGTGAGAGAAGAATTTTTATATATTATGCACATTATGTGGTTCCATCTAAAGAGGGTACATATGGACATATTGAGAATTTGCCATTGCCAAGTCTCTCATCTCTAATTTAGGAGGTTCATGATAAGGAAACCATGCATAGTTTTAAATTCAAAATATGTCAAGATATTCAAAAGTTCATGACAGCTGGAAGGATCTCAAGAAGAATATGCCTGTCATGGTTTATCCCCTTACATATCTTTGTGGGCTGCTTCAAAATAGCAAACTTATAGAGAACAAAAGTATCTTGGCTAAGTAGAAATTTTGCAGAAGCAGAACTAGATAACATTATATGAAAGCTTTGGAAATCTAGAGAGGTTGACCATAAGGGCGACACCATGAGGTGTATTGCATGCCCCCAATCCTTGTCTCTATGCTATAATATAGCATGTCAAACTTTTACTTTGGGTTTTGATTATAGTAGATACAAACTTAAACTAGGCATCTGCATTCCCTTGGATTTTAATACAGATTGCACGCCCTTCAATCTTAAGGTGCAAGTTATAGAAAAGGAGATAAATATCACTTCCAATTGGAATCTTAAAGATGTAAGGGATACCTTCAAGATGCTAGACTGTACATCCCCAGAATATAAGGTCAAAGTAAACGGTAAAATAGTTGGGAAAAGAGGTGAATGCTCTTTCTCTTGTATGAGTTGCTTGCCTTTCACAATTGTAAGCTTTGAGCCATAAATAGGAAAATATTGATGACATTTACATTTGACAAAAAGCTTTTCATTGAATGAGGAGCTACAAAATTGAAGTGTAGATATACAAGGATCTTGCTTCATTTGCATCTATTTGTCTTCTTTCAGCTTTGTAAATTCTTCATCACTTTCTGAAAAGATATATAATCTCCTTGCAGTGGCTTTTTTCTTTGGTTGGTTGAAGAATTTGACTTGGACAAGGGGACCTCTTCTCTTCAGGGGGCTAATGAGGAGATGGATGAGAAAGTGTTGGCATTTCTATCTTTTTGGAGCTTACCATACTTGTCTTTCTAGATGACTTGCCTTTTGACTTACTCTTACTCTTAGTTAAGGATTTAAGTGGAGGAGAGTCATGGTCGACTTACGTGATTTCCCTATCCAGAATTAACTCAATACATCTCTCTCTTATCCACCATGTGTATGAATCGAGGTAATCTTGGCAGCACTTTAAGGAAAGCTGTAATAAGTTGTTAGGGTAGTGATAGTTCGTACTTGTAGGGAGTTAAAACAAAGAAATGGAATGATTATAAAATTTGATGATAGTGCAACAGTTGTAAAACTGAAAGACATGTTGCTCAAAAAGAATGTGAAAGATACTTACATTAACCCCATCTATCTTGAGAATCTTTAAATCTATTGTCCTACAAACATTTGAAATCACTCTCCATCCAAAATAATACACATCATTTTGCAAGGGCACTTCTCGTAAGAGAAAGCTATATGGTTTTTGAGGATCAGTAAGATCCTCATATGTGGTGTACAAAAAGGTAACCACCAACTTGCCAGCACTGTAAATGGAAACATGTTACAAAAAAAGATAATCAAATAAAGTAAATAATAAACCAAAAAGTGAGGATGATTGTATTCAATGCACATTTTTGCTTGACTGTGGATACCACTAAGAGAGTTCATAAGGATAATTTCTCTAGTGAGAATATCAATATATATTAAGCTCCAATGTCCTTTGCAAAGTAAAATGTTAGTAAGAAATGCATACTATAAAGAAGTATACATTAAGCCCTTTGCAAAATTGCATACCTTTTGACGTAAGGAAAAAAAATATGGTAGTTTGTGATTGGATTAAACGTTCTGAAAAATAATCCTATGTTTGAACGAGATCTTGAAAACAATTCCACTGATAACAATGGATCAACGATAAATATAGTTTTAGAGATTTCTTGGCTGAGAGAAGCAATCAATGCCCTAAAACCAAATAACGAAAACAAAGGAATGCCAGTTGCAATGAACAACACTATCATTCCATTAATTTTTTTTTTGAGTCAATAAGCCTTACCTTATGCAACAAAAGACTACAGAATCTGACAATTGAATATCTTTCTTAACAAGCATGGATTTGTCCTTAGGGGAAATACTAAGATAGTCTTCTTCTGAAGAAGTGCAAGAGACATTCATAACCATTTGCCCGTATACCTCCCCCATTCTCTTCAAATTGGACCAAGGACAACGATTTTCCTCTTGCAAACTTCATCCTCTGACTCTATAATCTCTTGTGGTTGTTCTTGATGGGTAGACACTTGTTCGGGTTCTTGATGGGTAGACACTTGTTTGAGGGCAGTCTTTGTAGGGTATAATGAGTCACCTCCTCAATCACTGGCCATTTTGCTCTCCTAGACAATTTTGAAGGAACATTAAGGATCTCAAATGCTTTTTTATCAGAAGTGGCCAAGGGCCTTAATAGCAAAGTCGTTGTTCATCAAAGTCACTTTATGAGCGTGGGCAGCAATAATGTAAGCATTGTTCATAAAATCAATAACAAAGTCCTAAACAACCTCTTGAAGGAAAAAAATGGCTGCAAGTTGCCATTTTTTTTGCATGCCAACTTCAGTGGACACCCTTGATAATCTATAAGAAATATCTTTGACAACTCTGATAAATGTTGTCTTTGGAATCACATGCTGTGTAGCTCTTTGTGTCTTCCTTATCTCATTAAAAAATGTCTAAAAATAATAAAATCTAGACTTTCTCTTTCTCTTGGACTTGGAAGGGTCTTCTTCTCCATGGTTTTGTCTATTGTTGAATAGGGGCTCTAAGGGAGGTTGAAAACTTGGAAGTTGTAGGGGAGGACTGTACATGATGAAGCTTACTATGGGTAGGAGAAGACACTCTCTCTCCGCTAGATTGCTTAGATTCCATGGCAGGAGATTGAGGACAACCAGGGGTAGGTGGGATCTCTGGAGGGAAAGATTGAGAAGCTGATGGCCTTGTCTCTTCCTCACTCTCTTTGTTGTCTATATACACCTTCCTTGCAGTCTGCTTTGTCCTAGCCATGACCTACTAGAAAATGAGACAAGTTAGAACATTTTAAAACCATAAGTAAGAAACCTTAAGCCCCAAATAGAAACAATAAATACAGCACAAAAGGAGTGAAGCGCGGGTTCGAAATCAAGCTACTTGAGCCATATTTGCAGATGACCGATACGGCGTGGTAGGAGTGAAGCGCGCGTTCGAAATCAAGCTACTCGCGCCATATTTATGGATGACATAGGGATGACCGATACAACACAATAGGAAAAAAACACGGGTTGGAAATGAAGCTCCTTGTGCCATACTTGCAGATAACATACGGATGACTAATACGACACAATAGGAGTAAAATCGTGGGTTGGAAATGAAGTACTCGCACCGTATTTGTGGATGACATACGGATGACCGATATGGCATGATAGGAGAAAAATGCGGGTTGGAAATGAAGCTCCTCGCATCATATTTGCAGATGATATACGGATGATCGATACGATGCGATAAGAGTAAAGCGCGGGTTGGAAAGTATTTGTGGATGACATATGGATGACCGATATGGCACAATAGGAGTAAATCATGGGTTGGAAATGAAGCTACTTGTGCTATATTGCGGATGATCGATACGGTGTGAAAGGAGTGAAGTGGATATTCCAAGTTAACCTACTCGCGCTATATTTGCGTATGACCGATACATCGTGAATGTAGTGAAGCACATGTTTAAAAACCACCTACTTACACCATATTTGTGGATGACTGAAACAGGGTGATGCGACAATCATTGATCTTGACGTTGCTGTGTATTTGCGCTTGTGGATTCGAAAAGTGAGCCACGTAAGCTGGCATTGATCTTTTATACCTACGGGATAGGCAACATGTGGCACTGTTTTATTGGCTAGGGTTTGCGCGGGCCATCCACATGGCTGTCTACGTGGCTTTCCACATGGAAAATATTTGTTGGTCTATATAAACAAGTAATTAGACATTTATGTTTTTTTTTGTAAATTATCAAGCCTAGCTAGAGTTGAGGTTCACTTTCAGTGTTTCATATATCAATTTGTGCCATTTCGTGTACCCCTTGATACGAAGCGAGGAGGTATTGTTCTTGAGGTCGCTTGCCCACTTTCATAGTGTATCGTAGATCTGCAAATATGAAGCGAGGAGGCATTGTTCGTGAGGTCGGGTGCACACTTTCGTGCCGTATCATGCTTTCACTTATGTCTGAACCTAAGGATGTTGCAGGCTCCTAAGAACAAATAACCCTAATAAGAAGAGAAGAAGATTTTCATTAGGGTCAACAAGGGATTCTGGTTGTACTGCCTTCTCCCTTGAAATTTTCACAGCTTCCTCCCCTTGTTCAACAGCAAGTGTGGGAATGCCTAGGAAGTCTCCAGTCAAAGGCAAGTCACCATTGAGGGTTTCTGGATTGTCTCAGATCACAGAGGTTTCTCCATCAGAAAGGCTTCTAAACTTTCTTCTTCAGAATGGCATGGAGTTATCTTATTACGAAATTGCAAATGATATTTTCAACCATGACTGGGATATTGACCATGCATTGAACTCATGCAAGAAGTTTTTCTTGGAGGAGTTTGCTGAGTTTGAAAGTTTTGCTTTTCCAGTAGTTGAAAAGGATGCAAAGGAATATGTTCACATACCTATTGGGAGCTCACCTTTAGAGAAGGCTTTGTTTTCAAGAAAGTGTACATCTCATTCCCTTGATTGGTTTTGAACCTCAGATTTGTTTTGTTTTGCTTATTCTAGGAAATGCAGTGCGCCTCGGCCCGTCCGACTCTACCCTGTCCGAGTCACGAATTTGCCCCTCGGCTCGTCCGAGTGACCCACTCGGACCCTGCAATTTGGACTAGCTGGGCCGAGTGTAAATTTTTATCAAATTCTAAGAAATTTGACCTGACCCGGCTAGAGCTCAGTAGCGCAAACTATCGAAAGTCCTTCTGACGCTCAGAACTTGATTCTGGCACACAGAATAGACGAAATCGTAGGGAGCAGCTGCTTAGCAGCTTGAAGTAGGCAGCAGCGAGACCCAGAGACCTAGATGCAAAGCGCTGAGCAGTTAAAACCTGATTGGCCAAAAACAAACGAGGCAACATATTAGAAAAACCCTGAACCCTATCAAGGCGGCCAGAAAATTGACCAACAAGCCTATCAGGCCCGAAACAAAGCGAGAGTGTGTAAGACGCTTTGAGATTGTTTACTGCACTCACCTTGAATTTCCGCACTTGAATGCACTTAAGAAAATTGAAAGCCTGATTGACCACGAGTGCACGAGAAGCGACACGCACATTGAGTGACCATAAATTGAGGATTGTATTCAATAACTGAAGGAACTCACTTAGATAAACCACTCAAGGAACCCACCAGTAGGAGAGGACCCAAGACGTAGACAAACCATCAACGCGCGAAGTAGGACCAAGCAAGTGGCGTCAATGACGTGGATTTGACAAATCTACTCAACCTGATCGATAGCTTGGTGGAGCACGACAACACGACTATGGAAGAAGGAGGCTCAGACCATAGGTCTAATGAGGGACTCGACTTGAACGTCTTCCCAGAGGCTATTCAACAGCTGGTCAACAGCTACGATACATACGCCTGGTACGAGCACCGTGGCAGGACGATAGACGCTATCATCGCAGACCTAGAGGAGGAGAGAAAACTAGCCCACAAGGCTTTGCAAAGCATAGTCGAATACAATAGGGACCAGCAGGCTAGGAGCCAAAGGCAAAGCACGGAGTTGCGTGAGGTACAGGGAGTGCTGGACTTAGCAGGTAGAAACCGAACAGATCACGAGAGAGCCCTAGAAGGAGACTTGACGTTGAGTGAGCTTCTCATGAAGCGACTGTTAGATAACACGACAGCACAGCAAAGTGCCGTAGCACTAGCGACATCGCTGCTCGCAGGATTAGGCGCGAACCAAGGCTCAAAGAGCCAGTCTAAAATCCCTATTGTTGCCAAGCAACTCAACAAATACCAACCCCACGACGATCCATACAGCTTTGCAGAGCAATTCAAGCAAGTCTGCGAAGCCAATGGCCTCAACGACCTGACTCAACGCTCTCAAGCATTCGGGCTCTACTTAGGTGACAAGGGAAGGACTTGGTATACAAGCCTAGATGCCACATAACGAGCCAACTTCAGTGGCCTCAAGGATCTCTTCATTAAGAGATTTGCCGAGCATGGATACTTCGATAATCTGCTAGTACGCTTGATGAACGTCAAGCAGAAAGAGAAGGAGGACATTCGTGACTACGTAACCCACGTGAGGAGTCTCTTCAAGAGAATCCCTATGGGTGAGTGACCGACTAAAAGAGTAGTTTTGACTGTATTCATCAGTAGAATTTGAGACGAGGAGTTATATAAGGCTTTGGCAGGCAATTTGAGCTTGCAGCGAGATGCGCTAGCTAGAGTGTTTGAGGAAGCCATCAGAGTCAATGATCAGCTCTGCAAGAGCAGAGCTCTAGGAGCTCGAACCTAGAAGAGACCAACTCGCGAAGCTCAGAGAGAGCATCAACCTCTATTGAGTGATCAATCCCACCATCCCAAGATAAGGGGAAGGCCACCGAGACGAATCAAGACTTGGCTGATGTAAAGATGGAGTTAGCCAAGTTGCAAGACATGTTGAGATGACCAACGTGCCCAAACGTCCAATGCGTGTAATGTGGCAGAAACCACTTGCCAACCGAGTATCAAGACCCTAGGTCAAGACCTTGTGCTAACTACGGTAGGTTCGGTCATGATGTCGTGCATTGTAGATTACCAAGAAGACTTCCGTACTCGCAACCCTATGGCCAGCCTTGCCTAGCGAACAAGCCGCAGCCATTCTTTGGAAGGGGAGCCCCATTGGCCCTTCCTATGCCTAATGACATTAAGCCAGCTGTTCCTAGGATGGACATAAACCCTACTAGCATACCCAGACCACCTGGTCCTTATGTGACCCATTCACCGAGCGATGCTCCAGTCCACTACATGGAAGAACCAAATGAGGAAGAAACTTACATATGTCCTTACGTCTTGCATGACGATGAGGCTATCTTCATGGATTATCGCCCCGTGCCGGTAATGGCATTAGGAAGAGGACGAGGTAGAGGCCTAGGAGGGCAGACACAGGATCCAATCACCTGTTGGATTTGTGGTCACCCAAGTCACGTCTCATCACGCTGGCCTGAAAGGGAGCAGCAAAATAGAGACAAGGCTGACCAAAGGTGTGCTGAGTGCGGAATCACTCATCTCTTCGTCGATTGCCCAAAAGCGAAAGCCGTCTTCTAGCTCAGCCAACGTACCATCTATCCCATTGGGGCTGTTTGGTGTCGAGAACCTTGATGGGGAGGCTACACCTATCCCATTGCGGGTCATGACCCGTGCCTAGACAAAGCAGGCCGGCATATCACTGCCAGGACCTAGCAACCTTGACACAGCTTCGATAGGGAAGAAAAGTCACAGGTGGAAGAAGAAGAGGTTGGAAGCTAAAATCGCACTAAAAACGGAGAGTGCTACAACTCTACCTGCTGGAAAGAAGGTCTCTGACACAGAGACAAAGACTTAAGCCCCTAAGACAGCCGAAAAGGGAAGTGCTAAGGTAGGGGAATACTTGCATCCAAAGCGATAGTTAGAGGCCATAGAAAAAGTGAAGGAATGGGTGAAGGAGGCTCAAGAGCATATTGAAGACACTGAGCCCATCATAGAGGACAAGATCGATGATCTCTCCATCATAAGCACGCCAATCTCACCTCCTCAACCAAGGTCAGGAGAAGCAACTACACCACAAGCAGTGCCGCTAAGGCCAAGCCTTGATGCTACAGGGCCGCAGATCAGTCACGGCCATTGGCCAAGACAATCCAGGTTAGGAGAAAGACGAGCACCCAATGATCTCCTGACCACGTTGGTGACTACTCCTGTAACACTTAGCCTAGGAGATTTGCTTAGGCAGCATCCCACCCTATGGCAAGATCTTAAGCAGTGGGTTGAAGGGTCACGAGAGCAGGTCATGGCAGACCCTCATGACCATGATGCAGAGACGCATATACCAAGTTTGATGCTGCACTCTATGCCTAAATCCTTACACGTCAATGCCTTCTGGGAAGGTTCTGAGATACATGCAGTCTTACCGGTTCTAGCCCTAGGAGATACAATGAGAAAGGAAATCGTGGACACGTGAGCTGGGGTTAGTGTGCTTAGCCACGCGGTGCTTCAGACTTGGGGAAACCCGCCTGTCGAAACTGCTAGGTTTAATGTCACATCAGCAAATGGTATGAGAGTCAAGCCATTCGGGGTGCTTAAGAATTGGCCAGTAAAGGTCGCAGGTGTCCAATTCTCTATGGACTTTATAGTCATGAAGGGAGTGGACTACGATATCCTATTAGGCCGACCCTGGATGCGCACTGCTAGAGTCATCGAAGATTGGGGTAACGGCTTGATCTTCCTTGGCAATAGAACAGATGCCATGAGAATAGAGATGGGCACCTAGAAGACCTCACCAGTCGACTTAGATGCCATCTCTGCTATGCTCAAGGGTAACACCCAGGCCAAGAAGTCCTATGGGCCCTTGACCAAGTATATCCCGTGCCCAAAGGACGAGCGGGATTGGATGCACATCCTTGCTACAATCGACCTGCCGTTCTCAGATCATGAGGCATATGAGCAAGCCATCAAAACAATCGGCAAGTCTAACGACACACCCTCCGTACCGATCTGCATGATGGCAGGAACCCTTCGTGGGAAACCTAAGCCTGTCAACTTCCAAGTCCCAACAACAAAAGGGAACTCCAGGAGATACTGGAATACTTAACGGACAAGCTAGCTGGCAATCCAGCTGCAAACTTCAACCACTCTAGGATATCTTAGATGAATCCAAGTGGCAATGGACCAGAGTGCATGACTTAAACCTCATGTATAAATGGGCCCTAGTTCTTGACCAACGATAAGAGATATACCAAGCCCTAGGAGACAACGAGTAGTCTGACAAAGAGAATTCTAACGACAAATACGAAGACTGCCAATCCTTCAGTGACGAAAGTGAGGGTGAGGTAGATACTATGGAATACGACACTGAAGGACAAGAAATAGAGCAAATACGAGCAGACTCCAAGCTGCAGAAAAAGAGTCTCTTTAGGATAGAGCGAGGAGTCATGCGCATGGAATGTGATTGCGCCTGGTTGGAACACACGTAGGAGCCATAGACCTTGAGCAAGCAGGCCTAGCCCAGCCAGGAACGATATCAGTGCTTAGGACAGAGTCACCGTCCGAACTGTGCCCACTAGGGGAGACCACCTCTTCTAGCGAGGACGGGGAGTTTGACTCTGAGTCGGAGGTTAGTTCGGATAGTGATCTAGAAATCCCTAGGTCGCCCATGGCCAGACGCACCAAGGGGGACCTACCCGTCCACCTGAGACGCAGACGATTAAGGCAGAAAAAGGCAAAACAACCCAAGGATACACGAATGGAAGAACAACAAAAACCGCAGGACCTCCCTAAACGATTTACGAAATTCAAAAAAGGGAATAGGGTAGTAGTTCTGTTAAGTGCCAAGCGTCAAGGGCAAATGAGCGAACCGATCAAGGGGCCAGCCAAGGTCAAGGACGTGAACCTAGTCCAGGAAGGGAAAACACCCCGACCAATCTTCATTGCCGATGACTTGACTGAGGAAGAAGAAACGAGTCTTGTCGCTCTCTTGCGAGAGTACATAGACGTGCTCGCCTGGTCCTTAGAAGAGCTTAAGAGGGAAGATCCGAGTGTCGTGACTCACAACATACCCATGACACCAGACGCAACACCGGTCAAGCAGCAACCGTACCCTATGAATACAAAACACGCTCATATTGTCAAGGAGGAAATTGATAAGTTGATGAGAGCGAGATTCATTTACGAAATTGAACACACAGACTGGGTATCGCCCATAGTCATCGTGATGAAGAAGAATGGAAAAATCTGAGTGTGCATCAATTACAAGAAGGTGAATGCTGCTACTAAGAGAGACAACTATCCATTGCCGTACACCGAGCACATGATTGAGAGAGTGGCAGGCAAGGAAGCCTACACTTTTCTGGACGGCTTCTCACGGTACAACCAGGTGCAAGTGCATCCTACGGACATGCACAAGACTGCCTTCGCCATTGAGTGGGTATCTTTGCTTACACAATCATGCCCTTCGGGTTGACTAATGCCCCTGCCACCTTCCAATGCCTCATGTGCACCATCTTTAAAGATATGCTTCACAAGGAGTTGGAAGTCTTTGTCGACGACCTCTGTGTCCACTCAACCTGGATCGAACACTTAGACAAACTCTGCGTAATCTTTGAGCGGTGTCGCTTATATTATCTCTCCTTGAACCCCCTAAAGTGCTAGTTTTGGGTAAAGCATGGATGCATCTTAGGGCATGTGGTGTTGAAGAACGGCATTGCCACTAACTTCTCAAAAGTCAGGGGCAGTGTTGTGCCAACCTGGCGAACACAACTTAGACTATCCAGTGAGCTTTGCTCAGACAACTCACTGAGACGGAAATGAACTACTCGACGAGAGAAAGAGAAGGATTAACCATGGTGTTTGCTGTGAAGAAATTCTGGCACTATCTATTGGCCACACCTTTTACCTTTTTTGTGGACCATCAAGCCCTGCTCTATATAGTAAACAAACCTTGCGCTACAGGACACATAGTTCGATGGCTTCTTTTGCTCTTCGAATTCGACTTCTTCGTGGTTATACGAAAAGGAAAATAGTACTACATGGCTGACCATATGTCGCGCATTCCCACGGGAGAAGCCACTGGACAAGGCATTGTTGACGAATTACCCAACGCCCATCTATTTAACCTGTCCAACAAGAGAGATTTATTCAAGGATGATCTAACGCCATATTGGGCGGATGACATAGTCCAAGTGCTTGAATACGGACTGCCTGATCGACCGATAGAAAAAGCTTGACTTAGATGATTAATCCTTAAGATCTAGCCCTATTAGCTGATCGCAAGTTAACTCTATAGGTTGGGGCAAGACGGATTGCTACACAGATGCGTATGCGAACATGAGATGCACGATGTGCTCTTAGAGGCATACATCGACATTGCTGGAGGGCACTTTAGTGGAGATACGACAACACGAAAGGTGTTGCAATCTCAACTGTGGTGGCCCACACTTTTCTGCGATGCAGTGCGATTCATCAAGCATTATGACGAGTGCCAACGGACAAAAGTCCCGATTCGCAAGGATTAGATGGAGTTGAGCCCAGTTATTGCATGACAACCCTTCAAAAAATGGGGAATTGACTTCATAGGACCCATCAATCCTGCGGCACAATATTCACAGGCCAAGTACATAATTGTGGCCACGGACTATCTCACAAAATGGGCAGAGGTAAGAGTGACATGAAAAAACAACGCTAGGACAATTGCCAAGTCCTTATGGGAGCAAGTGATCTCGCGATTCGGCTGCCCCATCGAACTGGTCAGCGACCAAGGCACGCACTTCATCAATGAAGTGATAGTGCATCTTCTATCCAGTTCTCATCATCCATCGCAAATCCTCGCCATACTACCCTCAGGAAAATGGTCAGACAGAATCCACGAATAAGATTCTTGTCAATGTCCTGACCAAGGTGGTCTCAGCCTTACGCAGCGACTAGGACAACAAGCTGATGGCAGCTTTGTGGGCTTACCACACAGCTTATAAAACAGCTGTCGATCAAACCCCCTTCAGGCTGACCTATGGAATTGAAGCGGTTCTACCGTTAGAATTCTTCATTCCTAGCCTGAGAATAGCACTTCAAGAACGATGGGAAGGGAAGGAGGCATGGACGCAACGCCTGGTCGAACTCGAACGCCTCTCAGAGACTTGCCTTTTAGCCATCCATGAGCTTATTATATGTGAAAAGGCCTGACGCAAGAGTTGGTTTGACAAGCATGTCAAGCAGCGCAACTTTGAATAGGGCGACTTAGTGCTCCTCTACTCAGTTAAGGGGCATAAGCAGAAAATGAAATTTAGAGGTCTTGGACCTTTCAAAGTTCGTGGTGCGATCAGCCACACAGATAATGTCGAGCTCAAGGCCTTAGACCGTGAGGGCATAGGCTTCTTCAATGGAAGTCGTGTCAAGAAGTACTACCCTCCCACCCATCCTTTGTATGAGCCCCTGATGTTAGAACCACTTGTCAAGATACGAGTGGCCACAATCACTCATATTGATGATGAGGATGAGGAAGCCGTAGAGCCCCCATACCTCCATATCACGGTCACTGCAAAATAAACATGCGCTTTCAACGCTTTGATCGACGAGGGAGCAGACTTCAATGTCTTAACTCACGATCATTGGACTCAACTTGGCAAACCACCACTTCAACCCACTAATGCGAAATTAAGCCCATATGGGGCCCATTCCTACGCACTTCTTGGCAAGTGTAGAGCCACCGTTTCTATCAAGTCTGAGACTGTCCCAATGATTTTTTATGTGTTGCCAAATGCTAAAGATGCAGGCACGGATTCGCTGCTGGGGCGAACTTTCAAAAAGTAGACTCACTGCAATGTTGATTATGAGTCGCAACACATCCACCTCGCAATAGGCAACGTTCGCATTGTCACAGCTTTCAGCAAGGGCTGCGCGACCTCATCACTGTCTGCAATGCTGTCCAAGGAGGGGGGTAGTGCACAGCTTCCACCTCCCAGATTTCATGAATCATAGCCCACAACAGCAAAACCTAAGGCTCAACAGCCTAGATTTCAATGGCAGCCTAAGCAGCCGCAACCGCCGCCTAGGAGTCGACACTCCTATCCTTATAAAACCAAAAAATCTAAACCTAGGAGGCCAAGACGCAGTCACAAAAAGCACTGCATGATCAAGAAAAGATGGGTCCCTAAAGCCCTCTTGCATGTGCAAGGCTACTATGTGGGCAACACCTGGCTGTGGATCCCTAAGGCCTACATGGCCAAAGGCACTACTCATATGCCGCCCTCGAGCTTGATCAACCCAAGTCCCATAAACCCTCCAAACCATAAGCCGCAGTGCTCTCCAAAACCACAGTCATCCGACTCATCCACGCCTAAACCCAAGAGGGCCACACAAGCCTATCGGCCCAAACAACAGACTCCGTCACAAGAGTCATCACCTGACCAAGTCAATCCAACTCCCCAAATCCAACCTAAATGCAGTAGTCCGTCCATCGTGGCTTCTCCTAATCCACCCATAATCCAAGCAGCCCAACCGCAGACTCAAGAACAACTACAACTCTTCGTTGTCACAGGCTCTAGTTCTAGCAAACCTCGACCACTCGTCGGCCTTACGCCCTTCTATGAACGCAAATCCTTTTTAATGCTGGCCACCGCCGACCTCGCTGAGGACACCAGGGATGATGTGGTGGAATGCATTAAATGACTAGACACCACCTTCATGTCGCTAGCACTAAGCTACGACCACTTGGACTTAGGACTATTGGAGGAACCCTTTGCAATTGAAGTTAAAAACGATACCATGCTCCTGGGAGACCTTTGAATTTGCATTCGCAAAAGCTTCTCACTCCGCTGTTGAATTGCTCAACAGCGAGATCTCCAAGGAGCAAGCCATTAAACAGTGCCTCATCACGTCATATGATCAGCGAACTACTTCTGCTATCACTGATTAAGAAATCACAGCATTATCAAAGCTCACTGATACTGACTCCCCATTCTTGAGGCATTGGTACACTCTTAGGCTGCAATGGGAAGTAGAAGGGTACCACATAATGACCAATGATGAGTAGTGCCGCGCTATCAAAACAGCGGAATACGACTCCACATATGTCGCGGCAACCTCGTATAGAGTGTTAACCATTCTTCGGGGCTGACCCATTGAAGAACATATCAAAGGACACCCCTACCTCGATTGCTTGTTGACTGAGGAAGAGTTACACATTGCTAGCCATGTCAACTCTGGTGACTTCCTAATAACAAATGTTCTCACATACATCATGCAAGTGGGGATTCGACCCTTTGATCTGGACCGCGAAGCTCACTTAGAATACAACCCCCAGTTCTATGATTGGCTCCTTCACAAGTAACTCCTACACCACCATGCCAAATGCCCTTGCCCTTTTGACCCTAAATCCTAGGAAGGATTCTTCTTAAGCTGGAAGGGGAGGGGGTAAGGTGAATCAAATCAGGCCAATCAAATCAAAATTAGTGAAACACATAAATATATATTATGAAAAAGGGATGGGGTAGGAAAAAGGGCATGGGAACTTTGAAGTAAAGGACAAAAAGTCAAAGTCTAAAAAGAAAAATCTACATTGGTTCTTAATGAATTCATTCAAAAAGCATAGAGTTTTTCTTTTTCAGCAATCAGCAAATTACTATGTGGAAAGCACTAATGAAAATTACGGTTTATGACAGGAACATAAAATGTCGCAACAAGACCGTGCCCACCGACTCCCGTTCACAGAGGAGGAAAGAGCGCAGTATGGCATATCCCTAGAAAACTGCGACTACAATCAACTGAAGTTTCGGACCATCTGGAACATCGAAAGAGTAGTGTCGAAGGAGGAAGCAGCCAAGAGAGTCGTCGAGTAGTGCAACCTCACCAAGTACTCAGAGAAAATTGCGCAAGAGCCTGACCACACGAAGTGTGTGGAGTTTCTCAAGACATACGACCCCGACCAGGAGTGCGGTACTGTGACGGTGGGAAGGGGAGAAAATGCTAAACAGGTACAGGTGCACTTGAACCTAGCCTTGGTGGAGAAGGCGTTGGGATTGAAATTGAAGAAGATAGAGAAAAAACAAAAAAGGGATGTCTACACCATGTTGAAAATGAAAAGAGAGGAGGTGCTAACCAATGACGGTATCAGCATCCATGACATCCCTGATGTTGAAGCGAGGCTAGAGGCAAAGCTAGTGCACGCGCTCTTCTCCAGCCAGCGCTACAACGCCTTAATGCATCGAATCAGCGTGCCTGTGCTGGAGAATGTAGCAGCCCACACCTTAGATGAAGTTGACTGGAATGGGTATGTCCGCAACACCATTGACTAGGCAGCTAAAGCACTGGCTTTGGAAAGTGCACAAGCAGGGGGAGAGTCTCCAGCTTCCAAGGCCACAGAAAGGAAGAAGGCCTCATCCAAGGCCTCATTTATCGGCTATGGAAGCATTTTGACTGCGCTCATCCAAGAGGCAGTAAAGGAGGCACATAATGTAGAAGAAGGAGAAGGAGAAACACCGGATAGATCACCACCTCACCAGGACAAAGAATTGCGTTTATTTATCAGATTTATATGCAACACGATTCGTACCCTAAATGTAATACGTAGTACTTTATCGAGTTCGTGCGCAATATGTATTTGTTCGAACGCATGTAACGATAACTCAAAGACATAAATAAAACAAATAGCAAGTGAATAAACAAAAATAAGACGCGCCAAAAAAATTGTATTCATATTCATAACATTTTACATGGGATCCATTACAACCAGGGTTTTACAAAATCTCTTTGGAAGCTACATTCCGTATATGTTTTGGTAGTACACCCCTATCATTGTTGATCTCCGCGAGGACTATCCTTCAATCGCCAAAAGAACCTCACTATCGACAAATCCCTATTAGTGACGGTGACTCTCCTTGCATGTACTGATGCATAGACCGAGTCTGCGAACAAGTCGATGATGTAAGCTTCGACAGCTTCCTGTAGTGCAAGGAGGGCTTGGGCAGTCCAGCAATCAGGTTGTTGCAAGCGTGTTCCATCTAGGAAGTGCCTCTTGTTGTTCTTAATGAGTATGTCATCCATAATCTCATGCACTAGCTTCTGGAATGGAGCCTTTGGTATCAGGAGGTGTGTGGTCTTTTGGTAATGGCAGATCTCACAAAGAGCCACTGTGCATGGCTTCCATCGACGCTTGCGATGCTGGCATGGTGGTGATGGTGGTGGTGGAGTTGGGGGAGGTGGCCTCTGCATAGGATTTCTAGGGGGGTGTCTCCAGGCCGCTTGCTTGGTGTGTGCCATGTCTTCTAGGAGAGAAAACCTAAAACTCAAAAGTGAAATGTGTAAAATGAGGTGAAACTTTAAACTTATAGCAAAACTTTCAAAAAACCCTTAAACTTGAATTAATGTATCCAGGATTTGGAAAAATATGATCAGTGATCCAATTGACGTGAAATTTTACATGTGGACTCCTCTAGGATACATCAACTACCAAAAAAAATTTGGCCTCATCAAAAGTCTCTAGGACACCTCTCCGGACACTGGCATCTAGGGCCCTAAATCTCCAGATTTAGGGCCCCAAATGTGAGCCTTCGGACATGTGCCCCAGAGACTTCTGATGGGCCCAATTTTTAAATATCCATGAGTTTTTATGATGCCCGGTATGTGGGTGAAGTTTCACTAAATTTTGATTTATAAAATTGATGGTTCGATCATTTTTTGAAAATGCATTAACTGGATTATACTTCACTGATAACAGAAAAAATCACCACCTCACCGAGTGTACGCAACTGCATATATTAAATGTGTTGTCAACCAAACTACTTGAAATATTAGAAACTTAAAAATTCACAAAAAATAAGTCATGGGTCAAATGGAATATTGCATATCAGATATAGTGTTACCAAATCACTAAATACGTTAAAGATATAGTGCATCGGCCCATGTACAACTGATCATTGATGTAGTGGGAGCTCACGCTCAACCGCTAAGACCCATGGACCGCTTATTGCTTCAAGCGTTTCAAGCGAGCTCTAATGGCTATCTCTCACCTAGTCGACGCGCCGTCGATCCTATGAGTGTAGTGAGCTTACCTTGATGCCAATACGAGTTGCCTCCTCTCTCGAACACCCCGGTAGCTCCACGATCCTAGATGCGAGCTCAAGCATCCTCAAGCCTCCTCCATCTCCAAGCTCCATCCTCCATAGCCGCGCGCGCAAGAAAAGAGAAGAGAAGAGAAGAAGAGAAGAGGAGATGGTGAAGAGCTTCACCCTCTTAATCCCTCACTCTCACACACTCACTCCCTCACACTCTCACACTCCCTCTCTCAAGAGCACACATAAGCAAGAAGATGAGGAGAAGAGAAGAAGAAGAGAGCTCTTGTTAGCCACACACCAAAGAATGAGCTTCCATTCACTTTTTTAACTTTATATATACAAACCCTAAAAACCCCATGGGTACCCATCCCTTTTTACATGACCGGCCATTGTGGCAAGGTCCCTTTTTCTAATTCCCTCTTCTTGCTTCATGCCTCTAGCCTACACCCATCTAATATTTTACAATTGGCACAAAAGGGAGCTTGGCGCTCTTTTACAAGAGTTTTCCAAGTTTTTTGAGGCACCTTTCATTTAAAATTGCACTTTTTTCCTCAGCTTAGCTTTGGAGGTTGCCTGCGTGTCTTTGCTCTTTTTCCATGTTTTTTTCTACTTTTTCCTTCCTTTTTCCATCATCTCGACTTGGGATTAACATTACCCCCCTCCTAGACGGGTGCCAGTCCCATGGCACTTCTGTGTTGTTGTAGGTTGGTAGGCAATTGGCCAAGTGGTGTAAAAGTGAGGGCCACTTGGAGACTCAGGTGCTTGTGGAAGCTGTAAAATGATTTTTGTCGGAGAAGCCAAATGGATATTGCATGGTTGATGGGGGCCTCCGAAGTTGGTGGTTTGTTGCTTTTTGTGATGCTTGAAAGGAGGTGTGGTGCTGTTCCTAAGGGGAGTGCCTACCTCATTGTGTTAGTGCATTGTGCTCGTGCTAGTGGAATGGGGAGGTGGGTCTAACTGCAGGCAAGTCTAGGTGATGTCCCTGAAAGGTGAGAAGGATCGAAGCTTGCACGCGAGCTATAGCGGGAGAGCAAGAGCAAGAAAGAGAGAGACAAGAAATGGGAACTCCAACAGTCACAATATGTGACCGGGCCTTCCTTTATTCAAACTGTCACTAAAAGAATAAAGAATAAAGTGATGTGACGGGCGCCCGCCACCTGCAGTGTGCAGTGGCGGGTACTGTCAGTGTAGTAATACACGGGGCGGCACGACGGAGGCACCTTAACCCCCAACAACCTCCCACTTAAAGGCGAATCTGCCCTAGTGAGAGAGAAAAGAAAAAGAAAAGACAATACAAATGTACATAGGTACAAGGGATGAGGAAAGGCGACATCTCATCCAACGCCCATCAACCTCCTGAGGAAGGCAAAGCGCTCAGTAGTGAGGCTCTTCGTGAGCAGATCTGCAGGATTCTCATCAGTGGAGATCTTGACAAGGTCAATAGACCTGTCCTCTACGACACCACGTATGAAGTGATACCTCACCTCAATGTGTTTCGTCTTCGCATGGAAGACCGGATTCTTAGCCAACTGAATGGCACTCATAGAATCTGAATGCAGTGTAGGTGTAGCATCAATCCCAAGGTCAACAACTAGACGGCCTAACCATATGGCCTCCTTGCAAGCCTCAGTGGCTGCAACATACTCGGCCTCAGTGGTAGATAAAGCCGTACACTTCTGAACCCTGGACATCCAAGAGACAGCCCCTCCAGCATAGGTGAATACATAGCCAGAAGTGGACTTCCTACTATCTGCATGTCCTGCATAATCGGAGTCACTGTATCCACGACCCTTGTATCCTGGCTGCCATAGCAAATACACATATCTGCTATGCCCTTTAGGTACCTCATGATACCCTTCACGGCATCCCAATGTCTGCTGCCAGGTATAGCCATATAGCGTGCCACAACACCAACTGCATGCGCAATATCTGGACGAGTGGCTATCATGGCATACATCAAACTGCCCACGGGTGAAGCATAAAGGATCTTGGCCATCTCAGCCCTCTGCTCATTTGTCTGCGGACAATCGGCCTGTGATACCTTCACATAAGAAGGTAATGGACAACCAATAGGCTTTACGTCCTGCATGCGGAAGCGCTCAAGGACTTTATGAATGTACTCCCGCTGTGAGAGATACAAAAGCCCCTGATGCCTATCGCGCTTAATGCGCATCCCAAGTATATGTGAGGCCTGTCCCAAATCCTTCATCTCAAAGCTCTTCTTTAGCTGAGATTTAAGAGCATCTAGCTCATCATGAGCTTTCCCTGCTATCAGCATATCATCAACATAGAGTACCAAGATAAGCAAACTGCCATCACGGGCTTTCTTCGTGTAAAGACACGGATCCATAGCACTCCTGCTGTAGCCCTGTGACTGCATAAAGGCATCAAACTTATGATACCATTCCCTAGGTGCCTGCTTCAAGCCATACAAGCTCTTCTTCAACTTGCACACTAGGTGCTCCCTGCCAGGTTCTGCAAAGCCCTTAGGCTGATCCATATAGATCTCATCATGCAAGTCCCCATGTAGAAAAGCCGTCTTGACATCCATTTGATATAGATCTAAGTCAAGCTGTGCAACCAAAGCCAAGACTAAGCGTAGGGTGGTCATCTTAACCACAGGAGAGAAGACCTCATCAAAGTCCACACCATGTTCCTGCTTAAAACCCTTTGCTACCAATCTAGCCTTGTATGCCGGCTTGGGGTGTCCAGGAGTACTTTTCAGCTTGTACACCCACTTGCATGGCAAAGCCTTCTTGCCCTTAGGCAAGGCAACCAAATCCCAAGTCTCATTATTATGCAGGGAGTCTATCTTAGACTGCATAGCCCTCTCCTAGGAGTGACTGTCACCCCTGTGCATAGCCTCATCATAAGTGAAAGGCTCTCTTGCATCTGTAACCAAAACATAATGCATAGAGGGTTGAAATCTGTCAGGTGGACATCTGTCTCTAGCAGACTGTCTCACCGCAGGCTCTGTTGCCTATCTAACTGCCTGTCCAACACCTTGGCCTTGTGGAGGAACTGCTGCAGGCTGTACTACTGGCTGTGCTGGAGCTCTAGGCTCCTCCTAAAAGATCACTCTGCGGATCTCAACCACCTTCTCAGGCTGCCTGTGCATCTTGTCTTCATGGAAG
Organism: Lygodium microphyllum; assembly: GCF_053477565.2. Taxonomy (NCBI): domain Eukaryota; kingdom Viridiplantae; phylum Streptophyta; class Polypodiopsida; order Schizaeales; family Lygodiaceae; genus Lygodium; species Lygodium microphyllum. The sequence goes on from NC_141148.1 coordinate 131,884,535, forward strand.
ACGACATCATGGCTGCGTACTATTTTTCGCGCCTGCGGATCCCATAGGCGATAGCCCATCTCTCCCGACTCACCATAGCCAAGGAATATGCATTTAATGCTCTTTGGATCCAATTTACTCCTCTTGTCCTTGGGCACATGGCAGAATGCCTCACATCCAAAGACACGGAGATGCGCATAAGAGGGGTGCCCCAACAGTCCCACACTTGAGGATCCCATTTGTGCCAAGGGAGGTGCAGTGCAAGTGGCTTAGGGTGACATGTCTAACCATAGGCGAGTGTTACCTCCCTAGGTATGTCCTGCCCTTGATGTGCCCTAAGCGTGAAGTGGGGGAGAAAAAGGGCTAGGGGCTTAGGAGTGGAGCCAGCAGACCGAAGCCACCGGACACGCCTAACTTGAGAACCCCTAGGTGCAATGATCGTGCTTTATGTGGTGGTAAGTGCTTCTGCAACTGGGCTATGTTGTCAAGTCATCAGTGGAGAGTGTTTTTCGTGCTTTCCCTTTCATGCTGTTCTTTTCTTCGCTTTTACTTTTTTTTTTTTTGAAGTTATAGTAGTGGAATGACAGCTAGGGCCTAATTCTCTTCATTTGAATGAGGAGGGGAAGGGGGTCGAATGGATTTGCTCAAAAATTGGTAGCTTTGCATGTATCCTTTCAGATTCATACGGACGTGGAGAGAGGTGGTGGAGAGGAAAGGGTGATTGCATCTAGTAAACTAGCTGTCATTCATGTCTTCTAGGAGGGCTAGGCAAAAAGAGGGGAGGAGACTAGCCCTCATCATTAGACGAGCCATGGCACAGCTATCAATGGCGTTAGGGTCGAAGAAGAGGGGAGGCAGGCCGCACTCTTGTGGAGTCGGGTCTTGCTTAAGTAATAGCTTAAGTAATCTAAGGTAGTTACATGTAGTTACAAAAGATGGATCAGGGCATGAAGAGAAATCTGCGAGGAAGCGCGTCATAGAGTCATCTAGGCTTTCTGAGTTAAAGAGGAGGGCATGTTCGAAGGATACTACATTAGAGTTATAGATAATGGGGAAGTCGTAACGCCCATGGAGGGTGGCATCAAAATCCACACCTATCCTTCGAGGGTATGCTATGTATGTGGGGTTGTTCCTCTCGAAGAGCAGCATGCTACAAAATGCCATCCAGGTGAGCATACTAATGTCTCATACTCGCCTCCTCCATAGGGGTTGGATTTTGTAGCCTTGTACTGTATGTGGAACTTCAAAAACTTTGTTTTGCCAGTAGTCGGCCTCTTCAGTTCCCCAAGAGGTGGGGGTATTCTCTCTCTCTTCTAGCCACTTTTGCCCCAGTCGACCACCAATCGCGATCACCTCCTCCATCACCTTAAGCAGCAAGACCCTCCGCAGGCTATTGGGCAGGAGAAAGCTAAAGGTGAATGGATTCTTTTCTTTTTCTTGTCTCTCCCAAACCACTAGCTCTACGTGGAATCCAGCTGGGATGTCATCAGGGCAAGGTGGGAGGGGTGCGGACGGCTGCACGACTGGCTTGGCCCTTAACTGCTACCTGGCTTCTTCGACTAACTTCCTGCGTCTCTCTTTAAGTGCGGCTCGTCTCTCTGTAGATGGGTTCTCCTGTTGTTACTCTTGAGACTGCGGCGAGGAGGGTTGCGGGATCACATCCTCTCTAAATCTGCCCATGTCGAATTCGAGTTTTGCTTCCTCCCCCTGCCGGTCTCCTTGTTGTGCTTCCTCTTCAAATTCTATGGCATCTATTTCCTAGAGGGTTAGGCCAGCCAGCAGTAGGTATTTCCTTTGCTCTTCCATGCTCAGTCTAACCTCCGCAGGTTGGGGTGGCATCTGCAGTCCTGCATGCAGGGCTCTACGTGCAATGTTAAGCTTCTTTTGTGCCACCTCCAATGATTTTCCGTCCTCTGGGCGGGTGGTATCCATGATTGTGTTGAGGAAGGCCTTTTGTTGGGCACCGAAGGCCACCTGGGCGACTTCTGCCTTGTTCTCTGCGATGATCTTCTCTTTTTCCACTAGAGCAAGGTGCCGTGCCAGTGTCTTCACCCTTCTTTCATTCTGCGTGGCCCACTCCTCTACTCTCTTGTTCATCTCTTCTAGGCTCTCTCCTTGCCTTAGAGCTAGGGTCGTGAGCCTTTGTTCTTGGTCTTCCCGCTGACCAGTTTCTCCTGTTCTTCTTTTTTGGAGTTCAGCTGATCGGTCAAGGACTCGATCTCGTTCTGCTCTGCTGCTCCATGTTCTGTTTTCTTTCCTCATCCCTAGCATTGAGCTCAGCCATAAGCGCTTCGACTTTGGTGGTTTTTGCAATGAGCTCCTCATACTACATGATCAAGAGCTTGTGTTCTCTCTGCATTTTCACAAGTTCCTGTGTTTCATTGACTAGTAGCTGTCTCTAGTGCTCTTCCCTATCATCCTTAGCCTTCACTTCTTGCTTGAGATCCGAGATCTCCCTTTGCTGCATGGCCATCATTCTAGTTTTGTCGAGTTGGAAGGCAGCTACTACTGACTCCTTTTCAGCCGCCAACTCAGCCACATCTATCTTTCGTTCCTCCTTAGCTTTCTCCAATTGGGAGAGTAGCTCGGCGACGTACTCGTTGTAGTTAGCTGATGGCGTCATCGTTGTGTGGATTGGTGATGTCAAGGCTTCTGCATCAGTGGTTGGTCTCTTTTGCCCTGTGGCCGTAGTTTTGGTGCTTTGTTCCTGGGCCATTTCTTTGTTGATAAAGTATTGCATCCATGCCACGAAATTCGAAACATCGACACTGATCGGGATGCTGGGGGTGATGGTGGTTGGTTCGGTGGAAGGCACCATGAGGGGAGGAATCAGGTGAATTGGGGCTTTGCCCTTGCCCTCAATGACAGCGGGCGGCACGATTTCTAGCGCCTGTGTGCTAGAACCAGACCCTTCTTCTCTTTGCGGGCTCAGATTCCCCAATTCATCTGCCTTGCTTTGTTGTTCGATAGACCGGCGTGTAGCCTCAGCTAGGTCTTCTTCCTCCTTTCTTCTTAGTTTCTGTTCTTCCTCATCGGCTTTTCTTTGCCTTTCTGCTTCTGTTTTTCGGCGTTCTTCCTCCTTTTTGTCTTTTTCTTCCTTTTCCTTCTTTTTCCTCTCCTCAGCCTCCTGTTTTGATGCCTTCTTTGCCTTCTGTAATTCCTCCTTTTCCTTTTCTTCTTCCTGTTTCTTCTTCTTCTCCCTCTCCTTGGCCTCCTTAAGGGATTCTTTTTTGGCCCTTTCCAAGTCCTCTTTCTCCTTCTTGCAGCCTTCATCATCCTTTTTCTTCCTTTGGGTTGTTTTCTTCTTGGGTTTCTTGGTCGTCTTCTTGCTTTTCTGTTCTTCCCCTTCTTCCTCAATCTCGCCAACCCCAAGTTCAGGGAGGATATAACTCCATCATGGTTATGGTTGATATGCTTACTAAGGTTGCACACCTTATTCCTATTAAGACAAACTATAAAGCCTCAGACATTGCAAGGTTTTTTATCAAGGAGATATTCAAGCTTCATGGGTTGCCCAGAAGAATCATTAGTGATCGTGATTCCCTCTTCACATCACACTTCTGGAGAGCTATCTTTGAAGCTATTGGGACTCAACTCTGTTTTGGTACAACCTACCATCCCCAAAGTGATGGCCAAACGGAGCGAGTCAATCAAGTCATCGAGGATATGCTAAGGGCACACTGCTGCCGTAAACCAAAAAGGTGGATTCAATACTTGCTTTTGGTTGAATTTGCCTACAATGCTTCTTACCAACAAAGCATTTAGATGACCCCTTTCCAAGCATTGTATGGGCATGACTGTCGAAGTCCCCTAAACTTCTTAGATCCAACCTTGAGGGTTGAAGCTCCAAGGCAGATGCTGGAAGAGATGGATGACCAAATGTAGTCAATTAGACAGGACATCCAAGCCACCAAGGATAGACAGAAAGCATATGCGGATTTGAAACGTCAAGATAGAACCTTTGAGGAAGGAGACATGGTATTCATTCGCATACATCCAAACAAGAGTTCCCTATCCTTAGGAGATTGCAAGAAGCTAAGTCCAAGGTATTGTGGACCATACAAGATCCTCAAGTGCCTAGGACCCAATGCTTATAGACTGAAACTCCCTGAGAACCTAAAGGTTCATAATGTATTCCATATCAGTCTATTGAAGAAGTATGTACCTAATCCTAGCCATGTACTTGATGACCAACAAGTTGTAATGCCTAGCCAAGGAGTCCTTGAGCTATGACTTGATAGGATCTTAGATGTTAGGGAGAGACAACTGAGATCCAGAACCTTGAGAGAATGCCTCGTCCAGTGGAAAGATTATCCCTAGGAGGATGCCACTGGGATGGATGAAAGCACTCTCAACCAATAATACCCCCAGTTCCTCTTGATATGCATGGAGTGTGGTAAAGATACATACATCAGATTTGTGTCAAAATTTACCAGTAGGGCCTCTAAGGCATCGAGAGTGTGTACATCAAATTTTGCCGGGATCGGGCCCCTAATGCTACCCTGGCCGAAGGCTCACGTCTGGGGGACTTGATCTTGGAAAAATTTGGTGTGCACACTCCCGATGCCCTAGGGAGTATGCACATCAAATTTTTCCCTAGGGAGTATGCAAATTCAAGCCCCCAGACATGAGCCTCTGGCCAGGGCAGCTCTAGGGGCTTGATCTTGGCAAAATTTGATGTGCATACTCCCTAGGGTATACATGCCCTACTAGTAAATTTTGACGCAAATTCAATAACATTAATATGATAACATTACCTTCTCTGCATCATCTATCTGTCGCTGTAATGGAGCATCTAGGTCTGCTCCTGCAGCTAGGCCACCCTCATCTCTCTCTTGGGAAGGTACTGCGTAGTCAGGTTGAGGTCCAAAATGCTTTCTTGCAACCGCTTGAACTTCTCATGTGAGATCTCATATTGTGGCGCCGCATTCTCAATCTGCTCTTCAATGCTCACAATGGTAGAGATGTCATTGACACTCATGCAATCATATCGAGCCACCTCATCAACATGTGCTGGCGCATCTTGTATATCAAAATCTATAAAATCATCAGGTGCATCACTCACAATGATACAATATAGCTCTTCTTCCCTTAGCTCCAAAATTTCTAGTACATCCTGCATAAGTAAATATTTCACCCCCTCGATGATGATAGCATGGAGAGAAGCGAGGGGTGGCTCATCGCTTGTTGGCATCTCAATAGGGCAAGGAGGTGGGTGCACAATGGCTAAGCTTTGTGTTGCCTCTACTCTCAAATCGAGTGTGATCTCTTCAGGCTCCCTCTCGAAATACTCTAGATGTGGCCGAGAGGGTGTGTCGATGTCTTCCTCACTATCCTCTTGCACCTCAAAGCACAAAACATATATGAAAAATGCTGCATTGCACTGCTCTGGCAAAGAGATACTACCCCACATGTATGAGGGCTCAATTTATTACCTTTACATGGCTTGATCGAGCACGTAAACTATATAAGAAATCTATGGGGACCCATCTGAGAGCAGAGTCCGGAATAGAGCAGGTGAAAGGGTTTGCCGCATCACAAAACGATGCCAGTATACTAGAGCTAGGATCTATGGTGGAATGTGAGATCTCTAGACTCAAGGTCATGCAAAACCTAGGGTATATCTGGTCTCCTATGTGTGTGTAGCATGTGGAGCTAATCCATGCGACGAAGGTGGGAGTGGTAGCCATGGCACACAAAGAGAGAAGGGAGGAGAGCACAAGCGTAGGGAAGTAGAGAATGAAAGTGAAAATGAGTTTGGAGTTATAGCTTTTATGTATCTAGGATTTTAAATAAATGTTCTTTTTTAACCCTTAGTTTCTTTATTTCAATACTTCAAAGTAACTGTTAAAAATTACTCATATAGACAAATGCTTTGTTCTACATTATTATATCCTCGAATATACTTGGATCGTTGAGTATATGCAAGTCCAACTATAGAAAATATAGAAACTTTTTAAGAAAAGAAATTTGAAAGACCTTCAAAATTCCTTGGATCCAATTTAATATTTAATTTTAAGAAATAAGTAGAAGAGATAAGCTATAATATATCATTACGCAAAGACAATATTGCATAGATTATAGAACTCCAGCCTGCATTTTAATTGTGATTTTAACTAGTACGTTTGACTAGTTACAATATGTATTATTACACACTTGGATCATAGTAAACTAAGATTATATAAATTTAAAGTACTCAGAAGTTTAAAAAAAGTTTATATTCGTTCTTTATTAAATTTTTTTACAAGGATTCCACTATCTCAAGGATATGCGGAGAAGCACATTGTTTACATGTCATGGATTGCTCATTACGAATCTTGACTTTTCTATTATCTAAGTTGAAATAGAAGTTGCAGAGGGGCTCATTAGACATTAATTGGATTTCTTGTCTCATAAAAGAAATGGGCCAATGGCTCTTTGTACTAACCACAAAAGGATTATGACCATTCTATAAGATAACCACATCTATGAGAGCTGTATGTTTCTCATCTCGGGTATCTTGATCCAAGCTGATCCACTCCCCTCGCAAAAGTCGCCATCTTCTATATCGAAAGCGAATGCACAGAGTTTGTCTAGCGATAAAATACATGTAATAAAAACAAAAATAATGGTAAGTAAATACGAATAACTCAACAATTCATCTAAGCAAGACCTATGTCAATTAAATCAAGGCTTTCAAAGTAGTAAAAAAGATTTACCTGAATGTGAGATCAGGTTGGTTGACCCTGCATTCAATCATCTCATCAAAATGTGTTCTTTTGAATTGCCAAGACTCACCCAATAGCTGACTCATCCATTCCTCGGATGGACACTTGCATTACTTACACTTGCATTGATAAGTAATCTTTGTTTTCTTTAGAAAATCACATGAACCAAACAAATGTGCAAAAAATGAGAATGGAATAAACCAACTAAGATGCATATCTTTGGAGCCTATGGTGAGTTTCATAGCACTATTGATGTCAGATTTTATATTGGACTTACATGCTCTTGACAACTCCAAGCTACCAATCAATCATTCACCACTAGATAGTGGCGGCAATGGGACATGCTGCAATCTCTAGCTTTCTACTACATACAATGAATTATAAAAAAAGATATTTTGAGTTGCAAGTTGACTTGGAGAGTTATTATCATAGATCAAAGAACCTATGTCTTCATGCCAAACATGTATCTTGCTGCTCAAACATTCCACATTCTGCCATTCATGTAAAGTTGATGGATATAGAGTTGTCAGTAAAACAAGATTGAATTAGAAAACTGCAAAGATTTTTAAAAATAACTTTGATGCAAAAGAATAAATAATGATAAATTTTAAAAACTTATTGTTTTCTTAATAATTTTCAATGTAGTTCTTGTCGTGTATAGATATTTGTTTGTGTGTATAAACATGTTGGATCAACACTTCTGTTACTGTACTTATTTCATTGAACACTTTTCTAAACTCTAAAATTCTACATTTCCAATGTTTGCTAGGGTTTGCAACATCCTTACGCCTAACCTTGAAACTCCCTTGAGTACTTGGGTGCATCAAAATCCAATCCAACTTATAGTCCTTATCACAAATCTAATTATCGCCACTATCTTCTATTGAGGACCTCCATTGCAAGTATGTTATTGATGTTTTTACTCTGTGAAGACATCTATGATAACCAAATAGAAAAGTTACCTATCAACATGTGTATAATTTGCAAATGTTCCCTCCAAATGAAATGAAATTTAAATGGAGCAATTTAAAAAAAGTATTGTACCTGCAATTCTTTTCACAAAGAAGCCTAGAGATGTTGAACAAGAAGTTGACTTATAACAAGACCATTGCTCCTTCACTAACAAATTCCTAGAGTACAAAAACAAAAGAAATATTGAGTCAAAGCATACATATAACTTACATAGGCTTTGTCCAAATGAGTTGAAACTTAACCGTGGAGCAACAGAAAAAGTGGCAATATACATGTGGCTCTCTTTGCAAAGAAGCCCAAAGATGTTGAAGAGGTTGAGTTTTTAAAAAATCATTGTTTTCCACCCTCAAAGACTTTGGGAGTAAAAAAACAAAGGAAAACTCAATATGCATATAGCTTGCATACATTTTGTCCAAACAAGATAAAATTTAACCATGGAGTAGCAACAAAGAAACCGTAAGATGTTGAAGAAGAAGTTGAGTGTTCAAAAGATATTTGTTCTTGACTATAAGAGACTCCTAGAGTACCAAAACAAAAGAAATTACATGTCAAAGAATGCACATAACTTGCACAGGTTTTGTCCAAATGAGATAAAACTTTACCATAGAACATCCATGGAAGAGAACAATATACCTGTAAAGTTTTGTGAAGAAAATCTTAGGGCTTTGGTAGAACAAGCTCTGCTCTCATAAAACGTGTGAAACTCACTCTGTTTTGTGTAGAGGAAATGAAATTTCATAGGGTTACAGATAGGGCAAGCAACAATGAGGCTGTAAGATTTCGTCAAGAAAGAAGAAGCGGGGAAAGAGATATGATAAATTTGAGATCTGCCTAAGAAAGAGGGGGAAACTGAAAATGAGAGAAATGAAATGTCAAACATTAAAAAAAAAAGAAAATGAAAATTCGAGTCACAAACTTCTAGGAAGTTTCAGCATTGTATTCCTCATATTTTCCCTTATTTTATTGCTAAGGGAAGATTTGGGCCAAGATATGGCTAGAAGATTCATGTTACATGAATCTGAAATCCCAGCTCTCTCATTGGTTAGGTCTATATTTTTTTATTCACTCTTTAAGGGGCAAAAAAGAGAGTCCATATTTATCCTAATGAAAATAATCTTTAAATTGTGAAAGAAATTGTGTATGCCTAGGATGCATTTGATTTTCATTAGCTTCAATTTCATTCACCCATACTAAGTATGATTTGCTATCTTTTCTCAATGCACGTTTAGCTTGTGTGTGACTAAGCAATGTAAAATTATCAAAGGTGTGCGTTCCATGTAATGTGATTTGTTTTCCGTTAGAATAAATTTTCATGAAATATGTGGAATAATCTATGTCGGGATTATATTTGTGACGCCAAGACATTCCTAAAATAGTATCACAAGCTTGTAAAGGCACAACCAAGAATTTTTTGCGCTCAACATAATCATCAATTTTAATTTCTAAATCATGAACTTCTTGTGTACCATTGTATCTAGTGCCTAAGAATGCACCCTTTATGTGATAACGAGTTTGGATAGTAGGTAAATTCAATTCTTTTACCAAATTTGCAGAAATAAAATCATATGTGCTCCCATCATCATGCAAAATAATCTTTTCTTGACCATGCACAAAACATTTTATCGTTAATAATGAACGAGGATTTGGCATACCTGGTAAGGTATCTGAAGCATCGCCGATATCATCATCATCATCATCTTCCATGAATTCTGGCATATCTTGATGGTTTTCATCTTCAGTCACTTCCAAGTAATTAATTTGAATAGCTGGCTTCTTGAATTGATAGTTCAATGCTAAGTGTCCAGGTTGATAGCACTTGTAGCAAACTATAGGCTTTGCTTTGGAAACATTATTAGTAAGGGTTGGAAATTTGGGTATGTTGAGATTTGGTTGGAGAGATGGGTTAGGGTTTGAATTTGTGTTTGATGGTAAAGCAGGGGGTCGAGTCCAGGGTTTACAAAAAGAAGAAGGAACAAAGCGATTTTGATTGAATCTTCGAAAGTTAGAATTGAATTGCTTTGTACCAAAGTTACTGTTAGTTGAAAATTATTGCGGTCACTTTTCTCGTCCACAAATTTTGTCTTCAGCATCATGGGCCAAAGAAATCGCATCCTCCAAAGTCTTTGGCTTGAACATGTTCACTTCCACATAGAAGTAACCAAGAAATCTGGACATATACTTGTGCTTGTGGATTGCCTCAAAAACATCTTCAAGCATTCGAAGTTGCAATAAGGCACTCTAGAAATGCTCAATGTATTACAGAATGGATTCTTACGATCTCTTTGTTGCAGAAGATCCCAGTGTTTGATTGCTTTTTCATGGAATTGAGGTGGAAGAAAATTCTGTAAAAATTTCTTTTGAAAGGTCTCCCAAGTAGTAGGACAATCAATACTTCTGCGGACAACAGTCCACCATAACGATGCTCTGTCTACTAGATGGTTAGTGACGCATTTGAGTTTATCTTTTTCAGCATACTACTCTTCATGGAAATAATCATCAAACTGACTGATAAAAGCGAGAATAGTTTTTCCGTCACGTTACCCATTAAAAGTATGAAATTTGAAATTTCTTTTACTTATCTTAGCTTCTTTCCTGATAGACTGTGTATCGAGTGTTGCGTTAATTGTACGTCGAATAACATCTTTGGGTTGCACTCCATCTTGATCGATAGTGGATCGTTGAAGTGTAGCCAGTTGTGCTTGCAAAGTTTGACGTGCTCTTTGTTCCTCTTGAAGTTGCATTATAATTAGGTCTAATGTTTGCTCCATGGTTGGTTTCGGCAAATCATCTTCGGCCATAAAATCTTCCATATTTTGATCGGACATTCTACAAAATCTCAAACAACCTCACACATTCGAAATCTTGTTAGAGGGATGAGCGTAACTCAAATTTGGGTTTACAAGGCTTGCTTTAAAAGAGATGAGTTTTTGCGATCTTGCTTCTTTTACGGTTATGGTAATTGATGAGACGATCTTCTTCCAAGCGAATACGTCTTTCGTATAGTCTGCGTATAACACTCTGCTTGTTGGAAATTGACTCTATCAAGGTGCAGGTGTGAACCAGGGCTTGTTGAAGTTTTTGGGAGTGGTTCGAGAAGAGCTTAGTGTGAACAACTGCTAAGCAGGAGATTTAAGCTTGAAATTTTTAAGTCTTAGTAAAGCTTAAAAACCTTAAGCTTAAGCTTTTTAAGAAAAAGTTTTTAAACAAATAGAATTGCTGCAATAGGACGGTGGTATGTTGACGCCGGATTTGATGCCAGTGAGTATGTGCTGTCACCGTCGTCGTTGAGTTTTGGATAGCTTAAGTCCTTCTTAAGCTTTTTAAAGCTTATAACCTCTAAGCTAATTGAAATTTCTTCTCTGCTTTCGTGGAGAATATACGACTTGATAAAGGAGCTTGAGAAGTGGTCCTCCACTTCATGAAAGAGGTCCTTCGCGATCTGACAGCACATCAGGGGGTTCTTCACCGCCGGTTCCTACTTGTAGATCCCATTCATTCCAGGAGCTTCACCTTCACGCGAGATGGTAAGCAATTGGAAGCCCTTGATCTCAACTTTGCTCTGATACCACTGGTGTGCAAATTGGACGCTGTATGCGCGCGTAGTGAACGTCAGAAGGTCCCCAAGAAGAAAGAACTCTACTAAAACTCATAAAGTAAGAAGAAGGTTTTGCATGACATGAGACAAAAAGAAAAATTGGGTACAATCTCCCCCCTGCCTTGTGTGAGCGCTCCACATGTCGGCTCGTTTGTTCTTGCTTTTGTGTGGTTTGGAAGAAGAATAGATAGATTGATGAGTGTGGGGAATATATTGGCTATATGAGATGTATCCATTGTTCATAAGATGAAGCGCTTGAAATAATAAGTGCTCTATCAAGTTAAGCGGTCGATTTTGCGAAAGCTCTAACATTTTGGTTTCATTGCTAGGACATGAGGGAGTTACCCATGACACTATACATTCTCTTCATCATGCATTGAAATAGAAGTTCTATTTTGAAATGGAACAAGAGCACATAATTTGAAATGGGTTAGGAGTGGAGCTCAAATTGTGCGTGAGGTAGGCTATAATAGATGGAGTAGGAGATATTGAATGAATTTTTGGCTAATTTTTTTTTATTTGAAGTAGATTAGTGAGCTAGAGAAACCTTGAAAAAACGAATCTTAGTCAATAATAACTCATTAAAAATTCTAAACTTTTGGTCTTTGTTTAATACTTTGTGTGATTTAAGGGGCATGCTTGCGAGTCTAAAGTAAGGGGCTTGAGAAAGTAAGGGGATTGCATATATCTTGGAGTATTTGCTTGAGCTATGTGATCTAGTTGAGAATTCTTCTTCCATCAATTGACTCCCATGGATTATAGTTGATCGGCCATGATAGAGTGTGAGGAATCATGGGGGTTGAGGATTCCTACAATTTGACCACTAAGGTTTGTGTGGAAGCCTTGCAACTTGGAAATCAACACCAAACTTATGAGTAGGTTGTTGAAGACTTTTCAAAAAAGCCTTCAAGCTTTGAGATATTCAAAAATAATTGAAAGACTATTAAATAAGTCCTAAAAATCTCTAATTAGGAAAAATGGTTGGAGGGCCAAAAGACAAGGCCATAAGGCCTTAAGAAGAAGGGGTTCAACTGAACAGCTTGATCTCATGCTATACGTCCCAAATTAAGTATTAAAAATAATAAAAAAATAATTACTCTTAAAATAAAGAAAATGGCCAAAGGCATCACAATAAGGCCTAAAGACCTTAGAGTAAACAAAATGGTTGAAACTACTTGGGCCTTAGGGCCTTGTCCTGGATTGAGCCAAGCCAAATGGCCTTGGAATATGCCAAGAAGCCTTCGATTGGACCCTCAAGGCCTTAGCCTTAGCATTTTTCTAGTTTTAAAAGAATAATTGCCTATTGACCTATGGTAAAGGCCCAAGGCATTCAAAAGCCTTATATATTCCAAGGTGGCAAAGAAAAGCATAGGGGTTTGGAAAAAATAACAAGGTGATATAATCACATGGGCTTGTCAAAAAATGGTGTTGTAAGAAGGGAGAGTCATAGAAAGTGAACGAGTCTTAAGAACGAGTTCATAACCATGTGCAAAAAATTGTGGAAGTGGTCTCATGCAAAGAGAACATTTGGGGCCAAAAAAAGGGAAATTTTTGTCAATCCCATGTACCTCATTTCAACCCTTCCATGTATGGTGACTTGGTCAATAGGCCATTTATTCCTTACACCATTCTTTGAATAGGAGTTATTTATATCTTTTCAATATTAAGGGAGAAAAGCATCCAAGGAAGGATTGATCTCCAGATCCTTTTTTTCCACATTCTATGAGGAGATGATGTCACCTCTATTAGTAGAGAAGATCAACAAGAGTTGAATTAATGGTGATAGATCACATCCTTCTTAATTTCTTATCAGGCACAAAGTAGAGACCTTAATGACTTGTCTTAGGCTTCTTCGTCCATAAATCATACATGATGCATAGAGAGACCCTATCCAAGTTACGCCTATCTTGTGTATCATGTTTAATCCTTTTAAGGCTACAAAGTGGGGAAATGACTACACCATCCTCATGTATTTCAAGAAAGTGCACATAGGAATTGATTGGATATCACTCTAGGGGGGAATGGATTTTCTAAGCTTTTCAAAAATGATGCTAGCCTTATATTGATATAGTAACCATTGATGGTTAGGTGTGGAAGGAGTTTTGACTAGACCTCACTAGTTGACAATTTTGTAAACAAATTATACATTTGTAGCCATTGCTTGATGGGTTCACTATTAGTAAATATTGTGCATCCTAGTTCAAGGAATATTTGAATGCCTCTTACTCTTAGATGTTGTCATCTTTATAAAGTGATTAGTTTTAAAGATTAAAAATCCATTTTGTTAATTCGTTCTTAGTAGTCTTCCAAAATGGTAAATGTATTATAAATGAAGATCCCTCCCACATGAAGATCCCTCCCACATAGCCAAAAAACTCTTAATAGTTTGCAAGCTTGTTCTTCACATCTTAGTATAGTGTTTCCTATTGGGCTTTTGAATTTTGAAAGCTTCTTACTGTCCTCATATATACATTTTGCAATGCCATCAATTTGCAACTATGTTTGGCTATTATTAAAACACACTACAAGAAATGGCTTGTCATTTAACTTTGGCTTTTACAAAAGAACAAAATGTTGATAATATTCACAGACAAAATGTAATTGTGATTGAGTTCACAGCAAACCTATTGAAGTATATGTATATGTTGTGCATGACAAACCCAATGAAGATTTAAATATGTTCAAGATATTCCACTTGTGTTGCAAAGAAGCATTGAATACTTCATATGGCACATAGCACATGTTCTACTAAAAGTTGTTTTGAATTATAGGTCGATAATCTAGATTTAGTAATGCTAGAGCATAGGTTAGCTTTACCTAGCTCACTTGTATACTCACAAGAATATAAAAATTCTCTAAATAGGAGATATATTAAATATGGTTGTTTTAAAGTGGTTTGAATTCCTAAAAGAATGATAGAGAGGTACATATATGATATTTGTATGCTTCATGGGAAAGAGAGTAGATTAACTAATGAGAGAACTTTTGAGGTAGAGTTGATGAATATTGGGAACACTAAACAATGCCTAATGAAAGGGAATTCAATCAATGCATTATCTTAAGTCTCATCATTAAGGGTTCGCTCTATATGAACACTTCATGTCAATTGCATTAAAAAATCATTAAATGACATTTTATTTGTGATTTTTTAAAGGAATAAAATGCACCCTATTTATATTCCATTAGGGATAATCTCTATTTGTGATTTTTTAAAGGAATAAAATGCACCCTATTTATATTCCATTAGGGATAATCTCTTTAAATGGAACCACTTTACATGTATAAATTTTGTAAAATAATTATTTTAAAACCTTTTTTTAGAGAACATAAGAATACTTACATATTTTTTATTGACCCTCTCGAGTTCTCATGTCTCGAAGATTTCAATGGAGGTTTTTCACATTGCTCTACCTTTGAGATGTTAGATCAAAGATATTAATTGGCAGAAAAACCATATCTCATTCAAATGAATGAGATAGGGTTATCCTACTACATTGCTAGCTTTATATAAGATAACATCTTCTACAAAAAGCAGTGTTGTGGGTTATGGGTAGATATCCACTTAATCACATACTAATTTCACCAAAGTTCTAATGGGTGATCTTCACACAGGCCACACTTATTGCACAAGGCTTTAGAGTATGAGCTTATTATCAAATGTACTTCTTGTGACTTTTGAAACTAGTGGTATAAGTCTTCATTGACTTTAAGCTGGCCATCTAGAACCTTGTATATCAAAAACATAATATTAAAACTGTTAGTGTACAATGGGTAAAATGGTAATAGTAAGTAACAATTTCATCTAAGCAACAATCTTGTGAATGATGTTACTTTTCCCCTAACCTTTAGATACTTGGTAACAATATTGTGAAGAAAGTATCAATCTAATTTTAATATAGCTAGAGCAACCATTAAAATTCAAAATAGTACATTATCATGATAAGATATGTAACAACTTAGAGCACCATGGATCATTGGTGACACCATACGAGGGTGGGTCATTGAGCATATCTAACAAATGTACCCAACCTTGATAGACATGCACATACTCACACATGAGCTAACAAACTTGCTAAAACCCTCTCTCAAATCATGGGTGATCTAATACAATGATACAGGTAGAATGACTTATCATAGTCCATACAACATAGGATCACCAGAGTAGAACCATGGATACCCAAGCAATGGGTGATTAGGCCACCACCAAGGTGCCTCGGAGAGAACTTGATGTCGACGTCGATCATACCAACTCTTGAAAATAGAAAAGAACCATAGCATGCATCTATGTTTGTCATCAATGTCTCGCAATAGCATATAGAATCATCCTGTCAAAAATTCTTCTAAACATATGTGAGCATGGATTCCTTTGATCGATGCATAAGGGATGTTCCTCTCTAGAACCTGTGCATTGGTATACCAGTATAGATGAGGTTCCTTGACCCCAACTTACCATCCTCTTACACTCCCTTTTTGGCACCGAGGAGTGGTGAGGGATGACCGCATAACATGGACTAGAAAGCAGCAACAATGGAAGGGGCAATCAAGCCCTCTCCTTGATCCGAAGAAGCGGATCCTTGTTGCACCTTGGACTTTGTTTTGGCTAGAGGATCAACTTACTTAAATGAGTTTCATTCCATTATCAATCATTTGTCTTCGCAGGGGATTAAATTCAATGGCACTCTTCTTAGAGTCAAATTCTGGGAAAGAGGATGACTCATCGGAGGAGTTTGCATCTTGCTTATTCTTCTTCTCCTTCTTGTTCTGTGAGGTTGGTAATTCCTTGTAGTTCTTTCATAAGTGGCCCTTCTTGCCATAATGATAACATTGGGCCTTCAACTTCTTCTTCTTGTCACCCCTCTCTAAAGCTATAAAGGCCTCACTAGAACCTCCATAATGAAATGGAAGCCTCCCTATAAATGCAAAGATGTCTCATGCTCAAGAAACATCGAGGACATATGTGTGAAGCTCACAGGTCTAGTTGATGTCCACACCCTCAAAGCATTCACCACTCCATCAAACTCTAGGGGGAGCTTGTATAGTATGATTCCCACTAGATGTGCCTCTAGAAGGGGAAATTGCATGTGTCAAAGTTGGTCTTGCACCTATGTAACAGACAGAAAAAATGATTGAATGGTGTCCTTAGACTCAAACTTCATCTACTTAAGTCGGTCATAAAGGGTCACTACATGCATGGCGGAAGGTGCCTCATACAACATCTGAAGTTTCAACCATACTTTGGGAGATGTCCTACAAACCACCGGTAGAACTTCTTTAGAAAACACATCAAAGAAGAGTAGAATAGGCATGCAGATCATCTATCCCATGTAAGCACAACTTCATCATGGTTGTCCTCATCAAAATCTTTAGGAAGCAGAAAAGAATGTTCAGGGCAGAGAATAACTCCACAAACAATGTATCATAACTGCTTCTGCACAAACCAAGCTTTCATGATGGCACTGCAGGTTTGATAGTCAAGTCCATCTAGCTTATTATTAGTAGAAGTGCACAAAGGAGCCATATGGAGAGGATAAGAGGGGAAGATAAGAGAATATAAGATATACAGAGAGAAAATATAGCCAAATCGGTAGTAAAGACTTCATAAATTGAGAGTTCACATGCAATATAACCAAAAATCTAATACAAAAAAAATATGTGAAAAAACCCAAAAAATTGGCTAATGGAGCAATTAATGCATCAAATAGATGTTTACAAGTTGAAACACTATTGCAAGCTAAAAACACATGGGGCTAGATAGAAAACGTAGGTAGTAGTGGACCTCTCACAAGTTGAAATTGAGCGGAAGGTCGCTTGATCAGCAATGGAAGAAAGGCATGTAAGTAGCAGAAAAACTAATAGTAAGAACCTAGTTCAGAAGTCGATGCAACAATGGAAGCATATACATATGTTGAAATACACTATTAGAACACAAGACAAAGAGAAAACAAGAACACTACAAAATAAGAGACATAAGAATGTTTGACAAATGGAATTCATATACTAAGAATGCTTGAGAAATGGAATTCATATACCAAATAGGAGATGGTTGCATATAAGAGTGAGTCAGTGTTGTGTGGGCACCTTCATTAGCTCTTTTCTCCAATAGGAATTCCACCTAGTGAATGATGATGATATATGTGAGGTGGAGGAGGAGGCCCACTATAAATAGGCACAACATAGGCCATAAATAGCAGCTAGTCATCCAACATTAAATGCTAGCTAAGTGGCATAAACTACCTCAAATTCCACCAGTAAATCTTAATAAAAATTCATAAAATAAAGACAATGTGCTTAGCCTTAACAGACATGCACAGACTAACACATGAGTTGGCAATCTTGCTAACAAATCCCATTGAGCGAGTATGTGAATGGGAACCTTGGTTGCATACATGGTCATGTTGAAAAACCTATTAAGCTCTACAAGGCTATAGCCTAGGCCAATTGGCCTAGCATAACTCTTGAGGAGAGGTCGAATTGAAAGAAAAAGAGAACCTACATCGTCCATTAGCAAGAGAAATCCCACTGAATGAGGGTGGAAATGGTGATTGAAGAAAACAACTTGAGAAATGTATCATAAAGGGGTTAGAAAGCAAACAATTTGTTTGAACATCACTGGTACTAAGAAAGTTAGGTGACACATGCTATCAATTGGATACTCTAAATCCTAATTGAGCATGAGAAGCATAAAAGGCATATGAATTGTAACTCAACATATTGACTAGAGAAGGTAAACCCAATTTCACATATACACTCATTGCAAAATCTTGGAAAGAGAAGTACATGCACTATACTAATTCAACAAGAAAACACTCTCCTACAAGAGCTCAAAAAGAAAAATGAGAGGAGAAAAGCAAATTGTGATTACACCTAATAGGGAAATAAATAAGCACAAGAATCATATGTGCAAAAAGGTATAAGGAAACAACAAACCACATTGAAATAGACCTAGATAGAAAATAGATAACAAATCATTAAAAACAATCAAAGTGAGACAAGCCAAACATAGAAGTCTTAGGAGACCAAACTAGGGAGAGATTGTACCTAGCGATAGATCTCAAATAGCTTGATGAGAACACAAGGACAAAAAACAAGGGAAGGCTAAAGAAAGATAGAGAACATAGCACCACGGATCCCTTCGATTGACTTTTTTTGAAATTTGAGTAGGTTGAGTTATAACTTTGATCTTTCTTCTTTCTCCATATTTCTAAGGTATGTTGAGGTTAAGGAGGCTTTTCACCAATCATGTGAAAGAAAAAATCAAAGAAATAGCTTGAGTTTGCCCCAATGTTTATATGTTTTAGGGCATATATAGAAATATTTGCCACACTATCCTATGCTTAAAGGGGGCAACCCCATGTCTCCCCACCCCCCCCCCCCCCCCCCCCCCCCCCTCCATGGTGGACGTGACATGGAGCAACCATCATTTTTGCCTCTCAGCATGCAAGATTTTCTATTTGGTCGAAGAAACTAGGTCCCTTGCTCCAAGTTCAAGTCGACATGACTCATTGGAGTTGAGTCTCATGACAAGAGGTGGGATTGAAATGTGTCACCCCCTATGGCATCATGGTCCAAGATGGTTGAAAGTGGATCCTTGTGATCCCAGAACTCTTCCATTGCACAATCTGGTGACCCCAAGTGGTGCCAAGTTACCCAAGTGGGAGTTAGAACAACGCACTGCACATGTTGTGAGTGAGCTGCGGTGGTGCAATAGGGATATCTAAGGCATGATGGCCTGGTAACACGACACGATGCGGAGGTTGCATGCCATGGAACGAGCGTCTAGGGACCACTGGGGGGGATAGAGGGGGAACTAGGGGGGAGGGGTTGAATAGGGGGATGGTGAGGATGGACTCGATAACACAAGTCTAGAATTACACAACATAACAATGAAGAGCAAAATGATATGGGATACAAAAGTTTTGGAAGTGAATGTGAGGAACAATGCGAACAATTGTAACCCTTATTTTTTAAAATAACTCTACTAGTAAGAATTAACTATGTAAATACATAAAATCTAATTATTATATGAGAGTAATAATGTAAATTGATTAATAGTTAAGTACAATCATAGAGTGAAATACTTGCCTAGTATTTGGGTATGTGTTATTTGATGAACTTAGCTAAAAGTCATGTAGGTTGATGGTGAGATTAGTGCAAGTTGTTCCAACTATGATAAATGAGTAGTAATATTTGTATGCTCCAAGGACCTTCTACAAGTGAGATACAAGTTTGCAAAGAAGTAGCTTAATAGAGAAGAGAGTGAGTGAGGTGAAAAGATAAGAACTTGGAAGAAGAAAGCTTGGTTGTAAGGTAAAATAACACATGATGGAAAAAGATAACACTTTGCAAGGGGTCAATCACTAGGATGATACGATACACTTTGTGAGAGGAGAGATGGCAAAGTGACAATGTTAAAGGGGACAAGAAGAGGAGAAAGAGAAAGAGGATCAAGAGGAAGAGGATTTAGATAAAGGAAATTAAGAGGAAGATAATTGGAAGGAAGAGAAAGAGGAATGCTAAACAAAAACCAAAACTACATCTTCTTTGGCTAGCCAAAAACAAAACCTATGTGCTCTATGATAATATATTCAATCACTCATTTGAACTTTTTTTTTTTGCATGTATGAATTTTTTAATGTTAGACCATTATATTGGTTAAGTGTATTATAGCATTGAGAGTATCAATGACAATGCAGAGGTCATGTGCAATATGAGAATAGTATATACTTGGGCACCCCATAGTTCTATCTATACGTTGTCATATAAGTTAGAGAATTGTCGCTTTAGAATTTGAAATGATACAATTTCCTTTTTATAGAGTTGAAATGATATACAAGTACACATTGTAGGCTAACAATTAACTATATCATATACTTATCTTAAATAGTTGACTTTAAAAAATTACATTAATGACATATGTACTTTGATTATGCTGAAAACACATTAAGCATGTAAATACTCTATTTTGATTATGTCTAATCATGAGAAACAAATGTTCAAATATGTTCAAGATATGAAATGTGTCTTATTTATAGAAATCTTAGGGCTAATACATTTGAAGGGGGAATCGTTCACTAGAAACTCTTTTATGATACTCTCAAAAAGGACTTGAATGGTCACATTTGTCTTTTGAATGTGGCCAACACAATTCCAATCATGGATTTTTTTTGATATTATATGATTACATGTGTTGTAAAAAGATGAGTAGGCTTTTATGGTGGAAGTTAGTGGTTGTCAAGAAAGTTTTTGTTTCTCAAATTATTGGTGTTTAAAATGGTGCTTGAACACGATCTCTACGGTTTTTGTGGACATGAGAAACATAATGTCAACAAAAAGGAGTACGACAATTGAAACTCGAGATATGACAAAATGCATTATGGTTAGATTCGAGTAAGCATTGTGGTTAGGTTTGAGGACCAAAAAATGAGACAAATGAGTGCGAGGTCTCTTTTTCCTCTACAATGCATTAGTTCCTAGGTCATGATTGAGCACTAAACCTAGCACTTTTTTCCATTGTCCAAGATATATAATGATGTGAGGATGGTACATTGTGATAGTGAACATTGATATGATTGACTAAGTTGCAAATTTAGGTTTGCTCAATTTTCAAGGGCATGAATGCATGGGTGCACATCTATGCACCACACATGTGCGTGTGTGCATGTGCGTGTGCACACGCACACACATAATCTTGGACATGCACACGTTGAAGGTCGTTATATGGCTTCCAAACAACTATATCTGCCTTGTGAAAATGCTCAAAACTTTAGAAAACCCATAATATCATATTGGAAATGATTAAGTCTTAGTTCCCTTAGTTGGTTATAGTGAAATGCATAATGAATATGTTCTTTCTACTAGGTTGTTTGCCAATTTGTTAATTATAGAACATGTGTCCTTTATTGCAACTAGGGTCTATGTCAACAATTGATATTGGAGATATTGGAGCTAGCAAAATAGGTCCTTTAGGTTTGTTCTAGATTAAAATGGAGGATTAAGGTGTTGAATATTTTGTAAGCCTAAAAGCTTGGGATGTGTGTGTGTACATGTGCACCATGTATTTCACAAAAAAAGCTGTGCGTGTGTGCATGTGTGTGTGTACGATATATAGTCGTAGACAGTTGCATTTTTGGGCCTACCAAAGGCAACCCATTGTGGTTGTGGTGAATTTTTTCTAAAAGCATACTAAAGCTAACATTCATTTCATTTATATATTTATAGTCTATTTAATATTATCAACCAATATTAATATGCAATATTAAATACCGATACTTAATATTTGTTGTGCCTTAATAGTGAATTTAACTTAAAGTGCAAGGGTTTACCACACAGGATGCATTTTGGTGTATAATATATCTTTTAGTTAGTGGGGTCACAACAAAAAAGCTTGATATCTTTGTGTGGAGTATGTATGGACAACATCACTCTTCTTGCATGTTAATTGCACATTATTTTTGTAATGTGTGCTTTGCATGGCCTTTGCTCTTGCTATGAGTACTTGCCAACAAAACAAAAAACAAAAAACAAAAAACTCATTTTCTAATGTTTCTCTCTCTTTGGCCACTAAGTTTATCACTCACTTGCTCATTGAGACACACACACACACACACACACACTCTCTCTCTCTCTCTCTCATATTGATATGCATTAGTCCCTTCTCTCTTACTTTTATATACATACATACTAGGCGCTCCGCGCCTAAGCTCGCCCCGGCGCGATTTTTACGGGGGGGGGGGGGCTGGACGCGTGGCACCCACCCCTGTGTTCTCTTTGTTTTTTGTGGGGGGAGATAGGGGGCTGTCACATGGCACCCGCCCCCCACCTTTCCTTAACTAATAGTATAGATATGGAGTCCCTTCTCCCCTTGTTTTATATACATACATACAATGCTTACAAACATACATGCACATATATCAAACATATGTGTGTATGTCTTAGTCCCTTCTCTCTCTACTTACATACATACATGCATACATAATATGTGTGTATGCGTGTATATATGTACGTGTTTTTCCCAAGTATCTTGATTCTTTTAATTGAACGATGCTTCTATTATTTGTAAGTTTAAATTGGCAACCATGTTAGATTGATATGCTTTTTGTTTGCCGTTGATTTCGAAACAGAAAATTGTTAGCGTTGAAAAGAAAACGCCTCTAAAATTAGAGGATTGTAATTGCCGTTTCTGATTATTTCAACGATTGTCTTGATTAAAATTAACAACTCCTTTCCAATTTAAACAGGAATTTAGCTCATTTCGTCTAGCCGGCCGCCGATGAATACAACTCGTCCCTAAGCCTGATCTATATTATTTGTTGATGATATTTCTTTTGCATGACATGCATGTATCCTACGTCCATGCTGGGATCATTGGACACGAAACATCAATATTACACATGATGCATCGACCATGGACATGCTTCTCTGCCCCAACACCCCAATAAACAAAAGTCCGTGAAAACAGCAGCCTTTCTTGGATGCGGGCAGCAGCAGCAGCATATCAGTTGAGTGTCGGGTGGGTGAAATATATATATAATTATAATAGACGTACCCGGCAGAGTACGAGTCTCGTATTCTGATGCGATTTACAGGACATAAGAAGATATGAGCGGGTCTCTTATATATATATATATATATATATGTATATTCATTACAGCCTTGAGGATTTTAATGCTGCGGCATGCATATACGAACTATTTGTCGTGTTATTAATTTCATAAGGTCGTCCAACCGTCTCTGTTGATGAGGTTTCGAAATTATAGTAGACACGCAAGCTACTCTGATCTGTCAGCTAAGATTCGCCATCGCGTCGCAATATTGCCAAGTTGTCTGAAACTGCGATCCTGCACTGCGCCAGCGCCACAGTCGATGATGATGATACTGATGATGATGGATTGCGATTGCAAGCGAGATCAGCTGCTCCTCCACAAAGAACCAGCCCTGCTTGCCCCTCTCTCTCTCTCTCTCTCTCCTTCTGGGGTTTTACTTTTCGAGAAGAGTGTAGAGAGAGGCATTTCTTGTAGTGTTTGGGAAAAGACTTCGATTTGAAGTATCCATCAGCTTGAATTTGGCAAAGGCCTTCTCAAAATTGTGGGAAAGATGTATGTACATGTAACGTGTCATGGTATTTGCAAAATTTCTTAAAAATGGAAGAAAATATCAATTCTAAGATTGCATCGTTCCTCCTCAGGAGTGGGTGTTAATTTTGCAAACTTGTATGATTTGACCAAAAAACATATTTCTGCAGCCGTAGGAAATTGGCATAAATCATATCCATCGTAGAATAACGTATAAGCCATAGGAAATTGGCATAAAATCATCTAAAATAAGTCGTTAAAAAAAGAGCAGAAAGGCAAGTCGGAATCGATTGAATAGTAGTGACATGATTAAAGCAGAGTCAAAGTAGGATGGGGGGGGGGGGGGGGATCATGGGGGTGCATAATAAGTATAACGGAACCTTGTTAAGTTCTTGTAGCTCTGGTGCATCAGAACTCTAGCTAGTTAGTAGTCAGTCTCTCTCTGACAAGGCTGACACTTGATAGTAGGCCTCATGTGTGAACTCTCAATGTAGAGCTTGGGCATTGGAATTTGGAAATCTCTATCCTTAGGTGGTACAGGTTAGATGTGTATGGAATACCAGCTAAAGAAAAGAAACATATAGATGGAACAAGGCCCTTGCACGAAACGTCTGCAGGCTCGTGCTTTGTTTTAAATTTTGTCGATGTCGAAGGAAGCTGGAGCATACATATATATATACTTGGCGTTTTAGTGTCAATAGTTCCTTATTATATATATATATTCTATACTCTATTATTAATAGAGAAACTCAGAATTGAATGCTCCCTCCACATGATCGATGTGCGTCGTGACAGACCAAGCACACACGCACGTCCGGTTCGAAGTTTGAATTCTGCACTCGCACTCTTTCAAAGCGGCAATTGGCAAATTAGAGCCGATGACGATCGTAGGCTGAAAATAGAAGAGAAGAGGAAACGGAAGCAAACAAAAACGTTCGATTGGATTTGGAACGGCCTAATTGGACAGATGCATCGATCGATGACAAAGCTTGGCAGAAATGATAATCTAGATAGATACATCTCATAATGCCATAAATAAATATTGTTCTTTTGGGTTGGTTGGGATAGCTGTTTATTGTATTATGAAACAATAGTAAACAGAGGAAGTGTGCTATTTTAGTCCGAGTGATTAACTAAGGGATGCGCGTGAAGCAGACGGTGAAGCTGGCGGGGAAGTGGGGCCCGTTCTGGCGGATGAAATTGGCACGCTCGGCCACGCGCGCGAGGTTATCGGCCTTTTGGGCCTCCGCGCTGGCGCGCATCTCCTCCGCCCGCCGCTGCGCCCCCGCCAGCTTCCCCATTATCTTCTCCACCGCCTCGCTCCTCAGCCTCTCCAGCTTCGCCTGCCATCATCATCACACACTATTTATACATCATCAGAATAATATTACGTCGCCTTGGTTGATCAACTACTTCATCTATACCCCGCTAGGTACTTAATATGAGTTTTCATGACGATTAATCTATTGCTTCCATCAGGCATGTAAATAATTAGCCGGGCCTGATGTTTCTCGTTGATTAATTACCTCATGCCCTCCTACCGGATCCACTCTCATCATGAGTAACTGTTGGTTTGATCAGCATCGGTTTACGAGGATATTCATGCATAGTTTTAAGCGCAGAATATTGCTATAACTTAGTCGTCGCGGACCCTCTCGACGACAACGACGTCGTCCTTTGTAAAACTTATAACGAACGGTTATAGCTTTCTAGTTTAGTTAATTCAGTTATGATTATGATGATTACCTCCAATTTCCTCAGTTCGGCCTCCGCCTTCGCCCGCTGCAGATTCTCCCAAGCTTCGATCTTAGCTTCTTCGCGCTTGTGTCTGCGGATTGATAATTAAGATATATTGATTAAGCGCTATAAGATTTATAAGTACAACTGGTCATGCAGATGGAAAGGAATTATTAGCAGAGGCATGACGTTAATCAGTCGATGGCTTATTATATAATATTGCGATACTGACCTCGCCGTGTACTTCGCTCTTTCTGCGTGCTCCCAGGCGGAAGCCCTGGCTTCCAATAGATTGAACTTGGTGACGGAATTCGAAGAAGATGAAGTATGCTGCTGGCCATGGCCACTCCGATGGTTAGGTCGCCTTGCATTACTGGCCGTGCATGCAGTTCGGAACTGATGGTGATGATCAAGGAGAAAGGCGCAACCCTCGCTTTCAGCGGTAGTAATTGCAGCAGCAGGCCCAGCATCATTAGCTGCGTCAAGATTATCATTATCCTGCATATAATACTGGTCCTGATCAGCTAGCCAGTCGCGCATGCCTGGCCACCAGGGATGGTAGTGGCTGATAAGGTTGGATGTAGATGCAGATGGAGCTACTTCGGCCGCAGATTGATTATGGTTCATATTGTTTATATGATCACCAGTCAGCCGTGGCTTAATAGTGCTCTTCTTGTTATTACACGTGTTAATTACTGTACTGCCATTGTTGTACTGATCATCATCTGCAGGGATCACGTCTAGAGAGTCCTCCAGTTCAAGCTTAGCAAGATGGCAGCTTTGCAACTCCACCGGGTTTATAGTCATTGTGTTATTACAGCTGCCGCCCGCGCAACGCTTGAAATTTACGCTGGCTAGCACCTGATCGGATGAGCGATTAGTTGTCTCATCGAGGATTGGACTTGGTCGGGTGGGTGTGTTGTGGCGAGGAGGGGAGGTGGCAGGGTACGCCTGTTTAGGGAGCTGATCATCAGCAATTATTATGCCAATCTGATTAGCCACGCTAATTATGTCTGGATTAACAAAATCTGCCCCCTGTTGTTGCTTGATCAGCATCGGATTAGTGCTCACATTTTTGCTGTTAGTAGTTGATAGCAGATTAGCACTCACAGTTTTGCTGCTAATTACAGGAGAAGCACGAGCACTGCACAAAGGCGTCACCTGCGTGCCGACATCCCTTAACCTCCCCGTCGAGAAGGCCCTTCGCTGCTTTGCATCATTAATGCCCCCCGCATAATTATCGTCATCATCATCACCAAGAATGCTAGGATTGGAGACAATAGAAGGGCCATTATAAGCCATGGTGTTTATGGTATTGGTGTTCTTGTGATCATTCATACAATTGGTGTGGGCCGATGGCATCATCAAGTCACATGAATGGGTCTCTGTGGATGCTTCTGTCAACTCCCGCTGCTTGCCTAACGACGTCCTTTCTGTTGCCTGACTAACTGTAGTTGATCTGTCCTCACTAATTTCATGACCCGTCGTAGACTTATCTGTAATAACAACTTTGCATCATGTTCCAACTTAGTAGAAGTTCAGCCATGTATGAACAATTAAAATACCACAAGTGGAAATTAGTAGCAACCTTATGACGTTGTTCATTACATACCTTGTGGTAACAAAATTGTCTGTCGCTTATCATGTAATTCAGCATCCAATTTATGCTTTGCCTGATACTGATAATCAGAACTAGTTCTAGAAGTCTTATATTTCGTAAATATTGCAGCAGCAGAACATGGATCTTTGACTCTCAAAGGGCTTGATTTCTTGTTGAGTGATTGGAACTGAGTCTTGCTGCTGCTGCTAGTGTTGGATGAGAAGGGCTCTAGCTTGCGGTTGATGGCCTGCCACATGTCTTCCTGGCTTGGTGCATTATTATGATGATTCTCATGACATATTGTAGCTGGTCCATTGCCCATAGCCTTATTGATTAATTGCTGCTGATCAGTGCAGGTACTGCAGTGATTAGGGGACAACAACAATTGGGACGGTCTGGAGAGCTCGTGAGAGAAATTCCGCCTTATTTTGGCTCGATAAACATGTTTTGGGAGCTCTTGGGAGAAATTGCGGCCTCGACTACGGGTGGAATCATCATACTCATCTGATTGAACTCGATTATTAGTACTTATGTTAAGCTCACCATCGCTGAGCCTGCTTCCTGATGAACTGGAGGAGCGCGGCCAGTTATTGCTGCGTGCTTTGATCATGGCGGCGTTTGCCTGATCTGTTTTCACAAGCCATTTCTGTGCATGCCTCCACTTTGACGGCGCCAATGCTGTGCATATTAAGTTATTGGACACCGATTTGGAGCCAACTTCCTTCGCATCAAGCTCACCCTCTGATCCTGATTTGTGAAGATCGACAGTCTGGCTCGTGTGATTAAGATTTCTCAGTAGTCCCTTCCTAAATGCGTCAGCCAATTTAGCGTAGTGCTCTCTGCTGTTCATATTCTGCAACATGGGGGTACCATCTCCATTTTCATCATGATCGTCTAATTGCAATCCTGTGGGAGGCCAAATGCTACGAAGATTAGGCGCTTGTTGACACATTAAAGCAACAGAAGCTCGTCGAAACAAGCATTATATAATTGTACAGGAGTTTCATTAGCATGAGCACACACGTGAAGCAAAGAAAGAAATTCGAATGCATCATGAAACGCCTCATAAAACGGCCCCGGCAGACACCCCCGCCCCAAAGCACGAAAATGCGACCAGTGAAGGGTCGCCAGAAAAGAAAAAAAAAACGTCTCGCTTCTTGAATGCGAGCGAAGAGAAGATTATTCAACTCGTATGTAAAGGCTCGCATGCAGACGCAGTTATCTATACCTCTGCCTGCACACGGGAAGAAGTCAATCAGCGAGTCTTCGGTGTCGGCCTCTTCTGCACACACGGAGTCAGAACTAAAACCGCAGAATTTAATAGACATTGATTGATATCCACTTAATCCGGCCATAGCTATTACATACATCCGATTGCAGCTCATTCCAAGCTGAGAGATGATTGCAAATTCTCGTTACCAAAGAATTGTATCAATCAATCACCTTTACACGCTATGGAGAACCGATCTGTCGAAGACGCAAGATTTGCCGATTCTGTGTCTGAAAACAGGTCCTTGTAAAATGGCTCGGCTAGTTCATCATCCTCGTCATTTACAGGATCATCGTGGAGCATTAGTGAGGAATCATCCTGGTTAAAACGCCCTCCAATTTGCTCGGATCGTGCATCATTTAGCTGTTCATACAATAATTGCTACGCATTAGACACACTGTTTGTCAAAAGATGTTTCTCTCCTTTATCCAGAACCTTAAAAGGAGAGGAGAAAAAGGGAGCATTAATGGAGAAGAAATAGGAAGAATTTAGAAAGAAAGAAACGTCGACTTTCTTTGCAGAGTGCAAATTTACATCATCAAAGCGGAAAGGGCGGGAGGGGGGCATACTTTCGCAATCAGTTCGTATGGATCGAATGCATAAATGGCACAAGCTTTTCCATCCATCTGGTCCGCACAACTGATCTTCTGATCTTCGACTGCCGAACCTGCCGTTGATCTTTGGTCGTCCCTGGAGCTTCCATCGTAATGCTGCTGCTGGCCTGCTCCTGATCCTCCCGTGCAGCTGATAGGATGCTCCATGCTTGCGGAGGCCGAGGAGTGGTGGCTCAGGCTTATGGCTGACGAATGACCGTGGCCAATGACAGAGATCGGACTGCCATGATCATCATCTGCGACAACTTCTGGCCCTTTTTGGTCAGGAGCTGGATGATCACGCATGAACTCTTGATCATCTGCAGAAGCTGCCATTAGACTTCTGTGTCCAGTCTGTCTCTGCTGCAGCTGCACCTTGGTCATACTCTCTCTATGTGGTCCTCTCTGTCAGGTAATTCCTGAGAGGGGAGAAGAGACTATGATCAAGAATCAAACAGCGGATCAACTTTAGCTCTCGCAAACAGTACTATGGTCACTATGATTCTACCTTACTGCAGTCTGCTGCATGATAATGATTACTTGACTAGAGCGGCTAGGCGAATGCAGGCATGTAAGAGGATGGCTTGAAAGGATATGTGAGTAGGTAGTTCCTAGAATCAGCTAGCAGGCAGCCACACAGAGAGAGAGAGAGAGAGAGAGAGAGAGAGAGAGAGAGAGGGGAACGGAGGTGCCCTCCCACGCAAAATCAACTGCGTTAATTTAAAATTAATAACAACAAACCAAAGGCTGTGCCCACCGGATATACCCTACCCACAAAAGGGCCTTTCCAACTTGAAAGGGCCTGCCCAAAACCATTTGATTCCCAAGTTTCCCATCCTTTTCCTTGGCTATGTTGATTTGTTTAAGATCGTTCAAGTGTATCATTCTTCAAAAGCAGCTTAACCGTTTCCATCACAATCACAATGCATTGTGGATGCTACACAACTTTAGGCTCTCCTTGTTTCATTTCACACACTTAAATGTCCAATATGGTGGGCCTTGTATAAGTTTCGCCCCCCCTCAAAGGGGCTATCGATCCTTTTCCATAGCATAAACTAGCTATACATCGTAGATGAGGGCCTAGCGCATCAAGTATGCTAGTGGTTCAACAACCTAGATGATGTTTCGGGCTCCAAACTTGCCAATAGAGCAGCAATACTGTGAAGATGACAATGCATCGATGTCACTACACATGTATGCAATGACAATATTGCAAAATGTGACATTGCAATGCCAAGGCTATTAGAAATGTGATAGTGCAATTTCACATTTTTTGATGTGACATTGGTTGATTCGTGTAATGTTGATCCCATTCACATTTCCTTGGGCCTTGTTTGTTGTGCAAGTTGGTGACTCCAAGGCACCTCACCCAAAATAGCCTTGAGTTATATGTATCTCAAACCCAAACATTACCAAAATCTCACATTGAGATATTTTGCATAACATCGTATTGGTGTTCTCCTCACCCGATTTGACACTCCTTGTTGAATGCCTATGAAGAAGCATTCCTCCTGCTCAGCTTTATGTGTTTTGCTCAATGACTTGTGCAACCTTTATTGAAGGGATTTGATCAACTCTACATACAACCCTTATGCTTGAGAATTGATGAGATATGACATAAAACATATCATTACTGCGACTTCACTCTATAGGCAATGTGACAACTAGACGGTAAAAGAGACAAGGCAAGGAAGGCATAAGCTGAAGTGTACAATATCCATTGGATTGGGTCTCAATATTTCTTCCTCTTTCAAAAGGCCATAAGGATCGGAGTTTGTCTCATGAGCATTCTAGTCATTATGTTGGAACATAATGTTAATATATTACTATCATGGGAATGAGGCATCCCACTCATGTCCTTTATGCTCCTTTTTATATCAAAAGATGCTTAATGGGACTTTGCCATCTATGGACTATTAGAAAGAACAAGAAGATGCTAGTAAGGTGTCTCCTTGAAATAAGGAGATATGTGTACTTTTTGCTCTCTTTTTTTGTATAAAAGCAACATATACTACACCATCTCATCATCAATTTCTTGTAAAGAAATCTAGACTAGATTTGCAATTCTTGGGAAGGGTTAACAAATGACTACAAAGGTTGACCTCATTGTCCTAGTCCCTTTAGCTTATGAGTTAGGTGCTACAATTGAAATAATGTTTAGCCACCAACTCTTATCAACTCATAAACAAAGTCACCCCAAGACCTTCCTTTCATTCATTGGATGTTGTAGAATGAGTGTTCATTAAAAATGTACGAGGCCTCAAAGATGAAATCAAAGCACAAACAAATCCTACTATGACTACAAAATAACTAATCAAACACGTGTGCCTATAAAGAACTCATATCAAAATGTAATGACGATTCCAATGCCTCACTTACGTTATACATCTCCCGTTATTATACGTTTTAATTATAGCCTTAGATATAATTTGCATGACTCTCATGCCTTGGGAACTAATGTGAGACTTTTTCATTGTGGAAAATTTGTCACAAATATCCTTTATATAGTTGTGAACTTACATTTTATATTCTCACCAATTTAAGGTATAAGCTCTAACCTAGCTTGTGTACACAAATGTCTTAAGCCATGTGTATAGGAGCTATGGAACCAATTTTCTTTTACATTTGTGTGTGTGTGCATGTAGGTGTGCACATGCACACATGCATGCAAAAAGAACACACACATTTCTAGTGACATAAGTTTAATTAAAGTATTCCTTTTTTAGAAAATCTTATACCCAATCCCATGAAATTTGAAGAGTGCAAAGATTTTAGAGGGTCGATGGGGTTGGTATAACTGTTGAGATAGTGAGTGGCATGTGAATAGGTGTGAAACAAGGTTATGTATGCTATTACCCCAAAACAGAGAAGGTTAAAAAAAGACCGTGAAGTTCTTTTCTCAAAAATTCAAAGTAAAAAAGAACACTCATATCAATCAAAGAGAAGTCAAAGGGGATAACAAAAATAAGTTAATAGACCATGAGAAAGAACAAAGCTTGTTATGGGTGATGAACATGGAGAGTGCATATGTTTTGGAAAATGTTGCAAAACACATGGATATGAAGTTTGTAGGTAGATTTTTTGAAATAAACATATAGAACTGGTTAAATCTCCCGACACTACATTTTAGTAAAAAGTGAGAGCCCGGATCACTCATGTGTACATTGTGATATCTCTTGGAGTTCTATTGCGTATTTTTAATATTCTATTCATATATGCACATACAACCTATAAAATAAGTGGATTTGTGGGCAAGCCTATCCTCTACATGAAAAGAGGACTCAAAGACATGTGAATATAGATGACCAAACTTGAGAGAGAGAGAGAGGCCAAGGGTTGAGGTTATGTATGTAAATTTTGAGTTCAAGCTTTATCTCTACTTTCTTACTTCCAACATAGCTTCATTGAGAGAGAGAGAGAGAGAGAGAGAGAGAGAGAGAGAGAGAGAGAGAGAGAGAGAGAGAGAGAGAGAGAGAGAGAGAGAGAGAGAGAGAGAGAGAGAGAGAGAGAGAGAGAGAGAGAGAGAGAGAGAGAGAGAGAGAGAGAGAGAGAGAGAGAGAGAGAGGAAGAAACATCTCTAATTGCATCCATCCTCATCATCTACTTCTCTTATATAGCACCTTGTGTTTCTTCTCTCCCTTTCCCATGTGAGTGAGGGAAAGAAAATGAGGTAGTGGGGGAGCATGAGGGAAAAGCCTCTTCTCCTCCATCTTTATGATTATTATTCTTCCTCACAACTTAGAGAAAAGTGGATTGGTGTGGCATATTGGTGGTTGGAGCACACATAGGATTGTAAGGTCATGCTCTCTTTTGGCAATGCACTATAATGAGAAAAGTGAATCTAGATGACTCTACTACTACTTTAGGACAACCCCTTATGGTACATTAGGAGATTCAACTTATTGAACGAATATAGTTTTTTCTCTTAAAATAGAGGCTCTTAAAAAAACACATACAGATTAAAGTAAAAAGCCCAAGTTGAAACAAAAATGGGTTGATAGAAAAGGGAGCAGGGATAAGATTAGCAAAGGAATTTCTTATTTTCTTTTCTATTTAAAAAAAATCAAAAAACCAAAGTAATATCATATCCAATCTTGTATTAAGCTAGAGATCATAGATATATCCAATACATTGCTTGCTTGCACAGATTGAAGTGCTTCAAGCCACATCTTACATGTAGAGAAGAAAACAAAAGTATTTAGAAAATGAGCATATGTGCATTCTTCATAATAATTCCGTATGCCTCTTTAAGTTCAAAAGTGACAGAAAAGTTGAGAATGGTTAGTTGTCTAAGAAGATGAGATGGAGGAGAGAGAAAATAGACTATGCGAGTGTCGTTTTGCGAGCTTGATTGTCAGACTTGACAAAATGCTTACTGTTTCAAGCACTTCGTCCAATTCTGCAATGGTTACCTCTCACATAGCCGATACATTCCCCCATGCTCATCAACCTATCCATTCTTCTCCTAAGACACACGAAAGTAAGAATGAATGAACCAACAAGGGGGTAGTGAACTCACCATCTTACCTTCTCCTCAATGCCACAAAGTGAAGGCTCGATATGGTGGATCCATGCTTCGTATGATAATACTCGATCTGCCTTCTCTACACCATTGCTCTCAATCTGATCGATCTATAAGTACATGACATGATCTATGTGAGGAAATGCAAAGAAGAAGAAAGAAAACCCAATCCCTTCCCCAATCCGATTCTCACCTAAGAAGGGGATGAAGAGAAAGGCGTGTACAATGAAGAAACTTCACCTCTCAAGTCCCTCACTCTCTCCCTCATTCTCACTCTCATAATGAAGCACAAGTAGATAGATTAGAAGCAAGAAGAAGTATGCTCTCAAGTTTGCACACCATAAAAATGAGCTTATCTATTTACTTTTTGGTTTTTATACGTGGGATTTTGAGTTTGGGCATCCACTCAAGTTAAGCACTCATCTCTCCTATTTGGCTCTTTGCTAATCTTGTCTAATTTATAAACACATATTTAGGTTACATCAACCCTCAGCGAGATCGTATGTACAAAAATGTGTAGCATCTGAGTTCAAGAAAGGGAAATATAGACAAAGATAATCTTACATATTTACATTTATAGAAGAAACTTGGGGGCGTCAATATATATATCATCTATATCAAAGGCGCTCAATGCATGTTTATAAATACCCTTATTTGTAAAAGAAAAATGAATAAAACATGGTTCTCTTTTATTCAATCTATAAATAAACCCTTTATACGACTCCTTAAGTTGAATGTAAAAATAGTATTGAAATAGTATTTTTTTAAACCCTTATTTTGAACCCATGTGATACATACATATATTCATGAGTGAAATACTGACCCCCTCCTCCTCTCGCTCCGTAACCAACCCTCCCCCTTCCCCATCCCAAGAGAAGGAAATACTTTAAAAGATGAAATTTAATTCATATAAGTGGATTTATATTTCATAAATAATTTCTTTAATAGATGGGTATAGTTAAATCATAAAATCAAACTATATTTTTTTTAACAGAAGGGTATGATGAACCTCAACAAAGGTGATATGTAATGAATCATGAGGTAAATAATATCTATTTTTGCATGATTTAACTTTGATTTGTTAACAAAAACATGTAAGGACAAAGATCAATCTCAAAGGAACCATGAGAGAAGCATCGAAAAGGAAATTACAAAGTGCTCAAGAGATTTGTGAAGGTTTGTAAATGAAATGATAGGACTAGTATTTTATATCTATTACATAATAATGTGTTAAATTCTTTACGAAAAGAATAAACTTATATTATAAATTAGGGTGAAATATCATACAAGGGTCAAGAAATTATTGCAAAAAAAAGTTATATAAGTTATATAAAACATGCTGTGAACGCATCTGATATATAGGATTTATCCACAATGATCTATCCAAGCGTCAACCATCATAAAAGTGAATGAAAGCTAGTGCCCACATCCTTGCCAAGTTATGGGTCTTTCTTCCTACTACCAGAAAATATTACAACTTGCACAGATGTTGACAAAAATATTGTGTGCCTTGCAACTTTTGCATGATTTGCAATTCTCTTTGCTTTTGTCACCTTTGTTTGCCATCGTTGATTTACTTTGTCATTCTGCCACTTTTTTTTTTAATGGTCAATATTACCTCCCTCTTGATTGAGTGTTAGTCCCATGGTGCTCTTGTTGGAGATATCATGCTCCAGCTTGCACTAAAGACACAAATGTCATGGATAGTTGTGGGATCATTACAAGGGGAGTAATGGCTATTGTTAGAACTTGATCTGGATATTGAAGTTGTTGGAAGCTCATTGTGGGAATTAGAGTTGTTTTGCACATTGGATGCCAAGTAATAAGTAGTAATGGGGAGTAGATGCAGCTGAAGATAGTATCTTCTAGTTGGGGCCATTTAGAATTAAGTGGATTGGTGGGAAGGTGGACCACATAGAGGACATTGGCTTGAGGTAGAAATTGCAAGTTGCCAAATTCACTTATTCTTATAAGGGAAAACCTCTCGTGCTCTTTCGCTAAGGAGTGCTAGTCTTTTTGTGTGCGTAGGACATATGGATGGATGGGAGATGGGTCGACGAACTCAAGGTAAAGGCAAGAGTGTTATCCCATAGTTGACAATCCAATCCATGTATAGATTATGGTACAATTACTATGCCAGTGTGCCACGTGCTTACAATGTGCTTATATAAGCTGTTGCATAGTTAAAATACAACTTTGTGGCATTTGTTTATTGATTATTGATGGGACAAGGCACCAGTTGATGGATAAGTAATGGGAAGTATTATTGTCGGCTAAGGGAAAGGGGAATCATTGGGAAATCATCATAAGAACCTCGAGCTACCATGAGAAGTGTGGAGCTCATCATCATAGATGTGATGGGCAAGGTTCTATTATGGTTTATCAACCATAAGTAAAGATTATAACGCTAAGTGGGACTACAATATTGGGTGATGCCCAAGTAACATATTGGTTGGCGTGCTTTCTGTATTGTTACAATAACAATGAGATAAAAAAAGATCAAAAGAATTTGTGTTAGTGACTCATGCGGACAGGTCTAGCCATAAGCAAGTTGAGGCTCCCTGCCCTTGACGTGCCCTAAGTTTATGTCAGTGAATAAGAAGCAAGGCTGGGTGTTAGGGATACAACTAGTCGATTGAGGCCATGAGACATATCTAACTTGAGGATCCCTAGGTGTGTGCATATTTTTCTTCTTCTTCTTTCCCTTCTTTTCTTTCTTTTGTAATACAATGCAATACAAGAGGATGTTCTAGCATTGGTGAGGGGAATGTGATGGTGACACTAAAAGACTTAAAAAGATTCTTTAAGAGGGATAACCCCGTCAGTTGGAATAAATAATGATAGTGTGGTTCATGGTACTTGAGGCAAGGCATCCCAGAGATTGACACTTGGTTAATGAAGGAGCTTTTGCATTATTATTGATTGTGCCTTGTTTGTGGACTCTTTGTGGAAAGACAGAATAGTGGAGAGAAAGTTATGGAGGCCCACATATGTGGAGTATGATATTTGTCAATGTGGTCTTTAGGTATCATTCATCAGTGTTACATATAGGCCTTTGCTACTTGGTATTTATTTTATTAATTCTTCAAGGGAAATGGTAATTCTTGGTGAGTCGGAATGTTTGCACTGCTAACTTAATCACATATGTTGTTCAATATTCACTTCATAAAAATATGAGAGTATATGCAATTGGCATGCTTCAAACTCCATTAACAGGGCTGTATTAGGAGAAATATCACTCATGTGAGTCTAGATGAGTTGACTTCGATTCTGATTGCCTCTTCTTGATAGTCATTACTTGTAGGGTATGTGGGGTTTCCTTTGGCTTAATTTGATCTATAGACAAATTATGATTATGCTCTAGTGTAGCACATGCATCAAAGGGAGCCGTGGGAATTATACTATAGCAAGGATAAGTATTGTGCAATGTCAAGTGGTACTCTTCCTTTTCCTACCCTACTAGAAATATGTAAATTAAGCATTGATGGATAAGACAAGGATATTATATTGTGATTAGAAGAAAGAAAGCACTTTTTCTAGTAGATAGAAATATTCTTAAGATCTCTTCCCTTGATCTTTAGGAAGAAATAGAAAGGACTTAACTCTATTTCTTCATCTTAGAACTCTGATTACAATGTAGTTCAAAAATATATAGATTGGGGACATGTTGATAGTATTTTGGTGGTATGGTTTGCTCTCTCTTGTTACAAAAAAATAGCTCTTAAGGGTTGCAAGCATCATTATACTAATGATGCTTCATCCTTGTATATCATTCTTCAAATGTAGTATATCTCACATTTCACAAGTAAAAGTCTATCAAAATAATCCTTGTGATCATATATCTCCTTTACTCTACAACATTCATGGTCGTTTCTTTTTTAAAATGCTTTGAAGAGTATTGCTACAATGTTATACAGAATTCTCTACATGGAATAACATGAACTTTTATCAAGTCAATGGAGTTAGAAAAAATAAATTATTAGTAGTCTTAAATGCAATAATGTAAACTTTTGATAAGTCAATAGAGTTAAATAAATGAGTCACCAACTGTCAAATTCTTACAATAATACAAAAAATCCATGAAAATAAATATATTTATTTAATTTCTCTTTTTTTATAGCTCAAAAATATAGAATATATTATCTAGCAAATGTACATTCTATTCAATAATTCTTCAAAAAGATCATCTCTTAAATACTCTTAAATACAAAATATGCAATGACATATATAATAATTAGCAAATAAATGGAAAAAACAATATATTATAAAAAATGTATTACTATTCAATACCTCTCTTTTTTTTTGTAGCTAAAGAAGATGGAATTAACCTAGTAAGATATAGTGAATCCAATATCTCTTGAAAAGATACTCCATTTCGGATAAAAACTATATAATGATAAGTAAAATAAATAGCATAGGACCAACCAAAGAATTTTCAAGTCTTATTATACTTAAGATACTCCAAACAACCTATAATAAGATTTTCACAAAGTGACACTACAAACTACATCTAACAATCTTTGTATCAAGCCATGTTAACCAACAATATCTAGAAAAACCATGAAGAATAACAAAGGTGTGATGAGATAAAGTTCACACTAAAGCATCTATTGTATCATTTTTTAAATTTATCTCAATAGTTCGCCCCAAGCATAAATTATCATTTAGTACTTGTATACATATATACTGATATTTTTGTAACTCAAATGATAAAATGAAATCGTTTGAAATTGTAATTTGAATACTCTATTATTTGTGAACTCATATTAAAAAGTAAAAAATTCTAATAAAATGTATTTCCATAATAATGCCAATGAGTAACAACAAATTTTCAATTAATCCTATTCTTGGTTTAAATATTATAGCACAAAGTTGTATATAAATTCCATAGGGCAAAGTGCATTCAACACTTTTTTCTATAGTATATACCATTGAACTTGAACTATCTTTTCTTTGTTCTATTTTGTGTCGCATATGCACAACCAACTTTTGCAATTATTATCACAACTTAAGTTGTGTAAGCTCTATCACAAGAACTTGCATCATGAACTTGTGTTGTCTTGTCAAAAACTTCAAAGTGTCTCTAATATCTTCCAATGTCCTAGAAAGTACCACTCAAGCTCTCCATTGGTTGCCACTCAAAACTTGTTTATGGAAATATGTCTTTAGACTATAATCCATTTATATTACTTGCACTGATTAAAATATTTATATGTTTATTACTTGTATCAAAACTTATTGTATATTTATAGAGAAATATGTTTAATTGGAAGCAAATATACATCCCTAGCCATATAAACATACTAAACATTAGTAAATTCTTGAGATGTAGCTTTGAAAGAAGCAATTTGTCCCTTCCAATGATATTTTACATCCTCTTGTTTTGCTTTTTTCACCTTGTGGAATCCCTTGTAAGATGCAACATGGTAAACTGATCATTTAGAGTAAAGATATTGGGCTACCTAGGTTCACATGTACTTTCATTATAAATTATACTAGAGTTTATGGAACAAGAAAAATGTATTGTGAGTGCTATCGAAATAAATGAAAGCATACATATTATATAGAGAAAGGAACTCAAAGAGAAGGCCAAGAAGGAGAATCAACAGAGCTTAGATAAATGGGCAAAAAAAAGAAGTCATGTAGACAAATTTCTCAATTTTTAAAATATGGAGTATTAACTTTGTCCCATCTTTGTTGTATCTTTTGACATCTTTTGTCAATAAATAGGATTGTTGAGACCGCCAAAGCATGTTAGACTTTCGATATTTCAATTAAAAAAGAGAAGAGAATGAAAAAATGGACTCTACTATCTTCAAAGCAGAGCAGACAACAAACACCATATTCTTATATATGTGCTAGCCTCTCTTTAGCTCTTTTATTAATCTAGTTATTAACAAAAGTGTCATTTTTAAAACGTTTTAGGCCTTAATGACAACTTGCATGGACGTTGAGCTTGGATCTCGAAATAATATTACAAATAATCATATAGTCATCGATATTAACTTAAAAATTTTATACACATGCCATAAGTAGCATGAGAGAATTAATCATTTAAATATTATTCATGCCTTATAGCTTTGCTGAATTTTCCCTTTTATTTTCCTTTTTCATTTTGCTACTTTCGCATGTGCCATTTATGGTATTTCGTCGATTACTTTTCCACTTTATCATTTCATAGTTAACAACACGAGAGACATCTTGAAACAAAATCTTTGATATATCTCCAAAATCCCTTTCAATAAAAACTCTTGGAAATTTTATTATACATCTTAAACACAGCTAGATGACTAGCCATGGATAAAGAATGCATCTCTTCCATGAACTTTTGCTTGAAAATTGAAGTGTAGGGAATGACTATCTTTCCAAGCCGTATAGTTCCATTCTTAAGCTCAAAATGAGAGTTTTTCTCAAGGAATCCATGCTGTGCTTTTTGAAACATATGGATGTAATCTTCATCCAAAAGATAAGCTTCTTGGATTTCTTCGATCGCTATAAAGCTCTATAATAGAGAACAAATTGTGTACCCACATTCCAGAGAGTGAATCCATAACCACATTATCCTTGCCTCTTGTATGAGAGATATCAAAACCATAGTTTTGAAGTGTGGCTACCCATCTTCTTTGCTTCAAAGTGAGATTTGATTAGGAGAGGACGTACTTGAGAACTTGGCGATTGCTCTTGACTCTAAAATGGTTGCCATAAAGATAGTGATGTCATTTCTTTGTAGCATGAAGAATGGCCAAAATTTCTTTGTAGCTTGAAGAATGGCCAACATCTCTAAGGAGTCTTGGATATTCATTTCTATCTTTTTTCTATTTAGCCTTTGACTCTCTAAGGCTATGACCCCATGTTGAAGTAAATAACACATATTCCTCTAGCACTTGCATCACATTGAATACGGTGAATTCCTTTGAAAAGTTGGGGTAAACTAACACAGGTGGTGTTGAAGTAAGCAAATTCTTGAGTTCATTGAAGTTCATATTGGCTATTCCATCCCAAAAGCACACCTCTTTCTCCAATCTATCAACAAGTAGTACTGCTATGATTACATAGTGCCAAATAAACCTTCGAAAGAATGATGTGAGCCCAAGGAAACCATGAAGAGAAGTGGTATTCGTAAGTGTAGGCCACTCTTTGATACATTGCTTTTTCTTCGGATCACATTTAATGCCTTCTTCACTAACAATGTCTACCAAATACTCTACCTTCATATGCATAAATAAACATTTACTCTCCTTAGCAAACATTTCATGGTCTCTAACTAAATCAAACACCCATTTTACATGCACAAGATGATCCTTTAATGTTTTACTACAATTAAGGATATATAGAAGAAAACTAGTACAAATCAGAAAAGTAAGGGATATATGATCTTATTTAGTAAACTTTGAATGCTAACGAGACATTCATTAACCCAAATGGCATAACTAGAAAATGATAGAGCCTCCAATCAATGCTAAAACTTATCTTGATTTCATTACACTCTCATTTTTATTTGGAACTAACTGACCTTAAATCTATCTTTGTAAAGTACTTCACTCCCTTCAACTCATCAAGCAAACTATCCACTCTCATTATGGGATACTCTTTCTTGATAATGATATCTTGTTTACATCACAATAGTCTACACATATCTGAAAGTACTATCTTTTTTCTTTATCAACAACATGGTGATGCATAAGGTGACACTTGACTCAATAAACCCCACATCTAACAAATCCTTGATTAGCTTTGCCACTTCTTCTCTTTTACACTTTGAGAGTCGATAAGAAGGTTTGTTGATCGCTTAGAGTTAGGTTCTAACTCTATGGAATTATCAACTCAGAGTTAGGTTCTATGGGATTATCAACTACTCTCTTTGGAGGTAGGGCTATTGGCATTTGAAAAATATCTTTGTCCTTCTCTACTAAAGCTTTAAGGGCCGATTCCATCATTGAAGTCTTACACTATTCTAATTATCTTTATTGAGATACAACAAAAATATTGTTTCTGTCTCCTTAAACTCGTTTAGTTCTTTGGTTGTAATGAGTATAAAATTTGCCTTATTTTGGATATGGTCAATGTGCATGAGCTACCCAGAGGCTTCCCATTACATGTGAAATTCATATAAGGCTAAGAGAAATCCAAAGTGATCCCACCTACCTATCTAAGCCAATTGCAACCCCACACAATGTCTATAGAACCCATTTCCAAAGCTATGGCATCCACCAATGTGATATAATCTTCATCCAATTGCAAGGAGACATGTGAATACATTTGATTGTAGATTTCTTCCACAGTGTTTGCTAGTTGGACTTTAAGGGGCTATTGTAAATCAATGGAAAATACTTTAGATAGTCCATGGCTTCCTTATTTATAAAGCGTTCCCACTATCAACCAAGATGTAGATCAATTTTCCACGTATGCTTCCTTGAATTCTCAACCTACTGAGCTTCCTAGACCTATCCATACATCCATGGAAATAAAGTAGGTTGAAGTGGGTCTATCCAAAAGCCTAGTTATAGACCTATTTGTGCATCCATGGAAATGAAGTAGGTTGAAGTGGGGTTGTCCAAAAGCTTGTCATAATTCCTTCCACCTAGTTATCTAAGCCAATTGCAACACCACATAATGTCTATATAACCCATTTCCAAAGCTATGAGATCCACCAATGTGATATAATCTTCAACCGATTGCAAGGTGACATGTGAACACATTTGATTGTAGACTTCTTCGAGAGTGTTTGCTAGTTGAACTTTAATGGCTGTTGTAAATCTATAGAAAATACTTTTGCAGGTTGAAGAAAGCCTTGTATGGCTTGAAGCAAGCACCTAGAGCATGGTCTGACAAGATAGGACAGTATCTTGTCACTATTGGCTTTCAGATTTCCAAGGGAAATTTTTCACTTTATGTGAGAAAAACAGAGAAATGTATTATGCTACTTGTCATTTATATTGATGATTTGATTATGACAGGTGACAGTAATGAAGATATCCTTCATGTGAAAATGCTATTGAAGCACAAGTTTGAGATGAAGGATTTGGGAGAGCTACGTTATTTCTTGGGCATTGAGGTGATTAGATCACCAAGTCCTCTTCATTTCTAAATTCTTCAATAACAAACATGCTATTCACTTTAGCTTTCTTATAGATACATTTTGCCACATGATCAAGTGTATACTTCTCTTCGTACTTGAAACAAGGGTCTTTTTCTTTTATTGTTTGAAAATTTTCATAGGTATAAAATTCATGTTTCCTCGAGATGAAGAGATTCTCGACTTATTTTCAACTTATCTACTCTCTATTTTGAGATGAATGATTGCATGCATGAAATTACTCCTTTGTTTTGTGTCATTGAAAGGAGCTAAGTGGGAACTCTTAGGCTACTTGTTTGCAAATTAGATCCACCTACATTTTCCCCAAATTGGCCATGTTGCACAATAGTCCTTTGTTGTCCAAAAGACTTGGAAATTAATCTCTATTCTATACTTCCATACATAGTGCTTTGTAATCTATATTCCTGGAAGAGATTTGTGGGGCATTGGGCCATTGCATCAACTAACAAACTAGGCTCTAATCCATATATGTACTTATGAAGCTTTGCCTCATTGCTAATACTTTTAATGTACACGGTGAGGTTTAGCAATTGGTTATTAGTGAACTCACATACCATGAGATTCCTTTGCTACAAACCATACCGCGTTCATGCAAGCTCCTTTTTGTACAATACTAGTAAGTACATGCCAAGATCTCTAAAAGCAATGCAGCAAAGTGGATCTTTTCCTCATCATTCTAAATAAAAATATCAAAGTAAGATTCTAGCTTTGATGCCCACTCTTCTAGTTCAGATGGAGCTGAAGATTGCCTACTAGATTCAAATGCCTCGATTTCAAGTGTATTTTTCCATTGCACAAGATTATCTTGTCCCTTAATTCTCTCTTAATTTCACGTGTGTTTCTGTATTTGGATAATACTATCTTGTCTCTTAATTTCACGTGTGTTGCTTCACAATGATTTATACAATAAGGATATCATGTTCACTTTGCCAAGACATCAAGGTGGATATTCATTGGAGTCATTGATTGAGGTACATCAATTTTACTATGAGGGCAATGCATCCTCCTCAACCAATGAACTATAAATTGATGAAGCAATTTGATGTATAGCAAGAAAATCCATTGGCTACATTGTACATCAACCTCTTTCATTAGGCTTACCATATGAGAGCAACAAGGAACAAATCTTTGTGGAGCAATCATATAGACTTTGTAGCTTAGCCATGAATAGAAATGAGCCATATAGGTGCCTGGAGATTGAGAAATTTATTCACCATATAGTACAATACACCCACAAATCTTTGTGAAGCAATCATATAGACTTTTTTGTAGCTTAGCCATAACTAGAAACGAGCCATATAGGTCCTAGACATCGAGAAATTTATCAACCATACAGTACAATACACCCACATATTTCAAATCCACTCCACATTTGAATAATGAATTGCTCCACATAGAGCAACTTGGCAGATGAGATTGATGCTATGATTCCCATCTCTTTAATCTCCTAGTTGTGTGTTCGAATCATTTTCCTTGTATGTTTTAATATGTTGTTATAACCTGCATCCTTGTATGTTCAAATCAACTTGTCCTTAGCATGTTTATAGTCTCATTTTGTATGCTTACTACTTCAATTATAATTGAGACCTACTTGTCTGGTGGATAGCTTCTTTTGTAGGCTCTCAACATCTTCGTCTTTTGATGGCTTTACAACAGTTTTTATAGCACGACAATACAATTTTGGTTGATGAACATGACCACTTTATCATCCCCTCTTCCTTCAATAGTTCCCTTGGATGAATATTTTGGGCTAAATCTTAGGCAAGCACATGAACAAATTCTATTTTCTTTAATTGTATCTACTCTATCTCAGCATTCATTACCTTCATGCTCTAGAGCTAGGAATCCCTCATAGTCCGTTGGAGTCTTCTAAATGCCAGTTTTAGCTGTCCTTGTGACCACCATGCTAGCACCTATAACTAGGCTACTTGCTTGCTAGGGGTACTTTGTGTAAGTGTACTTGCTTACTAAGGGTACTTTGTGCTTCAAGAATTTTCATTAAGTTTTGTATATGTTTGATTTGGTCCTCTAAGGTCTCTCTTAAGCTCTTTCTTGCTTTGCTTCTATGAGTTCCTTGGCTACAATTTTCTTGTTTACTTGGGGTTGGGCCTTCTCTTCATCTAGTAGTCTTTGAGTTTTGTAGTGCCACTTTACTACCTTTCCTTTATCTTCTTACAATTTTGAAAAAACTCATATGCAAAAGTACTTCTTTTGTGAAGCCCAACTTGGAGAGGTAGGTTTCCATCTTAGATTGAAGATCATGTGGCTGTCTTGCTAGAGCGATAGTTCATAATGTTGGGTGCTAGATGCTAGATGGTCTAAATGGATGGCCCATATATAATCAAAACGAATAGTCATGAAAAGAAAACATATCTTTTCATATCTATCAATTGGCGATGCGGCTATAACCACAATGTATTCAATGGTTCTCAAAGATGATATACTGTAGTTCTTTGTTCCAATTCTATATTTTTGTGTTCATCATTTTTGTTTACAATATGATAAGTATCTACTATTTATCAATCTTTCTATCATGTGACGAGTATGGAATACTTGGTAGATAATATTTCTCGGTTTTGTCCATACTCAATTACACTTGGTGGCCACAATGATCATTCCCTCAACCATGGTTATACATGTATATTCAATATCAAGGCCCATTGTCTCCACTAGTAACATCGAGCAGTGGTTATCGTAAAGGGTGTGAGTCGTAGTGTTTTGCATTTCTAGATCTTGTGACACCTTTCTCTTACACTCCAAAATGTCATGGATCTTTTGGGC
The DNA here is from genome assembly GCF_053477565.2 of Lygodium microphyllum. NCBI lineage: Eukaryota > Viridiplantae > Streptophyta > Polypodiopsida > Schizaeales > Lygodiaceae > Lygodium > Lygodium microphyllum. Next base: position 131,929,459 of record NC_141148.1, read on the forward strand.
AATAGCGGCCTCCTCAGTCGCACTCACAACTTTCCCACCATGTGGCTCGTTGGAGCCACCGATTGCCTTGGATACATCAGTAATCCTTCCCAAAAGATTATTCCCATCCTCGACTTCAAAAATACTTTGACCTATTTTCCCTTTCTCTCCCCTTGGATGGCTACTCTAGGGGTTCTTTTCTCTGAATTCTACGACAAAGTAGAGCATGACCTAGATGCTTACATCCAATAGCTCAAGGTGGCTTATGGGCTTAATTATCCCAAGCATGTGGATCCTACCCAACAAGCTATATTGTTTGAAGCCAGTATATGGAAGGATATCGTAAAGTTGATTGATGGAGGCACAAGGATTCACCTATGTAATGCTAAGAAAGCTTTTTTGAGTTGGAGAATCTGATTTAATGTTAGAAGCTAGAACAACTATAGCTTGAGATGGAAGTTGCGGAAGTCAAGTTCTTAAAATATACTGAATTGTACATTCGTTCGTTAGAACTCCTTGAATTTTTTTAAACTTATTTCATGCACCAAGCTCACTCCTATGCGTCTTGTAATTACAATCATTGTGCATTAATAGGGGCCAGTGAGAGTAAATCAAAAAAATCAAGAGAGAACCTAGATGAGACATAACTAATCCTAAAGGCATGTATCAAGCCTTACCTTAGTTGCTCCTACAATCCCCTCTGTAGTGCACCTACTCCAACACTCACCACCTACAATTGTACCTTCTCCCCTAGGTATACCACCTCTCCACCTTACTTTTGCTACCTACCTCTTCTTGTCAATTTCCCTCCTCTCAGCTTCCCACACCTCTTCTCTTCGTTTTTCTTCTTGCCTTTCTTTCTCCCACTCTCACCTTGCTACCCAATTCATCCCATCAACCTACATACTCTTCCTACCCTACCTCCATCCTAACCACTTGCGCTTGCCACCCTGCCCACTCATATGTTTCCCCCACCCCCAAGAAAAAAAAAACCATGGGATATACTCAACTTGCATTGGCACTACTCTTTTGAGTTGTCTCCCCTCTCCTCATCAATTATACCTTCCCCACACATGGCAATACCACACTAGCAAAGCACCAAAACTTAGCAACATAAGAATCCACACAATAGCAAGAAGAAAAATTGACTCGCAATGTAAATGGTTGTCCCTCTTCTTACTCAAGGGATGACCCCAATGTAGCACCCACAATTCGCATGGTCGGTACTATCCTACCATCAAGTTTGATTATAATCTAGAGCAAGATGTTAGAGACAAAGTGGTTGCCTTAAAGGCATCATCTCTATTGTGTTGATTAGTTGGTCAAATAGACTACCATTAGACTTATTCAAAGACATGATACATACAACTCTCATAGACACTCCCAAAGTTTGCAAAAATAACACATGCTTTAGGGTCAACTTTAGCGCACCATAGCAGTTTGAAGGAGCCCTTACCAAGGTAGTTTGACGCGACGCTTGCCACCAACACATCGAATGTTCAGACCACAACAGCCTTCTTCAATCGCTAGATTGAGGGACATAATTATTCCATGCATGGGGATAAAACAACTATCGCAATTCACTTTCTAGGCCTCAAAGAGTACTTGGCCCATATCATCTAGATTAGTAGATGTTTAAAGAATGACATTTAGAGGGCCATAACCTTTGCAAATGCAATCATGTAGGGCAACCTCAACATCCATCAATTAAGGTTATTATCCCCACTTCTTTAGTCGATTGTCTTCCTCGAGCCATTCGAATCCTCTTAATGAACAAGGAATTTATGCTCCAAACAATGATACTAGATTGGCCTCATAGGGCAACATTTTGGATATAGGATGGTGAGTCACCTTGTTGCAAACTACCCTAGGATACAATAGAGGAGATGGGTCGATAAGCCTCACCCAACCAACTTTCAAGATGGAGGGGAGGACTCTTACCGCATAGGAGAGAGAGTGGTGCAGCCGGCGATGTGTTAGATGGAGGAGACAAAGATAAAGACTAGGAGAGAGACCATGACAGGAGCAACAACCAAAGAGACCATGGAGAGTTGTCAAAGACCCTAGACATGATGCATATAGAGATGCAATAATAGTTAGACCATCAACATTAGTAGTGGAGAACAAAACGTACATAAGCTCCCCCTCTTAAGCCATTGCTAATTGAGGGGCAACTTACACCTAAGACGGTAGCAATGACACCTATGCCATTAACGAAACTGAGTCCCCCCTCTCAATTGCATGTGGCAATGCTTGATGTGTTAGGGGAAGAATAATATAGTTTATATCAAGAGGTAAAGGGGACGCTACAAAGCCACACTAGTTTGAGAGACGCTGCAAAGCCTTGAATGTTCCTTATGAGGATCCTATCATGGAACATTCAAGGCTTTGTTGGATGACATTGTGTGTTCCCTATAAAACAAATAGCCAATCTCCTATAGGCACTCATCCAAGTCCCTAACTTCCTTGCTAGCTAAAAAGCTTTTGTTCCAAATAGTAAAATCTTGGACAATAGTTTTACCTTCTAGGAATCCACAACTCTTGTGCAACCCAAGAGGGAAAACCATATCCTTCATCACAAACAACCAAACTAAATATCAAAGAAGAAAAGAGCCACATGTGTTTACAATACCTCCCAACTCTCCTAGTATCCTCAAAGATCTAGAAAAGGATTAAAGTTTACACTGAGGAGACTTTGATATATCTACAATGATATCGCTCAAGGTTGATCCCCTTAATGTGTTGTACCTATTAGTGATCTCACAATTGCCTCCTAGCACCAAGAAAACAAGCCTACTAGCTTTATATATATGTGCAGTATTGTTAATCATCACCACAGATGATCCTTTACTATTGCTAGCCAATGTGCGCCACTCACACAAGGGACTACTAAATCTCTCGTTGCAAAAGCAATGTTGCTAAGCCTATATTTGGCAATGGGCAAGGCATTTGCATATGTAGTGCATGTGTACACGCGCATCACATGTGCACATAGGCATGCATACGTGCACATAGTGCATTATTGGACATGAAATTGAGAAAGCTATGTATTAACTCCACATGAAATCAAGAGATAGTTTCCCCGCCAAATCAATGGAGGGTTGTACCATGTGAATTTTCTTTTTTATGATTTATATTTTGTCAGAATTGGGAGGTTTGGGTTCATGTTCTCAATGCTATGTAGGATTCATTGGTGACATATTAAATGTTTCTGTTTCTAAATATAATAGTTGATTGATATATGTGGACATGAATGGAATACCTTCTAGCTAAATCGATTTCAGGGAAGATACAACCTTCAGGCCATGTCATAATATTTGAAACATTGGTTTCACTAAAACAACAGCAAACACGTAAGGCATGACTATCAACTCCTCATTAGAGTTCAAGAGTTGTTATTGCTTATTACTATCAAATGACTAGTCACCCTCTACCAATTCCTACCACCCATCAGTATAGAAAGTTTTTCCCCAAGCAATAAGGTTTTCTTTTTATGTATACCAATCTATGATTTGCATTTCAACAAGGTTATTTAGCAGAGTGGTCTTGCCCTAAAAACATCATTTTAGTGCATGTGTATGTTTCTAAGGTCCTTGATGCTCATTTGAAAATGAAAATCTACACTAGAAGCTAGTACCTTATGGATCAAAAATAGACATCTAGAATTACATTGGAACAAATGACGAGTACAAGTGTTAGCTGCAAAGATACTTCATGTACATACTTGGCTGAGGAACCCAACCTTAACAGAGAGATGACTCAGCGTTTATCACCTAAATAGACTAAGTGGGAAGACTAATCTACATTCTCATCCACCAGTATGGTTATCCACACCCATTGAGCAGATTGTGGCCAAAAATGTGTCACATTTATATCAAGGAAGCTCTTTGGACCGAGTTCCTGAACACAAGAATGTCAGAGTGGAGTAGCTATGGCCAAAGCAAGATCTTGCAGGCATCCCCTTGATGTTGCAGCCAAGGTTAGGGCGGAAAGTTTTGATGTTGCACTCAAGGCTTGCAACCACCAGGGTGTTTTTCCTGACATGCTACATTGCTTGACATCCTGAAAGCCTTTGCTGTATATTATACATACAGATTTACAAGGAGATTCAATAACCCTCATCAAACTGGGCAATGAACATCCATTTATGATTTATCATATTAAAACTCTAAGAATGAAGAAAGGTGCACACTTTTTTTATTTGCATACCAATTTCATCAAGGTTTGTAAGCTTCATCCGCTGCAGATGTGTCCATGTCGTTCAAGCCAAGATTCTCATTCTGCTCCCATGTCCTTTCATATTCCTCAGCTACAGAATCCGAAACCAAATGCAACTGTGAGATCACATGTTTTACATAAGTATCCATATATCTGCATGGATGTTTGTGAATAAGACTGAAATTTAGACGAAGGGACATGTCAATTGGTAACCTATCAAAAGAAAAAGTTTATACAATAGAATAGATTTTAGTGGTGCCTATGAATAAAACAAACGTCTTTATCAATAATTACATCACTTCTGTTAGGATACATGATTGAACCTTAAGTACATATCCTTGGATCACACTCTAGTAGATTGACACCACACACTGATGTGCAATTTTCCTCTCTTGCTAAAATTCTGAAACCATTGATTGTAATGCAAAACATTACATATTCAGCAATATGATGCAGAATAAATATGTTCTTTAGAATACCATACAGACAGACTGGCTCATACCAAGTAAAAGATCCCCAAGCATAGAAGCTGACGAGTTACACTCATCAGTGCAGGCCAAAACTTTGAATGCAGTGAACTTGCTTTTAATTATTAACCTCAGAGTCTTATTAGCACCTTTACTTACTATCTGACATCTTTCTCACCATGAATAGGACTCAAGAGCTTATCTCAAACTCACCCAAGTCTTACGTGTATTATCCACTTCTTTAAAATTCATCAACCACTTACGAGACTTGCTTTCAAGTGATAGACATGCATTAAGAATGTCTAATCAAATTCTTCCACTTTCTAAATTCTCATTCTAGTATCCTTTTTTTATATCCTTTCCCTCTCTATTGAAGATATTGCCTAGACTTATCTTGGCTGTGCAAAATTACGAAACCTCATGAATGATGCTTAACCCTTTATGAGTGACTAACTTGGATTGTAAATTTTGCAGTATCCACTCTACCACTTGATTTGAGACAAAAGCAAATTCACTGTCCAAGTAGTCTGAAAGTGTTTTTCCAACATTCAGAAAATTTCAAAATTATGACCTACACAAAAGTGCCTCGATCCCATGATAACAAAGGTGTTCAGTTTCTGAGGAGGTGGGGGGGTACTGCTTTAAAGCTGAAAATTCAAAGTCTAAATGTTGAACCACCATTGCAAAAGCTGGAAAGCACAGAAAGCTCAAGGCTTAAACCATCATTTAAAGCATCAAGGATCACCTCAGTTGATCCAACCACAGAAGACTGGAATCACTCATCAGTAAAGAGAGACTGTGTTTCACTATCATGAAGAAAAGCTGCACAAGACTTCAGCTGTCTCACAATCCTTACACAAGTTGTAGGAACTGTCTTGCTGCCCCATCATCATCACAGTTGACATTATCTCCAGCTTTGATTTTAGCAAGCAACTTAACAGCTGCTGGTTTCATCTGGCAAAGTTGTTCCTGGCTAAGAACTTGATTTTGGTAAAGTCTCTAGCATCAGCATCTGTGCTTGTGCGATTTTATTTGGCTTCTGGATTGGAGTTCTTGACTCCTAAAATGTGGGGAACTTGAGGTATCTTCCCAGCCAAGTTATTGCAAGTAATCAATGTCTGTAACTACAACATGCCTCACCAATATGGATTCAAAGAGTATCTACATCACGTATATACAAAGCCTCTCAATGTAGGGTTACTATCCCATAACACGAAAAATGGGTTATGGTAACCCTGGAAAAATAGGTTATGCAACATAGAGTCCAAAAAGTTCCTCTACACACCAACTTGGCTGTGTTGCACAAACAACCAACTGGGCTTCCTAGCAGATAAAGATGGTGCTTTGGAAGGGGGCAGGGGGGAGATGCACACACACACACGGTAGGTATGTGACTCCTGCTGATCCAGGCAGAATAGAGAGAAAGAGCTCTAGGAGTAATAGAAGACTAATCACTAATGAGACCATGCCCCACATCCTCCACCTCTAGAGATGAATGTCCTGCCAAAACAATGTGCAGATCAAGGATCCAAGTCTTCCCTCTTAATCCAAGAACATGGATCCTCCTCCAAGGGAGCTTTGCAAATGCCAAACCCGGCTCCTTTCTTTCCATCACAACCTACCACCCTCCTGCACAATGAGGAAAAATGTCTGGAGGTTGATCAGAGAAATTCGAGCTGCCCAATCACTGCCAAGTCTCACAAGCATCCTGAAGGAAAAATGTCTACACTCATGAGGCTGCAAGCCATCTCTGCCCCCAATTGTCCTTTCAAAATAACTGCCTGTCTATCAATCTCCCTCTAATACCTTGGGAGCCTTGGGAGCCTTTGCTGTAGCACTGTGCACAGGGGTTGCAACACACACAAGAGGCTACAAAGGAAAGTTGAATGAGGAAACATACTGTGGGACTTACCAAAGATCCAACAAATCATGATTTCATTTTTAAGTTTCTTTTGCAACTCTAGCTTCTAAGATCATGCACATCCATTTCTGCACCTCGATTGGGATTTGTTTCTTACAATGTTTATCATTGTTAGTTTTACTCATAGAACTTCCACAACCCCTGCAATATCCTGGACCAGCCATCAAAGAGTACCACAGATAAATCACATCCCCGTGGCATACTCCCTCTTGAAAAATGCCCATATTCTCAAAAAGCCCTCTCCAAAACAAAACTTGTCATCTTCTGATTGCTATCACTGCCTACAGATTGAGGCATACCATGATACTTAAAGATATTATATATTAACAACTTTGCCATGAGATCTACTTTTATCTTCTTCCTCACTGGGATAAAACAGGCCTACTAACTAAACCTGCAAATAATAATCTAAATCCTATCATCCCTTGTCAGTGTCCTAGGAAGATCAAACATAACAACCATTGGTATGCTCTCTCCCACAGTCCATTTGGAATAAGCAATGGATGTAACAATCCTGGTGGTGCCTTTTGTTGATCATACTTGACCTTCTAAAATGCAATGCATGTACACACAAAAACACCAACATTACACCCATGGTGCTGGCCATTAATCAATTGATCATAAATCCTACCAAAGTCTTCATCTTGCACATACTATATCTTCATCCCATCCAATTCTTAACAACAAGCAATAGACACAGCTGAAACTTGTATTTTCCTGGATAAAGCATCAGCCACAACATTCTTCTTTATCCATGTGAGCAATCTGAAAGTGGCACATGGACAAAAAGCTGGCCCCTCTCATATGTTTCTCGAGCAGCTTTGTCTCAGTGAGAAAATATCTTGAAGTTTGACAATCAGGCTAACTCAAAAAAAACATGAATAATGGCCAGCAACTCTTTCTCATAAGCCTGAAAATTCATTTTAACATCCTGAAAGACTCCACTCTAAAAGGCCACCACACAACCATCCTGCATGAGAATTGCATCAATGTGTTCCCATAAGCATCAAACTATACCAACAAAAGCTTTCAGAGGTCCAGCAAAATCAAGACCGAATCAAAGGTAAGCTTTTCCTTCGACTGATTAAAGGCTGCAATATCTTTTTCAGCCCATGTGAGAGGCACTTCCTTCTTCTGCAGAGCATGAAGAAGAGAAGCAGTCTGCAAAATGGCGGATGAACCTCCTGCACTAAGAACATAATCTGAGGAAACTATGAACGTCCTGCGAATTCCATAAATCTAGCCATGTACGAATGGCCTCCTCTTTAGCTGGATCCCTGTGACACCATTTTTAGAGACAGTGAATATCCTCCACAAACTCACTATTATTTCCATTAATGGCCGACCAATGCTTGAGTAGCTCCTAAAAGGCTATGGCCAGATGCATCCTATGCTCCATCTCATTCTCTCAACAACCCACGGTTCTCCAGTCCGCTCCCCCAAGAGATAGTGATTGTTGGATACCATCCCCTCATCAGTCCGCTCCTTCGAGAGACAATGATTGCTCAACACCCTCCATTACTTCGAGTCCGCTGTCCGCTCCATTGAGAGACAGTAACTATTGCCCTTCTGAACTGGCTTTCAAATTTTTATGCTCAAGGCAATAAGATGCATCCAATATGCACTAAGCCCTTTTGAGCCATGGGAGGATTGTCCGGTACCACAGCCTCCTCGCAACCACCACAAAGCGCTATGGACGTTGCTTCTACTTCTTCTAGGGTTTCATGAATGCCATGATGATATCATCAAAAAATGTCCCCATAAAGGATCTATGTTGACAAAAGATCCTATCCATCATCTGATTGAATGTTGTGGGAGCATTGATAAGCCAAAACAGCATCACTAAAAACGCATGTAAGTCAAAGGTTGTCCCAAAATTCGTATTGAGTACATCTTCCTTTCGAATCTGTATTGATGATTCTTCAAATCCATCCGACTGAATATTGTAGCTCCTTCTGACTAGTCAAGGATATCATCTACCCATGGAACAAAAATATGATTCTTTTTTTTCCCCAAGAAAAGAGAACTCTATTAATAACACCTCGGAGAAAGTCCCCCTAAGGTAAATACAAAGTACAAGAAACTCTGTGAAGAGTAACTAAGTACATCAAAGATACAATGGTTGTGTAAACGACCAATTTGGTGGGCTAAAGTGCCAGACCATCTGAGGGGTAGTGTGAAAGAAGGTGTCTAAATCCCAAATCCTCAGGAAAGCCTCTCTTTTCTTCCTCATCCTCTCAGAGCTGCCCTGCAACCTCTCCCATCTCCCACAAAGAGTATGGACTATCTCTGTCCAAATCCTCCATAAAGACTCCCCATTGGGTATATCCTGAAGATCAATGACCTGGCTACATCTAGCAGTCCATATGTACCAAGTTATAATGCTGGAAATCAGCTCCCATCTATGACAATGTCCCTAAGTCCACTGTGTCTGTGAGTAGTCTGGGGTAGGGATCCTGCTCAGATGTTGTCCAATGATGAGAAAAGAAATGCTCCCCTAAGTGTCCTCATAGCCGCAAGCTGGACCTCTATCTGTGACCCAAGCTGTAGTCCCCCCATGTCACCACCATGGACTCTGTTGTACCATGGAATACTATCCTAAGAGCTCTCCTCCAAATCTCTCGGGCTCTGGGACACTCCCAAAGGCAATGTCTCTGTGTCTCCTCTGGCTCACCACATCGCACGCAAGCTATTGGGTCCCTGCCATATCCAAGCCAAGTGCCAACTGCTAAACTCCTATGGGCTAGAAGCCATAGAAAGAGAGATATCTTCCTGGGCCTGAAGCTGTCATGTAGCCACCTCCAAAAGTCGTATAGGAACTCATCTAAGACTCCCTCTCTATGCCAATGAGGGATGGTTGCAGGCTGTACTCTAATCTTGCTCATCTGTATCCTCCATCCCAATCTAGTAGTGTAGCCAAAGAAGGGGATGTCAGATGGCCTATCAAGGAAGGGATCCCTCCACACCCACTCTCCTGGATCCCACTGAAGTCTCTGTAGAGGCCTCCTCTAGTATGCCCAATATCTCCATCCATCTATAAGACAAGTAGTTGGGTTTGGGTCTATATGCCATTTTCTTTGAAAGTGTGCCACTACTTTGATTCTCTATCTGGATGAGTGCTGTAAGGTCAACGTCCTCTCGTTGGAGGCAGCCATCCTCCTCAATTGTGAAAGTGAATGTCTTGTCTCTACTAGATGCAATGACTACTGGAAGGATATCCCCTCTAGAGAAAAGACCAATCCAAGTTTGAGAGGAAGCTATTTCAGTTTGCCAATTTGGTGGAACCCCTTCCATCACGGCCTCAATCATAGCCCTGGCTCCCCTAAGACCATGTAATCTCTGCCTTTGGTTCTCATGTGGTAACTCCTGAAATGCAAGCCACTCCCCCACTAACCCCATCAGAAGTTTCTTCCAGGGCTCCTCTCCTAGAAGCAGACCCCTAACAATGAGCTTGACCAATAAGGCTTTGCTCTGACTATCTAGGTCTATGATTCCCAATTGATGGTACTCTTCTTATAAAAGATATCCACTATTCCACGAACCCAATTGCACCGAGGTGCACTGAATGGGAACTCACAACCCTCAAGTGGCATCATGTAGAGCTCTAAATCCACATAGCTTTGAATATGGATCCTCAGCCATCTCCTCTCGAGGAATGCCCAATCTACCTGCCAACTCCAAAGATATGAAGTTTGCATGTGCTCCTAGGTTAAAGAAGATCAAGGGCATCCGATCTCTCGCTTGCCCAAGGCTTGCACAACTCTAAGAGTTGGGCTTCTCATTGACCACATCTAGAACCAAACTAATAGATGGCCTCGTCTTCTTGCATTTTTTGATCTTACTCCTCATCTTTCCCATGAGCTGCCCTTTTTTTGTTAGGATAGTCACGTGCTATGTTTCCCCCCCCCCCGACAATCCACAATTCTGCAATCCGCTCCCTCAAGAGACAGTGATTGTTGGATGCCATCCCCTCAGTAGTCCGCTCCTTCGAGAGACAATGATTGTCGACACCCTCCATTACTTCAACTCCGCCATCCACTCCGCTGAGAGACAATCATCTGGTACCACAGCCTCCTCGTGACTGCCACAATAAGGACATCTGATCTCAAACTTGCCCAAGGCTTCCACAACTCTAAGAGTTGGGCTTCTCATTGACCACATCTAGAACCAAACCAATAGATGGCCTCATCTTCTTGCCTTTCTTGGTCTTGCTCCTCATCTTTCCCATGAGCTGTCCTTTTTTTGTTAGGATAGTCACATGCTATGTAAGGGCGTCCAATCTCTCACTTTGCCCCAAGGCCTGCACCACTCTAAGAGTTGCTTCTCATTGACCATATCTAGCACCAAACCAATAGATGGCCTCATCCTCTTGCCTTTTTTGGTCATGTTGCTTATCTTTTCCATGAACTTCCCTTTTCTTGTTAGGATAGTTACATGCTATGTGTCCCTTCCCCGCCCCCTCTTCCTTTACAATTCAAGCATTTGTTGATAGCCCTCCAAGCATCACTTTGCTCCTACATCTGCAATTGCTATCATTTCATCTACTCTCCTTATTTGTTGCAACGTTGGAGTTCTTGACATCATTATTTTTTTCAAATTAAAAAAAAATCTTATTAATAGCACTTCAAAGACAAACCCTTTGAGGTAAAGCACAAAGTACAAAGAACTCTATAAACAGTAAGTAAGTACATCACAAATACAATGGTTGTATGAACAACCAAGCTATTTGTTGCAATGTTGGAGTTCTTCATATTTTTTTAAAAACCAAAGAAAAGAAAATCCTATTAATAGCACCTCGGAGAAAGTCCCATTGAGGTAAAGTACAAAGTACAAGGAACTCTATAAAGAATAGATAAGTACATCACAAATACAATTGTTGTGTGAATAACCAAGCTAGTGGACTACAGTGTCAGACCATGTGAGGGGCAATATGGAAAATGCATCAAAGTCCCACATCCGAAGGAAGATCAGAAGCTGTTTTGGGCTCCATTTTTAACCTATAATTGTTGCACAAGTTGTTCCATCTTGTTCTGCAATTCTGCACATGTTGTTCAAAACATGCAAAACAAGTCAAGGCTTACAGTCTCTCCATTGTAGAGACATTATATATATAGGTTATCATGGTAACCAATGAATACATTGCTGGAAACAAGTAGTTTCAAGTTGCTTGGGAGACAAAGAGTCTCTTAAATGCTGTCTACTACATTTACAATACTTGGTTGAGACCTGGCATGTGACATTGTGACAAGGGCTCCTTCGGATGGGCCAAACTACTAGTCTCTCCTCCAAATGTCCCAATTTTGTGCATGGTATGAGGCCCATGTGCAAGAGGTCATTCATGACCATGTGACGAAGCAATTCTCCTCCTTATCCTCTCAAAGCCGTCATATATCCTCTCTTATCTTCCGCAAAGTGTGGATGATTTGCAAAAGAATCTGTGTTGTGGGTAGACCCTGAATATCTAAAATGTACTAAGCTATAATACTAGCAATCAACTTCAATCTATGACAATGTTCCTGCCAGTAATCTAAAGTGGGGATCCTACTTGGATGTCATCCAAGGATGAGAAAAGAAAAGCTCCCCCTCAATATCCTCATATCCACACGATGGGCCTCCATTGGTGACCCAAGATACAACACCCCGAGTCATTTCCAAGGTCTCTATTGTGCCATGGAATATCATCCTCAACACTCTCCTCCATATCTCCCAAGATTTGGCACAATCTTCTCTGGCTCGCCACATCTCAAGCATGTCATTGGGTCCCTACTATATCCAAGCCAAGCAGCAAGTGTTAGGCTGCTCATAGCCATAGAAAGAGAGATATCTTCATAGGCCTAAAGTTGTCATTTGCCTCCTCCAAAAATATGATAAGAAATGGTTAGAGATGCCCTACCTATGCCAATGGGAGGTGGCTGCTAGTTGTGCTTTGATCTTGCTCATTTGAATCCTCCTCTATAACTTGAAAAAGTAGCAAAAGAAGGCCACGTTGCATGGACTCTCAAAAAGAAAATTCCACCACATCCACTCTCCTAGATCCCACTACAATATCTAGAGAGGCCTCCTTTGATAAACTGTCTCCATCCATCTAGCAAGCAAGTTGTTGGGTTCAAGTCAATGTACCACTTCTTCTCGTCATGTGCCACTACTTTAATTATCTGTCTAGAGCATCATGTGAACTCTGTTGAATTAGACCTCACTAGAGGCAGCCATCCTCCTCAACCACAAGCAAAAATGTCATGTGTGTGCTAGTTGCAACGATTGCTGGAAGGATGTTCCCATTTGAAGACAAGAGCCAACCCACGTCTGAGAAGTATCTATATGCATCCTCCAATCAGAAGGTACTCCCACTGTCACAGCCTCAATCATAGCTTTGGCTTCCCTGAAACCCTATAGTCTCTACCTTTGAATCTCCTAAAGTAGCTCCTAAAAATGCGAACCAATTTGCCACTAACGCAATAACCTACATAGAGAACCTTCCCTAGGATGGATAAGTCCTCTATCCAAGAGTATAGCCCAACTCAAATCTCAAATAGTGATTGAAGAGAGGAGGCAAGATTGCCTCCCCCTCTGTGAATGTAGTTGGTGATGGAGGCAAGAATGAAGAAATTCTCCATGCTTCAACTGAGAATCTAATCTAAAAACTCCTCCCCAAGTCTTTGATCTTGATCTTTGGAAAAATCCAATGAATGATAAGCTACCATGGTCCTCTACGTGTAGTTGTGAGTCATGATAAACTATGGCCTCTTTATCAAAAGCTTCTTCCACGGCTTCTTACCTAGAACAAGACTCCTAACAATGAGCTTAGTTAAAAGGGCTTTGCTCTAGCTATCTAGGTCTATGATTCCAAAAGCCTCCTGTAGGTTTGGACCATGAAACCAATCTTCCTTCTTCTCTAATTCAACACTTAATTACAGCAATCAGCAAATAAACATAAATTGAAATGCACAATTTACCTTAATGATCTTGGATAATAGACACCTAGTTGGCCCCTAAACTAGTGCCCCTTTCCATATTTCTTTAACTTTAATTGCTAATGGACAGCATACAAGTTGAGATTCCAGATTCTCCTTTGCTGATCCAAAAGCCCCTTGAGCAATTTCGGCCAATTGCCCCTTGATTTTCACCCATGACTTGCACAAATGGAACCACCAACTAGCCAAATGTTTCCCTAATTTATAATGGATGGGCTAGCATTTAAAATCCCTATCCATTCCACCAATTTCAGATGCTCATTTTAGTGTACGATGCCTTCTCCTATTGGGCAGAGGTCTCGAAGTGGCTGTCAAACCCTAATTTCTGCAAAAAATTAGAATTTACAACACAAATCCTCTGATTGTCCACCAAATATAGCTACGATCTGCTCCAAATGTTTGAGAAATATTGAGATCTTTTCAGAAATCACTAGAGAGGATGAGAGAAAGCCAAGAAGAGAGAGAAATCTGATTTTCTTTGCAAGAAAACCCTAAAATCTGCATGTTGCCTGCTCCAGCCTGCATTCAATGCAGTCACCTACTGCCATGCACCTCCAAAATGTTGTCACCTAACCAGCAATGTTGTTGCTAGCCCTTGGAAGGTGTCTCCTTGCTGTCCCTTGTCAAAAGATGACGTACTAGCGAGACAATAGGGTTTGCGGGGAGGAACATGGAGTAAACTCGGTAACACTAAGAAAAGAAGAGAAGAGATAAGAAACTCTGATGAATGGAATGATGAAGATCTAAACCATGGAGTAAATGTAATACAAGGGAACAAGGATGCCGTAGCACAAGGAAGATGATGAAGACAACCACGAACCACAAACCGCAATGCCTTCCTGAAGGGGTGTGAGGGCAGTGGAGAGACTAGAGAGAAGAGGTGACGGACTGAATGAATGAGCCATGAAGAATGAGTGACAGAGGCATCCTATAAATAGGCAAGAGACTGTCTAGGGTGGTGTCACACTGTGGGTGCCCAATTCCTTTTTACCACTGTAAAACCCTAAACGAAAAACGCAAAACACGAAATCCTAAGCACAAAACGCAGAACGCAAATTGCATGTAAAGGGTTTCTCAACATCCATACCTGCTAAGGCCCCTAGATAGTTATTTTCCTTCTCCTCTGATCAGAAAATAGACCAATAGCTCCATCTCTCTCCCTCCCAGGCTATAAACTAACTGAATGGCTGAGACCAAGTCCCCAAAAACGTTTTCTCAATTTGCATGGGCATTTTTTACAAGTAGCAACCTTCTAAACCCATTTTTTAATATTATCGAACCATTTAATTAATTTTCATAATTAAATAATCATGAAAACTAATTTCAGACCTTCTGACCCTGCCCAAAATTAAATATGCCCATCCATAATTAAATTGGCTAGGCTATTTACAACCTAGAGTAGTCTCCAATCTCTGTTGACCCTTAGACTGGCATTAATTAATTAATTGATACTAGTCCCTAATATCACCATCACCATTGACACTTATTGACCAAACAACTCTCCTAGGCTCAAAATTGATATCAACTAACCCCCAAAGCTAAGCTAGCATAACTTATCACAACTTTTGCCTTTGACACCACTAGATCCTCGGGGTCCTTGGCTTGTTACCATGAAATAACTGTCATATGCATCACATGTACTAAACAACCTTGCACATTTGATTATTAACTTAATCAAATGTTATCCGCAAGATTAAAGCATCTCAAAATTTCACGTAACCATAACAGCCTACCCCTTGGAAACTTTGTAATCGTCCTCGATTGTAATGCATTGTGCCAAAGGAAAAGCATACTATACTGGAAGTTCAATAAGGCATCATCGTCACATCATTAGCCACTATTATCCAAGCATGCCATATGCCCCAAATCTTGCTGAAAATTTCCAGCCAGCATAAATATGATATATAAATCTGAAATACAGTCCAAAATTGTTGCTAGAAACCCATTGGATGCATCCATAACTCATGTTTCTTAACTGTTTTGACTTTGCAACCATAGTAAAGCATATTCTTAGCATAAACCATGGCTGAAACTATCAATGGCATTTACTAACATGCTGTTCTCAAGGAATAGTTGTAAGCTATTGAAAACTGAGCATAATCTAATCATAAACTGATCACTTGATAATCTAAGAACTGATCACAAACTATTCCAAAGTGTGACATCAAACTGATCGCAAACTTATTGCAAATACTAACCAGCAAAATCGTTGCAAAAACTAATGCAAAACTGATGCCAAATGTGACCATAAATAGTTCTCAAACTGATCAACAACTGAGCTAAAACTAATCAAAAATTGATCTCAAAACTGAGGTAAAAGCTCATACCCAATTGATCATGAACTGACCCCAAACTCATGCAAAAGTATAGACTTACAACCACAGTAACAACCATACTCATCTACATACATCTCACAATGACTAGTACACTAAGTAGTGACCCCATGGCAGACATATTGTTAGCACAGTACCTTGGATGCATGTTGAAATTTCATAGTTATGTGAAACGGCCTGAACCGGCCCGAGACGGCACTTAGGAAGGGACCAAACATTCAAACGGGGCTAAAATTTCTTGAAATGTGTTTCCTAGACCGAAACGTTTCATAATCCCAAAATGGCGCCATGTGGCGTTTCAAGCGAAACCCGAAACGTTTGAAACCCTTTCAAGACATAAAAAGTCTCCATGGAATAGGATGCAACATTTATGCTAAAATTTCTTGAAATGTGTTTCCTAGACCGAAACGTTTCATAATCCCAAAATGGCGCCATGTGGCGTTTCAAGCGAAACCCGAAACGTTTGAAACCCTTTCAAGACATAAAAAGTCTCCATGGAATAGGATGCAACATTTATGGTTTGAAATTGAAAGTTTGTGTGCTTCTAAGAAAACATAATTTATTTTAGGCCACAAATGTGCCATTTTGAGTATAGATCAAGTAAAATTGGATCAACCATCCATGTCAATCACAACCTTCACAAGCAAAAAGGGACCCATCCTTTCAATCATGATCTTTCGTAAAAGTGAAATTGTGATTCATTCACATGTGAACATTAACAACTACACTTTGTCAATCAAAACCAACACTTATGACAATTAATTATGACCAACAGAGATCTCTCTCTCTCTCTCTCTCTCTCTCTCTCTCTCTCTCTCTCTCTCTCTTTTGTAATGGATGTTATATTTATAGAGTACTAAACGACAAAAGAGTTACAAAAGTCATGGCAAAGACATAGAGGAAATTGCCATATGCTAGGGAAGTAAGTCCTCCCGAGGCAGTAAGTCAAGGTGCCGAATGAGATCTATCTGCCAATGCAAGAGACCTTTAAGCCTAGCAATATGTCCCTAAACATTAGAGGTTGAATTTTTAAAAAAAGCATTCCGAATGGTCCAATTGTGCCAACAGCCCCAGTATCTAAGAAAGTGAAACAAGATCTTCATATGCGACTGTGCCGGTGTGGGGTATTTGGGCCGTACAAAATCCAATCAAAAGCGCTTAGCGAGAAACCAATCACTACTCGTCAAACAGCTGACAAGAGTAACCAGATTTTCTTAGCGAGAGGGCAAGAAATAAATCGATGACGGGCCAATTCCACACTGGTGGTGCAAAAGAAACAATTGCCATTGGAGATTCGATGCTTGGAAAGGGCTGAAGAAAGAGGAAGACCACCAATCATCACCCTCCAAAGAAAGACCTTGCATTTGAAAGGTGTCTTGTTCAACCAGCCCTCCATCACAGTTACCTTCCACCATGACTGAGATTTACGCAATCCCCATACAGTATTAGCTTTACTAACCAGCCATTGATGATCTTTAATCAGAAGTTGATACACCTGGTTAGCTGAGGCCTTTTCCAAATTCAGCCGGCCTGCAAGGTCCCAGTCCTGCTAGGGACAATCCGAAGCAAGGGCAGGAAAGGGTTGTCTACTCTGGAGCACCATCAAAAGTTGTCCCCATAAATCACAGTATCCACGAGAGATCCTGAAAAGCCTCCTGGCTGTACGAAACGATATTAACACATTGCGACTGCCAAGGGTGGCGTCTGCAACTGAAGTCAAGCCCAAACATGCCATGCGGTTAAATTTTGGTCTGAGCTCATGTTTGCCTTCCCAAGAAAGTAATCGCGAAGCTGCCAACAATTCCAGTTAAAAAGAGTTAGTAGCTAAGCAGTCCTCCGCTGGGTGCCACTGAGCCTTCTGGAGAACCAATTTCCAGGAACATACCAAATGAGCAAGCAGGGATGATGAAGGACTAGAAAACCGAGAGTCTGCATTAAGAACATGCCACCAGGAGCTCCGAATTTGGGTATTACCATGCACAAGCCCATGATCCTCAAGAAAATAACGGGCTATAAAGACCCATGAGTGATGATCCAAGCACATGGCACGAAAAAGAGACCAACGGAGTGCCAGCATATGAGTTTCCGCATCCAAAATAGCCCCACCACCCATGCATTTGGGGGTATATGCATGTGACCAAGAAATCCATGAAATGCCTACATGCAAGGAGTCCTTCCATAACATGAAACGAATGTACTGAGTAAGAGCATTCAATGTAGTAGTAGTCCAAGGCAGCAATGGCAAGAAATATATGAGCATTGGCAACATAATTGTCTGAGCCACTTTGAGACGAACATGGAAGGGCCAAGCTTGTGACTTCCAATACAGAAACTTAGCTGCCAGTTTCTGTGAAATCCACTCTAGTAGTTGCTTTGGCCGAACATCAACACCCAAAGGGTACCCAAGATGCCTAACAATGGAACCACGGGGAACAACCATTCCTTGCCACTCCAATGACTGCAAATCTGACTCTGTGCAACTGAGAATGGCTGATTTCAAAGCATTGATATGAAGACCAGAAGCATGACCAAAGAGAGTCCAAACATGTAATGCTTTGTGAAGATTATCCTTGTCCGCATGCCAAAACATAAAGCTGTCATCAGCCAAGGATTGACTAATGAAGTGCTGTCCAAAAGGAAGAGACAATCCAGCCAACTGAGTGGAAGCTGCCATATGGGATAACATCGAAAGAACTGGATGAGTTGCAAGGGCAAAAAAGAGAGGACTCAAAGGGCAATGCTATCTCACAGAGCGTGCAAGGACAAATGGCTCAATAACACCACCATTCAGCATAACTCGCAAAGAAGCCACAGTACTAATGGTGTAGATCAAATGAGACATCCGGGTACCAAAGCCCATAGTAGACATAAGTTCTGTAATGAAAGACCAATCTAAATAGTCAAAAGCCTTTTCCAGGTCCAAGTGAATCAATACCACCTCCTGATTAGAGTGCCTTGTATAGTCAATAGCCATTCGCGCATTTAAGACATTATGCAGAACGTTTCGGTCCTTAATGAAACCATATTGAAGAGGATGCACAATGGCAGAAATATGCTTATGGAGCCGATTCACCATCACTTTGGAAAAGATTTTATGCATAGAACCCATCAAAGAAATTGGTCGCCAATGTTTCAACATAGACAGCGAAGGAACTTTTGGAAGTAGTTTGATAAGTCCTTCTTTCCATGAGGAAGGCATGAACCCCGTTTCCCAAACCTACTGAAACATAGCCGTCAATGGTTTCACCAGTCGGGTAGCAAAAACTTCAAAGAATTCATTGGTGAGACCATCCCAACCAGGACTTTTATCCTTGGGCAAGTGTAACAAAACATCCATAACCTCCGTCTCACAAATATATGTCTTCAAAGTAGTTTGCATGTCATGTGGAACCTGATTGCGGACCAAATCATAGAAAACTGAGCGGGCATGAGCAATTTGGTCAGAAGGTGAAGAAGTAGAACCAAGAAGGTCTAGAAAATAATTCCTACACATATTCACAATAGTCTGAGGATCAATGACCATTTGACCTTCTGCATCTTGGAGTCTAGTCATATTCTCTCGAGCAGGAGATGCATGGAGAGCTCGAAAGAACTTATGAGTCTGACAAGCACTATCTTGCAAATTCTTAGTCAAATTTTGCAATTTGGCCGGCTGATAATATTTCAACTGAAACTCTTTAATAAGATCAGCCAAACGCATAGCCAATGACAGCAGAAATACATCATCTGGAGTCTCCACCAATAGAGAACGAACCAAAGCCAGTAATTCCTCCGCTGCTTGTCGACGCCGCCGACAAAGAGAGGCATGATGGATCCCATAGTGCCGAACAACCTGCTGCACATTAGAGAGCAATCGTTCAAAAGAAGCATTGCCCTCAGAGGAGAAGACCAATAAAAATCTATCAATCAATTGCTGCATATAACCCTAAAAGATTGAATGCTTCAAATAAGACGAGTTGAAACGCAAAGGGAGTCTATCCAAAAATTGCTTAAAAGGTAAATGGGTTGTACAAGCATCTCAAGCTGTAGAAGGAAATGGTCCGACAAGGCATATTGCTACAACACTTTCATTTCCAGCATCTCAGGAAGAAAAGCATCATCCTGCATGATGTACATGTGGTTCAACCGCGACCATGTAGCTGTATAATGCGCAGAATGAAAAGAAAACCCTATAGAAGAAGGGTGTAGCCATGACCAGAGATCTTGCCTAAGTACGGCAAGAGCAAACGCATTCCACATACGGCTTTCCGAGCGTCTATCACCGAATGCTCTGATGTGGACTGTGAAGGATCAACACACATATTAAAATCCCCCATCAAAAAACCCCGTCTGCCAAGTGACAAGGAGGTCTGCAAAGTATTCCAAAGATCCCGGCGGCATAAAGGGTCATTTGGAGCATAGAGCCCAAGTAACCATAAGATCTCTCCTTCAAATAAAACTTCAATCACCACAAAACGACCATGTACATCATTTTTAATAAGAACGGGCTGATATTTCTCATGTACAATCATAAGCACACCAGAATAATGCATGGCATGTGTCCCTGCATAAAACAAGCGAAACCCATGGCAATCCACAACTTTTCCTACTTCATCGTGACTCTTGTACTCAACAGTGCACAAGACATCCCACTGATTCTCATGCAATAAACTCCACATGGCTTGTTGCTTATTGCGAGAACAAATGCCTCGCACATTCCACGTGGCTATCTTCATGTGTATTCAAAAAAGAAAATCAAGAACGAGACAAAGCTTGCCTCGATTTAACCTTTTTCTGCTAGAATGTCAAGGACTCCCTCATCCAAAAAATCAGCTAACACAGCAAAAGAGCTCTGACGGCTAGATTTAGAGGTAGACGGTGTATCCACTGTCTTGGGGATGGAACGGGGATAACGACAATCCCATGGGATAATCGTGTTACCTCTAGCATCAAAAGCCAACTTAGCAGGTGGGCCCTTCGGACCATCCGTATATACTTTCCTAGTGGGCTGATTGCAAGGAGCAAAAGAAACCATAGCATGAGTAGTGTGCTCTGAAGACAACATGTCTTTCCTGTGCATATAAGTACGCAAGGAATCTCGAGAAGCATTAGGCACAGTATCCGCCATGCCAGCATCAAACCTTTTACCTTTTTTGACACATACATCTACCCAGTCATTGTCATGGGAATCCAAATCCGAAACATGTTGTTTGCCTTTATCCAAAACTTTAGGTGGCTGGGTCACATCTTGCGACGGAGCATCAAGCACCATATCTTCCATGGGAGGCAAAACATACTTAGCATCTGAAGTCCGTTGCTTCGCTGGGCATTCAGCCATAAAATGCCCCAATTTTCCACACGAAAAACAATGCCCTACAAAGTTACCCCATTTCAAACGAAAGTGCAAAGGATGCATGCGAGAGCAATTAAGACGTAACCAAACAGGCCTTTTCCGAGCAATGTCCCATAACATACACAAACGGTTACGATTCGTGGCCCTTAGGCTCGCGGGAACCAAAACAGTGTCCACAACGGCCATGGCCTCCTTTAACAGTGGCCAATAGACAGCCGGATAGTTTTCCACTTCAACCCACACCGAGCATTCGCGTTGAAGCAAGCGCTGAAAATCTGCCATTGGGTGCCATGGCACAACATGGACCAAACAGCGATCAAAGAACAATGGCACTTTAGTCAACAGATCGGCACGATGCTTCTCGGATTTCAACAGCACCTCATAAAAGCCTCAGGGCCCAACAAAAATCTCTTCAACACACTCCCCTTGCAGTAGATTTTACAGCCACTAGCGAATATAGGAAAGCACTGGGATCCTACCAATGAATAAGAGTATAACAGCACGTTCATAAGACACTGAGAATGAGCACAAAACATTTTTAGGATCCACAATGGCTTCCAAAACATCTTCAGTTTCAGAGTCAGAAAACGCTTCATGATTATGTTGAACGTAATCACCAAGCAGAGTGTTGGCAAACTCCAACAAATACTCCCAATCAACATCCTGAGAATCCACAGAATCAGAAGCAACCTGAGCATAAGAACATTCCTGATGATCCATTGTATCTTCCGAAGTATACTTGGTGCGTTTGCCCGCAGGCTGGAAGTCAAGACCAAGTGGCATCTCATCTGTGCAAGGAACCATATCCTCTGGTTTCTCTGTTTCAGAATCGGACCAAGGGCTTCCACTGTTTGGTCAATAAAGGCCATGTCCAAACCAGCCACATTGTATCACCACTTTAACAAGAGATGTGGAGCTATTTGCAAGGTGCCATGTTGTATCACCACTTTAACAAGAGATCTGAAGCTATTTGCAGGGCGCGCTCTCTCTCTCTCTCTGTGCATATTTACAAATAGGTACAAATCAATAGTCTGCTATCATCCTGTGTCACAGGTGTCTTCAGTCTGCAATCACTTTCACAATGACAAACCTGCTGCCACAATCTGCCTGCTGACCTCTGCAGGTTCACAGTCGCGCACTCCCAGATCCTGACAGTTCTATGGTACGCCGGCTCTCTCTCTCTCTCTCTCTCTCTCTCACACACACAAAATCGTAGAGTAGGGCTCCGCATGAAGGATTGACACACGCTGGTTTGCAAGATAGGTCAACCAGTTGTTCACAGGTAGGCGTCTAACGGAAGAGCTCAAGCAGCTCACGAGGCAGGTACACACGTCCGCTGGTCAAGGGAAGCACGTCCGCAGGCAGGTAAGCACATCTCTCGCATCTCTCTCTCTCTCTCTCTCTCTCTCTCTCTCTCTCTCTCTCTCTCTCTCTCTCTCTCTCTCTCTCTCTCTCTCTCTCTCTCTCTCTCTCTCTCTCTCTCTCTCTCTCTCTTTGTAGCCATTATCTGGAGTACCAGAGCTACATACGCACATACACATACACGACACTTATCACACTCACAGCACCGTATTTTCAGTTTCCAGTTTTTAGCTTTTCATTCAGCACTTTTATTTTGGATAGCTGGACCTCATCAGTTGTATCACAATTTGTCTCGTAGGCCAGTTTTGGTCTTTAGAAGACGTTAATAAAACTTTCTCTCTCTCTCTCTCTCTCTCTCTCTCTCTCTCTCTCTCTCTCTCTCTCTCTCTCTCTCGCCCCATCATCGCCCGTCTCTCCCCACCGTCCGTCCCTCGTCCGAGTTCCCCCCCCCCACAATCTCGTCTGAGTTCCCCCCACATTCGGACGTCTCTCGTCCGAGTCCCGCCCCCGTCCGAGTTCCCCCCACAATCAGACACCCCCCCTCCCCACGTCACAATCAGATGCCCCCCTCTCCACATGACCACCCTCCCCGTCCATACCGTCCGAGCCGCCAGACCATGCACGTCAGCCCGCCCCTACCATCGCCCTCCCTGCTCTTCCGACAAGAGCAGTCGCCATCTCTCCTCTCTTCGTAGCAGCCGCCCCCCTCTCCCCCGCCCTGCTACAACCCTCCCTCGCGCCCTAGACTCGGCACCCATATCACACCGCCCGAATTTTCAGCCACCTCCCACCACCACCCATCACGCATCCGCCACCACAATGAGGCCATATGCACACATCCCCTGAGCAAGCCCAGGAACCGTGAGGAAGGGATGGGCTCGAGCAAGACATCCCCGTCACCAAGCAACCGCACAAGAGGGGAGAAAAATGAGAAATACTCAGCGATTTGGAGCAGCATTGACAAGATGACAGACTACCACACAAGGAAAGGCATGGAGGCCCTCCAAGATGTATGCAAGGCACATGACCAAGACATCAGCAACATCAAGGAAATCATGGCAGCAATGTGCGCAGAAACTGCACACCAAATCAAGGAGGAAATAAGCACGGAAGTGCAAGACTGGAAGAACGAAATCTGCGCCGAGATCGCATCACACTTCACCTCCTGAAAGGTGGACATTGAAACGTCCCTCTAGGAGAGAAACAGGGTGATCGAAGAACTGAGGCACGAGCTCGATGAATATAGAAACCAGCTGGATCTACTCAAGAAGGAGGAGGGAGAAATCACCGAAACAACGCCCACCAAGGTGCAAACCGAGATCAACGAGCTGAAGACACAAGTAACAAAGGAGCTCAACACACGGGCGAATATAGTGAAACAAGCACAAGCCGAACTGGCCGAGAACTCCAAATGGATTGAGGTAGTCAAGAAGTCACCAACAAAGAAGGAGTTTGTGAATGCAGCACTGGACGAGGAGAAAAGGAGAAAGCTTAGAGCGCTCCACATCCGGGTAGTCGGATGGAAGGAAGGGGATAGCCCCCTGGCAGATGCCAAACAGATATGTGAAAAGCTGGGAGTAGCGGACCCTCAAATAGTGGAGAATGCATGGCGCGTAGGGAAAGACCTCACCAAGGGAAGGCCTCTTATCCTCAAATTTGCAAACCTAGAATCCAGACGAGCCTTCCTCTCCAAAAGGACAGCTCTAAAAGGGGAAAAAGTCTACCTGGAGGATGACCTCACACCCGCACAGGTGGCACACCGTAAAGAATGCATGCCACAGATCCTGGAGGCTCACAAAGCGGGAAAATGGGCAGTATACAGAAATGTTCAACGGAGCTATGAAAACAAATGCAGGATTATTCCAGGAGACCTTCACCGACAAGGACATCGTCCTCTACATGGAAACCCACCATAGCCCAAGCACCTACTTACAAGAAGTGAGAAGATATAGATGGGAGACGGCATGCCACCCTAGAGCCCAAACAAAAGGAGGGACCCAAGGGTCCGGAGGGGTGGCTGTGTTGTACAGGGAGGAGTTACAGCCCACAGTGCAAGTCATGCGGAAAGATGAGGAAGCCCGGTTCATGTGGATCCGGATACACACAAATCGCCCCTGAGACATATACATGGCGGTGTGCTATTTCCCACCAGCACACTCCCCATACGCATCACCGAACGGTGAGTCACCATACCTACCACTGTACGAAGATATCATGCACTACTCCAGCTTGGGGGATGTCATGTTGACCGGAGACTTCAACGCACGCACAGCACAGAGGCAGATCCCCTTCTTCGAGAGCGAAGACCACATGTACAAAGAGATCGCACTGGAGGAGATAGGACTCAACCGCGCATCACAGGACACAACTGAATGCACCGAATATGGTGAACACCTACTGGCGTTAGGGGGGGCACACGGACTAGCCATCCTCAACGGTCTCGACAGATGGCCCGGGTCGGAGGCCCTCACATGCTTCCCACACAAGCACGCGGCCAATTGCACCGGACGGGGGGCACATGGAGCACCCACACAAAAACTGGGAGCAAGCACAGTGGACTATATCATCGGCCCTCTATCACTTATCCCCGACATCCAGTCCTTTAAAGTATCACCTCGCCCACTCGCAGTGGCTGTTGATCATGCCTACCTGCAATTTGACATAACCTGCAAGTATGACCTAACCCCCCCAGCAAGCAACCCCCCCCCCCAAGATTCCCCAGGTACCACTTTACCATGCTAATGGCGAGCGCATACTCCGACCATCTCTACTGGAGCCTGCAGGAAATGGACCCCCACGCACCCCTGGAGGAGGTCACAACACAGTTGGCGGGCACACTACACACCTCGGCTGCCGAATACTTACCCCACACATCCCCCCACTCCACCCCTCCGAACAAGGTCCCACAAAATAGCTGGTACGACGCAGAGTGCAGGGAAACCCGGCTCCGTCTTCAATAGGACGAAGCATGGGGAGTACACACGCATAAACATGCACGCTTGATCTTCCATCGTCTAGTGCGATGGAAGAAACAAGCCTACCTCTCCAAAGTGGAACACAAATTCTACCAGCTATTCTTAGGACAAGACAGTAAAGATTGCTGAGAATGGCTGAATATAGGCTGAAGAAGATGAGAGAATGCTATAGAGAGAGAAAATTTTGAGATTTGTCGCGAAGAACTGATCAAAATCAGCAGCTGCCTTCATTCAATTGGAAGGAGTACAACTTGAGATTCTTCAATCTCCTCCTGCTAACCAATTGCTCTTGCTATCATAAATGACCAGCAAGCCTTTTGGGCCATTTGTCCCTTGATTCACCCAAGACTTCTTCTCCAATTTGACCCTTGACTGGCCAAATGCTGCCCCAAATCAATTTGGGATGGGCTGGCTCTTGAAATCCCCTGATAATCTTCAATTATGAGCTGCTGATTTCAGTCCCTTGAGCCTTCAGTCTCTGGCACGAATCCCAAGGTGACTGCTAAACCCGAATTTCTTCTATAACTTAGGGTTTACTACAGAAATTACAGATTAGCCCACCAAAAATGGCTGAGCTCTCCTCTGAATGGCTAAGGATTGCTGAGAATGGCTGAACATAGGCTAAAGGAGATGAGAGAATGCTATAGAGAGAGAAAATTCTGAGATTTGTCACGAAGAACTGATCAAAATCAGTAGCTGCCCTGCTGCACCAACCCCAAACGGATGCACTAACAACAATAGGAGCATCAGAGACTGTGATCTTCAGGAGAAAGTGCATCAGCAACAATCGCCAACTTCCCAAGGTCAAGAATATGCAATCTCCATCACCAAAATTGTCTCCAATGGCTGGGAATTGGCCCCAAAAGCTAGCAGCAACAATCCAACAGCTCCAAAATGAAAAAACGAGATTTCTCTCCCTTCAACCCCATTTAGCCTTTCCCTCACTTGCATGGAAAAGTTTTGCCAAGTGGCAGCTTTCTTAATCTATTTTCAGTAATTTCCAGTCATTTAATTAATTTTCAGAATTAATTAATTCTGAAAATTAATTCGGCCCTTAATCCATGCCCAAAAAATTGACCTTGCCGATCCAAAAATTAATTGGCTAATGTAACTTGTTACAACTTTTGCCTTTGACACCTATCTTTTTCACAGGGTCCTTCGGCCTTCAACTGTGAAAAAGTAGCTTACACCCCACATGTGCAACACATGTGCATTTTTTAATTGCACATTTGATTAATCCTTTAATCAAATGTCAAGTAAACATAAGCAAAGCATCGAATTTTCATGTCCTTGTGACACTCTCCAACCTCCTCTCCATTCCTTTAGCCAATTCACAGTTTTGCTCAAGAGATCTCAACCAAATCCAGTCCCATGAAGGTACAACTATAGAATTTCCGCTACTAAACCCTAATTTGCCAACCAAAATTAGGGTTTAAGCCACCCTATGAAGAGTTCTCAAAATTTGGAGCCTAGTACTTGAAATTTGACAACTGAAACTCAGGGATTTCAAAGAATTCCAAGAGGCCAACCGACCAACATTAGGTTTGGGGCACAATTTATCATCCAAGGAGCTAGTTGAAAGCCAATCCCCGAGAAAACCAAGGAGCAAATTGGTTTGAAGGCTTACTAGTTAGTTGTGACAGTAAGAGGTAATCAAAGAGCGCAAGAGATTCAAGGGATCTCAATGTATTCCATCTAGATTGCAATACAAGATAAAGAAATACGAGAGGGGTACAAATTTTGGAGCCAACAGGCTGTCCATTGTACAAGATTAAGTGGTAATGTTACATTTTCAATTTATTTGAATTTTATGCTTGTTGTGATTAGTACGTTATCGGGTTATTTATCATCCTATCTGAGAAGGAAGGTTGGTTTTACATGTAATGTCCTGGACCCACCATCAAAGAGTACCAAAGATAAATCACCATGGCAAATGCTCCTTCATCGCTCGTACTCAATGTAGAGAACAACGTGCAAGACAAATGATTTAGAAGATTGTGGTAGCACCAAAACGATTTTGGAAAGAAAGGGAAGAGATGGAGCAATAGTGAGCATAGTCAATATAGAGTGGAATAAAGAATGGGTGAAGAGGACAAAGGAGGAGTAACATGTTATGGCGGTTGCAAGCACAAGGATGGAGGTACACAATTGTGCAAATGTAAGAAAAAAGAGAACATTGTAAGGCGAGAAGGTGAAGACGGTGGGAAGCCAATGCAAGCATGCACGTGAGGAGATGTGGCTAGACAATGGCAACTATTACAAGAGAGTGTTAGAAGTGGTCATATCATAGGTTCACAAGCGCTCACACCCTTATGAGTGTGGCCACTATCATTCATTCATGTACTTGCAAATTCTTGGTGTGTAGAGAGGGAGCTTGTGCTCAACCATTGTACTCTTGATTGGCATAATGGATTCCTTTTCTCAGTTACCTCTTGTGCATCGTCTCCACATCAATCTTGTTTTTTTCATTATTTTGCTACTCGTTTTGCTCTTCTAACATGGTATCAAATATTTAGGTTCGTCAAAGGAGATCTTGATGTGGCGTTTGGTAGCTGTACAATTGATTGTCTGTCAACATGGGCAGATTTATTGCTTTGCCATACTTGTTTTTTGACATTGATTAACTCATGCATCTGCTCCTTTGCAATGCTGCTTACAGTTGGATGCTGCCCATGGGCTGTGTTTTCCATTGAGCCTAGTGCTTTTGGTATCACATGTGCTGCATTTGTTGACTGATTTGTTAATGCTACTGCTTTTGCTGGAAGACATGCCTACAACCCACTGTGATTGTCCCTGTTTGTGTTGTGATCATGGTGACTATGCTGTCCACCACTCTTTGTCATGTTGGACTATGTCGATGTGTTGTTAGAGTGTGATTAACTTGCAGCATGCACTACTGCTGTTGACCTGCGCTCTACTTTGGACTGCATTCCACCTGTGTTGAGGCATGTTTAGCAGGCTGGCTGTGTTGACTTATTGTGTAGCTTGTGTTGACTTACTGCATGACTGTGTTGTGATGTAATGCAAACGTGCTTGTGCTGGTTTCCTTCATTGCTTTGCTCCTCATTGACCTGGTGATCAACTTCTCTGGGATTGACTGGACAACACCTGTAACCATTCTATCATATCCTACACTTTGACTCTGTTATCTGTGGCCTGCACATCATTGTTTGATTGCATTTAAACAACCATAGTTTGCAACTGCAAGGGACGTCTTTGACTGGACTGAAGTGGCTGTGCTTTTAATTTGTGTTCATTCCCATGCCAAGTTCTCTTTTGAGATGGTTCATAAGAGTCGTGTTTATTAGTTGCACTTTTACTTGATTTGTTTGAGCCTAAATACTTGCAAGCTACTCACACTCCCTTTGCTACTCTCTCCTAACAAACGTAACATGCGAATAATTTTCCATTCTCATTTCACTTCATTATGATTGTATAGGTGCCTTTGTGATTGAGAGGTTCAATATTCTAACACATCTTACGATGCTAACCAATACTTTCAGAGACATTGTTGGATTTCTCCAACATGTGGAGGAGTCTCTATTTCCATCATGATGCGGCAAGGCAAATGTCATGCCCATGAAAGTGACAAGGAGGAATGGTGTGGCATAGCAAACATTTGAAGATAAGAAAGATGCAAAAGACATGTCACTACTACATGTGATGGATATCATGGTCCTACTTGGCAAAGCATGGGATCATGTACATGAATATATCATTTTGGTTTGATTGGGCCTACCGATAGCTCGAGTGAACAGTTCTTCTCAGTTCCAGTGATGTTGCACACCCTCACATGCTCCTAGTAGCTAGATGGGCCAAGTGCAAGGGTGGACAAAGGCCTTATGGATACTCTTTCATTCTTGGTGAATTTGATGTGTGCCATTGAGTTCACATGTTCTAGTGACCCAAACCTTGGACTAGTGTGTCCAGTGTAAGTTCATGATGAGGCCTGCAACATCAAGGGACCCAAAGGGCATGCATATGCTCTAGTGGAGGAATCTTGGTGACACGGTGAGCTATCCACGGGGCTTCAGTGGCTACAAGAGGTGCAAGGTGGGTAGCTTGACTATTTGCTTTCAAAGAGGGATTACTTGTCGAGTGTGTGAGCTGGCAGTCAACCATTGTACTCTTTATTGGCATAGTGGATTCCTTTTCTCAGTTACATCTTGTGCATCATCTCTTTCATCAATCTTGTGTCTTTCACTATTGTTTTGCTCTTCTAATAGAGGGCAGCCAAAAGTGGCAGAGGGGGCAAGCGGAAACACAAGGCATAAGAGTGAGGCATTGTGTCTTGAGATATGTAAAAAGATCAAGTCTATGTGTAATGGACATGATACATGCTATAACAATCTCTTTCTCAAAGATTTTCTGTCTTTAGCTCTAATATAGTCCCATAGATTGCATTAAGTTTTTCTCACCAAGTTTGTGCATATGCAAGTCATGTCTTTTTTATGATCAGACTTGGGATTCATCCAGTTTAAGCCTAAATTCTCTATGAAACTCTGTTTCAGTCAGGTTGTGTGGCTTTATAAGTTCTATTTGGTGCAGTTTATGTCTGTGATAAGAGACATTCATCATTAAACATTAATGATAGTTATCCCTGTTCCATGATCTTTAGGACTAAAGTCATGCTTTCACATGGATTGTCGAAATTGTTAAACTGTCCATCAAGTGCGAGGAATGCAGACGCAAAAGACTCTGATACTTCAAGGGAAAAAACCTTCAATAAAGTGCATAATTTACTTTTAAGGACCAATAACAATGATGAAGACATGAAGATAATGATGATGAGAACCACAGCAATAACAATAAACTTGCATTAGTGCAGTTGAATATATTATCCTAAAAATTATTGAGCTGCGACTATGTCCCCTGTATACTTACACTTGAGCTGACCATCATCTTCAATTATGTTGGTTATTGGAGCAATGAACGAGTTTGCAAGAGCATCATCTAAGATTAAGGTCCATGGTTCTGCAACCTCCATCAACTGCCAAAAATACAGCCATTCAGAACTTAAGAAAGTCTGAAAAGGTCACCAAAAGTGACCATGGCAGTAGACAACTAACAATCAAAAAGTGTCTCTCTTCAAAAACAGACAGAATTTTAAAACTCATTTCACATAGTTTTAATCACAATTCAAGAGGCCAATTCATATTACCTTTTCTTTCAAAATCATGCACCATGTTCCACACCTTATGGGCTTGCTCAGTTCATCTGATTATCTATTTCCTCTTTCTAATGAAGCTGTCAAACTATCTCACTCAATTAAAGGACTAACAGCTTGCTATTAAGGAGGGTGCTTAACAAATTAGACAAATCAATACATGAGAAGACAATTAAAATAAGACAAAACATCACTAACAAGTGACTATTTATGGCTTGTGATGATCCAAGTGTATCAAACTGCTTGCTGAGGTATTAAAATGTTAAGTCTGTTTGGGTGCATTCTGGGCATCTCTACATGTGAGTCCACCAAAGTTAAGTGACCATTGGATTGCCTTGGGCTGGGATATCATGTTTTAGGTCAGTTGAGTGGCCACCCATCCTTTGGAGGCCTGGCCCACTCTCATTTGGGTCCTCTGATATGGCGTTCCAGATGTGTCTATGTCTAGACCCCCTTGTATTCTCCCATTTCACCCCATTGAGTGCATTGTTCAATGGTGCTATTGCTTTGTGTCTCTTTTCCTCCCACCCTCTTGCATTCATGTGGCTTCCATCATGGTATCAAAGAAGACATTGTGAGTTGCCATGCATCCATCCTTATTTCCCCTACTTCCCTTGGTATTCACAATGTGCTGTGCATTTGATGGTCATAGGCAGCATCTCTAGCAATCTTAGCACTTTTCCTTGGCATTTCTACCCATGTTGTTGTGGTGGAGAATGTGTTTCTTCTATCACAAGAATGAGTATTTTGGCATTATTAAGTTTAGCACGTGTGAAGGTGCATATGTGCAATGCAAGCTACTTTTGGGCAGCATGGTTATAGCCCAAAACCTAAGAAACGCAATGGGTGTCAATGGCAAACATTGTATTAACTTAACTAGGACAAGTATTTGTGGGTGTCTGGTGTCCATATTAGCCTGGGCCATTGAATGGGCCTTTAAAATATCCTATGGCGACATTAGGGTTAGGGGTTAATTATTAATTAATTAATGCTAGTCAAAGGCCAATTAAAGTTGGAAACAGCTAAGTCTCAAATGGGTCAGCACATTGAATGTTAGGCACCAACAATTTCAATGGGTGGGGTCAAATGGATAATTAACTCATTTTCAAAAATTCATTTCTAAAAATTAATTAATTAATGCTAAATTTTACTTTTAAAAGGCTGTCACTTGGTAAACTTGCCCATGCAAGCTGGGAGAAGTCTGTTTGCCAAGGAAATCATCCAGGGAGCAAGCAACAACTGCCAAGAGTCCTTACAAGAGCTAGGGACAACATTTTGACCCATCCAAGCAGCAAGTGACAACTTTGAAGGCTGTCCTATGGGAGGTGACAGCAGGTTTGGGCCACTTCCAACGACAAAATTCTGAAATTTCTCTCTTTTCAGCTTCCTCTTTCATTCTCTAGCATTCCCCCAACAATTCTCAGCATATTCCATCCTTTGGTGAAGGGCAGCAATGATCTACTACTATCAAACCCTAATTCACAGCAGTAATTAGGTTTATTTGTCACCTCAAGATCTGTGCACATTAATTGAAGACCCAATGTCACAAGGACATGTATTTTGAATGCTTAGTTTTGGCATTAAAAGGTTGTCCGCACATGACGTGCACGTGTGAAGTGCAAGTCAGTTAAGCTATGTTAATGACCTAAGTACCCCAATTGAGCAATGGGTGACATTGGCAAAAGTTATATGAAGTTATGTTGAACAAGTACTTCTAGGTGCCTAATGTCAATTTGGGTCCAAGCTACTAATTGGGCCATTAAAGTGTCCCCAGGTGACATCGGGGGACTATGCATTAATTAATAAATTAATACTAGTCAAAGGCCTTAAATGCCCCATGGGGTTTAGCACATTAAATGTGAACTAGCCAGTTCTTGGATAAGCACAAACGCTCACTTTTATTTTCGCTCCAACCGTCCTTAATTTCTTCTTTTTCTAGCAAGATGCCATCCCTAGGTAGACAAGGCATCGGCCCCGGGTCTAACTCATCCCCAGGAACCTACCAGGCCTTCGCAAGGCGATGATCAACTGCTTATAAGATTTCTGTTTACACTCATATAGTGTATTTTA
This sequence comes from Lygodium microphyllum, assembly GCF_053477565.2. NCBI lineage: Eukaryota > Viridiplantae > Streptophyta > Polypodiopsida > Schizaeales > Lygodiaceae > Lygodium > Lygodium microphyllum. The sequence goes on from NC_141148.1 coordinate 131,962,254, forward strand.
TTGCCCTTATATTCACACCAAGGAACACACTGTCAAGTAAACAGGTATTCCCACGTCAGAATTTTATCCTTGCTCATATTGAAAATTGTGTTAATTGCATGTTTTATCGAGTTTGGCATTCACTGGTTTTTACCAAGGGATAAAGCATAAGCCCAAATTGCAGGCCACTTTTATGTTTTTTTTTTAAAACCAGAAGAGAATACATACAATATAAACTTCCAATAAACTCACATCAATCAAATCTCTGTGGGGAGGGACAAAAAGATGATCTTCCACTCAGACAAGGTCATATGGAAAAAGGTATTTACCATCTTCAGCTTTCTCTCAAACTCTTGCCACTTCTGTTTTTTCCATAGATCGGCACTGTCACCAATGCTAAATCCATGCACCCTTTTCAGGCCTGTAAAACAACATCAGAAAACAGTTTCAACTTAACGTTCAACCATTATGAGGTTCAACTTAGTCAGCACTGCCCAACACTTCCAGATCCATTTCAAGCGGTGCAATAATTAGGATCTGAAGTTAGGCTCGTGTTTTCAACTGCATGGCACAAAAAAAAATCCTCCTGTGTTGGACTTTCATAAATAATAACCCTGCATGTCCCTCATGAAAGAATCTTCTCAAAGTAGGAAAGGCACACAATCTAACAAGACCCTCCAAACAAATCAAATATTGTCTTACTAATGAGATCATCTTCTTACTCTGTTACATGCCATATGTGATCTAGAGAGTTGAATGTGTTGGTCACCTCCTGCTTGGATAAGCCATACACTAAGTCAGCAAGAATCATTAGATCTGTTGAGTTTTGTTCAAAATTGTCATTGTGATTCACCAATGTTATTTTAAGTTTTCTTCACTGCTTTTCTGATCAGTTCATCACCTTCTTTCACATCAGCATTTTCAGCATTCATTTGGCATCATCTTGTGCTTTTGCATAAGTTAAAAGTGTCGGAACTAACTTTTTGATTGCCAAATATAGGAATCCAGTGCATCATCAATGATCATTTCACTATATTGGACAAAATAACGATGGAATCCAAAACACTGGGTGGACAGCAAGAATAATAATGAACACCATGATGACAAAAGATGGGCTAAGATGATAAGACACTAGGCATAGAACTGATAATGAGAACCAAGTGGAAGTGTAATATATAAAGGTTCTAAGGTCGCAAAAGGTCAAAATCTCAATTTGGCCAATCCTCTTAAGCTCCTTTTCCATGGCCTCTTGCCACTGGGGATGCTTTCAAGCCTCCTGCCAACTCTCCAACTCAAATGCACTATATGATCTACCGTAAAGACACATACAAATGAGACACTAAGTGCAAACCAAGCAGATCTTCTAGGGGCCTCTAGAGTGGAATCCGATGGAAGGATCCCCAAATCCCACCTGGTCTTTTGGTACCAACGAGGTAACGTGTCTCATGGATGCTAAAGACTCTGTAAGTGGGTCAAAGACAAATGTGATGGTTTATACAATATCCCTCTCATCAAAAACGACACATCTCTCCAAACAATCACCTTGTTTTGCATAATGATCATAATGAGGAAAATCTTCAAACTATTCACTACAATTTAAGTCCTAAAGAGGATCGGTTTTGTATATAAATACGAAAAGAGGTACCTATAAAAGAAAATCAGGTAATTCCTTTTCTTCATCTCCTTTTCCTTCAAGTTTTGGTGCTCAAGGTCATTTTGAAGTTGGTGAAACATCTCATTCATCTTCTCCATCATCTTCCACATTTCAATTTCAACCATTAAAATCAGAAAATCAATTTAATGCATTCACATCCACTTCATCCACACCTCAATTTCAAAACCCACCCTTCCCACCCATTTCTTCCACTACATCAACATTCACACCATTCACTTTCCTTTTAACAGACCCAATGTGACATCTTACATCACACCAAGGGGTTATTCAAATAGGCATAGTCTTTAGAACGTCTATGTTCTCATATCCAGGTAGTGAAAACACAACTATGGGGGAGCCTTGTCCTCCATCTCACACACTTTCAGGATTTTCATCGCATTGGATATCCTCTCAAGCATTCCTGAGTGTGGATGAGGTGGTACCTTAATTTGTCCACATGGCTATACCTAGTGGGTTTTTTGGTTATATTCGAGTGCCCCAACTGGCAAGTGATCTTGGTTATCAAGTTCTCGTGCCTCCTCCATCGGCACCTTATGAACACCCTAATCTATCCTCCTTTCCCCAAACTAACGCCTTCACACACTTCCCGGCTTGGGTACATCTGGTGCAAAATCAGACAAGTCATCATTTAGGTACTACGAGAAGTGACAATGGTGGTGAGTTCACCTCCCACGAGTTCTATAATTCCTTAAATGAGGATGGCATCTCTCGCCAACTCAGTTCTACCAACTCCCCCTCTCAGAATGAAGTTGCAAAGTGCAAGAATAGAATAATGATGAACATGGCATGCTCTCTATTGTTCACTGCGGTCCCTCAAAAGACCCCCTTCATGGATTTCTTTGGCACTCAATCTCTTATTTTCCAGCTTAGAGTCTTGGGGAGTCGTGCTTACACACACCCCCCTAATGATCACATAGGAAAACTCGAGCCCCAAGCTGATCACTTGATCTTTGTAGGCTACTCCTCCAAGGCAAAGGCATATTTCTCGTTTGATCCCAAGAGAAATAAAGTATTTACCTAGACAGATATAGTTCTTTATGAGAGGGATATCATGTAGCCCATCGCACCAGTCTCCAAGCCCATTCCTCATCCTAGATTACTTGAGATAGTGCTATATGAGCAGAGTCTACTACCTACTCCTGACCCATCTACAAAGATTTCTACTCCCAAGCCCCTCAAGGATCCGTTATCTCAAGGATCCATTATCTCAATGCAGCGGCAAAGCATGCAAGATTTGAGAATCCTTCCACTAGATTTTGTGAAGCTGAGAGGATCGAAGCTCAGCTAAGAGTGTAGTAGACAATGTGTAGAGTGAAGCACTACACCCAATGCAATAGATTGAAAGAGTGTAAGCTAAAAGTACAAAGTACAACCCTTAAACCTTAGGGTTGTAGGGGATATTCACACCCGACCATGATAAGTGCCTATAAGTCTGTAACATAAGCACATATGAAAGAAGAAAATAAGTCTAGGGGAAAAAACCTCTTGTACCGAGAGTAAAAAGTGCCCTAGTGTCCTACTGATCACCGTCACTCCTCTATGAGCGTAGATGTGAGTGAAACCCAACAAACCCCCCTAGAGTAAAGAGTGATCAAAAGTACAAGGATCATCCGCCACCAAAGGGGATCAAATTTCAAGCATTGCGAAATGCTTCAAATTTGTCAAAAGGAAGAGCTTTGGTGAAGATGTCTGCCACATTATTGGTGGTAGGACAATAGGCAAGGCTAATATCACCTGAAGATAGCCTCTCTCTGACAAAGCGATAATGTATCTCAATGTGTTTCGTGCGTGCATGAAACACTTGGTTCCGTGCCACTGCAATGGCACTCTGACTGTCGGTGAACAAAGGAGTAGACTCCGTAACAAACACATCCAAATCAACTAGCAAGCGTCTAATCCATACACATTAAACTATGGTAGTGAAAGCTACCTTGTATTAAGCTTCACATGACGATGTGGCAACTATGGATTGTTTCTTGCTAAGCCAAGATATGCAAGATGAGCCAAGAAAGAAACAATTGCCACCAATGGAGTAACATGAATCACTGTAAGCGTGTAACTGCAGTGGTCTCCCCTTGGTATAAAGCAATCCAAGAGATCTAGTACCCTACAAGTAACAAAAGGCACGCTAAACAGCTTGTCAATGTGACATACATGGCTGATGTATATATTTGCTCAGGGCTTAAACTGCAAACTATATGTCCGGCCTAGTGTTGCATAGGTTAATAAGACATCCAACTGCTGGAGCATATGTGTGTATATCAAACAAATCACTATCATCATGTAATGACAGCTTTAGTCCAGGTTCCATTGGTGTACAAACTAGCTTGCAATCTTGTAAGCCAAACTTCTCAAGAAGTTAACCAATGTATCTTGCTTGTGATAAATCAATACCTCTAGCATTATGTATGAACTGAATACCCAAGTAATAATGCAAAGACTCTAAGTCTGACATCTCAAAAGCTGCAAATTTTGTTTAAATGATGAAATCTGATTAGCATGTGTCCCTGTAAGGAGAAGATCATCAACATAGAAACATATGACCAACAAGGATCCCCCCTCTTTACATACGTAAAGTGTAGACTCAGATGAGCTATTTATGAACCCTTGGCTGAGTAAAAAGGCATCAATCTTTGCATACCAAGCTCTAGGAGCCTGTTTCAAGCCATATAAAGCTTTTTTCAGCTAACAAACCAAGTGTTCAGATCCCTCAACTGCAAAACCAATGGGCTGCTCTACATATACTTCTTCATGAAGTTTCCCATGTAAAAATGTAGTTTTAATATCTAACTGATGCACAGTCCATCCATATTGAGCAGCCAAAGCAACCATAGACCTAATGATATTCATTCGGGAGGTAAGAGCAAATGTCTCCTCATAGTCAATGCCTTTCTTCTGTGCATAGCCCTTAGCTACAAGCCTTGCCTTATATTTGTCCATGGATCCATCTACATTCCTTTTCAACTTGTAAACCCATTTTGTTCCAATGGCTTTCTTCCCAAAAGGCAAAGACATTAAATCCCATGTTTGATTCTTAATGATAGAATCAAATTCAGCTTGCATTGCTGCCATCCAATGCACACTATGTTGTGCCTCCTCAAAACATTCAAGCTCCTCATCATCATCTGTACTTGCTGCTATAACAAACTCCATGGTATGTGCAATATCATGCATACGAGCTTGCCTTCTAGTACGACCAATCATGGGTGCATCCAAATGACTATCTTTCATAGTCTGTAAATACCATCTAGGCATTTGTCTTGCCTCACGACTGTGCACAAGCTCTTGCTGAATTTCAAATTCAGCACTTTGCTGAATATTCAGATCAGCCAATGGCTGATTTTCTGCATTTTCTAATGGAGCAGCTGGCTGAACATTAAGTTCACTTGTTGAAACTCCAGCTGAAACACCAAATGAAATGGGTAGCAGCCCTTCAAATACATCACGGGCAGCCTGATATGTGTCAAAACTAGCAAGGGATAATTCTGATTTTTCATCAAAGAGTACATCCCTACTAACAAATACATTTTTAGAGACAGGATCATAGAGTTTGCAACCTTTGCTCTCACTACTATATCCCACAAAAATGCATTCGACAGCCTTGTTATCCAACTTTTTTCTGAGTACCTGAGGAATGTGTGCACATGCAAGACACCCAAAGGTACGAAAGTGCCTAACAGAAGGTTTCCGGCTGTTCCAAGCCTCAAAAGGCGTAATATCTTTAATGCTTTGGTGAGGAATCTGTTTAAAACATGGCAAGCACACAATACGGCTTCCATCCAAAAACTGTGTTGCAAGCTCTTTGCTTTCAGCATACATCTGGCCATCTCCATGAGTGACCGACTCTTCCTCTCTGCAACCCCATTCTACTGTGGAGTATAAGCAATAGTAAACTGATGAGAAATTCCCTTCTGCTTCAAAAAAGAATTCAAAGTAGAGGACATATATTCTTCCCCTCAGTCCAAACGGATTTACAGCTAGATTGGTTCTAAACAAGTGCTACAAAAGCCAAAAATGCATCATACACTTCTAACTTTTTAACCATAGAATAGACCCAACAAAAGCGAGTAAAGTCATCAATAAAAGTCACAAAATAATAACATCCACCCAATGACTTTGTCTGCATAGGGCCACATACATCTAAATGCACTAACTGTAACCTCGCTGTGGCTCTAAAAGCAACATCACGGGGAAACAAAAACCGATGCATTTTTCTCAAAATACATCCTTCGCACAAGTGCTCAGGAGGTCTCTTCAAAAGAGGTAATCCATCTAGCATCTGTGTATGCTATAAGACCATCAAGCTACCATAGTTCACATGCCCCATGTGAGCATGTCATAACTCCACCTGTAACATAGCAGGAGTAAGAGTGGATGCTAAGTACGCTGACTAATCAACTGAAAGAGCATCCAACTCATATAACCCATGATATAAAGTACCAGTCAAGACCAAAGTCACGTGTTCCTTATCTCTTACCGTGCATTTGTCATCATCAAAGGTGACCTGCAATCCACAACGTGCCAAAGAAGAAATAGAGAGCAAATTCTTCTTTATACCTAGCACAAACAAAGCATCCTATAGGTGGAGAATAGAGCCATCAATGGCTGTGAGCACAATCTCCCCAATACCTCTGACAGATATAATGCATTGCTCGCACACTGTACAAACTTGCCAACTGGAGCTGCACCAACAGAAGCAAATAAATCTCTTCGAGATGTGATGTGTCTAGAAGCAACATTGTCAAAAAACCAAGTGTCTGCATCCTCAGTAGAGTTAAATGCTCTCTCAACCCAAGAAGAGTCATAACTGCATGTGTAAAAGCAATAGTCCTTGTTTGCAACAAAGGACGTTGACTCAGTAGCAGCAGTGGAAGGAGCATTAGAAACAAACATTCCTGACTCCTTTTTCTTCTCCTTGGCGACGCACTTTCTACACTCAGTGATGTAATGGCCTAGCTTCTTGCAATAATAGCATTTTTCCTTCTTGGCTTGCGTGCCCCCTTGCTTTTTATCACCCTGTCAAGTACCTAAATTCCCAGAGCTCTGTGGAGCATTCTTTACTTGGCTGCTTTTACCCTCCTATCTTGCCATAAAAGCTTGCTCAGATGCTATGACTTCCACACCACTATTTTTTCTTGTTTGCTCCTCCTCTAGAAGCAAACTGACTAGCTGAAGAAAAGTAATCAGTTGTGGGACAATCCTCATGGTGAGGTTTAGGGCTGTATGAAAAGCCAAATACGAAGGAGGTAATGAGTTCAATGTAGTAGATATCAGATGTGCATCTGAGTAGTACTCATCAACATTCGTAAGTTGCTCATGAAAGTCCTAAATTTTGTTCAATTAATTCTGCATAGAATCACCCTCATCCATCGTCAATGTCTCAAGCTCTTTCTTTAGAAAGAGATATAGATCTCATTCTTACTAGCAAGCATCTGCTCCAAAGTTAGCCAAGCTTCTCGTGAAAAGCTGCAGACCAAATGTGAGGGATAATGAACCGCTGAACTACCAATGCAATCAACGACAAAGCCTGTGCATCCCATGTATCCCATGCTTTTTGAGCTGTTGATCTTTAGGGAAGTAGTGGAAGTGGAGTAGGCTAAATAGACTGAGGTGCCCGTTGTCCACATCCTCCTGGAGGAGGAGTAGCAGGAGCCACAACTTTGGGCCCAACTTTTTCTCCGTTGACATAGTCCCAAAGATTTTTCGCAACCAGCACATTCTTCATCATGAAGGACCAAAGTGAATAGTTATTACCATCCAATCTGTCCTCCTTGGATACATAGGTAAATACATCCCCTTCCTAATTTGCCATTATAATCAATGCCAAAAGAAGCAAAAGAACAATGTCTAAGCTGGATCAACCTGGAAATCTCAAAATTTCCAAAAATTACAGCAAATAGCTTGCTGCAATTAGTACACTAAGGTACACTCTGTCAAAACTGTTTGTAATGCATCCAATCCAAGGTACATTCAATGCTCAACAACACTATATGAGCAAAAGCCTCAAAATTTCTTGCCCCAAAATTGTCAAAAACAGTCTATTTCAAACTGCAACTATAATACCTTTGCTAATGTCTTCACAAAGCCCAAAAGTCCCAAAATTTCACAAAATCTCTACGTGAAATGTGTCCCAGATACTTGCAAATGCAAATGCAAAGATGTGCTGCCCAAGCACAATGCTTTCCTGCGAATAAGATTTGAAATAAAAAAGTGATTTAAAAATGTCTTTTTACCTTGAATTTGACTGTTGTATTGGCTCTTGTTGGAGGTGCACTAGACCACGTGTTGCTAAGGCATGGCGGACTAGAGGTGCTACAGTCGTATGCAGCACAGCTGGTGGCACTGGCAGGAAGGGCGCCACAAGGTGGCATGCTGTAGAGCAAGGAGTGACTTCCTCCAAGTGTCAGGTGGTACAGGCAGGCGGCGCAACACCAAATGGGCACTTGGAGACTGGCGGGTAAGCACAAGAGGCTGGAGCGGCGTGGTCAGACAGGGACGGCACTACAAGCAGACAAGGGCAACACAACGGCAAGGGCCCAAGCAGATTGGCGAGGGCGCAAGCAGACTGGCGGGCGATCTCCCAGGTAGATTGGTGGCATAGGGCAAGAGACTAGGGCGGCGCAGGCAATCCAAGCAGGTGGAGTGGGCGAGAGTGCTAGCGATGGTTGGGAGGCTCCAGGAAGCGGGTCGAGCTACTGCAGGGAACACTGGCGGTCTTCCACTGAGGCGCTGCTAATGAGGCAGTTCATGGGGCACAGATGGACTGAGCAAGGACTCCTGGAGACTGAGCAGAGCTAAACTCAGCTAAACTCAGCTCTAGTACCAAATGTGAGAAGCAAAGAGGATCAAAGCTCAGCTGAGAGTGCAGTAGACAGTGTGTAGAGTGAAGCACGACACCCAATGCAATAGACTGAAAGAGTGTAAGCTGAAAGTACAAAGTATAACCCTTAAACCTTAGGGTTGTAGGGGGTGTTCACACCCGAACATGATAAGTGCCCATAAGTGTGTTACATAAGCACATACGAAAGAAGAGAATAAGTCTAGGCGAAAAAACTTCTTGTACTGAGAGTAAAAAGTGCCCTTGTGTCCTACTGATCACCAACACTCCTCTGTGAGCGCAGGCCTCAATGAAACCCAACAGATTTCATCTAGGAGGACTAAAACCGGCCTTCCTCCTCAGATAGCGTGGTAAATAACCTAATTAAGCACTAATTATAGCAATCATAAAACTCACATAAACTGAAAAAGCATGTTCCTAGAGTGTGTTCACACCCCAAAGGTGGAAAACACGATAAATGCTGTGTAACATAGGAGACATATGACCAACAAGGATCCCCTCTCTTTACATACATTAAGTGTAGACTTTGATGAGCTGTTTATAAACCCTTGGCCGAGTAAAAAGCCATCAATCTTTGCATAACAAGCTCGAGAAGCTTGCTTCAAACCATATAAAGCCTTTTTCAGCTTTACACCAAGTGTTCAGATCCCCAACTACAAAACCAATGGGCTGCTTTACATACACGTCTTCTTGAAGTCCCCCATGTAAAAATGCAGTTTTTATATCAAGTTGATGCACAGTTCATCCATAATGGGCAGCCAAAGCAACCATAGATCGAATAGTAGTCATGCGGCATGTAGGAGCAAATGTCTCCTCATAGTCAATGTCTTTTTTCTGTGCATAGCCTTTAGCCACAAGCCTGGCCTTATATTTGTCAATGGATCCATCTACATTCCTTCTTAGCTTATAGACCCACTTTGTACAAATGGCTTTCTTCCCAAGAAGAAAAGACATTAAATCCCATGTTTGATTCTTTATGATAGAATCAAACACAACTTGCATTGCTACCATCCAATGCATACTATGTTGTGCATCATCAAAACATTTAGACTCCTCATCATCCAGTGTATCTACTGCCATAACAAACTCCATGGTATGTGCACCATCATGCATGCGAGCTTGCCTTCTAGTATGACCAACAATAGGAGCATCCAAATGACTATCTTTCATAGTCTGCAAATACCATTTAGGCATCTGTCTAGCTTCCTAATTGTGTACAAGCTCTTGTTGAACTTCAAATTTAGCACCTTGCTGAATATTCAAATCAACCATAGGCTGATTCTCTGCATTACCCAATGGAGCAGCTAGCTGGACATTAAGTTTACTTGTTGAAGCTCCAATTGTATCACCAAAAGAAATGGGTAATAGCCTTTCAAATACATCCTTGGCAGCCTGATATGTATCAAAACCAACAAGGGATAATTTTGATTTTTCATCAAAAACCACATCCCTACTGACAAATACCTTCTTAGAGATAAGATCATATAATCTATATCCTTTGCTCTCACTTTGCTCTCACTATTGAACCCCACAAAAATGCATTTAATAGCCTTGTTATCCAACTTCTTTTTGAGTACCTTGGGAATGTGTGCATATGCAAGACACCCAAAAGTACGAAAATGTCCAACAGAAGGTCTCCGACTGTTCCAAACCTCAAAAGGCGTGACATTCTTTAATGTCTTGGTAGGGCACCTGTTCAAAACATGGCAAGCATACATTACTACTTCCATTCAAAAACTATATGGCAAGCTCTTTGCTTTAAGCATACATCTAACCATCTCCATGAGTGACCAATTCTTCCTCTCTGTAACTCCATTCTGTTGTGGAGTATAAGCAGTAGTGTACTAATGGACAATGCCTTTTTGCTTCAAAAAAAAAAATTCAACATAGAAGACATGTATTCCCCTCCCTCGGTCCAAACAGAGAGTCTTAACCCTACAGCCAGATTGATTTTCAACAAGTGCTACAAAAACCAAAAATGCATCATACACTTCTAACTTTTTCACCAAATAATAGACCCAACAAAAACAAGTAAAATCATCAATGAAAGTAACAAAATAGTAACAGCCACCCAATGACTTTGTCTGCGTAGGGCCACATATATCCAAGTGCAAAATCTATAATCTAGCAGTTGCTCTAAAAGTAACATCACGGGGAAACAAAAAACAATGCATTTTCTCCAAAATACATCCCTCACATATATCCTTAGGAGGTCTCTCAAGAGAGGTAAACCATCAAGCATCTATGTACGTTGCATAAGCATCAAGCTACCATAGTTTATATTCCCCATGCAAGCATCCCATAACTATGCCTGTGACATAGCAAGAGTGAGAGTAGACACTAGATAGACCGACTAATCAACTGTATAAGTGCCTAACTCATATAACCCATGATATTAAGTGCCAGTCAAAACCAAAGTCATGTGTTCCTTATCTCTAACCATACATCTAACATCATCAGAGGTGACTTGCAAACCACACTTTGCCAAAGCAAAAATAGACAACAAGTTATTCTTTATGCCTGGCAAAAATAAGATATCCTGTAAATGGAGAATAAAGCCATCAATGGCTGTCAAGACAATCTCCCCAATGCCTCTAACAAGGTATGATGCATTGTTGGCACATTGTATAGACTTGCCAACAGGGGCTACAATAACAAAAGAAAAAAAATCCCTGCAAGATGTGATATGCCTAGAAGTACCACTGTCAAAAAACCATGTGCTCGCATCCTCATTAGAGCTGAATGCTCTATCAGCCCAAGAAGAGTCATAACTACATATGTAAAAACAATAGTCCCAATCTGCAACAAAAAAGGCGGACTCAATAGCAGTAGAAGATGAATTAGAAACAAACATCCCCGACTCCTCCTTGGCTATGCGCTTTCTACATTCTATGATATAGTGTCCTAGCTTCTTGCAATAGTGGCACTTGCCCTTCTTGGCTTATGTACCCCCCTATTTCTTGTTGCTCTATGAAGTACCTAAAGTCCCAGAGCTCTGCCAAGCATTTTTAGCTTGGCTGCCCTTGCCCTTTTGCCTTGCCATAAAAGCCTACTCAAAGACTATAATTTTCCAATGTGATTAAACAACCAAAGGTGCATCTATAGAACCAATTGAAATTTCAACAAGGTAGCTCTTTTTTTGGTGACCTCGTTTATGGCAAGCATTCTTAAACTATGTACCATGAGTGCGGTAATGTGACTTCTTCATACCTTGTGTACTCCACATTTCAAAGGATCCATACTTTTCCAAAACATATGATTTGTGGGCATCCAATATATGATGTGAAAATATAGGTGTGCAACTTTAAGAGCTTTTCAAATATGTACTTGAGTCTTTTGAGATCACCATCTAAGTGTCAATTGATATTAAATTCACTGGCTCCTTCCATATAGTGCTTCTCATCAGTTGCTTGTCTCGCAATTATGTCGAGATAAGGACTTCGTTAAAAGAATCTCACATTATGCAATTCCTTAGGCACCTCAATTATTGCTAGCTACCAAATTTTCTTCTTTGATTGTACACTAAATGGAGGAACAAGTATTTTGTACTTGGCCGTAGGCCATTGCATAATGCATTAATGTAAGACATACTCTTTCTAGCTTGCATCCTTTTACAATTTGTCATTCATCAAGCCTCACAATGAACTCCAAAGTTGAAGAAGGAAGGGTTTTCATTTAGAGAATGCTAGATGGCTATTGAAGATAGGGGAAAGATGGAAAAGAGAAAAACAAAGAGCAATTGTATTTACTTGGAGCAAAAGGCTAATAGAGGCTTTGAAAGCTACTTCATCCTTCAAGATGAACCTACTACTGTGGAGGATTGTTACAAAGAAGTTACCGACAAGGGACAGAATTAGCAAGATGGGTGGCTGTGGAGAAATCCTCATGGTGAGGTTTAATGCCAAATGAAAAGGAAAATACGAGAGTAGATATCAACTGCACATCTAAGTAATACTCATTCATAAGCTACTCACGCAAGTCTTGAATTGTATTTAGATGATCCAGCATAGAATCACCCTCATCTATCTTCACAATCTCAAGCTCTTTCTTCAAGAAAGAGATATGTGTCTCTTCTTTCCAACAAACATCTACTCTAAGGTCAACCATGCTTCTCCTGAAGAAGCTGCAAACCGAATGTGTGGGATGATGGATCGTTGAACTCCCAAAGCAATCAATGACAAAGCCTGAGCATCCCATATGTCCCATGCCTTTTGTGCTGCTGATCTCTAGGGAAGTGGCTGAGCTGGTGTGGGCTGAACAAGCTGAGTAAGCTAAGTTGCCCATTGTCCACGTCCTCCTGGAGGAGGTGTAGTAAGATCCACAACTCCAGGCCTAACTTCTTCACCCCTAACATAATCCCAAAGATTCTTTGCAATCAACACATTCTTCATCATAAAAGACCATAGAGAATAGTTGTTGCCATCCAACCTATCCTCCTTGGACACATATGTAAATACATCACCTCCCTCCTTTGCCATGGTAAATGTCACTGATCAAGGAGCAAAAGAGCAATACTTCAAGCTGGGCCAACTTGGAAATCTCAAAATTTCCAAAAATTACAGCAAGTACTTTGTTGTAATTAGCAAATCTAGACGCACTCTGTCAAAAACTATCTGAAGTACACGTTGTCCAAGTGCAAACAATGCTCAATAGCACTAAAAATGCAAAAGCCCCAGAATTTATTGCCCCAAAATGCAGAAACTTAGTCCATTTCAGACTCTCACTAATATACATTTGCCAATCTTTGAGCTGACAACAAAAGCCCCAAATTATGACGCAAAAATTCACAAAATCTCTGCGAGAAATGTGTCCCAAACACTTGCAAGAGCATAGTGATGCTGCCCGGTCACAAGTCCCTTCCAGTGAATGAAATCTGAATTAAAATTTGATCTTAAAAATTATTTTGCCTCCGATTTCGAGCTATGGTGGCGAACTTGGTTGTGCAAGTGGCAGTTGGAGGTCGGGCGGGTGGCTGCTGGCGGACTTGGCGGTGCATAGGACTCAACGGGCGGCATTCCAAGCGGCAGGTGCTGTTGGAGGCAGCACAGGGAGCTAGCGCAAGGGATGGACAAGAGGCGGGGAGGAGACGCAGTCAGACCGTCCAGGGGCCAGGCAGGGGCTAACGGCTAAGCTCAGCCTGGGGCAACTGTGCAGGGCGGGAGCTGGGGCGGTGCTGCATGCCAGGTGGTTGAGCAGACTACAGGTGGCGGACAAGCTGGACTGGCTGGCTGTTCAGGCCAGGTGGCGGGCTAGCTGACAAACTAGAGCTACTGGTGGTACCTCTCGCAGCAGCTCTACAGAAGGAGCAGGAGCTGCGAGCTCACTCACAATGGATGACGAGCTCACCTAGAGATGGTGACCGCTGGCTGGCCTAAGCTGAGGGCCAACTCTGATACCAAATGTGAGAGGTGAGAGAATGCACACAGATTGAAGCTCAGCTGAGAGTACAATTGACAGTGAAGAGAGTATATGAGAGTGATAGCACGAGACCCAATGCAATAATCAGAGAATGTAAGATGCAAGTACAAAATACAACCCTTAAAACTTAGGGTTGCTAGAGTGTGTTCACACCCGAAAGGTGTAAAACATGATAAGTGCCCAAACTGTGTAACACAGGCACATAAAATAAAAGAGAATAAATCTAGGGGAAAAAACCTCTTGTAAGGAGAGTAAAAAGTGCCCCAATGTCCTACTAAGGATCACCCACTCTCCTCTATGAGCATAGGCATGAGTCAAGCCCAACACACACATGGCACAAACCTACTTGGAAACTGATGCGTACTATAAGATGCCCAAATTGACAGGAAAAATGGGCAACTCTATCCAAGAGAACTCACTGCACCAACTAAAACTTGAGAATACTAGTCCGGGGGATGACTAAATCTCTAACACTCCCTCTTAGATCCTAGACGTAGGATAAGGCACTCGGATCTAGAGTGCTCCCGTAGAACAATCTAAGGAAGCACCTTCATAAACAAATTTGCCAAATTATCCTCTATCTCGTAGTGAACCACATCAATAGTCTCATCTAAAATCTTCTCTCAAACGAAATGGTATTGTATCTCAATGTGCTTTGACCTAGCATAAAACACAAGGTTCAGTGTCAAAGCAATGCAACTCTCACTGTCACAATTAGGTGTTGTAATACATGTCTACCGATAGCCAAGCTCTCTTAGTAACCTTTGAAGCTACACTGTCTCACATGTGGTAGAAACCACCTTGGGTTCACTCATGAACCAGACCAAGGAACCTACAAGAAAGTACAAATCAACCCAAGTATTAAGAAGCCAAGTCAAGGACCCAATCAACTAACAAGAAGCATTTGCTGTGCTAGTGAATCTGCATGGATCGTAGCCTTCTAGTTCAAATCCATGAGAGTAGAAATGGCATTGCATCCCTCCATCTCAAACATAGTCAAAACCTCCTGTATATATCACTGATAGGAGATGAAAATCCCCTTGAAAGTTTGCCAAATATCATGATCTCGAACACCTCGTATAGTGCCTCTTTTGTCTACTTGACCTTCTGAGCATAGTTACCTATCAAGATGGGAGCATCCACATAATGCACAAAAAATATGTGCCCTACAGCTAATATGGATATACAATTCCGGATCAAAAGAGAAACGTCGATACCCTGACTTTCCTTGGAGGAATGAGTCTATCTTCTCCTTCTAAGCACACAGAGCCTATTTGAGGTCATAAAGGGCCCTCTTCAACCTGTACACCTATCCATCATATGAGCAAAAGCCACGAGGCTGCTCAACATAGATCTCCTTCTTCAAATCACCACTAAGGGAGGCAAACTTCACATCAAGCTGTAGCCATCCGAGCTATAGGTGCAAAGGTATCATGGAAATCCAACCTTGGTCATTGTGCAAAGCCCTTTGCAACAACGAGCTGCACCTTGTGCTTGTCCAGAGTGCCATCACTCTAGTATTTGATCTTAAAGACCCCTTTAACACTAATCACCGTCCTATGAATGGGATGAGGCACAAGACTCCAAGTGCCATTTTGCTCAATAGCATCCAACTCTTGCTCCACACCCTTCTTCCACTATTGTGATTGCAAAGCTTCCTTCACAGAGATAGGCTCCCTATTCTACATGGCACGAGTCATCAAATAGTAGTTAGTACAAATAAGCTCGGTGGAATATGCCTAGTTCCTCCAAGAGTGTTGCACGCCAACCTGTGGCTACCACTCCTCGAGGACTCCCTCAATCCCTAAATCACGGAAAGTATCACGAGCCAAATGAGGAGACCGATACTCCCCTCGCCCCTTTGCCTCTGTCGAAGTCTCTAGAATATCCATCAAGGTCAACTCAACGGGTAAATCCGGTGGTAAAGCAATCTCCTCCTCCATTGAGGGTGGAGTCTCAATAGATCGAGGTTCTAAAGGCACTATAGCAAGTGCCTTTAGAGCCTAGATCTCCAAGAACAGGATACTCAACACCCCCCTCTACAGTTGGAAACTCCACAAACCAAACATCTCAACTTATGTAGACCTTCCACGAAGCAGGATCATAAAGCATATATCCTTGGGACTACGAGCTATATCCTACAAATACTTATTTCTTGAAAGCCAACTCAAGCATGTATCTCTTCTTCTTCAGGATATAAACACACCCAAACACCCTGAAATAAGAAACATTCGGCTTTTGACAAAAGTAAACCTTGAAAGGTGGTGTGCTAACCACAACCAATGTAGGGCATCAATTAAGGATGTGGATAGCGGTGGCCATTGCTTCGCAGCCCATAAACATTGAGGTGTCTACTAATGCTCCATCATAATCTACACCATCTCGATCACACCGATTCTTCCGCTCCAATATGCCATTCTCCTAAAAGGTATTCATATTGGAAAACTCCTAGTGAACGCCGCAATTTGCACAAAAACAAGTTAACACTTGGAGACAAACTCCTCTGCCTTGTCAAACATAGGGACTTGAGTTTCCATCTAGACCTATTCTATTCAAAGATCAATCAATCCTTAAAATGTGAAAATGTTTCGAACTTCAACGCCAAGAGATACGCCCACGTCATCCTACTAAAAAAATCATCAACAATTAGCATAAAATAAAAACTCCCCTCAAGAAACTCCATCCTCATCGATCCACATAAGTTAGTTGAAATAAGCTCCAAGTCTTTATGAAACTCGACAATCAAACCAAGAGTACATATCTTGCTCACTGAAAGAAGGTGATCCGGCACATAGAGCATCTCTGATGTGTCTGCATTGCCTTGTGGCCATTTGAAATCGGCTGCATATCACCCTTGCCTTTCATCCACACCAAAGAATTGTCACCTATGAGAATTCGCCCATGCATTGTTGGGTATTTGACTCACGCCTTACTTACGCCTACGCTCATATGGGAGTGTCGGTGATCAGTAGGACACTGGGGCACTTTTTACTCTCGGTAGGAGAGGTTTTTTCCCCAGATTTTGGTCTTATTGTCGTATGTACTTATGTGCTTATGTTACACACATTTGGGCACTTAGTGTGTGTCGGGTGTGAACACCCCCTACAACCCTAAGGTTTAAGGGTTGTACTTTGTACTTTCTGGTTACACTCATTCAGTCTATTCTCTTGGGTGTCGTGCTTCAACTCTGTCTCTCACTCTCACACTGTCTATTGAATCCCAGCTGCACGTCGATCATCCCATCTCACATTTGGTATCAGAGCACAGCTCTGAACTCAGCTCCTGCCTGCAGTGTGCAAGTCGTCAGTCTTCAGCACACCAGTGCTGTTCACCAACAGTCGCCAACGTCAGAGAGCCGCTCGCCTGCTGAGTGTGCCCCTGCCCCCGTCAGTCTGCCAGCGTCTCAAAGCCACCCGCCAGCGCAGCTCCACCAGCGCGCTGTTCGTCAGCGCTGCCCTCGTCAGCCCAGGCGACTTCCGTCAGACCGCAACGTCCGCACTGTCGTCAGTACTTCCGTCAGTCCTGCAACGTCTGCACAATTCGGCCACACGACTTCCGTCAGACCGCCTGACGACCAGCCACGAGTCAACGCCTACAGCTCGCGACTGTCCTCCCGTCGTCTAACTAGTCCACGTCAGCTCACGACCAGCCAGCCCGCCCGCCCGACGACCATCCACCTGCCACATAAGCCTGCTCGTCCACCCTGACCACGTCAGGTGTGTTTTTTTTCTTAAAAAAACAAAAATTTTAATTTTAGTCTAGAATCAATTTCTGACAGAGGAGGTTCATACGCAGCAGGGACCGCAGGCATAGCACAAGTGTGAAATAAATTTCATGCAAATTTCTGGACTGGATCATCAGAAATTTTGGGGCTTTTGTGTATTTTGTGGACAGTTGCATATGAACTGCTGGTACAGTCACAGAAAGACTGTTTTGACAGAAATTTTGGCAAAAATTTTGGGGATTTTGATATAACAGTGTTGTAGTGCACTGTTTGCACCTTGTAAAGCGTGCATTAAAAGACAGTTTTCTGATAGAGTACGCCCTTGCACATTAATTGCAGAAACGTGTTTGCTGCAATTTCTGGAAATTTGCAAGTTTCCAGTTCATACTACTTTGACATTGCTCATTTTGTCTTTGGAAATTTGTCATCATGGCAAATCAGGGAGGTGATGTCTTTACGTATGTATCCAAGGAAGACAGATTGGACGGAAACAACTATTCGCTTTGGTCATTCATGATGAAGAATGTATTAGTGGCCAAGAATTTATGGGATTATGTCAGTGGAGAGGAAACTCGACCGGGAGTTGTAGCACCCGTTACTCCTCCTCCCCATGGCGCACGTGGACAACGGGGACCTCAGCCCGCTCCACCTCAGCCACTTCCTCCAAGAACTGCAGCTCAAAAAGCTTGGGATACACGTGATGCACAGGCCTTGTCGCTGATTGCTCTGGCAGTTCAGCGATCCATCATACCTCATATCCGTTCAGCATCTTCTTCACGAGATGCATGGTTGACTTTTGAGCATATGTTTGCAAGAAAGAATGAGACTCGGATCTCTTTCTTGAAGAAAGAGTTGGAAACTCTGAAGATGCATGAAGGTGATTCTATGCAGGATCACTTAAATAAGATTCAGGACTTGAGGGAGCAGCTCATGAATGTAGATGAGTATTTTTCGGATGCACAGTTGATATCCACCACCTTGAATTCCTTACCTCCTTCGTACTTGTCTTTTCATACTGCATTGAACCTCACCATGAGGATTGCTGAGCACCCACTCACTTTTATTCAGCTGGTTAGTTTGCTTCTAGAGGAGGAGCAAACACGGAAAAATAGTGGTGTGGATGCTATAGTCTCTAAGCAGGCTTTTGTGGCAAGATAAAAAGGCAAAAACAGCAAGGTGAAAAATGCTCCACAGAGTTCTGGCACTTCGGGCACATCGCAGAATCAGACACAAGAGGGGACGCAAGCTAAAAAAGGAAAATGTCATTATTGTAAGAAGCCCGGCCACTATATCACTAAGTGCAGGAAGCGCATTGCCAAAGAGAAGAAGAAGGAGTCAGGAATGTCTATTTCTACTACTCCTTCCACTGCTAGTGAGTCCGCATCCTTTGTTGTGGACAGAGACTATTGTTTTTACACTTGCAGTTATGACATCTCTTGGGCCGATAGAGCACTTAGCTCTACAGAGGATGCTGACACTTGGTTCTTTGACAATGGTGCTTCTAGACATATTACATCTCACAGAGATTTGTTTGCTTCAGTTAGTGCACCTCCCGTTGGGAAATCAGTACAGTGTGTCAATAATGCATCATACCCTGTTCGTGGTATTGGGGAGATTCAGCTCACAGCCATTGATGGCTCTATTCTCCGCCTGCAGGATGCTATGTTTGTGCCTGGAATCAAGAAGAATTTGCTTTCTATTTCTTCTTTGGCACGTTGTGGTTTGCAGGTCACCTTTGATGATGACCATTGCATGGTTAGAGAAAAAGAATGCATGACTTTGGTCTTGACAGGATCTTTGTGTCATGGTTTATATGAGTTGGATGCTCTTTCAGTAGATCAGTCGGCATACTTGACATCCACTCTTACTCCTGCTATGATACAGGCGGAGTTATGGCATGCTCGTTTGGGGCACGTAAACTTTGGCAGCTTGATGCTTTTGCAGCGTACTTAGATGCTGGATGGCTTACCTCCCTTGGAGAGACCTCCTGAGCACTTATGCGAGGGATGCATTTTGGGGAAAATGCATCGGTTCTCATTTCCTCGTGATGTTGCTTTCAGAGCAACAACCAGATTGCAGTTGGTGCATTCAGATGTTTGTGGGCCTATGCAAACCATGTCATTGGGTAGTGGTTATTATTTTGTGACATTTATTGATGACTTTACACGTTTTTGCTGGGTCTACTGTTTGAAAAAGAAGTCAGAAGTGCATGATGCATTTTTGGCTTTCAGTGTACTTGTTGAAAACCAATCTGGATGCAAGATTAAGACTCTCGGTTCGGACCGAGGGGGGGAATACATGTCCTCTATGCTGAATTCTTTTTTGCAGCAGAAGGGCATAGTCCATCAGTATACTACAGCTTATACTCCACAGCAGAATGGGGTAGCAGAGAGGAAGAATCGGTCACTCATGGAGATGGCCAGATGTATGCTGAAGGCAAAAAGCTTGTCTCATAGTTTTTGGATGGAAGCAGTCATGTGTGCTTGCCATATTTTGAACAGATGCCCTACCAAAGCCTTGAAGACCATCACACCTTTTGAGGCTTGGAATAGCCGTAAACCTTCTGTTGGTCACTTTCGTACCTTTAGGTGTCTTGCCTATGCCCACATTCCACAGGTACTTAGAAAAAAATTGGACAACAAGGCTGTTAAGTGCATTTTTATGGGATATAGCAATGAGAGCAAAGGCTACAGACTATATGATCCCGTTACCAAGAAGGTTTTTGTCAGCAGGGATGTTGTTTTTGATGAAAAATCAGAATTATCCTTGGCTGGTTTGGATACATATCAGGCTAACCGTGATGTTTTTGAAGGGCTGCTGCCCATTACTTTTGGTGATTCAGCTGGAGGTTCAGAAAATGAACCTAATGTTCAGCCAGCTGCTCCTATGGAAAGTGCAGAAATTCAGCCATTGGCTGATCGGAATATTCAGCATCATGCTGAAACTGAAATTCAGCAAGAGCTTGCACACAGTCAGGATGCTAGATAGCTACCTAGATGGTATTTGCAGACTATGCAAGATAGTCCTTTGGATGCACCCATGGCTGGTCGTACTAGAAGGCAAACTCGTTTGCATGATTCAGCACATACCATGGAGTTTATTCTGGCAGCAAGTACTCTTGATAATGAAGAGCCTGAATGTTATGAGGATGCACAACACAGTGTGCATTGGATGGCAGCTATGCAAGCTGAATTAGATTCTATTACTAAGAATCAAACTTGGGATTTGGTGTCCTTGCCATTTGGGAAGAAAGCCATTGGAACGAAATGGGTCTACAAATTGAAAAGAAAAGTAGATGCATCCATTGATAAATACAAGGCACGGCTGGTAGCTAAAGGCTACGCACAGAAAAAGGGCATTGATTATGAGGAGACATTTGCCCCTACTTCCCGTATGAAGACCATCAGGTCTATGATTGCTTTGGCTGCACATTATGGTTGGACAGTGCATCAGCTAGATATCAAGACTGCATTTTTACATGGGGAACTTTAGGAGGAAGTTTATGTACAGCAGCCCATTGGTTTTGCAGTTGAAGGCTCAAAACATTTGGTATGCAAGCTTAAAAAGGCACTATATGGTTTGAAACAAGCTCCTAGAGCTTGGTATGCAAAAATAGATGCTTTCTTGCTTGGTCAGGGTTTCTAAACAGCTCATCTGAGTCTACCCTTTACGTATGTAAAGAAGGGGGATCTATGCTGATTATATGTCTTTATGTTGATGACCTTTTGCTCACTGGAACACATGCTGATCAGATTTCAGCATTCAAACAAAATTTGCAGCAAACTTTTGACATGTCTGACTTGGGAGTTTTGCATTACTACTTGGGCATTCAGTTCATACATAATGCTCGAGGTATTGGGCTATCACAGTCAAGGTATATTGGGCAGCTTCTTGAGAAGTTTGGCTTACAGGATTGCAAGCCAGTTTGTACTCCCATGGAACCTGGACTGAAACTGTCATTACATGATGACAGTGATTTGTTTGATATACATACATATGCTCCTGCAGTTGGATGTCTTATCTATCTATGCAATACTAGGCCGGACATACAGTTTGCAGTTTCAGCTTTGAGCAGGTATATGCATCAGCCACGTATGTCACATTGGCAAGCTGTCAAGCATGTTTTTCGCTACTTGCAGGGTACTCGTTCTCTTGGGTTGCTTTATGCCAAGGGGGGACCACTGCAGTTACATGCTTACAGTGATTCTGATTGGGCCGGTGATTATGATACACGTCACTCCACTAGTGGCAATTGTTTCTTTCTTGGCTCTTCTTGCATTTCTTGGCTTAGCAAGAAACAATCCACTGTTGCCACATCGTCATGTGAAGCTGAATACAAGGCAGCTTTCACTACCACAGTTGAATGCGTATGGCTTAGACGCTTGCTAGCTGATTTAGATGTATCTGTTACTAAGCCTACTCCTTTGTTCACTGACAGTCAGAGTGCCATTGCAGTGGCACGGAACCCAGTGTTTCATGCTCGCACGAAACACATTGAGATTCATTATCACTTTGTCAGAGAGAGGCTACATGCAGGTGATATCAGCCTTGTCTATTGTCCTACCACCAGTAATGTGGCAGACATCTTCACCAAAGCTCTTCCTCGTGACAAATTCAAAGCATTTCGCGATGCTTTAAATTTGATATCCTTTGGTGGCGGATGATCCTTGTACTCTTGATCACTCTTCACTCCAGGGGGGTTTGTTGGGTATTTGACTCACGCCTTACTTACGCCTACGCTCATATGGGAGTGTCGGTGATCAGTAAGACACTGGGGCACTTTTTACTCTCCGTAGGAGAGGTTTTTTCCCCCAGACTTATGGTCTTATTGTCGTATGTACTTATATGCTTATGTTACACACATTTGAGCACTTAGTGTGTGTCGGGTGTGAACACCCCCTACAACCCTAAGGTTTAAGGGTTGTACTTTGTACTTTCTGGTTACACTCATTCAGTTTATTCTCTTGGGTGTCGTGCTTCAACTTTGTCTCTCACTCTCACACTGTCTACTGAATCCCAGCTGCACCTCGATCCTCCCATCTCACATGCATCAAACGCATATTGGCAATACCTTTGGTAGAAGGAGTCGTGGCGAGAAGTGCCACTATCTACAATCCACTCATGAGACTATGGGGCCATCATTACTACATCAATGACCGTTCAGGGAACAACATCTATTACCTCCAAATGGAGGAAGGCGGCCGCTAAAGGAGCAGCCACCGTTCCTAAGTCCTTTGTAGTCTCCTCCTTGATATCCTTCTTGTCTTTGCCCGGGCAATCTTTCTTTTAATGACCTGTCTTCCACAAATGTAGCAAGTTAACTCCTTGGCTTTGTCCTGTTTGACTTCTCGTTCTTCTTCATGCTCTTCCCTTTTTGTTAGAAAGACTCACCAGTTAAAGATTCTAACTTGGGAGTGTTCTAACCTTTGAGTCGTTCCTCTCGGTCCAAAATTATCGGAACCAACTCCTCCCACTCGAGGGTCTACATCCACCTTGAAGCAATCAAGGTGAAATAAAATACACTAAATCAGGGCAATAATTGGGAGAGGATAGTTATCGCGATGTCCTCCAAGGTAATTGCCTTCCCTGCATTTTAGATCTACATGTATCTCCAATTACCAAAACTTATTGATATGCTCCCGTCTAGAAGAAGACTTATTAGGACTCAATGTCCTCATCTGAACCTCCAAAGAAACCCGCTTCATCACAATCATCCGATTGTACATTTGATCTAACTCCAACCATGTCTCCCAAGCTACAGTTAA
This sequence comes from Lygodium microphyllum, assembly GCF_053477565.2. NCBI lineage: Eukaryota > Viridiplantae > Streptophyta > Polypodiopsida > Schizaeales > Lygodiaceae > Lygodium > Lygodium microphyllum. The sequence goes on from NC_141148.1 coordinate 131,985,653, forward strand.
GTGCTCAATATGAGCAATGATAGCTGGAGTGCAAGAGAAATAGAGGAAAGAATGGATGTGCGTATTCAATTTGTCCCAATGTGCATGAACCTTGATCAACTCGACATCCTCATCTATAGAAAGCTTGGAGGCATCATGGGTTGTAGGACAGTCTATAGCCTCGGTCACAAGTTCAATCAACTCATAAGACTCCAGTATGGCAAGCATCATTACACGCCAAATGCAATAATTCTCCCTATCAACTTTTTGATTTAAAGGAAAAGCCTGCAACACATCAACTTACGATCCATAATAGCCTGAAACTCCGTGTCAAGTTTAGTAGACATTGTAAATGGAACAACCTCCATAAAAACAAGGGCAGTCCCCCTCTAACTCCGCACAAGGTGCCGGTGCCCACTAGGGCTTCCTCCGGTTGTCCTCAAAGAGTTTCACCCGCCAAAGGCATTGAAAACTCAAAATCAGCTCCAAAAGGCTCAAAACGCAGCCTTTCTCCTTCAAGAACAGCAAAAACCTGCAGCAAATCAGCAACTTTGCTCCTTTCCCTCACTTCCACACTCACCTCAGCCTTGTGTCGATGTGAAGCCCTCCAACTTACCCTTGAATGCTGAAAACGCAACCTTGTGAATGCGCTGAAATCTCCTCTTCAAATCTGCCCACAATCAGTCCTTCTACGCTACTCTGATACCATGTCAAAGTGCAGCAAATGTGGAAGTGTATGACCAGACTGAGAGAAAAGAGTGAACCTGTACAGAGAGAAGAGAGAGAGACAGAAAGAGAGAAAGAGACAGAAAGAGAGAAAGAGACAGTAGAACACAGAAATCTGCAATGAACAATGTTGAATAAGGAAGCAGATATGTACATGGGTGCAGTATGTATGTCTGTGTATCTCTCCACCTCAAAGATCTCACCGCCTGTGCTCCTTGAAGTCTGCAAAACAGAATATGTCTATGTGCTGGCTGAAATGGCCAATAAATAGCCAAAAAGAATGGGGAAAAATATGCCAGGTCCCCCAGCCAAATCTGGCCGACTTCTGCCAGATTTGGCTGACCTGCCAAATCTGGCCACCCCCATTAAATCTGGCCGACTGCTGGACTGCAATAAATACAACCCATCCTGCCTATACATGGCACAAAACTGCCTGGAAACTGGTACCTAGTGGAAGATGCACAAACTGACAGGAAAAATGTGTAACTCCACCCGAGAGAACTGACTACACCAACTGTAACCTAAGAATGCTAGTCCGCAGATGGCTAAATATCTAACAGTTTGTTCTGTAGAGCAAGGACATGTGATCCAGACATTATATTGCCAAATAGATTGATTCCAATTGGGCATGAGATATCAACTATCGGAGGTCGACTACAGGCATTGTTTTCAGTGGGAATCATGTCCAGATCCCTCAGTTTTATGATCCATCCAGGACTTGAGAGGGGGTGTTCAAGTGCCTGTCCAGTATAACTTAATGTAGCTTTCGCCATTGTCCCCCACTGCATAACTTAGGTTTTGGAACTGTCCCCGTGCCTCAACTCACTTGCACATCACATGCATGTCTCACATGTGCACAACTTAGGAATGCCAAAAGTAACCATTCAAAATACGTGTCCCCTTGACAGACCTCCCAAAGATGGTTTGCAAATTAACGATTTGTGTGTTTTAGACTTGTACTCACTTTCATTTATTTGCATCAGAAGGCCTTCAACTGTGGTTACAAGACCACCCAAAGTGCCTGATGCTAACTCTAACTCTAGCTCGGGAACAATAACGGCTGCAGTATCTGACTGTAGGAGAAAAATCAAACAGAAAAACGAAATAGTTGTTAGTTTCTTCATGCAAATAATGGAACGATGCTACTCATGGAAAGGACTACAAAATAAATCTGAGTAACAACCCGCAAGTACAAAAGTAACAGAGATAAACTACAGTATTACCTTTATAACATCCCTGCTGAGATCTTCCTTGTTCAAAATTCTCACAGATATCCTTTTTCCTTTTAATGGTATATTTCCACCAGGTTTGATCTGCAAAATTTAGTATCAAAACTGGTGACATCAGGTATGATATGTAGAACTTGCTCGAAACAAATCAAACATATACATTCCACTTGCCTCAGAGTTTCTGTAGCCACAGATGTCACATGAAGATGCCATAACTATCACTTCCTTGAAATAGGGTATATCTGATAATATCAGGATCAATATGAAGGACAAACATTCTTATGAGATCCTCCAATCCATAAAAGTTTAGGTTATATCAAGAAACAAGTCAAGAAATGTCCTGCCACATCAAGTAAAATATGCCTTAAAGGCTTTTCCAGTGGATACGGGTTGCATACATTCGTGTCTCACACCTCGCTGCACATGCTCCGCATGTCGAAGGAAATGTCATCACCTACAACAGCATGGCAAATGAACAGGTGTAAAGATATTAAACTGCAATTCTGTACCTAGAAATGTAATTAAGCTACTCTTGAAACTTAAATACAGACCTCCTCTGGTGCTGAGTACTTTAATAACGCAGCTGCAACCTGGTCATTACCTTGAGCAATAGCCCTTTGAGCAGATAGAGCCCCAACAGAACCATGGCTTGTACCTGCTGGAGTATACACATGTCTTCCATCATCTGACATGCTACCTTCTTTCCTGGAAGCTGCATCTTGTTCTCCATCACTTGCAAGAAAACCTAATGCTGCTTGCTCCTCAGAAGTACGATCATAAAAGTGGACCGACAGCAAAGGGTCTGCTGCAGGTGCAAGCCTGCACATAGGATCCAACACTTGGATCACAGGAATCAGCTTCTCTGAAATTTAAATTTAAAATGGCACCTCAAAACAAACAACTAAAACACACTATACTTTTCGCCATCACAAAGAGGCTGGGCATGTTAAGTTTTTAAACAGATTCAAGAGCATCATAAACTGTAAAATGAAATGAGCTTAAGAGGTTACATAAATCATAGATTGTCAAAAGACATGAGTTAGATTTATATGTGAAGACTTGACGTACGATAATTACACATTTGAGAGTGCTGTTGTAATGTTAAAATTCATTTATTCCAAATAAGTGCATCTCTGCACAACATCCATGATCTATCCATGATTGAATCCAAACCCTTCTGCTAATGTAGCAAATCTCCATCAATCAATAAGTTGTGAAAACTGAAAAAAGCCTGTACACAAAAATCTAAGCTGGCTATCGAAGATCCTATACAATAAGCACACAGGATGCATGGGAATCTGATGTAGAAGCTTTAAGGCTGTAACTTCTCTATTATTCGCAAGAGAAAGAATGATAGATAAAAATGCAATAACTGATTCGGTGAACAGTATCTTCACCTGCTTTAACGTGCGGTCCCAATCTCCAGATAATGCCAACATAAGATACATAAACTTCAGCTCTACATTAACTCCCTCAGCAAGCTTAAATACATTCAGCAGGAACCGAAAAGGAGCAAAAAAAAGGCCAAGCCCGAGGGTAAGCCAAGGGGTGGACTAGCTGAAAGTCAAAAGAAGGCTGATAGAAATAGGATCCCACAAAGACAGAATATGGTATGATGCAGCAGCCTGCCAAAAGTTTTTGCTTGAGTTTTCAGACTCGTAAACAGTCTTACAGCTAGAATAACTTGACAAACTGTAACATGCAAGCATAGCACATGTATTTCACACATGGCAGCATTTGAGTTTTCAGACTGGTAAAACAGTCTTAGAGCTCATACTACTTGATAAACTGTAACAGGCAAACATAGCACATGTATATAACAGATAGCAGCATCCAAACGCACGGGTTTTCAATGAAGCTGTTGCCTGCTGGATCAGTAAGTTCAAATGTGAAAGGTTTTTCTCCAGCTGCGTAACTCCTCAGCTTCACCAGGAATACATCAAGAGCCTCAGCTGTGCTAGGATCAACTTTCTGTCACCAAAAACATGCAGGTTGGAAGTTCATGGAAACAACAGGGGGGGAAAATAGGAAAGAAAATAAATACTGAGGAATTCTCTTTGAAGTGCAGGAGAGGTAAGGAAATACCTTGCGCTCGTTCTGTAGCGCCTCAATTTCTTCTGCTGCTCGCAGAAGCACCCCCTCAACCTGAAATCCTTAAAGCTCTTAAATTCTGATCATTTGGCAACTTGCACAGTAGGGTGATGTAATTAATCAACATAAAGCCTTTTATTACTAAGTTCCAAACTGTGATAGTAGGTACACTAGATTTCAGAATGTTTATGTCTTTCATTACTGATAGCTAGTTATCAAACCTAACATACTCCATCCATGCATGACATTTTTGACGAAAATCACTCTTAACATAATTCATCCATAACATGATACTTTGGATGAAGACTGCTCCCAAAAAAATTTCTGAATCTTGTACCGTGGAAAGTGTGCCACGTTGAGCTTCTGGTGGCACTTCTAATTCTAATTCAGGAACCTGCAGAAAATCAAAGTTTTCTTTCAGGAAGAAGGCTTGCTGAAGCTACTTACATTATGCAACAAGAGCAGCATCATATGACCTTAATTGAAGCTGATTCTGACTTCACCACTTGTCGGTTCAAAACCTAGACACCAATAAATCATAGTATTTAAGAAAATGATTTGGCCCGTGCATTCGAATTGCAAAAGAAATTCATGAACAGAGCACATACATGCTGAGAGAACTGCATCAAAGGACTGATACCTTAATATCCCCTGCAGGTACTTTCAGTGTATAACAGCATCCTTGAGGTTGCAACTGGCCAGCAAACTGAACCTCATTGTTCCTGTAAATTTCATGATATGCATCTGAAAATGAGCAGAACGCTTATTTTTTCTTTGTTTAATATATGCCACAAGCAGTGCTTGCAGACTATGCTCCAAGATATCCTCTTCGAGTAAACCTTTTGCACTCTGAAAAAGCTTGAGAAGCTCTTCCAGTCATTAAGACTTGACAAGCAGCATCAATCTGACCACAATTTAAATAGCCAGACCCAAACAACAAACAAGAACAGCAGACCACTGCCAACATAAAACTTGGAACAAACAATAATCATACGTTTAGTTACAATCTTGCAACAAATGGTTTCATGGTTCCAAACACACAGAAAAAACAGCAAGTGGCCAAAGCATTACGCAAGCCAAAGTCCCTTCATTATTCATTGCTGTAGCAATAAAGAAAAGTTGACTAGTTACAATATCTGAGTTCTTCAAACTTGTACCTGTGTATTTTTATTCACCTCTTAAGTCTGATGTCAATGGTAAATTCAAGTTTTCTTGGTTTTTGCAAATGAGAAACATGTTTTTAAAACCCTTACTTTGATTGTCAATCATCAAATTGAGTGCTTTGAGTCACAAAAGGCAAAAAAGATGCATGTTTGTTTAGCAAGTGCGACCTTCAGTCAGATGAACAATACATCTCAAAGCAGTGGATTAAGCCCAATTTTATAGATTTCACGAATTGAATTTTAATCAACCCTCAAAGCTTTATGATATTTATCACTTGCCAAAAAAATGATGCACAACAGTCCAACCGCTGGCCTAAGCACATGCTCAGATATGGCAGCCAAAATACCACCATATTCTTACTCCAGCAACCAAGACAACAAGCTAAGGCATGCAAAACACACTTCTAATCTAATCATTTTCACATCCTTATCTACTACCCAAGCTGTACGAGCATTTTTCAACCATCCCTCCTCAAAAAAGCCCTACGAGGATTTGCTTCTACAGATTGTTGCAGAGCAGTACAATTTAATTTGAGATTCAACCATGAAGAACCCTGTAAAACTGGGACGGGACAACTCAACCCTCGCCTGCAAATATGCCACCACTCTATGGACTGATCATGCAACTCCATCTAGACAATGTACAATGTCACAAGGACATGTATTTTTAATGCTTAGCTTTGGCATTATTAAGTTGTGCGAGGTGCACATGTGAAGTGCAAGTCACTTAAGTCACGGTGACAACTTAATTAACCCAAGTGAATAGTGGGTGACATTGGTAAAAGTTGCACAAAGTTATGCCAAGCAAGTACTTGTTACTTAGTGTCAGTTTAGGGTCTAGGCCATTAATTGGCCCATTAAATGTCCCGTGGTGACATTGTGGAACTAGGCATTAATTGATAAATTAATGCTAGCCCAAGGCCAATTAATGTCGGGACCATTAAATGTCCCACAAGGTTAGTTCATTAATTGTGAAAGGGCACTATCAATTCTTGGTAGGGTCAAATGGATAAGTAATTAACTAATTAAAGCTGGAAATTACAATTAGAAGGCTGCCAAGTGGCAAAAGAGGCTGCCACTTGTCAAAATTACCCATACAAGCTGAGAGAAGGTTGCTTGGCGGGCTGGTTGAGGTTCATTCTAGCATTCAAAGGCTCAAGGTGGAAGGAGCCACCATTTGGATGAGCTTTTGAGAGAGGTAACAACTGAAAACACAGCATGAAAGGACTGGGGCAACAAGTTTCCTTATCTGCCTCAATGAGAGGCAGCGACAGAAGAGGAGGGCTCACTAGTCGCACTGGGGTTCTCGTGCCCCCTCCCCCCTAAACCCCCCTTTCGAAGTTGTTGGCACCATTAGAATCGGCATCAAATGTACCATTGCAGTTCAAAAGATCCTTGTTTCATCTGATTTTCTCTGTCATCCTCTAATATTCCTCAACAATTCTCAGCATTTTCCAGCCATTGGTGAAGAGCACTTGAAGTAATTGCTGTTGAGACCCTAATTTGCAGCAGCCATTAGGGTTTCCATAGCCACCTTCAAATCTATGCCCAAGTAATGGGTGTAGCAACTGAAGTCATTAATTTGCAGCTGATCCAAGGGGTAGCCCATTGCCAAATCATTGTGGCCCACATGCAAGGGATTGAAAACCCAATTTGTTACACAATCAAGAGGCAAATTGTACTCGAGCATTGATATGATTCATGACTGCCATTTGTATTAAAGATTGAATGAGATCAGCCTATATCTCAAAGTATTTCAACCTTGTAGCAATACAAGATAAAGAAATACCACAAGGGACCAAATGATGATGCTACTAGGCATTGTAGAGCATGAGAGAAGATCAAGGACCAGCATGCATTGATATTCTATAATAATGGAGTAAGAGCCAATTTCATCTCCATAGACATGGCAGCCTGTTTAGGCATCAGGGAGGATGAGATGGGACCCATGGGAGAAATTGATACAACATGCAAGGGCCATGCAGATCTTGCCACACCTTTGATTGGGAAGCTTTGCTTGCATATACAGAATTATGTGGGCAGCGAAGTGCTTTCATTGCACCACTTGAAGGTTGTGATGTATTGCTTCGTATGCCTTGGTGCCATCATGTGCATCCAGTGATTGACTCCCATGACAAAGTCATTACTATTCTACATAAATCTCATACCTTGGATGTAAAAGTTAAAGGGGAATTTGTCCATGTTGTGCCATTTCAAATAAAAATAAAAATTCATCTTTCAATATACTTGGTTTTTACTAAGGATAAAGATGATAATGAAAATATAGAGAATGTGTCTAAGTTGGACAAGGATTGCATTTCATTTTTGAAAATGTATGTTCTTTGCTTTTCTCAGTCACTTCTATGACAGGGGCACTATTACCACCTAAAAAGCCAAAGATCATAGTATAAATTTGATATCCAGAAGTAGCCCTCCTAATAAGCCACCACACATAGTAAGTGCAATCCAATAGGAGGAGATTATGCACCAAGTTAGTGAGTTGTTGGAGAAGAGGCTCATTTAGCCTAGCTCATCTCCTTACTATTCGCCAATGCTTTTGGTCCAAAAGAAGGATGGCTCATGAGATATGTGCAATGAATATCGTACTTTAAACAGATCACGATTAAGAATCGGTTTTCAATTTCTAGGATCGACAATGTCATCAATAAATTGCACAGTCCAATCATTTTCAGCCGTATTGATTTGAAAAGTGGGTATCATTAAGTTTGTATAAGGCTAGCATATGTATCAAAGACAGCATTCATGACATCTTTTGGGCTTCATGAGTTTCTTGTCACGCCATTTTGGCTTACAAATGCTCCTACCATGTTCAATTGAATGATGGATAAAATCTTTAAACCACATAGAGCATTTGTGGGTACATTCTTTGATGCCATGATAGTGCATTCAAAGAATGAGAAGGAGCAGAAAACACTTGGGTATATATGTAAGCATCAGTTATGATCAAATGATACTCATGGCCATACTTGCGAAATGTGCAAGAAGTTCACAGCTTTTTGGGCCTATGTTTTTACTATCAAAAGTATGTTTCACACTTTACTAAAATTGCTTCTCCATTGCATGCTTGGCAAAAGAAAGGTATTTCATTTAGATGGACGGCGATGGAAATTTTAGCATTTGATAAGTTAAAAGAAAAGATGACTTTGGATCTAGTGCTTATAGTGCTAGATCTCAAGAAGTCTTTTGTAGTGCAATTTCATGCATGTGATAGCAACATTGGAGCTATTTTAATACAAGACGGTCCCATGGAAGCCTATAAGAATCATGTTCTCCATGGTGAAAAGGAAAATTTGCAAGTTTATGAGAAGGAATTACTTTGCTGTAATTCATGCTCTTTCCACATAGAAACACTATCTTTTAAGAGCTAGTCTATTGCATATGGTAGCAGCATTGGAGCTGATTTAATACAAATGGTCGAGTGTTGGCCTATGAGAGCCGTGTTGGAAGAGCATGAGGGAGGGGAAGAGAAGAGATGAGCATTCAAAGCTAAGGCTAGAGTCCTGAATGAATAATATACATTTGAAGACTAAGGGATACTTCAATTAAAACTTTTAAAGTTTGCGGCCTCATTTCTTTTTTGTCTAAAGCTTTCACCATTGACCTTTAAAGTGGGAATCTTTTCATAGTTTTTTAGTTCTTTTCACTGGACACTTGGTCTATTTGGCAAACCTAAAAATGTCAGCAACATATTTTCATGTTTTTGGATCTTTTTACTGTTTTAGGTGTGGTTCTGGACTGCTTAAGTGCCAAAACTCGTCAATTTGACCTACACCATGTCTCCTAAACATATGAAAAAAATTAGGGCCAGGTACAGTTGTCTAATATCCATCAAATCGAGGAGCGGACATTTTGCATACATTGATCCAACCATCAAGCCATTCCAGGCATAGAAACAATAACATATGACCAATAGTTTTATGTCCAACTAGGCAAAACCATTACCTGATAGAAACTTTTTCCAAATTCATTCCTCATTTTTTGTTTGACCCTTTTGACCAAAAGAGTTGACCAAGTTATTTAATCACTTCATTTAGATTAATACAAATCAGCCAAGGGCAACAAGCATACATTTTCCACTTCATGACCGTATGGAAAACGTATTAAAAAACCAGCATGCACAACACACCACTCAGACTTCTGACAAACTCACACAGGTCAAAACACAGTCAACTGCACAAGAAGCAGCTGTTTGCAGTGTCCACACAAGCCTAAAGGCCAAACTCCCAAACATCACATGATTTGCTGTATAGCAAAATGCAGGACCCTGGCTGAAAACACGGTACCTAATACCTAGGTGCTGATACTGCACAGGAAAAACTTGCAGTTGGCACCATCATTACAGCAGCCACCATGCACACTTCATCAATCTTGTGCAGGGAGAAACTTGTGAATAGTAATCAAAATGCAGGCAGCATGCACTAACAGCAATGAAAAGTCAAAATACAACTGACACTACCTACGATTGTCTGCTACATCCTACTCCTAAAATCTTTAGAACAATGCAGTAACAGAAAGTATGTTGGAAGGTTATATGCAGTGACAGAAAGTACATTGGAAGGTTATTTGCAAAATCGTAAGATGTGAATAATGTCAGATGTCAAAGGGTTATCTGCAAAACCATAACCCTTACCACAAGGAAATTTATGGCAAAAGGCTTCCAGAACATTAATAAATATGTCCTAAGATTATTTCTTTGTTACAATGCCTTTAGCAGTATAGGACAAATGGTATGGTGGAAGGCTTCTAAAATTTAGGGACGAAGGCTACAAGTCTAATCCCTAAATGAGTCTAAGCCCTAAGTTGTATTAGACTGAAACCTTAGCCTGGAAAGGTGAAAACTTGACTGGTGGATGCAACATAGAAGCACAGAGATTGATGAACTGGCAATATCTTTAGGCGCATGCAGTTTGCTTCGATACCATCCCTGCAGACTAATAAAATTCTAAGTGTTTGTAATTTAGAAATACTTAGCCAACTCAATTCACCATAAAATTTAAAGACATTGCAACTACTCTTCTTCCTCCTTTTTCTTCTATCTTGCTTCATTCTTCTTCATCTTCCTATTGTTCCTTATCCTCTTCTCGTTCTTCATCTTCAGTTCAGTCCAGTATAGTGGAACTACAATTTACATGAGTTGCATCAAATCACCTAACATCCAAGCTTTGGAAGACCATTGTAAGCATTTAAGGAAGAATAAGAAGTCAAAGAAGAGAAAATAAGCCAGTAAAAGACCAGTGTTTGAAACCTTGCAACATGCAACTTGCATTTTGAATCCTATGAAAGAGCATTTTAAGCAAATGTGTGTTTTTAACTCAACAGCCAGAAATTTTAGCCTGCAATTAGTATCCAAAAGTTCATTAGGCATCGCAAGTTTCCTTTGGCGCAAGTCATAAAACAGGCCCGTCCACAACGTTAAAACAAAAATTGACAAATATTTACTTACTTCACCTTGTTTTCTGAAGGTAGCAATAAAAGGTATAGCACAATGTTTGTGGAGAACAGGTTTCCGAAAAACAGTCAAAATATTTGCAACCCACAGTCTTCATAACCCATGACAACTCTATCCTTATTATGCTCCAACACTCATATCACACCACACAAGTCCGCACAGTGACGTTATAATGCAAAACAAACGTAAAAGCAATTATTTGCATTTCAAGCATGACAGTGACCATGTTAATGAAAGCCTTTACAGATGCGTACCGTTCATTGCAGTGTGGGCATTCGAATGCCATCAATACAATCTGTTAGAGCAAGAAAAGAAACAACACACATGCCTATCGAAGTCAACATCAAACTTCCTGGAACTTTACCAAAATGTAATTAATCAGATAAAGGCTTTATTGAAAACTCCGCAAATAGAATAAATAGATCTATCAACTCATCAAGGATCATAAAACAGGGTATTATGCACAAGCATAATTAAAGACCAATCATAATGGTTAAGCAAACAAAAGATGAACATAGAGACCATTCTGATGCATGGACCCACTTGAAAATGGTCCTGGATAATTTTTCCAGCTCTATCATGTTGTCATTCCATTCTCTACCCCCTTCTTTACCAAACCTGTCATCTATCACCATCAGGTGTTGACAACAAATTGTACCACCTTCAGCCCAGCCATGTGTTGCAATTGTGATTTGGGTTATTCTGTAAAAGATATTGGTCAATTTTGATAGCATTACTTATGTCCAGAGGATCCTGTTTATAAATGTTCTCATATAAAGCCCATTCATTCACTATAAATCTGCTTTTAGAACTTTCACACAAGGTCCTGAAGGCTGAAATACTACTGGGTTGCAGCATAGGATTTTGATAGGTAAAAAGCCTATGGCATAGAAGGAGGAAAACACAAGATTTGGAGCTAATTGTAAGCCAAAGAAGCCAGTAATGTGTTAGGTATTAATCCTCCAGCATGTGGACATACTTTAGTGTGTGTACAAGTGTGCGTGTATGCAGGTGTGAACACCCCTTACACCAACCTGCATTAAATAAGGGTCAAAGTTTTAGGTACCAACCATAGCCTATAAAGAAAGGCCTAAATCCTTTGTATTCATAGTTGGTCTCTTTCTTAGTGATGATCCCTGGAATTCATATTGTGCAAGCGCTCTCTTTTTTTCGTGAAGATAATTGAATTAAGTATCAATATTTACATCAGACCATTAGGTTCTATCCATTGCCTGCTTTACAGCCATCATCTCCTTGGCAGGATTGGATGTTTGTGCTTCCTAATGATTTTGAGAAAAGGTCAAATAATCAGATCTTTCATCAAATGGTCGAGACCAAGAGATGGGTCACTAGAAAGGCCAATAAAATATGGCATATTCGGGACAGCAAAAAGAAGTGGCAAGAAAGATTCCTCCAACTCTGGAAGTCTAAGGTTCCTTATCAGGGTAAAGTGTTCATGTGGAGGTTGCTTATTGGGAGTCTTCCAACTGGGGATGTATTGCGCGCTTGCAAGATCTCCCATGATCGCTATGTATTTTTCACTATATGCGATGAGACATTGTGTCATCTCTTCGTCTCTTGCCCTGTTGCTCAACAGATTTGGAGTTTTGTTTCCCGTGTGTGGTCTTCAGCAACTCACCAACGGATTTCAGCTCGTTGGTGGATTATGGGAAAGATGCCTTCTATGTCCGCCTTGCAATCAGATTATTCCTACCTTTTCCATTTCCTTCGATGGACAGCATTGTGGCATATTTGGTGTACATAGAATGCCTTTATTTTTTATTCTGCCTTCAGCATCCATGGTCATGTGGCTTGTATTGGTGGCTTATTGTTATGGTAGATCTCCTCTATGGTTTCAGCTGATCTGGTTCTTCCTAACATTGCTGCTCTCTAGCTGGATATTGTTTCACTCCACTCCAGCTGTCCTTTCTGTGTGATAATTGTGTGTTAGTCTTTCTGCTTAATTTGTGTCTCTTCTGTTTTCTTAGTTGTGCGCTCTCTCTCTCTCTCTCTCTCTCTCTCTCTCTCTCTCTCTCTCTCTATTAGAGATGCCTTGGCCTCTTTCTTCTTGAGATATGACGGCTTCGTGACATCCGCCTCAGGAGTACAACTGCTCCAGGACACCCAAACCCTCCACAAAGGCAGCTCACTGACTTCTTTGCAAAGGAGTCTTAGAAGACTTCAATATAGTTGCAGCCACAGTCCACACAAGAGCCTCTCTCACCGCCACAATCCACACACACACAATGAGTACTGATTGATCGAGCCGTTCAGCTTAGCCAATCCAGACGTCCTAGGCCTCGACACAAACACCGGCAACACCTTCACAAGCGGATACAGGGGATTATTGCTCGCGCTAGAGCTAGACCCTCATACCCACATGAGATTGTACCATTTGGAGCTCATTGTTACTAGATAGAGATTATGTTTTACACGTAGCCATAGTTAGTTTCCTTTCTTATTTTGCTTTGTGCTACATATTTTTCCCAAACAATTGTACCATCATACATATGATTGTAACTCATGGTCTCATAGGTCATTTTGGCCTTTTGTAGACGTTAATATATCATTTCATTTCATTTCTCTCTCTCTCCGCATAATAGGTAGTTGTATTAATCATGAGAAAAAATACAAGATTACATGATTGGAAGATGCAAGATGACTTTTGGGCCATCATGCATAAACTCAACTCTCTTTTACATGTAACATGTGAAAGGAACACCAAGGCATACAAAAATCAAGGTAAGTCCACTAAAGAGACTACCCAATGCCAACAAGTACTAAATCCTCTGCAAACAAAGTATCAGCATGCTGAAGAAGATCAAGCTGCCATTGAAGTGGTCCTTTAAACATAATTCTATATGCCCGAAGCAGCATCAAAAAGGAATGCATTGCGCGTGACCCAAATATGCCAGCAGCCCTAGAATCTGAGAAAGTGAAATAAAATCTTCATGTGAGGTTACAGTAGACCATGATGCTTACCCTTACCGAAAACCCAATCAGAAGGATGCATCCTGGCATCCACCATAGCATGCCAAATGTCAAAAAGGAGAAGCCAAATTTTCTGGGCAAAAGGACGCCAAATAAATCAGTGATAGCAAGACTCCATTGCAGTAGTACAGAAGAAACAATTGTCATTGGAAACACCCTAGCGGCGAAGAGCCAAAGCAAGGGGAAGACCACCCACCAACATTCACCAAACAAATACCTTCCGTTTGAACAACATCTTATTATGCCATCCTTCCATCATTGTGATCTCTCTCTCTCTCTCTCTCTCTCTCTCTCTCTCTCTCTCTCTCTCTCTCTCTCTCTCTCTCTCCCCAGGACGGAAGCTCTCTAACAGGACAAAAGCTCTCTGACATGAGGCATGAGGCAGACTTGTCATGCGCATGAATGTACCTGGCATGAGGCAAACCTATCATTAGCAATATAGTGTTGCAGAGATGTACTGAATGCACTAACGTAGGAGTACTGTATGTAGTAATGTACTGACATAGCAAGGTACTAACATAGAACCAAATGCCAATGTACTGAGATTGCGGATGTAATCAGATTGATATGACACAAATGTACTCAGAATGACATGAATGCACACATGGGTGAATGTATTGATGCATTGGCATGTGGACTAGGCAATGATGCATTGACTTAGATTTTGATCATGTCCTGGAGTATGCAGTAATGCATTGACTGGGGCTGCAATTTGTATTTCTGCGGTGACTGTAAACAGTGTGAAGGCATTTGAGCTCGTAAAAGATTATTGGGCTTACCAAAAAAAAAATGAGGGGTTAGGGAAACCCTGGAAATTTGCAGGAATCACAAAAATTGCTCTGATTTGACAATACAAAGTACAAACTGAGTGGCTTTGCATGGTGTGTGAGAGATGGATAATGTAGACAAATGCAAGCATCAAACCATGGAAAATGAATATCTAGGAGACAAATCTGATCAAGAACTAACACAACCGTCCATGGAAGCAATGTTCAACACCCCTTCATTTTGTCAAAAGAGCTACAAACCACGCCCCTTTCACATTAGTACATGGAAAATAATATGTTTTTCCTTTGGAGATTAAGTTGCCTATAGTAAGGTTCTCTTTAAATCATTCTTTGGGTGATGAGGATGTGTTACAAGAAAGGTTCACTTCCATTGCACATCTTGATGATATTTGATTACAAACTTTGTTACATTAGGAAGTAGGGAAGAAGCGGATGAAAGTGCTTCATAATCTTTGAGCCAAGAAGTATAAATTTGTTGAGGGTCAATTGGTCCTATATTATGATTCTCATCGTGAGCTACCCAAGAAATTTGGAACGCAAGTGGGGTGACTCTTATAAGATTGTTCGTATAGGAAATTGCAGAAAGAAATACGAGAGCAAGTCAAAGCCGAACTGATGGTAAATCAAAGGGCAGAAATGCAAGACATGCAGCTAAAGATTAAGAATGACTTACAGGCACAAATGCTGTCCGAAATGCACACGCTGAAAACTGAAATGCTGAAAGTTATAGATACCTACGAATCTGAAATCAAAGAATTAAATACATTTAAGAAAAAAGAAATGAGTGTGCAAAAAGAATTACAAAAAGAGAAAGAGGCTTTGAAGGCATGTGAAAGGGAGGTTCACTCATGGGCAGAAATGGCAAAGACAACACAGAAGCAGATAGAAGAAGCTAGCCCATGGATTGAGGTAGTAAAAAAGAATAAGGAAACATCAACGAATAGGAGTGAAGTCATGAATGCTACCTTGGAAGAAGAGGCTAGGAGACGGGCTAAGGTTTTACATGTATGGGTAGTAGGATGGGAGGAGAAGAGCAGCCCACAGGAAGATGCTAAGACACTTGCTAACAAAATTGGGACTTCAAGCGTACCTATGGTTAGTGCTTGAAGAGTGGGGAAAGAGGACTAACAAAATTCTTTGCTTTGGAGACATAGAGAAAAAAAAGGCCTTCCTCTCCAAGAGGAGAGCCCTCAAGGGTGAGAAGATTTATTTGGATGAGGACCTTACCCTAGCACAAATAGCGCATCGCAAAGAACACATGCCCAAGGTATTGGAGGCTCGCAAAGAGGGAAAGTGGGATGTTTATAGGGATGGATGAGTCATCATCACTGACAAAAGGACAAGACACTTCAGATGTCAATATGAAATTGTAATGGAGCCCTACACTTGGATGCTAGTTACTTTGAAGATAGCTTCCGAAACATAAATATAGCAATGTACACAGAAACACACCAATGTAAAGGTAGCCGACTACCAAATGTGCAGGGATACAAGTGGAAAAATGCATTTCGTCTAGCAGCTAGAAAACCAAGAAGCACTAGGGGTTTTGGAGGTGTGGCCATACTATACCGGGAAGACCTCAAAGGGATAGTGCAAGTAATGAAAAGAGATGATGATACACGATATTTATGGATTAGGATACGTGCAAGAAGACCACGGGATATATTCATCGCAATATGCTACTTTCCTCCTGCAAATTCTACCTATGCCACACAAGATGGATCTCCCTTTGATGTACTTAATGAGAATATCATGAGATATGCTAGCATTGGGGACATATTATTAGTAGGAGATTTCAATGCACGCACTGGAGATAGACAAAGTGACCTTTATATGCATGATAATGCCATGTTCAAAGAGATCGACATAGATGAAATAGGCCTACGCAGGAGAGCCCAGGATAAAGAAGTGAGTACCTATGGGACACACTTATTGACTTTGGGAAGTGCACATAGACTAGCCATCTTTAATGGTCTGCCACAATGGCTAGGATCTAACAATTTGACATCTTGGAATCACAAAGGAGGGGCAAGTACTGTGGACTACTTGATAGGCTCACCAGCATTGATACCAGACATCCAAAACTTTAAGATATCTAGGAGACCAATTGGCATAGCAACAGATTGTGCTATTTTGACACTCATGCTCTCTTGTGTACATATGAAACATGAAACACCATGCCTTCCTAAACATCCCAAATACTACTTTACAGAAGACACCTCACACATCTACATGGTTCTCTGCAGACCAGTTTACATACATTGGACTTGAGTAGATCGTTGGAAGAATGTACAAGGGATTAGGCAGAGGCCATACATACCTTGCCCGATGTAGACCCACACGATCTACTGCTCCCCAAATAGTTGGTATGATGATGAGTATAGAGTCACCCGAGCTCGCTTACAAAGAGAAGTGGAGCTAGGCACTCAGACACATTGCCAAGCAAAGGCATTCTTCAAACACCTTGTGCGGAAGAAGAAACAAGACTACTTGGCGAAAGCAGAAACAGAGATATATCAGCTATTTTTTGGGCGGGATAGCAAGAGCGCATGGAAGATGTTTCATGAGAGACAGCCCCCCATACAGATTACATCACCGGATGCTTGGCTTGACTATGGGAGACAGCTGTAGGACCTGATGCCATAACTCGGACAGTGTCTGAGAAGTAAGAAGAAGAGAAGTAAGAGCTGAAGAAGACTTCAATTTGTAGACGCCATTCTCCTCATACCCTGCAGAGAGAACCTTCCTCGATCAAGGACTCAAACAGTATCACTATCAAACTCCACCAAGAGGCCAAGAGCACAAATCTTATGGACCAAAAGTAAATGATACCCCAAACCTAGCACATGCAACACCTCAAAAGTATGGGTACCACCACGTCCATCTAGAATAAGCTACATCTCACCCCGCGCAGCAATGGACACAGAAGAGCTGTCTCCAATAAGAATCTACCTACGCGAAGGTCGCAAATAGGCAACACCAACGGGAGAAGGAGTCATGTGATGGGAAGCACCACTGTCCACAATCCACTCACGAGCCTGGGGAGCTCTCATCGCAGCATCAGAAGTCTTCGATGTAGAGTCCTCAATGACTGCTAAGTGTAGAAAAGCAACTGATGAGGGTGCAGCCATCGCTCCAGAATCCTTCATGTCCTTCTTCTTGGTGTCCTTCTTGTCTTTGTCGGGGCAATCTATCTTCCAATGACCAGTCTTTCCACAAATATGGCAAGTCGATTCCTTCTCCTTGTCCTTCTTGGATTTGTTGTCCTCCTTCTTCTTTTGCTCCTTCCTCTTCTTATAAGAGGCTTGACCAACCAATGCCTTCGATTTGGAAGCATTCTGTCCCTTCAACTATTCCTCTTGGTCCAAGACCATAGGAACCAACTCTTCCCACCGAAGAGTCGACTCCCGCCCTGAAGCAATAAGAGCGGAATAAAAGGTACCGAATCGTGGCAACAACTAGGACAATAAAGTGATAGCCATCTCTTTGGAGAAAATAGGCTTCCCCGCATTTTGAACTTGCATCTGAAGCTG
Organism: Lygodium microphyllum; assembly: GCF_053477565.2. Lineage (NCBI taxonomy): Eukaryota > Viridiplantae > Streptophyta > Polypodiopsida > Schizaeales > Lygodiaceae > Lygodium > Lygodium microphyllum. The sequence continues at coordinate 132,003,623 of NC_141148.1, forward strand.
CCGAAGCTTGTTGATGTGTTCCCGAAGCGAAGAAGACTTATTCACAAACAAGGTCCACATCTGCACCTCCAAAGAAACCCTCTTCATCAGGGTCATCCGGTTGTACATCTCGTCGAGCTCCAACCATATCTCTCGAGCCACCGTCAAGTGCTCGATGTGAGCTATCACGGCTGTAGTGCAAGACGGAAACAAAAAAGATCGAATCCTGGCATTCAGTTTGTCTCCATGAGACTAGGCCTTGGTCAACTCCGCACAGGCATTAGAAGAGAGTTTGGACTCATCCCTCACCGAGGGTCTGTTAATCTCCTCCATCACCAGTTCCATCAAATCATAAGACTCCAAAATGGCCAACATCATCACCCGCCAGATGCGATAATTGTCACCATCAAGCTTTTGATCCAATGGAAGAGCCGGTAGGACAAGCACCTTCCTGTCCATGATCGCCTGGAACTCCAAATCAGTCTGTGTAGACATGTTAACCTGCACAAACGCAAAATCAGCCCCCTCTAACTGTGCAAACGCAGCCTTCTAGGGCTAGGTTCTCCACTGCCCAAATCTTCTTCACTCGCCGGAGGCGATGAAAAAGTAAAATCTGCAATGGGAGGCCTCAAACGCAATCTTCCTCCCCTTTGAACTGCAATAATCTGCAGCAAATTCACCGATTAGACTCCTTTCCCAACTCCTTTCCTGCACACCCACGCTCGCTTCAGTCTTGATCCGATGCGCAGTCCTCCCACTCGCCCTCGAATCCTGGAAACGCAGCCTTTGTGTCGTGCTGAAATCTCTTCTTCAGATAGGTTCAGCCCTCAGTCAATCCATCTTCACCGCTCTAATACCATGTCAGAGTGCAACGATGCGGAAGCTTAGGACAAAGACTGAGAGAGAGTGAACACACAGAGAGAGAGAGAGATAGAGAGAAAACGAGATAGTGTAAACACAGAAAATCTGTGGTGTAGTATGTTGTATAAGAGTGCAAAAATACACCAGGGCTGAGGAAATATCTGTGTGTGTCTCTGACTTGATGACCTCGATCTCCGTCAGCCTGAGCACAGTCTATCTCAACCAACAGATCTCAAGATCAGAATCTGACTCACTGAATAATGAACAATCAAGTGTGCACCAGGGGCTGGCTATTTATAGCCAGGAAAAATAGCAATCACAGCAGCAGGACGGCTGCATTAAATGCAGCCGACTGCACCTGAAATAATGCAGAATCTGTCCAACTGCCCATAAAAGTGGCGCCTGTACCTACTGTGCCACGTGGCACCTATACGCTGCCTGCTGTCCGACTGCTGACGTGTCCTCTGCCGTACGATTGTCCAAGAAATGACTGTCTAACAACACCGTGGAGTGACATTGGATAGAGCCATTTCCCTTCGTCGAGCACGACGACCCCGTCTACCAAGACCACGTCCAAAGAGGCCACACCACAGTCGGATTAGAGCCATTATCACGAGACACCGCAGACTCACCACCAAGCATATCAATGAAGCAGCTAGGGACCACATCATAGCTGAGATCATGTGCAGATCTTGAGATCAGCTATAGCCCATAGTCTCCACCACACTTTTGTACATGGTTCTATCAGATCTGGTTCTCCTTTCCTTTCCTTTTCTTTTCTATCGATGGAACAACACTACACATGGTTCAACCCTAGTATAGTCCCATCGTATCGTTATTTTGAGTATTGTTTTATAGGCCACCCACTTATTTGTGATGTTATCTTTACCTTATTGATGAGATGAAATTAGACATGGATATACTCAAGATTTTGTCTCATAGGCCACATTGGCCTTATGTAGACGTTAATATATCTTTCTTTCTTTCTTTCTTTCTCTCTCTCATATTTTCGCTTTCATTGTTATTCTCCAATCAAGATAACATGCTCAAATGTACTTGTTTCTTCGTCTCATAGGCCATTTTGGTTTTCTAGAGACATAAACACATCTCTTTCTTTCATAATAGGTAATTGTATTAATTACAAAAAAAAGCACAAGATTACATGATTACAAGATGAAGGATGGCTCTAGGCCATCATACATAAACTTGTATTATAAAAGATCACATATCTAAAAGAGTGCAAAAGTCACATCAAAGAAGCAACAAAGATTGCCATATGCCAAGGGACCAAGTCCTCCATGGAAAGAATATCAGTGTGCTGAATAAGGTCAAGCTGCCAATGTAGAAGACCTTTCAACTAGGCGAGGTGAGTTTACACCCTAGATGCAAAAAAACAAAAGAATTCTGAGTTGTCCAACTGTGCCAACAACCCCAAAAACAGAGGAATGGAAACTGAATCTTCATATGTGGTTGTCCCGAAGAAGGGTATTTGGGCCAAGCAAAGACCCAATCAAAGGGACGCAATGACGTGAACACCACATCCTCCCAAATAGCAAATAACAAGGACCATATTGTCCATGCCAAAGGGCACAAAAGAAAATGGTAGCAAGAAGTTTCTACAGTGGTGAGGTAGAAAAAACAAGCACCATTTGAGATGCAACGTTTTGCAAGTGTTGCAACGAGAAGCAGCCCACCAACCATGACAATCCAAAGGAAGAACTTACTTTTGTATGGTGTCTTATTGAACCAACCCTCCATGATAGTCATTTTCCACCAATGCTAAGATTTGTGCACGCCCCAAACAAGTCTTAGTGACCAACCAATAGTACTCCTTAATCACAAAAAGGTATACTTGAATAGCCAAAGCCTTTTCCAACTAGAGTCAACTTGCAAGGTGCCAATCCTACCAAGGTTGATCAAGAATGAGGGCAAGGAAGGACTCTCTAGGCTGTAGTGTTGTCGAAAGGTGGTCCCACCTCCTAGCGGTTAGAAAGACATCAATCCCTTGGGACTCACCAAAGTGGCAGTAGAAAGATAAGCCCACTTGTGCCACGAGATTAAATTTAGGGCGAGCTTCTTGCTTCTCATCCCACAAAAGCAACTTGGACATTGCCAACAATTCTATCTGAAAAGAATTAGCAACCAAACAAACCTCCACAAGGTGCCACTCAGCCTTTTGAAGGACCAACTTCCATGAACTGATGAGCTAGGCAAGCACCAAGCAGGAAGGAAGAGGATAAACATCTCTCTCTCTCTCTCTCTCTCTCTCTCTCTCTCTCTCTCTCCGTGAAGATAATTGAATTAAGTAGCAATATTTACATTAGACCATCAGATCGGCTAAGAAAAATAGAGCAAACACAAGGCCTCTAAGACCACAACACACAAATATCACACAAAAAGGACAGCCAAAGTGGATCAAACAATTTCCAGCCAAGGAGCAACAATGTTAGGAAGAACCAGGTCAGCTGAAACCATAGAGGAGATCTGTCATAACAATAAACCACGAACAAGGGCGACATGACCATGGATACGCGAGACAAAATAAAAAATGAAGGCATTCCGAGTACGCTAAATATGCCACAAAGCTGTCCATCGAAGGAAATGGAAAAGGCAAGAAATAATCTGATTGCAAGGCAAACATGGAAGGCATACTTCCCATAATCCAGAAACAATCTAATATCCGCTACTGAGTTGCTGAGGACCACACACGAGAAACAAAACTCCAAATCCGTCAAGCAACAAGGCAAGAGACAAAGAGATGAAGCAATGTCTCATCACATCTAGTGCAAAATACACAGTGACCATGGGAGATCTTGCAAGCACGCAACACATCCCCAGTTGGAAGAACCCCAATAAGCAACCTCTACATGAACACTTTACCCTGATAAGGAACCTTAGACTTCCAGAGTTGGAGAAATCTTTCCTACCACTTCTTTTTGTTGTCCCAAATATGCCATAATTTATTAGCCTTTCCAATGATCCATCTCTTGATCTTGACCATCTAATGATAGATCTGATTAGCTAACCTATTCTCGAAATCATCAAGAAGCATAAACATCCAATTCCGCCAAGGAGATGAGGGCTATAAAGCAGGCAATGGAGAGTACCTCAGAAGCTTCTCCTATAAGGACGACCAAATGTCATGATAGCCACGAGGCACTTGAAAGTACTGATGAATGCACGGGAAAGAATAAAGACAGGCTCCCAAGAATGACACCATCATGGACTGTCTGCAACCCCAAGCGAGCCATCTGATTAAACTTATCTTGCTACAAGTCTTTATCAAGCCAATCCAACAACCTGGAGGTAGTCAGCACTTCTCCTTGCAGCAAATTCTCCTTGTTATAAAGATTGGGAGGGTGTCAAACTGCAAAATACAAAATCTCTAGCGAGGAAGCAATCAAATGAGAAAGGAGAAAAGACTAGCACACCTTAATAAGCCTCGTGGAATTCAGCACATGCCACCAAGAAACTTGAATAACCGTGCGACCATGCAAGAAACCAGTCTTTTCAATGAAAATTTTTGCAATATCTGTCCAAGGATGACTCTGCACACGTAAAGCCTGCAAAAGTGCCAATCTCAAAGCAATCATATGGAAATTAACATCCAATAAAGCTGCTCCCCCCATCTTTTTAGGAGTAGTCACATGTTGCAAAGAAATTCACACTTGGCCCAAACGATTCCCTTTCTTTTTCCAAAACATGAAGCGGATATGTTGAACCAGTTCTAAAAAAGACTTCTTAGTCCAAGAAAGTAAGGGCAAAAAAACAAAACCATATTGATCATGATCCATTGAGCAACTTTAAGTCTCACATGAAGAGGCCAGCCTTGAGATTTCTGTTGGGATAAAGGCCCTTTTTCACCTCCGTATATAGTACACGCATATTAATTAGTTGTACATGTGAGTGCACCCTTATATACCCTAAGTATGAATACATTTTATTCTTTGTGTACCAACACATTATTGGTACACTTAAATCTAACCGTACTTTCACTCTCGCCCTCTCCATCACTCTCACTCCTCAAACTGCGGCTCACCCCTCCAACTGAGCTCCAACAACTGGCATCAGAACGCAAGTTGTGCACGCTTCTCGAGACCACAGGCATTAGTCGCTAGCTACAGCTCAACAACTCAAGCGTAACCAGACTAGGACCACGAGGAGTGAATGGTACTCAACTGCTCGACAAGTCAGACGAGGCCGACGGCTAACGGCTGAAGACCGGCGGCGGCAAGAGCATGCAGAAGCCCAGCGACACACACAATCACACAAAGCAAACAGCCGAGTTGGTGCTAGCAAGAAATCGGGTGATCAACTGGCAGGCGACAAGGGTCCAACAAGGGTCCGACAAAGGCGACAAGGGTCCGACAAAGACCCTTTCCCGTTTTTTCTTCAGAAATTTTCATTTTTAAGACTGAAATTTCTAAATGTCTCTCATTCCCTTCCACTTACAAGGGTTCGTACGTGAAAGCACAGTCGTCAATTCTATGCGAATTTGAGCCCAAAAATTTGGGGTTTTTACCAAATTTAATCATGTCTACGTCTGGCAATGACATTCAGGTCAGAAATTGTAGACATTGCACGTGGTGACCTCAATCAAATTAGGGATTTTGCCAAATTTGTCGAAATTTTGCTCTTTTGAGTAAAATTTCTTGGCATTGGACCCCGGAAAATTGGGGCTTTTTATGCATTGATAAAATTTTGCTCACCTGGGTCAGATTGGCTGACATTTATGCACTATTGGACCTGAAATTTTGGGGCTTTCTACAGTTTTTGCTCGTGTGGTGGCTAGTTCATGTACAAACAGCAGAGATTTATTGCTGTTTGAGGAAGAACAACAATGTAATTGCAGATTCAGCTTGTGCTTTTGTAGCCCAGGGCATTTACTCGTGTTCGTAATAAAATGGCTGCAGCATCTTCCAGTTCAGACATCAAGAGTTTGATGGAAATCAAACGGTTTGATGGTCATGGCTTTGACCTTTGGAAAGACCGTATGCAAGGCCTATTATTCCTAAAGGATTCTGAGGATGCTTTGCAGGAAGATAAACCTGCACAAATGGCTGATATAGATTGGGTCAAAGTTAACAAAAAGGCTGTGGCTTACATAAAGATAAGTATTACTGATGACATTTTGACAAACATTAAGGGTTTAGATACAAGTTATGCAATATGGAAGAAGTTGAAAACTACCTATGAAATCACCACACCTATTAATCAAGTGCATTTAATGCGCAAGTTGGTGAATATGCGACTGGATGAGTCAAAGCCTGCAGCTGAGCACTTAAGTGCATTTACTTGCATTTTAAATCAACTCAAGGATGCAAATTTGGATTTTGATGATAAGTTGAGGGCGATCTTTTTTATCATGACACTGCCTCATTCTTGGGAGGCCTTGGTAGTTTCTCTCAACAATAACCCCAACCTCTCATATGATGGGGTGAGGGGTTCAATCTTGAATGAACAAATTAGACGTATACCTAGTGGAGAAGACCGCAACTCAGCTTATAATGTAAGAGGCAAGGCTGAAAAGAAAAATGCAAATGCAGGATAGAGAAACAGAAGCAAGAGCAAAGGAAAGAAAAAGAGTGACCTTACTTACTATCACTGTGGTTGGAAGGGCCACAAGAAGCCTGATTGCAGGTATTACAAGAAGGAACAAGAGAGAAAGAAGAATGCAGGAGACAAATAGAAAAAAGAGGATAAGACAGATGTATCTGAGGAAGTCAAAGGCAAGAAAAAGGCCAATGTGGCCTCTAGTGTAAAGCTTTGAATGGCAAGCTTCTTGCAATTGCTGAAATTGGCTATCATTTGGAGTTATGGCATAAGAGATTAGGCCATATGAGCCAGAAAGGACTTGATGTCCTTACCTCTATGAAGAGGGTTGATGGAAAAGGCTCTAAACTTGACTTTTGTAATGAGTGTCTGTTTGGAAAGCAAATAAAATTTTCCTTTTACTTTGGTGTCTCTTGTAAGTCCAATGTCTTGGACTTAGTGCATTATTCTGATGTATGTAGTATGCCTATGAAATCGTTGGGTGGTGCTGCATATTTTGTCACCTTTATTGATGATTGTTCCAAAAATATTTGGGTTTACTTGTCGAAAAAGAAAAGTAAAGTGTTTGCTGTCTTTAAAACTTTTCATGCATTTGTGAACTGATAATGGGGGCGAGTTCACAACTACTAAATTCAAGTCCTTTTATGACTTGCATGGAATTAAGAGGGAGCTTACAGCCCCTTACAACCCTTCTTCAAATGGGGTGACTGAAAGATATAATAGGACTTTATGTGAAAGAGAGCAGTGCATGCTGTCCACTGCTAATCTCCCTCATGAATTTTGGGGAGAGACACTCAAAACTGCAGTTCACATTCGCAACCACTCTCCAAACAGGTCCTTAAATAATAGCATCCCTGAGGAGGTTTGGTCTGGCAAATCGGCCTCATATGACCATTTACGCATATTTGGCTGTGATGCTTTTGTGCATGTTCAAGATTAGGAACAAACTTGACCCAAAATCCACCAAAGGCATTTTCATGGACTATGGTGATGAGGGTGAATTTGGCTACAGAGTGAGGTTACCTCAGTCCAACAAAATTATTTGCAGTCTTAACGTTGTGTTTAATGAGGCAAATTTGCTGAAAGGTACTTTAGCCGCTAATGAAGATATGAAAAAGGTCAAATTTCAGAATTTGCAGCCACATATTACTTCAGATGATGAGCCTCATGGTGCTGTATCACAGGCTGAAACTAATGATCAACCGATTATTTTTAAGCCAGATCATGATGGACACCAAATAGAAGAACAAGGAGGTCATGGACAGCAAGATAGACTTGTTGATTATGAAAATGCAGGTGTTGGTAATGAAAATGAAGGTACTGTACAGCATGAACAGCATGCTGAAAATGGCTTACAGCAGCCAATAAATGTTGAAAATGACATACCTCCAGATGTAGACCCAATTCCTGAAAATGTAGATCATTGGGTACACAGGTCTATACGCGTAAGAAGGCAACCACACAGGTTTGACCGCTCCTTGCATTATGTGATACTTACAAATGAGGGTGAGCCTCTTACACACAAAGAGGCCAAGTCATACCAATTCAGCAGTAAGTGCGAGCTAGCTATGCAGGAAGAGATTAAATCTTTGTATGCTGATGATACTTGGGATCTTGTGTCGTTGCCCAAAGGAAGAAAGCCTCTTCCAAACAAATGGGTTTATAAAGTAAAGACACTTGATGGGAAACCCAAGTACAAGGCAAGACAGGTTGCTAAAGGGTATGCACAGAAGGAATGGATTGATTTCCAAGGGTCTTCTCACCTGTTGTAAAGATGATCACTTTACATGTGCAATTTGCTCTCACTGTTGTATTGGACATAGAGCTGTACCAAATGGATGTAAAAACAGCTTTTCTGCATGGTGACATTGATGAGGAAATCTACATGAAACAGCCCGAGGGCTTTGTAGTTCCTGGAAAAGAGCAGATGGTGTGTAAACTAAAACGCAGCCTGTATGGGCTGAAGCAAGCACCACGGCAGTGGTACAAAAAGTTTGACACTTTTATGCTATCTCATGGGTTTGCACACAGCCATGCAGATCATTGTTTGTACATGAAAAAGGATACAGTTGGCAGCCCCATCATACTTATTTTGTATATTGATGATATGTTGCTAGCCGGACAAAGAAAGACTAGCTTGGATGCTTTCAAAAATCAGCTGAAATCAGCCTTCTCCATGAAAGATTTGAGGAATGTAGAGCATATTTTGGGCATGAGGATTTGCAGAGATAGAATGTAGAAATTGTTGTTTTTATCTCAAGAAAAATACATTGAAAAAGTACTGGACAATTTTAACATGGTTGAAGCTAAGCCTTTTGGGGTATCCTTACCTCCTTATCTCAAGCTTAGTAAAGCCAACAGCCCAAAAGATGACATGGAAGCCAATGCTATGAAGGGAGTCCCTTATGCATCAGCTTGTAGCTCTCTTATTTATGCTAAGGTTGCTACTCGTCGAGGCATTGCTCATGCAGTGGAAGTTGTTGGCAGGTTTATGTCAAATTCTAGCAAAACACATTGGAAAGTTGTCAAGTGTATTCTTCGATACCTAAAGGGTACACAAAGAAAGTGTATTTGCTATGGGCAAGGTGCACTTAGTTTGTAGGGTTATTGTGATGCAGACATGGCAAGTGACTTGGACACTCATAGGTCCACCAACGAGTATGTCTTTATAGTTGCTGGTGGGGCCGTTTCTTGGTATTCCAGGTTGCAAAACATTGTAGCACTGAGTACTAATGAAGCTGAATACATATCAGCTACTGAAGCTTCTAAGGAAGTTATATGGTTGAGCAGACTTGCACAAGATCTTGGCACATCTATGGATACTGCAGTATTGGGATGTGATAGCCAGAGTGTTGTGTATCTAGCTAAGAATGCCATGTACCATTCATGCACAAAGCATATAGATATGCAATATCACTTTATCAGACAAATTTTGGAAGATGGTCTAATCACATTGACCAAAATCAAAGCACAGAACAACCTTGCAGATGTTCTCACTAAAAGTCTAAGCAAAGCTCAGCATGAGCATTGCATACGACTAGTGGGAGTTGGTTAGAGATTCGCTTCGAACCTTTGAGTGGGAGGTTGTATGGATAAAGGCCCCTTTTCACCTCCGCGTATAGTACACGCACATTATTCAGTTGTACATGTAAATGCACCCTTATATGCCCTAAGTATAAATACATTTTATTCTTTGTGTACCAACACATTGTTGGTACACTCAAATCTAATCGTACTTTCACTCTCTCGCCCTCTCCGTCACTCTCACTCCTCGAACTGCAGCTCACCCCTCTAGCTGAGCTCCAACAACTTCTAGTACATCAACTAATCATGTATATGGAATGGCATCCAATCAAGTAAGGCACAAGGACCTATATCCACACCAATAGGATAACCTAAGTGTTGAGTAATATCTCCTTTAGAAATCACAGCTCCTTGCCAACCCAAAGCTTGCAAATCACTCTTCGTACAAGAAATAAGGATAGATTTCTGAGCATTAATATGAAGCCCCAACGCTAAAGCAAAGAGATTCCACATAACCATTGCCTGATTCACATTAGTCCGATCAACCCTGAGAAACATAAGGAATCATCAGCCAAAGATTGTTCACCCAAAAGTTTGGCACCACCGGGAAGAGATAAACCAACAATCTCGCCTTGATCAACCAACTTCTCCAACAAAGAGAGCATTGGATGAGTGACTAAGGCAAATAGCAAAATATTGAGAAAACAGCCTTGCTGAAGAGAATGAGACGAGGCAATTTCATTTGTGATCCCCCCATTAAGTACAATACGTGCCACAGCACCCTGACTAATGGTATCAACAAGAGAAGTCGTGCGAGGACCAAAGCCCATGGTGGACATTAGTTGCCGCAAGAAAGACCAGCTGACATGATCAAATGCCTTTTCAAGATCAAGCTGAAGCATAACAACCTACTGACCTCAAGCTTTGGCATAATCAATCCCCTGTTGAAAATTCAAAATGTAATGCATGATATTCCATCTCTTAATGAAACCATATTCACGTGGATGAACCAAGTGCGGGAATACTTTCTACAATCTATTGGCAATGATTTTAAAAAAGATTTCATACAAAGAACCCATAGAGTAGAAATGGGTCTCCATTGTTTCAAGGAAGTCAAAGAAGGAACCTTGGGCAACAACTGAATCACTGCAATGTTCCAATCTAAAGGCATCAAACCAAAATTCCAACTGGCTAGCACAGGCCTCTCTCTCTCTCTCTCTCTCTCTCTCTCTCTCTCTCTCTCTCTTTTCGTAAAGGGTAATTGTATTAATTACGAAAAAAATACAAGATTACTGGATTACAAGATACATGACGACAATACAAGTCATCATGTGAAGAGGTGCTAAGTACTACAAGTTACAATTTCATGGCAAGGATGCGGAGGAAATTGCCATATGCCAAGGACGGAAATCCTCTGTAGAGAGCAAATCAGAACGATGGAGAAGATCTAACTGCCAATACAAGAGGCCCTTAAGCCTCACAATATGCCGCTGAACATTATGGGCGGAGTCAAACAGAAAAGCATTCCGAATCGTCCAGTTATGCCAACAGCCCCAGTATCGAAGAAAGTGATACATGAGCTTCATATGTGGCTGTGCGGGAGTAGGGTATTTGGGCCGGCCCAAAACCCAATCAAAGGGGCGCAGTGTGATGCCAACCACCCCTCGCCAAACGGCCGACAAAAGTAACCAGACTTTCTTAGCAACGGGGCAGGAAATAAATCGGTGGCGGGCGGATTCCATAGCAGTGGTGCAAAAGAAACAGGTGCCATTGGAGATTCGGCGCTTGGAAAGAGCCGAAGCAAGCGGAAGACCCCCAATTATCACTCGCCAAAGAAAGACTTTGTATTTAAAGGGTGTCTTCTTGACCCAGCCCTCCATCACAGTGACCCTCCACCACGAGCGGGATTTACGCAATCCCCATAAAGCATTCGCTTTAGTAACTAGCCATTGATTATCTTTAATCAGGAGATGATATACTTGATTAGCAGAAGCTTTGCTCAAAGGCAGCCGGCCTTGTAGGCCCCAATCTTGCCAGGGATGATCCAAAGCAAGAGCAGGAAAGGGTTGTCTGCTCTGGAGCACCGTCACGAGCTGTTCCCATAAAGGCCTATATCCACGAGGGATCCGGAAAATCCTCCTAGCAGTACGAAACGAGATAAGCACATTCCGCCTGGCAAGGGTGGCATCCGCAACTGAAGACAAGCCCAAACGTGCCATCCGGTTGAATTGCGGTCTAAGCTCGTGTTTACCTTCCCACGAAAGTAGACGTGAGACCGCCAGTAATTCCAATTGAAAAGAGTTAGTAGCCAGACGATCCTCCGTTGGGTGCCACTGAGCCTTTCGAAGGACGTGTTTCCAGGAACACACCAAATGAGTAAGCAGCGATGAAGAAGAACTGGAAAACCGTGAATCCGCGTTAAGAACGTGCCACCAAGAACACCGGAGTCGGGTATTGCCATGCCGAAGCCCATGACCCTCAAGGAAAGAACGGGCAATAGCGACCCACGGATGATGATCATCCGAGCACATGGCGCGGAAAAGGGACCAACGGAGTGCCTGCATGTGAGTTTGGGCATCTAAAATAGCTCCGCCACCCATGCTTTTGGGGGTGCACGCATGTGACCACGAGATCCAGGAAATGCCTGCATGCAATGAGTCCTTCTTCCAGAGCATGAAGCGAATAGACTGAGTGAGAGCATTCAGAGTCGTAGGAGTCCAGGGCAACAATGGCAAGAAATATGTGATCATTGGCAACATAATTATCTGTGCTACTTTGAGGCGAACATGAAAAGGCCAGGCCTGAGACTTCCAGTACATAAACTTGGCCACCATCTTCTGAGAAATCCACTGCAGAAGCTGCTTTGGGGGAATATCAACACCCAATGGGTATCCAAGATGCCTGACAATGGAACCTCGAGGAACAACCAGACCCTGCCAGTCCAAGGACTGCAAATCCGACTCCGTGCAGCTTAGAATGGCTGATTTGAGCGGATTGATACGAAGGCCTGACGCCTGGCCAAAGAGACCCCAAACATCCAATGCTTTTCGAAGGTTATCCTTGTCCGCACGCAAAATCATAAAAGTATCATCCGCCAGGGATTGGCTAATGAAATGGTGTCCTGTAGGAAGCGACAATCCGGCCAACTGGGAAGAGGCGGCCATATGTGATAACATGGAAAGAACTGGATGTGTCGCAAGGGCAAAGAATAAAGGGCTCAAAGGACACCCCTGTCTGACAGAACGGGCAAGGACAAATTGCTCAGTAACACCTCCGTTCAGCATGACTCGCAAAGACGCCGCAGCACTGATGGTGTAGATCAAACGAGACATCCGAGCACCAAAGCCCATAGCGGACATAAGGTCAGCAACAAACGACCAGTCCAAATAGTCAAAAGCCTTTTCCAGGTCCAGTTGAATCAACACCACCTCCTGATTAGAATGCTGGGCATAATCAATGGCCAATTGGGCATTCAAAACATTGTGTAAGATATTTCGGCCCTTGATGAAACCATACTGGAGAGGGTGTACAAGGGCAGGGAGATGCTTATGGAGCCGATTCGCCATTACTTTGGAAAAGATTTTGTACATGGAACCCATCAAAGAAATGGGGCGCCAGTGTGTCAACTTAGATGGCGAAGGAACTTTTGGAAGCAGTTTAATAAGTCCTTGTTTCCATGAGGGAGGCATGATCCCTGTTTCCCACACCTGCTGAAACAAAGCCTGCAAAGGTTTTGCCAGTTGGGTAGCAAAAGCTTCAAAGAACTCATTGGTGAGACCATCCCAACCGGGACTTTTATCTTTGGGCAAGTGTAACAAGACATCCATAACCTCTGCTTCACCAATACCTGACTCCAGAGTAGCTTGCATGTCCTGCGGTAGCTGATTGCGGACCAGGTCATAGAAGACCGAACGGGCCTGAGTGATTTGGGCTGAAGGAAGAGAAGCGGAACCGAGAAGGTCACGAAAATAATTGCTGCACATATGCACAATAGTCTGTGGATCCAGGATAAGGTGGCCTTGTGCATCCTCGAGTCTGGTCAAATTCTCTCGAGCAGGAGAGGCATGGAGAGCTCGAAAGAACTTATGGGTCTGACATGCACTATCTTGCAAAGTCTCTGTTAGATGTTGCAATTTGGCCTGCTGATATGATTTTAATTGGAATTCTTTAAGAAGATCGGCCACCCGCAGGGCCAGTGTAAGCAGAAATGCATCATCCGGAGTGTCCATCAACAAGGAGCGAACCAAAAGCAACAGGTCCTCTGCTGCCTGTCTACGGCGCCGACAAAGAGAGGCATGATAGATCCCATATTGCCGAGCAACCCGCTGCACATTAGAGAGCAATCGGTCAAATGACGCAGTGCCCTGAGAGGAAAAGTCCAAGGAGAATCTGTCAAGCAATTGCTGCATATAGCCCTGAAAAATTGTATGCTTTAAGTAAGAGGAGTTGAAACGCAAAGGGAGTCTCTCCAGAAATTGCTTGAAGGGGGCAATGGGTTGTGCAAGCAACTCGAACTGCAGAGGGAAATGGTTCGACAAGACATATTGCGGCAACACTTTTATTTCGAGCATCTCAGGCAGAAAATCATCATTATGCATGATATATATGCGGTCCAACCGCGACCATGTTGTGGCATACTGGGCCGAATGGAAAGTAAAGCCTGGAGAAGACGGGTGTAGCCAGGACCAAAGATCTTGCTTAAGAACAGCAAGAGCCAAGTCGTGCCACATACGACTTTCCGGTGCATCCATGACCGAGTGCTCCGATGTAGACTGGGAAGAATCAACACACATATTGAAATCCCCCATGAAGAAGCCGCGTCTGCCAAGTGACAAGGAGGTCTGCAAAGTCTGCCAAAGCTCCCGGCGAGATAGCGAATCATTCGGAGCATAGAGGCCAAGTAACCATAGGATTTCCCCTTCGAATAAAATTTCGATCACCAAAAAGCGGCCATGAACATCATTTTTAATAAGAACAGGCTGATATTTGGCATGTACAATCATGAGCACACCCGAATAATGCCTGGCCTGTGTTCCTGCATAGAACAAACGAAAGCCATGGCAATCCACCACTTTACCGGCGTCACTGTGACTCTTGTGCTCAACAGCACACAGGACATCCCACTGATTCTCATACAATGCAGTCCACATGGCATGTTGCTTGTGACGAGAACAAATTCCTCGCACGTTCCACGTGGCTATTTTCATGTGTATACAAAACACACTTAGGTACGAGGCACAGCTTGCCTCGATTTGACTTTGTCGGCGAGAATGTCGAGGACTCCCTCGTCCAAGAAATTTGCCAACACCGCAAAAGAGTTCTGAGGGCCAGATTTGGAAGTTGACGGCATATCTGCTTGCTTGGGGTTGGAACGTGGGTAACGACGGTCCCACGGAGTAATGACGTTGCCTCTGGTATCAAAAGCCAACTGTGCAGGTGGACCCTTGAGACGATCCGAATACATTTTTCTGGCGGGCTGATGACGGGGAACTGAAGAAACCATAGCAGGAGCAGAACGCTCGGACGACATCATTTCCTTCCTGCGCATATATGTTCGCATGGGATCGTGTGAAGTAGTAGGCCTAGTACTGTCCATGCCTGCACCAATCCTGTTGCCTTTTTTGGCACGGACTTCAACCCAATCAGTAGCACGGGAATCCTGTCCCGAAACCTGTTGTTTACCTTTGGCCAGAACTTGGGGCGGGTGGGTAGGATCCAGCGACTGGGCATCGCACACCATATCTTCCATGGGCGGAGCAACATGAGCTGCATCCGAAACGTGTTGTTGCTCGGGGCATTCAGCCATAAAGTGTCCCAACTGTCCACAGGAAAAACAATGGCCAGCAAAATTGCCCCATTTCAAACGAAAGTGTAACGGATGCATTCCAGAGCAATTGAGGCGTAACCATGCAGGCCGTTTCCGTGCGGTATCCCATAACATGCACAAGCGGTTGCGATTCACCGCCCTGAGACTGGGAGGGACCAAAACCGTGCCCACAGCGGCCATAGCGTCCTTTAATAGCGGCCAATAAACGGCCGGACAATTTTCCACTTCTACCCACACAGGGCATTCACGTTACAGGAGGCGCTGGAAGTCTGCCATCGGGCGCCATGGAACCACATGTACCAACCCACGATCAAAAAACAAAGGCAGTTTAGACAGAAGCGCAGCACGGTGCATCTCTGTTTTCAAAAGGACCTCAAAAAAACCCCGGGATCCAACAAAAATCTCTTCAACACATTCCCCTTGTAGCATTCTCTGCAGCCATTAGCGAATACGGGAAAGCAGCGGGATGCGACCAGTGAAGAAGAGTATCACCGCGCGATCATAAAATACCGAAAAGGAGCGTAGGACAGTTTTTGGCTCGACGGTAGCTTCCAGAACATCGTCTGGAGAAGAGGCAGAGAAGGCTTCCTGGTTATGTTGAACATATTCACCAAGCAGAGTGTTGGCAAATTCCAACAGATGCTCCCAGTCCACCTCCTGAGAGTCCACCGGATCCGAAGCGACCTGCGCATAGGAACGATCCGGAGAAACGCCTATCTCTTCTGGGGTGTGCTTGGTACGTTTGCCCGCAGGCTGAATGTCAGGACCCGGGGGCAATTCTTCAGTACACGGAACCATATCCTCGGGTTCCTCAGCATCCGAGTCCGGGCCAAGTGCTGCCACCGTTTGATCTAGGAAATCCAGATCCAAACCAGCCATCGTGTATGACGAACTGATCTCACAGAAGGCCTGACCGGCACTCTCTCTCTCGCTGTCTCTTTCTGAGTACAGAGCAGAGGGCACGCGATCCCGGACGCTGCCTAACTGACGAAGGTCAGGTTTAAGGTTTTCGCAGGAGCTGGGCGCCTGGCATCAGGGGTAGGCTACTGTGGATAGGGCGGCAGACCTAAGGATGGAACACAGGTCTGGCAGTCGTCGGCAGGGCGGGATGATCGAGGGCGCAGGGCAGAGGCCTCGCCAGCAGAAGCCCTAAACGCAGAGGGCAAACGAGCAACGCGCTGGTGCAGAGCCCGCCACTCAGGCGGGCGACAGCAGGGCGGGGACCGCTGACGGAGGGCCGACCAGCAGCGGGGCGGGGGACTTAGTCACGTCCGACGGGGCGTGGGAGATACGCGACTGGGCGCCAGGGAGCTGCGGCCGACGGATCGTCAGGGGCGGGTGACAGGCGACAGGCCTGCGGGCGGCGGGCAATGGACGACGACGAGGACGAAGGCGAGGCGGCGGCTACAGGCGACGACGTGGAACCGACAGGCTATGGCGGCGCGACAGGCGGCGCGACCTCCCCACAGCCATCGTTCGGTTCTCTCTCTCTCTCTCTCTCTCTCTCTCTCTCTCTCTCTCTCTCTCAGATAATTGAATTAAGTAGTAAATATTTACATCAGACCATCAAGCCAACATTCTCCCTATATCTCTTACTTTCTATTACATCAAACCATCAGGTCATCAAAGAAACTAATGAAAAACTATCAAGACTTTTACATAAAGAAAAAAAATCACACAAAAAGGACAATTGGAGTAGAGCGAACAATAGCCAGTCAAGGAGTAACAATGTTAGAAAGAACTAGGTCAGCTAATATCATAGAAGAAATCAGCCATAGCACTAAACCTCAAACACGGGCCACATGACCATGGATGCTCAAAACTGAATAAAAAATAAAGGCATTCCGAGTACGCCAAATATGCCATAGGGCAATCTATCTAAGGAAATGAAAAAGGCAAGAATAATCAAAATACAAGGAAGGTAGAGAGGGCAGCTTTCCCATAATCCATGAATGGGCCGTTATCCATTGCTAAGTCGTCGAGAACCACACGCAAGAAATAAAACTCCAGATCTGTTGAGCAACCGGACAAAAGACAAAAAGATGAAGCGATGTTTTATCACATGTAGTGCAGAATACAACACGACCAGCAGAGATCTTTTGAGCACGCAACACCTCTCCAGTTGGAAGACCACCAATCAGCAGTCTCCACAAGAAGACTTTACCCTAATAGAGAACCTTAGACTTTCAAAGCTGAATGAATCTTTCCCGCCACTTCTTTTTGCCATCCCTTGTATGCCATAATTTATTCACCTTTGTAGCGACCCATCTCTTGGCCTCCACCATCTGATGATATATCTGGTTAGCAGACCTTCTCAAAATCATCTAGAAGCACAAACATCCAATCAGGCCATGGATACAATGGCTGTAGCACAAGCAAAGGAGAGAATCTCTGAAGTCTGGCCTGTATGGATGACCAAATGTCACAATATCCATGGGGTGCCTGAAAGTGTTGACGAATACGCCGAAAAGAATAAAGACGGGACTGCCCAAGAAAAACAGCATCAAAAACTATTCGCAACCCCAAACAAGCCATCCGATTAAACTTGACTTTCTGCAAATATTTGTCCAACCAATCCAACAACCTAGAGGATGCCAATACTTCTCCTTGCAGCGAATTCACCTCCTTACAAATATCAGAGGGGCGCCAAACTGAAAAACGTAAGATCTCTTGCGAGGATGCAATCAAATGAGAAAGGAGAAAAAACTGGGAGACCTTAATAGGCCTCGAGGAATTAAACACATTCCAACAAGAAGCATGAATAATTGTGTTGCTATGAGAGATGTCAATCTTTTCAATGAAAAATTTAGCAATCTCTGACCAAGGATGACTTTGTACACATAAAGCCTGCAAAAGGGCCAACCTTAAGGCTGACATATGCAAATTAACATCCAACAAAGCTGCACCCCCCATCCGTTTAGGTGTAGTCACATGCTGCCACGAAATCCACACATGTCCCAAACGATTGCCTTTCTTTTTCCACAACATGAATCTGATAGGTTGAACCAATTGCAAAAGGGACTTCCTAGTCCAAGGCAACACTGGCAGAAAGAACGATATCATACTGATCATAATACATTGAGCAACTTTAAGTCTCACATGTAAAGGCCAACCTTAAGATTTCTAGTACATTAACCTATCATGAATCCAAGAGGCTATCCAATCCAATAAGGCACAGGGAGCTACCTCCACACCGATAGGATATCCCAAGTGTCGGGTTATATTTCCCTTTGAGATCACAATTCCATGCCAGCCCAAGACCTGCAGATCATGCTCCGTACAGGAGAGAGGTGTAGATTTCTGAGTATTAATATGAAGACCCGATGCCAAAGCAAAAAGATTCCAAGCCACCATTGCCAGATTAACATTAGTGCGATCAGCCTTAAGGAACATAAAGGAATCATCAGCCAAAGATTGACCCACAAGTTGAGTACCGCTGGAAAGAGATAAGCCAACTATCTCGCCTTGATTAGCCAACTTATCCAACAATGAGAGCATCAAGTGAGTGACCAAAGCAAACAACAAAGGACTGAGAGGGAAGCCTTGCCTAAGAGACTGAGATAAGGCAATTTCCTCCGTGATCCCTCCATTAAGAGCAATACAAGCTACAGCACCCTGACTAATGGTATCAACAAGAGACACCATGCGAGGACCGAACCCCATTGTAGACAATAATTGCCACAAAAAAGACCAACTAACATGATCAAATGCCTTCTCAATATCGAGCTGAAGCATAACTACTTGCTAACCTAAAGCTTTAGCACAGTCAATTCCTAGTTGAACATTCAAAATGTTATGCATTATATTCCGACCTTTAATGAAACCATATTGACATGGATGAACCAGGTGCATAAAAACTTTCTGCAATCTGTTGGCAATGATTTTGGAGAAGATTTTATATAATGAACCCATGACAGAAATGGGGAGGTTGGAGAGAGAACCTTGGGCAACAACTGAATGACAGCAATCTTCCAATCTAATAGCATCATATTAGAATTCCATACTTGCTAACACAGGCGAGTCAATGGGTCTTTAAACTGCTCCACATGAGCTGAAAACAGCTCATTAGGAAGCCTATCCTAGCCAAGACTTTTCCTTCGGGGCAGGTGGGACAGCACTTCTTCCACTTCATCTTCTGAAATATCAGCCTCCATTAAATCCATCCATTCTAGTTTAACCTGATTACTAACCAACTCGCAAATATATCGGCGAGCAGAGTGAACAGTATCAAAAAAACTCGCTTGCGGACCCAGCAAGGACTTATAAAAGTCAACACTCATCCGGATGATGGAGGCAAGATTAGTCATCATAATACCTTGCTCATCCATCAAACACAATATTTTCCTGTGCATATTTCTGGTGCAAACAAGCAAAGAATGGATGGGATTGACAGTTATTATCGTATAAAGCTTTAGCTCTAGCTAGCAATTGGTATTTTGCATATTCCTCTTCCTGAAGAGAATGAACCCCACCTTTCAACCATTCAATGCATGTGTGAGCAAGTCTTCATTAGAATCCCCTAATTGACTTAGAGACAAGGAGTGGGCCAATAAAGATTGGGCATGCTGCAATTCAGCACGTAAAGAGGAAGCATGTTGAATACCATACTGACGGGATAACTCTCGCGCATTATCCCTAAAAACTGCCCATGCATCCCTCCCTCCAAATAGGACCTTCAAGCTAAAAGAAGCGATCAGTTGCTGAACACATACCAAAAGCTGATTCTACTGCAGAGAAGATTGATTAAAACGAAGAGGCAACCAAGCAAGGAGAGCCTTAAATACATAAACAAATCTATGGGTCATTTCACAAGACCAAAGGGTAGTGATCTGATAAGACATGTTGTCGTTCCACCCACATGTCGATGACTGCAAGAAGAAAGGAATCACTCTGACAAACCGATCCAATCTGGCCCAAGTGTTAGGATGCTGAAAAGAACGATAGGTATATCTTGATTGTGATGGATACATCCAAGACCACATGTCCTGCTTCAAGGAGACCGCTGCAAGGGCATCCCAAGCCTGTCGCTTAGGACATGACTCAGTGCAAAGAAGTCGCCTGATCCCCAGATACACATGCATTAAAGTCACCCATGACAAAACCTTGACGAGCCATGGCAAGGTAATGCAAGTCATCCCAAAGTTGACGACGTTCCCTTGCAATAGAAGGAGCATACACACCCACCAACCACAACACCCCTCCCTCATAAAGGATTTCTAGAATCACAAATCGACCTCGAGGGTCCTGAGAGACCAACGATCATTGCAGGAAGGATTTGACAGCCAACATAACTCCAGATTTATGTGGAGGTCGACCACTGAAAAAAACTATATAATCCTTATAAACATAAGAAGATCCAACCAAAGCATGTTGTTTATGCTCCACAACACAAAATACACCCCAATTTCCAGCAAACACAGCTTTCCACAACCAATACTGCTTGTTACCCGAAGAGATACCTTTCACACTCCACAAAGCAATTCTCATAATAAATCAAAATCCCAATTTCCAGCAAACACAGCTTTCCACAACCGATACTACTTGCTGCCCGAAGAGATACCTTTCACATTCCACAAAGCAATTCTCATAATAAATCCAAAATGAGAAAAACTACTGAACCACAGCTTTCCCTTTTCCTTTTAGCTGCCTGGAATCTCTCCATCTCACTTCGGATTACATCTACCAAGTCTACTCTCTACAAACCAGGAATCAAAGCATGGGAAGGAAATTGTTGTTGCTGTGAACAAAAAACATCCCCAGGAGGCACAATCCTCCCCCGCGCATCAAAGCACAAAGCACAATCAAAAGTCTTTTTATCATCTCCTGCCGGTGCATGTGAAGATTGAGGATTCATGTAAAACCCCTTACCTCTGCGTTGAAAGGGTTCGAGTGATTGGGTGCAATAGTGGGTGGGAAGGAGCCGAACAAGAAGCCTGCCTGGCATTACGTCTAACCACTGAGACCCAAGAATCTTCTCGAGAAGACAAATTTTGCTCCACCGCAAGCGAAGCACACTCAATACCAACTTGAGAAACCTCCTTCTTTCCTTCATCATGATCATGTTGGGGCAGCATCTCAAGATCAGCTTGTGGCTGGTGAAGTATATGTTGAGGATGATGGTCTTGCATATCCATGTTTGGATCTATAGTTCGCTACAAAACCTTTGGATTCTTGTCACATTCTGAAATGAAATGGCCAAATTGACCACATCTGAAACAATGCCCAGCAAAAGTACCCCATTTTAACTCATAAACCAAAGTTTGCAGTCCTGGAACCTCAAAACGAATTTTAGTCGGGCGAGGTTTCCCTGTATCCCAAAGCATGCATGCTCTGTTCCTATTGCGGGAAGCCAACCAAGGCTCCACCAACACCTCGCCAAGGGTTCTCAAAACCACCGGGAGGAGTCTCCAAAGATGCGAAGGAAAATCAACCATCTCCACCCAAATTGGGCATGCCTGCCTCAACACCTCCTGAAACTCGGCCATAGGCCTCCAAAGGACCATGTGAACAAGCTGCCCATCCAAGAACAAAGGAATGCGCTGCATAATGAAAGCCCTCACTTCCGAGGAACGAAAAAGAACCTCAAAACCCTTCGGACCATCATGAATCTCTTCAACAAGAGGGGCCTGCACATGCCCTGAAGCATCATCTTGGCACTGTTCAACACTTACAAGCATGGACTGCAGCCAAGCACAAATCTTGGTGATCAAGGGGGTCCTTCTTGTAAAGTAAAAGATGGCTGCCCTCTCATGGAAAGCAACAATCTGTTGTAGGACCAGTTCTGTTCCCATGACAGCAACTGCATGATCCCCTTCCGGTAAAGAGTTAGCTTAGCCCTCATTGATATGGACATAATCAGACATACGATGATTGGCAGTGGCCATTATGAACTGAAGAGACCCATCAGGTTGTGAACCAGAAGCATGAACCTCTAGGTGAGACAAATTTAAGGTGCATAATACCGGCTCTTCAACCGACATCTTCTGACGTTTACCTATCTCTTCCCCATCGGCCAACAGCCTGGAATCCTCAACCAACGAATCACTATCCGAGTCCCGCAGAACTTGGTCATTCCCATTCCCTATTTGCTGTTCGAGAAAAGCCATATCAATGCCATGTCACTTGCAGATTATCCATCATAGAGCTAGATGCTCAGCAGGAACTTCTTTTTGCCCCCTATTGCAGGTTTGTCAGGACGCACTCTGTAAGGAGGAGCTATCGAACTCAACCTCAGTCCTGAAGCTTTGCCTGAGAGCTGAAAGCAAAACAAGACGTCACGAACAGACCCTGCACAAGTCGGATGGAGAACATGATCCACAAGTCAGACAACCTTTAAGCATGCCAACAGTCGCTGGGACACAGGCAAGCTCCCTGTGCAGAAGGCATAGGGCACCAAGCGACGCAGGAGAGTTTAGCGACAGGGTGGGTAGTCGAAAGGGTAGGCAGTTGAAAGGGCATAGCTAATCCTTGTTCGCCCTCTCTCTCATACACAGAGCTGGGCACAGGTCGCAAAGAAGGGTTGGGCTAATCGCTGGGCAAGTCGGCTGGTCGCAACAGGCATACTAGAGTAGGGTTCGAGTAGGAACGGATCGTTGCTCTCCTCTCTCTCTCTCTCTCTCTCTCTCTCTCTCTCTCTCTCTCTCTTCGTGAAGATAATTGAATTAAGTAGTAAATATTTACATGAGACCATCAGGTCAACATTCTCACTGTATCTCTTACATGCTATTACATCAGGTCAGCATACTCAATCTCTCTCACACTGTCACTGTAGAAATTTACAAGATGTGAGCAAGCTTCTCAAAACAACCTATTACATAACCAATTCTAATAAATCAGACAGAAAGAGCAACTAGAGTAGAGCAAACAATCACCAGTCAGAGAGTAGCAATGTCCGGAAGAACCAAGTCTGCTGACATCATAGAAGTGATTTGCCATAAGACCAATCCACACACACGGGCCACATGCCCATGGATGCCCGATGCCGAATCAAAAATAAAGGCATTGCGAGTACGCCATATGCGCCACAGGGCTGTCCATCTAAGAAAATGGAATAGGAAGGAACAATCTGAAGACAAAGAGGGTATAGAGGACATATTTCCCATAATCCACGAACAAACTGGTATGCGGTGCTGGGACACCAAGAACCACACACGGGAAATGAAATTCCAGATCTGTCTCACAATGGGGCAAGAGACAAAGAGGTGAAGCAATGTCTCATTGCATGTAGTACAGAAAACACAGCGGCCTGCAGAGATCTTTCGGGCACGGAGCACTTCTCCCGTTGGAAGACCCCCAATGGGCAGCCTCCACATGAACACTTTACCCTGATATGGAACTTTAGACTTCCAAAGCTGGATAAATCTGTCCCGCCACTTCTTTTTGCTATCCCTAAGATGCCAGAACCTATTAACCTTCCCCGTGACCCATCTTTTAGCTTCCACCATCTGATGATATATCTGATTCGCTGACATTTTCTAAAAGTCATCAGGAAGCACAAACTTCCAGTCACACCATGGATGCAATGGTTGTAACGTAGGCAAACGAGAGAACCTCTGAAGACACTCTTGTATTGACGACCAAATATCGTTGTACCCACGAGGCACCCTAAAGTACTGACGAATACGCCTAAAAGAATAAAGGCGGGGTTGCCCCGGAATAACCCCATTACACACTGTCTTCGACCCTAACCTAGCCATCCGATTAAACTTATCTCGCTACAAATCATTGTGTGGCCAATCCAACAACCTTGAGGAAGCCAGTATTTCTCCTTGCAGCGAATTTTCTTCCTTACGAATATCCGAAGGATGCCAGACAACAAAACAAAGCATCTCCTGCCATGAAGCAATTAAATGAGAAAGGAGAAAAGACTAGGAGACATTTATGGGCCTCGTAGAATTAAGCGCATGCCACCGAGAAGCATGAATAACCGTGCTTCCATGAGAGATGTCAGTCTTCTCTATGAAGAATTTAGCAATATCTGACCAAGGACGACACTGAATACATACACTCTGCAAAAGGGACAGCCTCAAAGTAGCCATATGCAAATTAACATCCAACAAAGCTACACCCCCCATCCTTTTCGGAGTGGTCACATGCTACTAGGAGATCCATACCTACCCCAAACGATTGCCTTTCCTTTTCCACAGCGTAAATCTGATAGGTTGGACCAATTCCAAAAGGGACTTCTTAGTCCAAGGCAGTAATGGCAAAAAGAACGAAATCATATTGATCATGATGCATTGAGCCACTTCTAGCCTAACATGAAGAGGCCAACTCTCAGATTTCCAGTACATGAACCTGTCATGGATTCGAGATGCCATCCAATCCAACAAAGCACGGGGAGCAACCTCCAAACCAATAGGATATCCCAGGTGTCTAGTTATATTGCCCCTCGAGATCACAATTCCATTCCATCCCAAGGCCTGCAGATTATTCTACGTACAGGAGAGAAGGGTGGACTTCTAAGTATTAATGTGAAGACCCAATGCCAAAGCAAAAAGATTCCAGGCCACCATTGCCCGATTGACATTGATAGGATCCGCCTTGAGCAACATAAAAGAATCATCTACCAAAGATTGGCCCACCAGCTGATCACCGCCAGGAAGAGATAAGCCAACTATCTCACATTGAGCTGCCAACTTATCCAATAATGAGAGCATCGGGTGAGTTACCAAAGCAAACAGCAAGGGGCTGAGTGGACAGCCTTGCCGAAGAGACCGAGATAAGGCAATTTCGTCCGTGATCCCTCCATTAAGAGCAATATGGGCCACAGCACCCTGACTGATGGTATCAACTAGAGAAATCATACGAGGGCCAAAACCCATTGTAGACATTAATTGCCGCAAAAATGACCAATTGACATGATCAAATGCCTTCTCAATATCCAGCTAAAGCATAACAACCTGCTGGCTAGAAGCTTTGGCATAATCGATTCCCAACTGGACATTCAAAATGTTGTGCATTATATTCCAACTTTAATGAAACCGTATTGACGTGGATGAATGAGGTGCGGAAATACTTTCTGCAATCTATTGGCAATGATCTTGAAGAAGATTTTATATAAAGATCCCATAACTGAAATGGGTCTCCATTGTTTCAAAGAGGACAGAGAGGGAACTTTGGGCAACAACCTGATGACTGCAATCTTCCAATCTGAAGGCATCATACCCAAGTTCCACACCTGCTGACAATCGAGTTAATGGGTCCTTAAGCAGTTGCACATTGGCTGAAAACAGCTCATTAGGAAGCCCATCCCAACCTGGACTTTTCCTTCGAGGCAAGTGAGACAGCACTTCTTTCACTTCCTCTTCAGAAATATTGGCCTCCATTCGATTCACCCATTCTAGTGCGACCTGATTACTAACCAGGCCACAAATGTATGTTCGAGCGGAGAGAACAGCATCTGTAAGGATCCTTTGCGGACCCAACAAGGCCCTATAAAAGTCAACAGTCATCCGAATAATGGAGGCAGGATCACTCACCATATCACCTTGCCCATCCTTTAAGAGCACAATATTTTCCCAGGCATATTTCTAATGCAGACGAGCAAAAAATTGATGAGTTTGACTGTTGTTATCATATAAAGCTTCAGCTTTGGCTAGCAGTTTGTATTTTGCATACTCCTCTTCGTGAAGAGATTGGACTCTGCCTTTCAGCCATTCAATGCAAGTGAGCAAGTCATCATCGGAATCCCCAGTCTGACACAAAGCCAAGGAATGGGCTAACAAAGCTTGAGCATGTTGCAAATCGGCTCGAAACAAGGAAGCATGCTGAATACCATATTGTCGAGATAAGGCTCGCGCATTATCCCTAAAAACCGCCCATGCTTCCATTCCTGTAGATAGAACCTTCAAGCTAAAAGAAGCTATCAAGTGCTAAACATATACCAAAAACTGATTTTGCTGCAAAAAGATTGATTAAACAAAAGAGGCAAATGGGCGAGGAGAGCCTTGAATGCATGAGCAGGTCTGTGGCTCATTTCCAGGACCAAAGGGTAATGATCTGACAGAACATGTTGTCGTTCCACCCGCATATCAATGACTGCAGGAAGAAAGGAGTCACTTTGGTAGATGTAGATTCTATCCAATCCGGCCCAAGTATTTGGATGCTGAAAAGAGCGATAAGTATATCCGGCTTGTGATGGATACATCCAGGACCACATGTCTTGTTTCAAAGATGCCGCTGCAAGAGCGTCCCAAGCCTGCCGCTTAGGACCATCCATAACCGAATGCGGAGAGGTCGCCTGATCTGCAGAAACACAAGTATTAAAGTCACCCATAGCAAACCCTTGACAACCCAAGGCAAGGTAGTGCAGGTCATCCCAAAGCTGACGACAATCCCTTGCATTAGAAGGAGCATACACGCCTGCCCACAGAACCTCCCCCTCATAATATATTTCCAGGATCAGAAATTGGCCGTGGATATCTTGAGAAACCAATGCTGGTTGCAGGGAGGATTAGACAGCCAACATAACTCCCGATTTGTATGGAGTGCGACCACTAAAAAAGACCGCACAATCCTTGTACACATAAGAAGATCCAGTCAAAGAAAGTTGTTTGTGCTCCACAGCACAAAAAATATCCCAATTTCCGGCAAGCACAACTTTCCACAACCAATACTGCTTGCTGCCCGAAGAAATACCTTTTACATTCCACAAAGCAAGTTTCATGATCAATCAAAAAATAAGAAAAACTACTAAACCGTCGCTTTCCCTTTCCCTTTTATATCTATAGCCTTGGCAGCCTCGAATCTCTCCATTTCAGTACGTATAACATCTACAAGATCTACTCTTTGCAGACCCGCAATCGAAGCTCGGGAAGGCACCTGCAATTGCTGGGAGCGGAAAACGTCCCAAGGAGGCACAAGCCTTCCACGAGCATCAAATCGCAAGGCTGAATCAGAAGTCCTTCTATCTTCCACTGCTAGGGTACGCAAAGATTGAGGTTTCATATAAAAACCCCTACCTCTATGTTGGAAGGTCTGAGTGATTGGGGGCGGCAGCAGGATTCAATCGAGAATCTTGCCTAGCATTACGACAAACCACAGTGACCCAAGAATCCTCCCAAGGAGACGAATTTCGCCCTACCACAGTTGAAGGACACTCCCCACCCTCGTGAGAGTCATTCTTCTTGCCTTCCTCGCGACCTTGTTGGGGAAGGTGCTTTGGATCAAATATTGTTTGCTGAAACATGTGTTGAGGGTGGTGGTCTTGCATTTCCATATCTTGATCCTTAGGGCCTTGCACTACCTCCGTATTTTTGTCGCATTCCGAAACGAAATGGCCCAACTAACCGCATCTGAAACAGTGTCCTGCAAAAGTACCCCATTTCAACTCATACACCAACGTTTGTAAGCCTGGAACTTCAAAACGAACTTTTGTCGAGCGAGGTTTGCTTGTATCCCACAGCATACATGCCCGGTTCCTATTACGGGAAGTCAGCCGAGGTTCCACCAAAACCTCACCCAGGGTTCTAAGTACCATAGGGAGAAGTCTCCAAAGATGCGCAAGAAAATCCACCACCTCTACCCAAATTGGGCAAGCCTGTCTTAGCATGTCCTGAAATTCAGCCATGGGCCTCCAAGGGACCACATGAACTAGCTGCCCATCCATAAACAAAGGAATGCCTTGCATAACAAGAGTTTGTACTTCCGTAGAATGAAACAGAACCTCAAAGAACCCCTTCGAGCCATCATAAATCTCTTCAACCAGGGGAACCTGCATACGCCTTGAAGCATTATCGGGGCACTGTTCAAAACTAACAAGCATAGACTGCAGCCACGCACGAATTCTGCTGATCAAAGGAGTCCTAGTAAAATAAAATATGGCTGCCCTCTCATGGAAAGCAGCTATCTGTTGTAGGACCAGGTCGGTTCCCATGACTGCCACTACTTGATCCCCTTCCAATAATGTGTTAGCTTTATCCTCATTAATGTGAACATAATCCGACATAAGATGATTGGCAGTGGCCAGAATGAATTGTAAAGACCCATTAGGTTGTGGACACAAAACATGAACCTTAGGCTGAGGCAAATTCGGGCCGAAGGCCGGTTCTTCAACCGACATCCTACGACGTTTGCCCATCTCTTCACTATCTAGCAACGGCCCAGGTTCATCTGCCAACAAATCGCCATCTGAGTCAGCCAAGTCTTTGTCATTCCCTTGCCCGATCTACTGATCAAGAAAGGCCATATCAATACCATTAAATTCCTGCAGGTTTGCCATAGCAGAAGCAAATTCCTGCAGGTTTGCCATAGCAGGGCGACGAAAGATCGCGGGCAGGCCAGGCACGAGCAAATGTAGACAAGCCAGACGGGTGCGCAGAACCGAACATCACAGCTCGTATAGACATTCCGCTTAACAGGAACATACAATCGGTAGCCTTGAGATTGCGAACTATAGCCCACAAACACCTGTCTTCTAGAAGCCGCTTCAAATTTGTCATGTTGTGTCTTCAAGATGTGAACATAAGCATCACACCCAAAAACCCTGAAATAAGAAACATCGGGCTTGGATCCAAAGTACGCCTCAAAAGAAGTGATACCAACAACATAGGAAGTAGGGGAACGATTAAGGATGTGAACTAAACTAGCCACAGCCTCAGTCCATAGACATTGAGGTGTCTAACAATGCTTCATCATAGTATAGGCAATCTTGATCACGCTACAACTCTTCCACTCCAAAATGCCATTCTCCTAAGGGGTGTTTGTATTGGCAAACTCCTGATGTATGCCACGATCTGCACAAAACCGAGTAAACTCATTAGAAACAAATTCTCTGCTCCTATCCGATCGTAAGGTCTTCAGCTTCCGCCCCGATCGGTTCTCCTCAAAGAGCAACCAATCCTTGAAGTTGGAGAAAGCCTCTGACTTCAGCTTCAGAAAATAGGCCCATGTCATCCTACAACAATCATCTACAATGAGCATGAAATACAAACTCCCTCGAAGGGATTCCGTCCTTATCGGTCCACAAAGATCGGTGGAAACAAGCTTCAAGGGTGGTGAAGACTGCCTCGAAGCCTTGCTGGGAACAACATCACGAGTCTGCTTCCCATGGATGCAGGATACAGAAGGTTGTTGACTCAACACAATATCTGGCAAACCTCAAACAAACCGGTCCTTGACGCCTTCTGAATGTATTCATAATTGAGGTGACCAAAACGAGCATACCAAAGCTCGGACTGTGTGTGAGAGGTAAGAAGAAGAGAACTTAGAAGTCAAGGCAGAAAAAGACTGCAACTTGTAGACTCTATTCTCCTCATAACCTCAAGAAAGAACCGCTCTTGATCCTCCATCAAGAATCCGAAAAGAATCCACATCAAACTCTACCAAAAGGCCAAGGGCACAAATCTTGTGCACCAAGAGAAGATGATACCCCAAAGCCGGCACATAAAGTACCTCACATGCATGGGTACCACCACGCCCATCTGGAATAAGATGCATGTTGCCCTTCCCTGAATAGGAATAGATGAACTATCTCCAATAAAAATCTGACCATGAGAAGGCTGCAAATGAGTAACACCTGCTAAAGGAGTCATGTGCCTAGAGGCACCACTGTCAACAATCCACTCCCACGTAAATAGGGCAGTCAATGCAGCATCAAAAGCCGGCATGGTCAAATCCTCAACCACCTCCAAATGGAGGAAAGCAGCTAATGAGGGAGCGAGAGCAGCCATCGCTCTGGAATCATTTGAAGATTTCTCCTTCTTCTCCTTCTCCTTCTTCTCCTTGTCCATGCAATCCTTCTTCCACTGACCTATTTTGCCACAAATGTGATAAGTAGACTCCTTGTCTTTGTCCTTCTTAGATTTGTCTTCCTTCTTCTTCTTTTGGTCCTTCCCCTTCTTTTGAGAGGATTGACCAACCAAAGCTTCAGATTTCAAAGCATTGGTTCCCTTCAGTTGCTCCTCTTGGTCCAAGACCATAGGAACCAACTCTTCCCACCAAAGAGTCTCAGACCGCCCTAAAGCAATCAGGGCAGAATAAAAACCATTGAAGCAAGGCGGTAACTGTGAAAGGAGAGTTATCGCCATGTCTTCAGAAGTGATCACCTTCCCTACGTTTTGAACATGCATCTGAAGCTACCTTACCTTGTTAATATGCTCCCACATGGATGAGGACTTGTTGACACTCATAGTCCTCATTTGCACTTCTAAAGACACACGCTTCATGACAGTCATCCGATTATACATTTGATCTAACTCCAGTCATATCTCCCTAGCCATCGTCAAATGCTCTATATGAGAGATAACAGTTGTAGTACATGAGAGAAATAAAAATGAGCAAATGTGTGCATTGAGTTTATCCCAATGTGCCTGAGCCTTTGCTAACTCTGCCTTCTCACCTAGAAGAGAGTCTGGACTCATCTCACAAAGAAGGACGGTTGATAGCCTCTGTAACAAGCTCTGCCAAATCATAGGACTCCAATATGGCAAGCATCATGACCCGCCACATGCGGTAGTTCTCACCATCGAGCTCTTGATTGGAAGGAAGAGCCGGTAGGACCAGGCACCTTCTGGTCCATGATCGCCTAAAACTCTGTCTCGGCCTCAAAAGACGTCTTCACCTACAATGCTTGCACAAAACACAAAAAGTAGCCCCCTCTGTGACTGTGAAAATACAACCTCCTAGAGCTAAGGTTTTGCTCATCCCGTTCCTTCTTCACCTGCCAGAAGCGATGAAAAGGTAAAATCTGCACTAGAAGGCCAAAAACGCAGCCTTCTTCCTTCTCTAACAGCAACAGCTTTAGCAAATCTTCTCTTTTCTCGCATGCCTATGCTCGCCTCAGCCTCGTTCTGATGCGCAGCCCACCTACTCGCACTTGAATGCTAAAAACACAGCCTTGTGTCGCACTGAAAACTCCTGTTCAAATAGGTCCACCCTAAGTGAGTCCTTCAATGCTCTGATACCATGTCAGAGTGTAGCAATGTGAAAGCAAATGACCATGACAAAGAGTGAACAAAGAGAGAAGAGAGAGAGAGAGTGTGTGAAACGCAGAAAATCTGCAGTGAAGAATGTTGTATAAGGATGCAGAATTATACATGAGTGCAAAGAAAATATCTGCATACATCTCCACTCCAGAATCTTGATCTCCGTCAGCCCCGAGAGCAATCTCTGTCATCAGCAGGCTAAAATCTATCAGAGACAATGTGCCAAGTCTGCTGGAAACTCAGGCTTTGCTGAAAATAATGCCTAAAAAATACCTGAAATAATCATGCTGACTACAATCGGCGGACAATCCGACTACTCCCACGTGGTAGTCTACTACATGGCATTGCTAATGTGGCACAGGAAATGACTCTCAACAATTATATGCTATTGTGAGACATCGTTGACAGATATTGAGAGCTACTATGATTCTTCTCTATTTTCAGGAGCTAGTATAATCAACATCAACATTAGGTTCTCTCTGAGGCACCTTGATGGTGGCTTGCACACCCACTACTTGGGTATCCATGGTTCTACTTTGGTGGTCCTTGTCGTATGTACTATGATGGGACATTATCACTGTATATTGTATTGTATCAGATCCCCCATGATCTGATAGAGGGTGTTAGTAGATATGTCAATTCATGGCTAAGTCTGTGCAGGTGATTTAGTTAGCTAGGGCACCAGGATATTATGAGAATGTGCAACGGAAGAAGAAACACAAATGCAGAGAGAGAGAGAGAGAGAGAGAGAGAGAGCAAAAAATAAAGGAAGAAATATTGCACTGACTGAAATGAATGCTGAATACAAAGGTGTGGATTGATCAATCCTGCGCGCAGCCCACAGTATCAACGAGGGCACCAAATCAGGCTAATGATGACGGTAGCACCGAAGACGGAGGAAGATGACGGAGTTGGAGTGTGCACCTATCAAGGAGGGAAGATAATAATCTAACTAACTGCCAAGTGGAAAATGGCTATATATAGCCAAAAATCCCAAAAACTGACCGACTTGAAATTTGGGGCTAAAAATATATCCAATCAGCATTTAATGCTGGTAAAATGCTAGAATTGCTCAAAAAAATCCCAAAAAGGGTGGACAATGTGTAGCAAGTGAGGCAAGCTGAAGAATGCAGAAACTGCCCGGGGAATGCACATAAAATCCCGACTGGAAGAGAAAATGCACTCAAATGCAATAAACCGAGTGCTCTAGAAAGAGCTACCTCCTACATCAAAACAAGTGATACATAGGTCAGAGCTCCTAAAGTCCTCATTTGACTCAGACTAAGGCTCATAGGTAGGAGATAACAAGGCATGACAAACATGACTACTAACACCCCCTCTCAGGTCCTAGATGTGGCGGAAGGCCAAGGGAGAAAGGGATCCTAGGGTGGCAAGAGGAATGCCAATGTTGATGAAGTCTATCGATAAAGATTGCTAATGAAGAAGCTCCTCATGATCCTAGAAAGCCCCCTCTAAAACAATAGGGGCCAAAAAATCCAAAGCCACATCTCCAAGATCGTCCCCCTCTAAAAGGGATGGGGATTAAAGGAAACCACGGGAGGAGAGGGTGGGGGTGTCAGAGTGCAGCGGTGCGGAAGCGTAGGACTGAGAGAGAGAGAACGCAGAGAGAGAAGGGAGAGAAAGTGACAGTGTACAATGAAGATCTGCTGTATAAAGAATGCTGAATACAAAGATATACACGGGCGCAGTGCGCTGGACTGCGTGTCTCCACCTCGACGATGCGACCTGCTGTCCACCTCGAAGTCTGCTGCAGTCTGCACTGTCTGCTGTCTGAAATCTGTGAACAGAGACAGAAATCTGCACGGCACCGGTCTGTAATCTGCGACAGAGAAGAATGGCCAGACTGCTGAAAACGTCGGCAATATATAGCCGAAAAACTGCCTGGAATGGGGCACCAAAAATAGCCAGTCGGCTGCATTAAATGATGCAGCCGACTGCCTGCTGCAGGGTCGGACTGCCACGTGGCAGTCCGACTGTGCAGTCCGACTGCATGCAGTCCGACTGGACTGCACCAGGCTGAAACCTGCCTGGCTGTGATCTCTCTAACACCCCCTCTCAGAGCCTGGGCAGGGCAGAAGCCTGAGGGATCTGGAATGTTGCCGAAGTAGAGCCTGAGGAAGCGCCTTCGTAAACAAATCCGCAAGATTATCCTCCGTCTTGCAATACTCCACAGTGATGGTCTCATCCAGAAGCTTTTCTCGGATGAAGTGGTACTGGATCTCAATGTGCTTCGTCCGGGCATGAAAAACAGGATTTCTTGCCAAGGCAATGCAACTCTCATTGTCACATCGCAGCAATGTAGGACGAGTCTGGGGGCACCCAAGCTCCTCCAACAATCTCCGAAGCCACACAACCTCGCATGTGGTGGAAGATGCGGCCCGATACTCCGCCTCAGTAGACGAAAGGGCTACCGTGGGCTGCTTCTTGCTACTCCATGAAATAACACCTGCACCCAAAGTAAAGCAATAACCTGTTGTAGACCGCCTGTGGTCCACGTCACCGGCCCAATCCGAGTCGCTCCAACCTGCAAGTACAAGATCTGACCCATCTGTCCCTGCGGGGTAATGAATCCCCAAATCAGACGTCCCCCTCAGATACCGAAGTATCCTCTGAGCAGCCTGCCAATGCACCGTTTGAGGTTCACTCATGAACCCTGCCAAGAGCCCAACAACAAAACATAGATCAACCCTCGTGTTGAGAAGCCAAATCAAAGACCCTATCAACTGTCGATAGCGGGAAGCATCCGCCAAAGGAGAAGCTGAATGGGAAGTGGCCTTCCAGTTCGGATCCATAGGAGTAGAGAGGGGCCGACAATCTTCCATCTCAAAAGTCACCAAGAGCTCTTGTACATATCTCTGTTGGGAGAGAAAGATCCCCCTCTGAGACTAATAAATCTCATGGCCTGAAAAGAAATGGAGTAGCCCCAAATCCGTCATCTCGAACATCCGATGTAAAGCTGACTTTGTCTCCTTGACCTGCTGTGCATCATCACCTGTGACAATCAAATCATCAACATATAATACAAACAGCACACAACCATCCTCGGAAGTGTGAACATACAGCTGCGGATCGGCCTTGGACCGCCGATATCCCAACTGAGTCTGGAGGAACGAATCAATCTTCTCGTTCCAAGCTCGCGGGGCCTGCTTGAGACCATACAGGGCCTTCTTCAACCTGTAGACTTTCCCATCTGAAGAACCAAAACCAGGAGGCTGCTCAACGTAGATCTCCTCCTTCAAATCACCATTCAGGAAGGCCGACTTCACATCCAGCTGATAAACAGGCCATCTCCTATGGCCAGCCAAAGCAAGAACAGCTCTAATGGTTGCCATACGAGCTGTAGGGGCAAAGGTGTCATGACAGTCAATCCTTGGGCGCTGGGCAAAACCCTTAGCAACAAGGCGAGCCTTGTGCTTATCCAAAGTACCATCACTGAGATATTTGGTCTTGAAGACCCACTTGACTCCAATCACCTTCTTCTTCGGGGGGCGTGGCACAAGTGACCAAGTGCCATTCCTCTCAATAGCCTCCAACTCAGCTTCCATAGCTTTCTTCCATGGGGCGGACTGTAAAGCCTCCTTCACGGAGGTGGGCTCTCGATCCTGCATAACTCAGGACATCAAACAATAATTGGAGCAAACAAGCTCCGAAGAATGCGCCTGGTGCCTCCGTGACCACCGCGGACCATCCTGCGGTCCCCACTCCTCAGGAATCCCCTCGATCCCTGAATCACGGAGTGTGTCACGGGCCCAGCGAGGAGGAGGCCGAACCTCCCCTCGTCGTTCTCCATCAGTAGAAGACTCTGGAATGTCCACCGGTGGTAACTCCGCAGAAGGATCCGGTGGAACAGTAGACTCTGTGTCAGAAACAGAATCATAATCAAACGGCACAGGCTCCAGTGGAACTGTAGAAGGAGCCAAACTCTCCCCTGGATCTCCAAGAACGGGGTGTTCCTCACCCGTTGAAGAAGCCGGAACCTCCACAAACCGCACATCACGGCTAGTATATACATCCCGCTTGACGGGATCATACAGTCGGTAGCCTTGGGACTGGGAGCTGTAGCCAACAAATACCTGTTTTCGGGAAGCCGCTTCAAATTTGTCACAGTGAGCCTTGGGAATGTGAACATAGGCATCACACCCAAAGACCCGAAAGTAAGAAACATCTGGCTTCGTCCCAAAATAAGCCTCAAATGGAGTCATCCCTTCCACGGCCGAAGTAGGGGATCGATTAAGGATGTGGACTGCAGTAGCCACAGCCTCGGCCCACAGAACCTGAGGGGTCTGTCGGTGCTCCATCATGGTGCGCGCCATCTCAATCACACTGCGGTTCTTCCGTTCTAGAATACCATTTTCTTGAGGAGTATTGGTATTGGCAAACTCCTGGTGAATTCCTCTATCTGCACAAAACCGAGCAAATTCATTAGACACAAATTCACCTCCCTTGTCAGATCGCAAGGTCTTCAACTTCCGGCCTGATCGGTTCTCCTCAAAGAGAAGCCAATCCTTGAAGTGCGAGAAAGCTTCTGATTTTAGTGCCAAGAAATAGGCCCATGTCATCCTGCTGTAGTCATCCACGATCAGCATGAAGTACGAGCTCCCACGCAGGGACTCATTCCTCATAGGGCCACATAGATCCGTAGATACTAGCTCCATCGGTGAAGTAGACCGCCGCGAAGCTGTGTGGGGAATGGCATCCCGATGCTGCTTCCCCCGTATGCAGGAGACACATGGCTGCTGGCTCACCACTATATCCGGCAACCCTCGAACAAGTTGTCCACGTGACGCCTTCCGAAGATAGTCATAGTTCAGGTGACCAAACCGAGCATGCCATAACTCAGACTGTGACTGTGAGGTAAGAAGAAGAGAAGAGAGGGCAGTGGAAGACTTCAGTTTGTAAATGCCGTTCTCCTCATATCCAGATGATAGAACCTTCCTCGATTCACGATCAAGGACTCGCACAGTAGAACTGTCAAATTCCACCAAAAGACCAAGGGAGCAAATCTTATGAACTGAAAGGAGATGGTACCCTAATCCTGGTACATGCAAAACCTCTGAGGTATGGGTGCCACCTCGTCCATCCGGAATAAGCTGCATCTTACCCCGACCTGCAATAGAAACTGAAGAGCTGTCTCCAATGAGAACCTGCCCACGCGAAGGTCGCAGCTGGGCAACACCATCTGATGAAGGAGTCATGTGCCGTGAGGCACCACTATCAATAATCCACTCTCGAGATTGGGGAGCCGCCATCGCAGCATCAGAAGCATTCGGTGAAGCGTCCTCAATGACAACTAAATGTAGAAATGCAGCTGATGAGGGTGCAGCCACCGCTCCAGAATCCTTGGTTTCCTTCTTCTTGGTGTCCTTCGAGTCTTTGTCAGGGCAATCCTTCTTCCAATGGCCAGTCTTTCCACAAATATGGCATGTGGAGTCTTTGTCCTTGTCCTTCTCCTTGTCCTTCTTGGACATGTTATCCCCCTTCTTCTTCTTTTGGTCCTTCCCCTTCTTCTGAGAGGCTTGACCTGTCAACGCCTCCGTCTTGGAAGCATTCTGTCCCTTTAACTGTTCCTCTTGGTCCAAGACCATAGGAACCAACTCTTCCCACCGAAGAGTAGACTCTCGCCCCGAAGCAATAAGGACAGAGTAAAATGTACCGAATCGTGGCAGCAACTGGGACAAGAGTGTGATCGCCATGTCTTCGGAGGAAATTGGCTTCTCCGCATTCTGAACCTGCATCTGTAGCTGCCTTAGCTTGTTAATGTGTTCCCTTAGCGAAGAAGACTTATTGACGGACAAGGTCCGCATCTGTACCTCCAAAGAAACCCTCTTCATCAGGGTCATCCGATTGTACATTTGATCAAGCTCCAGCCAT
This sequence comes from Lygodium microphyllum, assembly GCF_053477565.2. NCBI lineage: Eukaryota > Viridiplantae > Streptophyta > Polypodiopsida > Schizaeales > Lygodiaceae > Lygodium > Lygodium microphyllum. The sequence goes on from NC_141148.1 coordinate 132,040,685, forward strand.
ATCTCACGAGCCACCGTCAAGTGCTCGATGTGAGCGATCACGGCTGTAGTGCATGATAGAAAGAGAAAGGATCGAATCCTGGCATTCAGTTTGTCCCAATGAGACTGGGCCCTGGCCAACTCCGCACGAGCATCGCAAGAGAGTTTGGACTCATCTCTTACCGAAGGCCGGTCAATATCTTCCTGTACCAACTCCGCCAAATCATAGGACTCAAGAATGGCCAACATCATAACGCGCCAAATGCGGTAGTTGTCGCCGTCGAGCTTCTGATCTGTAGGAAGAGCCGGTAAGACAAGCACCTTCCGGTCCATAATCGCCTGGAACTCCAAGTCCATCTCTGTAGACATCTTCACCTGCAATGCCTTCTCAAACGCAAAAGCAGCCCCCTCTGACTGAGTATACTCAGCCTGCTAAGGCTCTTCCGCGTCCCGAAGCTTCTTCACCCGCCGGAGGCGATGAAAAAGCAAAACCTGCACTTTTAGGTTGAAAACTCAAACTTTCTCCGCATCAAACAGCAACAAATCCACCACCTGTACTCCTTTCCTGTGCACCCACACTCGTTTCAGCCTTGTTCCAAGGCGCAGCCCTCCTGTCTGCCCTTAAACGCAAAAAACGCAAATTTGTGTCGCGATGGAAACTCCTCTTCAGGTTGATTCTGCGCTCAGTCAGCCCTCAAACACTGTTCTGATACCATGTCAGAGTGCAGCGGTGCGGAACCGTAGGACTGAGAGAGAGAGAACGCAGAGAGAGAAGGGAGAGAAAGTGACAGTGTACAATGAAGATCTGCTGTATAAAGAATGCTGAATACAAAGATATACACGGGCGCAGTGCGCTGGACTGTGTGTCTCCACCTCGACGATGCGACCTGCTGTCCACCTCGAAGTCTGCTGCAGTCTGCACTGTCTGCTGTCTGAAATCTGTGAACAGAGACAAAAATCTGCACGGCACCGGTCTGTAATCTGCGACAGAGAAGAATGGCCAGGCTGCTGAAAACGTCGGCAATATATAGCCGAAAAACTGCCTGGAATGGGGCGCCAAAAATAGCCAGTCGGCTGCATTAAATGCAGCCGACTGCCTGCTGCAGGGTCGGACTGCCACGTGGCAGTCCGACTGCATGCAGTCCGACTGGACTGCACCAGGCTGAAACCTGCCTGGCTGTGATCTCTCTAACAGGGGGATGGGAAGGAACCTGTGGAAAAGAGGGTGCACAAGCGAAAACGCATGTAGCAATAGACAATTGCCTCGGAGGACCCTTGCATAAGAGAAGGGGAATGGAGCTAGTAAAGCCCGCTCTCCTACCAACCTGTCGTGATAACAGGCCCCCCATAAAAGAATCCTCAACACAAACGGCCTGCTCGATGAAGACAACTCGGGTACCAAGCCTTGTAAGGCCATAAACTAAGAGGAGTGGAAAGCCCAAGTCCGGAACATAAAGATCCTATGAAAGGGAGCTCAACGCACGGTTGGGAAATAAAGGCAAAGTGCCAATACCACAAACAAACACCAAAACAATGTCACCAACAATGACTGAACCCTCAGAAGGGCATATATCTTGCAACAAATCACCTCATGAAGTCATATGACTAGAAGCTCCAGTATCAACCAGCCAAGGCCTCTCAGAAGATAAGGCAACCATGGAAGAAGGCTCCTCCAAGTCAACAATATGGAGGAACATTGACTCATGGGTAACCGCCAAAGTAGAGGTAGAAGGCTTAGATGTTTTAGCTCCATCCTTTGCTCCCAAACGAAGATGAGGGTACTTCTTCCAACATTTCTCCTCAGGATGTGCCCCCTTCCCACAATATAGACATTTAGGCTTCTCCGAGTCAGAGTCAAAACCTAAAGAACTCTCCTGTCTTTTAGCCTATGACTTCCCTTTCTTCTGCGTCCCCCCTTGCCAACCTGCAACAAAAGCTTTGTTGGAGGTGGATCCACTAGCTACCTCTTTGGCGTGCTCGTCATGCTCCAAAACAAGCAGAGCAAGCTCCTCCCATCAAAGCTTTTCACGTGTCCTTTTTGTAAGAAGGTTGGTGTAGAAGACATCAAACCAGGAAGATGACAGAGCTGAGTCAAAAGAAACATGGCCATATCCTCTGAAGAGATCAGCCTACCAAGGGATGCAAGCTCATCTCTCATGTCCTCCAACCTATTGATATAATCCTTCACGAAAGAAGAATCATCGACAACAAGCATCCGTAATTTCTTCTCGAGAGTAATCCGATGGGCAAATGTCTTCTATTAGTACAAAGAAGCAAGCTTTATCCACACTTCTGCTGCTTTCCACAGCCTGCGCACATATACTATGACAAAATCCTATAAGCTCATAAAGAGGAAAGATCAAGCTCGTGAGTTGAGCCGATCCCGTAAGGCCGCACTATCCATCGATGATCCAACATTGGGATCCTCCGCCAAACGAGGAATAGGATGGGTAACAAACTCCCAAAGATTAAAGGTATGAAGGATACACTCCACCTTGCATGACCAAAGCAAGTAGTTGGAACCATCAAGCCGGTCTTCTTTGGGCAAAGAAGGGAGTATGGGCACCTGTATAGGGAGTGCCATGGAAGGCATATGAAGGCCAGCAGAACGAGCCTTTTGTGAAACTGGAGAGAACGAGGCAAAGAGAGATCTCATACAAACGGGCTAGGTGACCTCCAATCATCACGTGAACTAGCACGAAAATCTCTCGATCTCTCAGAGGAAGGAACAAAGACCACATCCTCTGAGTCAGCAAAAAACTGGTGATAAGACATCTTCGTATATATCTACAATCACAAAACAATCAACACCAAACAATAGAAATATGTGTTGTCTATACAAGAAACAGTCGTCTACCACCAAATATGCTACCGCCGATAGCTAGAAGTTGCCACCAAATGCAAACGCACAGCTAGAAGATGTCGCCTCCACCGGATGTGGCCACTTAATGCAAAACGTACTGTCTGATGGAATCGCCTCCTCCAGAAAACAGCAAAACTAAGATTATTTGATATCGCCTTCTTCAGAAAATGGCTGCCAGGGGCTGAACACAAGTGTGGAAGATGACACCTTTGCTGCATTTGATGATGGATGGGTAGGGTTAATGGCTAATGTCTCCTCTACAATGGAAGCTCTCCTCCGTGCTCTCAGTTAGGCTTTGATACCATGTGAGAGCGCACAACAGAAGAAGAAACATGAACACACAAAGAGAGAGAGAGAGAGAGAGAGAGAGAGAGAGAGAGAGCAAAAAATAAAGGAAGAAATACTACACTGACTGAAATGAATCCTGAGTACAAAGGTGTGGACTGATCAATCCCTCCACGCAGCCCACAGTGTTAGTCAAGGCACTAGTTCAGGCTGATGATGACAACAGCATCGAAGATGGAGAAAGATGATGGAGTCTGAGTGTGCACCTACTAAGAAAGAAGGAAAGATGATAATCTGACTAACTACCAAGTGGGAAATGGCTTTAAATAGCCAAAAATCCCAAAAACTGACCGACCTGAAATTTGGGGCCAAAAATATGTCCAACCAGCATTTAATGTTAGTAAAAATGCCAAAAATGCTTAGAAAAATCCCAAAAAGGGTGGAAAATGTCTGGCAGGTGAGGCAGGCTGAAGAATGCAAAAACTGCCCCAGGAAATGCACATAAAATCCCAACTAGAGGAGAAAATGTACTGAAATGCAATAAACTGAGTGCTCTAGAATGAGCTACCTCCTCCGTCAAAAAAAGTGATAGACACGTCAAAGCTCCTAAAGTCCTCGTCTGACTCAGACTGAGGCTCATAGACAACAGATGACAAGGCATTACAAACATGACTGCTAACAAATATTATCTTGATTATTTAGGCATTTTTCTTGGCATTTTATGATAGTCATTTTAGCATTTATTGTTGGCCGATCTAACATGATTTATGGCATTATTTTTGCCTATTTATTCAAGCTTCTCCTCCACATTCATTGATCATTCATTACCTGCTTGGTTTTTGTGGAGAGAGAGGAGCAAGTGCTAGTGCCTTCACAGCCAGTGACTCACATTGGTTTCGTACTGTCTCATATCTTGGTATATGGACTCCATTTCCAAGTATCTATATGTTTCTGAGTTCCTTGTACAATGTTATTTTCTTTTGCATTGTTTCTCTTTCTCTTTTCTTTGTTTCTTGTGTTCAACAATTTATTACAGCAATTTTTCCACGCTTCCATCACTGCATCCAGTTCTGGCACTGAATTCTTTGTGCAGTGTTCTTTTCTTTTGCAATGTTTCTCTTTTCCTTTGTCTCTTGTATTCAATAGTCTATCACAGCAGTTTTCCACACTTCCATCACTACATCCACTTTTGACATGTGTATGCTCAAAGGCATTTTGACACTAGTATGATCAACATTGATATCAGGTTTTCTCTGAGGCACCTTGGTGGTAGGCTAGCCACTCCTTGCTTCGATATCCATGGTGAATCTCTCTAATGGTCTTTGTTGTATGGATTATAATGCGTCATTATTAATATATCATTACGTTGTATCAAATCGCCTATGATTTGAGAGAGGGTGTATCATAAGGACATGTATCTTGGAAACCTCACTTAACATGGATTAATTTGTAATTAGGATTAGAGTAAATTTATGAGCCCAAGACCTTAGGAAATCACGGAATGTCAAAGGCAAAAGCTACTATAAATTATATTGCACATATACTTAGTGGTATTCGGTGTCAATTGTTAATCTAGATCATTCATTTGGCCAAGTGTCAATTGATGACACTAGAGAAGTGACGTTTAGTGGTACCTAGCACCAATCTGATGGTAAAAGATAGCGCAAAGACACTCACGAATGGAAGCTGCCTAGCCAATTTAATTATTGGTTATCAGATTTTTTTTTGGACACCGAAATAATTAGTAAATTAATTTTCAGTATTTAAATACTAAAATTTAATCTTTATTTATGAATATTGTTGGAAAAACCATTTGGGAAGGCTAGTACTTGTCAAAAATACCAATGCAAGCTAAAAAACGTCTTTAAAGGCTGGAGAGGGGCATTTTAGTGTATTCAGCCTCTGCAAGAGAGAGGAAGGAGATACTGCTGGTCTAATTTGCAGCCATCGGAGGACCCTCTAAGACACCCAATGGCAGAGAAAATACCAATCAACAACAGGTGACAGCATCTACAGGCTGTTGAGACAAGGTAGCAGTAGTAAGTGACTGATTTTTTTCAGATTTTTGTATCTACAAGTTGTTGAGACAGAGCAGTAGCAATAAATGACAAATTTTCTTCAATTCTTCGTGACAAAAGTCTAAATTTTCCCTCTCCTGAACATTCTCTCTCATCTCCCAATCTTTCTACAACCTTGCTCTGAAAATTACAGCATTGAGATCACCAAAGGCTTAGAAATTTCAAATTTCTCTGTATAAACCCTAATCTGTAGCAAAAATTAGGATTTAGTAGCAACCTCAAAAAGCATGCAGAAAATTGAAAGCTCCAAGACTTGGATTCAACAAGGTTGAAGCTAATTTTAGTCAAATTCAAGTGAAGGGACTGACAAATCAATGAATTTGAGGCATTTTCCATCTCTATCAAAGCGAGTGAATGCCAATTGACTGCCCGAATTAATGGACAAATCAAATTGAAGACTTACTGGTCATTTTGGACAGCAAGGGGAGTTGAAATACCAAAAGGGATTGGGAAAATTCCATTGTACAAAAGCTTTTTCTTCAATTAAGTTAGATAAATACTGAAAGGAGCATCAATTCTAAAGCCAACAGGGCGTCCAAAATTGTAAGTTAATTTACATTTCTCAGTTTTGTAATAAATGTTACTGCTGTAACTAAGTTGTAATTAGGAAAGTACCACCCATCCGAAAGGCTAATTTTAAGATGTTAGCAAATTAGTTAGCTCATGGATGAGTTTAGATGTGCATTTGAAAGCTGTGCATTTCCTTTTATGTGTTGATCAAAGGACACTACTTAGTTGGCCCTTGATTTTGGCCACCTGGAATTATTTAGTAGACTGACCTAATCCAATCGTAGGCATATTTTTTATCTATTTATTATTGGGCTCTCTCCTCCTCAGTTATTCATTCACTTGCAGTCTTTCAGAGCAAGTCTTATTGGAGGGAGGGAACTAATGTCAATGCCCATATACTGATGGCTCACTGTTGTACATGACTATCTTATGTCTCATATATGGATTCAATTTTCCAATTCTTCTAAGTTCTCTCTTTAGAGTATTCCTGTGTTGCTGAATTTCTATCTTTGCTTGCAATCTCTGTCATGTTGTGTATGCAGTCTATTATAGCTATCTTCTACGCTTCCATCACTGCACCCACTTTAGACAATTTGGGGATGGTTGTGGAGCTGAATAAATACGGCCATTAATTAGCATTCAATTGTAACTAATTTAGCCTTGTGTTACAACATCCCAACTCAAGACCAAAAAGAATCTAAAAGAATATGACAACAAAGCAATAACTATTTTCTTTTAGAGTGAAGGAAAGCCAAAGAGAAAAATTCCCTAAAGGGTGTTGTTGATGAGATAATGTTGACGTAAGTGAGGTGGGTAATGGAGATAAAGGCTAAAACTTAGAAGGTAGAGCAATGAAGCCCATAACTAGTACTCGTAGTAGAGAAGTCTGCTTATACGCATGCAAGGGTTCCCACTTTGGAAGGCTGGGAAACTAGGTTTGAGACCAGCCAAGCACCCAAGTTTTTACAGCATGGACTATTTCATTAATAAACACCACAAGAAGTAGGTCGTTCCATATATAATACCCCGTTTCTTTTATCGTTGAATAAACTCAAATGCATCGATCACTAGCATGTACCATGAATGCAGTACTAGACAGGCCTAGTGACACGATAGCTGATTAAGAAATGAATATCAGCTTTGCTTAAAACGAAAAATGTCACGGTGGAATGCGCTGAACGTTTGCGAAACGAGCCTTCGATGCCTCCCACAATTTGAAAGATAATGACATTTGGCCTTTCCTCGTGACCTTTAAGCTTTCATTATCTTGCCCCTTCATCTCCAAAATCTCTATCCTTCAACTTCCCATGATCCCTGACCTTCCCTTGGAATGGCTTTTCATTAAGCCTCATCTTTTGGTATCTCCTATTTTCAAAGAGCATATAACCTTGACCTATGCATCGTTAACTGTCGATGAACGATAAGAACCAGCAGGCTCTAATTTCTGAGTTTTGACAAACGGCTTGCATACAACGCATAGAAGAAACATGTTCTATTGTACCTCTCGAAAATGTGGAATTCGGGTGAGAAGAAGGCGAGTGATACCCTGCAAAAACACAAGAACGCACACATAAGAGAGCACTAAGGACGAAGTAACAACCAAGTTGGTCTATTTTTGGAAGACCAAAGCTACATTTTCTCCGCATCTCATGCACAGGCTTTCTATCTCTTGCAGGGGAAGGTCATCTCCTGCCTCCGCCTCTGTTCCCCCAGGAGGAGCTTCGGGCTCGGGCTGGCTTGTTGAGTCTGCCATGTTCGTTCGATCACAATGGCCTGCCGTAACAAAGGTTTATTATGGTAAAGCGTGCACCAAGGTCTTCTTCGAATTTTAGAACTTCAGTAAGAAAGAAGTAACATCCATCGCAATGGCGCTGCAGTAAAATAGGGCACACCATCGCGCGCAACATCTCTCTTTTGTGTGTGTATGTGCACGAGTTTTTTTTTTTAATAACCTCTTCTTTCTCAAAAAGTAAGATATCATCACATTTCAAGACTAAGTAGATCACTTAATTGAAATTAATATTTGACCTTCTTTTTTAAGACATACATTACTTTGTCATTGCATCATTGTATAAGCTTATGCTCTAAAAGGCAATACTAACAAAGGTTTATTAAAATGAAAGTATGGTAGCTTAGTGAGCTTCTAAATCCTTACCAAGCTTTGTTCGAATTTAAGAATTTTATTAAGCAAAGAGATAACATCCTTTGATTTCAACTACATGGATGAAACACAAAAGGGGAAAGGGAAGAAGTGTGAGATGTCAAGCGTAATGTTAAAAGGGAGAATGTGAGAAGTTACTTTATAGTGGCTTTATTAAGGGCGGATTCACAATGGGGCGGCGGAAGTGAGTGATGTGGAACTCCTTGTCCGGGTGGAAGACTTTACATTTTTCTCCTGCCGCCGCCCTTCAATTCACACGGAGACGGCGGTAGAATGGTATTCACACTGCCGCCGCCCCTTGAATTCACACGGAGGCGGCGGAAGCAAACAAAGTGATTTGGTAATTTGAAGGTCAAAACTAACAAAAAAATAGCAAATCACAATAAAAATTAACTGTAATGAGAGACCAGGATTACAATGCTTATAGACCAAAAAAACAAACAAGGTTTAACCATAATGAGAGAAAAGGATTATAAGGCTTATAGACCATAATAAGAAATAAAATACTATGTCCACCAATGTCAGTCAATACTGATGAGAAGTTATTACAAATCATGAAACTTGAGCTTCAAAGGAAGATGAGGATGTATCTGCATCGGAAAGATTATCACCAAAGAATTCTTGAATTCGTTTCTTTGAATGTGTCCTATACATTGATCTTGCAATGTTGTTGCGTCGTTTAGCACCAGATCCGAAATCATGTTGTGCAGTTCTTCCTCCACGGTCGTCCCCTTGTTGTGCTCGTTGAATTGCATCTTCTGGTTGGAGGGGACGGATAGCTTGAATTTCGGCCATAGAAGTTATTGCTGTTCTTTGATCCTCTTCCATCGAACTGCCAAGTTGTAAGCACGCTTCTGCTTCACGCACCCAATCCATGTCAAAAGAGTCACCATGACGGATACAAATATTATGTAAGACAAGACATGTAGCTACAAGACTAGGCACGTGGTGAAGGTCCATATCACATCTTTTGAGCAAGATGTGAAACCTTGCCTTCAACATGCCAAATGCTCGCTCTACAGGCATCCTAGTGCTAGATTGTATGAAGTTCCAATAGTACTTCATGTGTGATAAGCCTTCCTTACATCCCTTAAAGGGCACCAACATGTATGGTCGTGCAGGATAAGCACAATCGCCAACCAAACAGTAATTGCCCAACAAACCCCTAACACATCTTCGCCCGAGTTCACTTCTTGTGAAGTTCAAAGAGTCATGGATGGAGCCAGCCCAACCCACATCATAGTCCCAAATTGAGCAATTTGATGCAACCGTTAATTGCAAAAGGATTGAATGAAACCCTTTGCGATTAAAGTAATCCTCATGGTTCTCTCTCGGTGCAATAATAGGAATGTGCGAACCATCGATAGCTCCTACGACATAGGGGATGCCTCTAATGGCCTCAAAGTCTCTTGATAGTTTCTCAAATCTAGCTCCAGAAGACCACTTGATATACATATCTTTTAGGCCTGATGATAAGAAAGCTCTACAAAAATCTAAGACTATGCCACAAGCTGTGCTAGTGGCACATCCATATAGGTCACCTAAGACCTCCAAAGTTGTACCACTAGCTAGCCTATGCAAAGCAATAGATACACGAGTCTCAATGCTCAAGGTTTCACGCATATTGATGCGTTTTTTCTTCAATTGTGGAGCAAGTTTGCCACACAAGTATTGGAAGGTCTCTCTACTAATGCGAAGGCGTTTCTTGAACATGCTTGCTGAGTAAGAACCTAGCAAGAAGTGCTCAAGAAAATGTTTGGCCCGTGGATATGCCCAAGCTTTTCTACGAGTATGCCCTATCCAACGATTTATACTTTTTTTTGCATGCATACATCGACCCATACACTCAACTAAGTACAACCACATTTGTAACATAGACTCTTCATCACTCATGGGGGGTGGTGATAGAAGCTCAGTAATCGCAAGAAAGCATAACCATGCACAAAACAATGCAATTCTTCTTGGGATGGCCATGTCCACCTGCAAAAATATGCAACACACATTATTTAGATTTCTCATTGCTTACAACATTTCACACCAACACACTAGAAGATATAAATAACATTGCAAAATCATTTTGATGCATTCAAAAATTCGACCATGGTAGCATGGAGGGCAGCTAGTAGATCCAAACGTTTGTTTTCGGTGGCCTCCTGACGAATAGAAGACTCCTTCAAATGATCAAGTAGAGCACGGCCTGTGTTGGCCATCTCATTCAAGGAGTCCTCTATTTTGGCAGGTCCCTGACGTCCTAATGGAGGTGTAGGTTGAACCTTGGCAGTGGAGTTTTGTGGCTTCCCCTCCTCATTTTCCTCATCTATTTGTGTGTCTAGGGGGTCATTACATGACACAGAGCTAGCATGTGATACACTCTTTACCTGTGCTCTATTGTGATAATATTCGTCTACGACATCAAACCATTTACAAGTGTATTTTCTATTGTTACCAGACACACTATTGTGAGCTTTGTCTACCCTGTATTGGCCTAAAACATGTGCCCACTTCTTCCTACATGCTTCGCTATCTTTGTCAAAATCATGATAAGTAGCAGATAGTTTATCTGCCACTTTTGCCCATAAATTAACCCCCTGTTTTTTAGGGTTGCTAAATTCATGGCTCATGCCACCTCGCACGTGGATTAGCTGATCCACCCAAAAATCTTTCCATTTTCCTTTGCTTTTATTGTCGAGGTCGTCGTCTTCGGTAAGGTCAACTGCTGGCGCCTTCTTCTTGGATGCCCTTGGCCTCTTGGATGAAGTAGACTCTTGCAATTCGTCCCTGTGGTCAGCCCCATGCTTCTTTGAAGTTTTGGCTCGTGATGGTGTAGTTTCTTTCGTTGGATTTGGAGGTGAATTTTTTGATAGTTCGTGATGAGGACTTGGTGGCTTAAAAGCCACATTTGGAGGTGGGGGTCTAAAGAAGAAGGGAGAGGCGGGAGAGGGAGAGGTTAACATGGTCGTAAAGCCATGAGGAGGCATTGGAAAATGTGCGGATGAGAAGGGGTATTGTGGTGGCGATGTAAACATTTGGGAGAGAGGTGTGTCATCCTCCATTTGAGAATCAAATGGTTGAGAGTGAGTAGGGTCCATAAAATGTACCTGAAAGAAAACAAAAAAGAATTAGTCATGATCAAAAATTTATTCTTCAAACAAAATTACAAGCATCAAAAAGAGAGGCCTTTGGTGGAGAGATGGGAGAGAGAGAGGCCAAAGAGAGGGCATATGGTGGAGAGAGAGAGAGAGAGAGGCCACATGGTGGAGAGAGGGAAAGGCCATATGATGGAGAGATTTGCCATATGGTGGAGAGAGAGAGAGAGAGAGAGAGAGAGAGAGAGCAATGCCATTTGGCGGATAGAGGGAGAGAGAGAGAGGGTGTATGGTGGAAGAGTGAGAGGCCATTTGGTGGAGAGTTGTCATGTAGAGGATGTAGAAGCCAAAGAGGGCCAAAGAAATTGGCAAGTACCTTCGAAACCTTGTTGATTTGCACCTGCACATCACAATTGAAGCAAATGTGTTAGTATGCTATTGAATAAATCTATTGTGCAATCAATAAAAGCTTGAAAAAAAAAAGCTCAAACTTCAAAGGTGGTCACCGAAATTGCTTGATAGAAGGGCAAACAAGTCTTGATTTGGACTTCACAGTGGCAA